>NC_081818.1:20042083-20680000 GCF_030704535.1 Vitis vinifera
TTAAACTTTTGATTTCCAAGTCCATCAAACCCAGAAACCACTTGAAGTTAATGACAAACATTTTTTTTTATCACCATTATCCCAAAACTACCAGATAGTTTTCAAAGGTTAAGGGTTGGGTGGGACAAGTAGAGAGCAATGATATGATGGATTAAATATCAAGCTCAAAAAAATAAACCATACATCTTTTTCCTTCGGGAGAAGTCAAAGAGAGTGTAAAAGAACCAAAACATAATAGATATGAAAACAAAATCAAACTCAGGAAAACCACAATTTGAACATTAAAGTCCACGCCAATCAACAAGTTAAAGTCCAGAAAATCAACAGAAAATAAAGCAAAGTGATAAAACAGAATGAGAATCTAAAAAATGACAGTGATCATACCTCTTTTTTCGAAGAAAATTATCTAGAATCATAATAAGTCTCTTTTCTTTTTCTTTATTCTTCCCTGCTTTCTCTATCTCTCTCTGCGTTCCCCTTTTGCACGTTTTCTCCTTGAAAAACTCCTAAAAAAAATCCTACCCTTTGAAGCATCCTCTCTCACATATATCTTCTTTCCCACAACCTAAATCTCTCTAAAAAAGGTGAAATCTCCTATTTTCTCTCTTCTTTTCTCATTATCCTTTTTTAAATCTTCCAATTCAAAAACAATCTTCCCAATTTCAAATTCCTCTCCAAAACCTTCCAAGGAGAGTCCCACCTTCCTTAAACTCCAATAGTAAGTTTCCTTGCCAAAAAAACATGAAATTTTTTAAGTTAAATAATTGAATGAATAGATAAGCAAGTAAATAAATTAGGAAACGGTAAAAATAAATAAATAAATAAATAAAATAAAATAAGAGTCTTAGTAGGCCTAGTGTGCCTAAACGGGCCTAAGGTGAGACTAAGTGAGCCAAGGTGGACCTAATGGGCCAAGAGTGCCTAAATGGACCTAGGGTGCCTAAATGGGCCTAAGTGCCTAAGTGGGCTTAGGGTGCCTAAGTGGACCTAAGTAGACTACCCTAAAAGCTATCTTAAAAATGAATGAAAAGCCTAAGTCTAAAATAGGGCTGCCAAAGGTCGTAATAAAGGTCAGATAATCCCTCAACCAAAGTCTTCGAGGTGACTAAAAAAAAAGGTAAGTCGTATGAGTAGTAATGGGCCACCAAGGAGTTACTATGGAGCATTAAAAAAAATGAATTTAAATACATGTGCTAAAGAGACAAAACTGAGGGTCTACAGTAAGTGCTATCAGATGATCCGGATATGTCTGATCGGGGAAGTTGAAACGTCCTTCTCTCCCATCCGGCTGTGAGACATCCGGATGTAAAATGTCGGCGAACGGAATTCCGGATGTGAAATATCCTATCAGAGGATCCGGACATGTCTGACCGAGGAAGTTGAAACGTCCTCCTTTCCCATCCGGCTGTGAGACATCCGGATGTGAAATGTCGGCGGACGGAATTCCTTCCCGGGTGGAATAAGCTATGCTGCGCAAGGGGGACCGTCTGCGTGTGCAAGGTGTAGGACCCCTCCTCCTGATGACACGGAGCGCACATTGCTATCCGGAGCATCTCCATCCGGATTCCCCAAGAGGACATGTGGCGCACTCCCCTATCCGGACTCCCTCAGGGCGAATCACACGGTACTCGTGAACATCACACCCGGACGATAGCATATCCTATCCGAATATGTTGTTTTGATCATTGACTAAAGTAAGCAAGCCTTGCTACATCATTCGGACAGCCTGCCACAGACCATGTTTCACCGCCATCCGATGGTGTGTCCGGAAACCCTGTCCGGACATCTTTTGCTCCTTGCATTCCGGATTTGCTTATGGCAAAGGACTTCAAAGCTTCGGTTCTTCATGTTTCTGAGCTTTCCATTGCTTTTCCATGGATTCCAAAGAACTCTTCTCAATCTCGGATTGCTTTGGTGATCAAAAAGCTATCAAAACACCAAAACTTAACATAATTTGATTAGAATTGATTGCAAGGGTCCTTAATATGTTAATTAGGTTAAAAGGTGATAACTACTACTCAAAAGTGTTTAAAAGAGTTTATTACAAGCTATCAAATAGCATTTTTTGAGTAGTAATCAGTATGCAAAGGAGCGGTGGTGCCAAATGCCTTATCCCTGTAGTAGAGTATCAGCCTCACCTCTAAAATACATTTCTCTATCTGAGATCAACTCATTAAGGACTTTGTAATGAAAAATGATATGTGACTTAATAATGTTGGAAACTCTAGTTGTAGTTAAATTAGCATAGGAGGTTGCATCCGCCCACTTGGTGAAGTAATCGATGACAACAATGTAAACTCATGGTCGTTGGAAGCTTTTAGGGAAATCTTCCTAATAATGTCAATGCCCTATATCAAAAATGACCATGGTGAGGTTAATGCATGCAAATCTAATAGTGGCATGTGAATGAGGTCACCATGCATCTGACACTCTAAATATCTTTGGATGAACTAATAACAATCAGTCTCCATGGTCAACCAAAATAACCAGTCTTCACTATATTTCGGGCTTGCATGTGCCCTTCCATGTGTAGTCCACAAACTCCAGAATGAACTTCTCTCATCGATCGATTTATAGAGGCTCGGTCTAAGCATAATTATAGGATACCATCACCTGAAAATTTGTACGATGACTTCTCACAAATCACAAATTTGGTAGCTAACTACCTCAATGCTCTCCTATCCTTAGTTGAAACAGTATCAAGGTATATGCCAAATTTGAGGAAGTGGTAGATATCATAGTTATAGGGCAGGTAATCGTCGACCTTGATCTCTCCAATCATACAATAATAAGCCGGAGAAGTCCTCAACTCAATCAGTAAAGGGCATATTACAACATCAACAGGAATATCTACCATGGAAGTTAGAATAGCTAAGATGTTAGGAAACCAGTTTTTCACTTTAGGAAAATGTGTATATCTTAACTCATCAAATCTCCAAATTAATAGCTCTAGATAAGCATGGTATGGCCTCAACTTCATATCTCTAATATTCCAATCACCCTAAATTTGCTTAAGTGCAAGGTTAAAGTATCAATTACCTTTATTTTTCTAATTCCATGCTTAAGAGCAGTCTCTAAACCAAGGATGCATGCCTCATACATCATTATGTTGTTTGTGGTAGGACAATTATAAAAAAATGCCAGATGAACTGATCTTGGGATATGGTCATCATGAGGGGATATAAAAAATACACCAATCCCATACTCGAAGTTGTTAGCAACTCCATTGAAATACATATGTCATTTTAATAAACCGATCACAATAGAAATCTCTTCATTTAAAAAGTCATCATCAACTACTCTACTGCCAGATATGAAAGTAAGGTCAAATGATTTACGATAATACTTTAATGGGCTTCTGAGAAACATATTAGATGTTAAACTTAGTCAACAACACTAACCATCTCATTAGTATACATGTCAATGTGGGTTTGTCAAACAAATATCTCAAGGAATCTAGGCATGAGATTAGATGTATAGAATACTTCGTCATATAATGCCTCAATCTTTGGGTAGCCCAAGCTAATGCTAAGCAAAAGCACTCAATCATGACGTATCTCAACTCGTACTTGAGCATCCTATTGCTAAGGTAATAAATAGTTTGCTCATTCCTCGAATCATCAAGCTGAGCAAGCATACAACCTAAGATAATATCTGAAGTTGATAAATATAAGAGCAGAAGACTACCTAGTGTATGAGGTACTAAGACTAGAAAAGAAAGAAAATACTCCTTAATGTTGTCAAAAGCTCACTAACAATCTACATCCCAAACTATAGGTTGACTCTTCCTAAAGAATCAAAAGATGGGCTCACAAATATTTGTCTATTTGTCAATCTGACAATAAATCTGCTAATTTACTACAATCTACCCAAAAAGCCTTAGATCTCTTTCTCAATCCTCAGTGTTGGCATGTTTAAAATAGCTCAGGTCTTGTCAAGATCCACCTCTATACCTCTATCACTAACCATGTAACCCAATAGCTTCCCAAAAGTCACATTAAACGCGAACTTTTTAGGATTCAATTTCAATCTGTATCTCCTAATTATTTCAAAGAAATGCCCTAAAGTGGCTAGATGATCTTTTCTAGACTTCACTATCATGTCATCAACATACACCTCAACATCCCGATGCATCATGTCATGGAATAGCGTGGTCGCAACTCACTAGTAGGTGGCTCTTGCATTCTTCAACCTAAATGACATCACTCTATAGCGGTAGGTGATATAAGAGGTCTTTTCCATGTCCTTCGAAGCCATTAAGATCTTATTATAGCTAGAAAAACCATCCATGAAGGATAACATCAAATAACCTATAGTACTGTTAACTAACATGTCAATGTGAGGGGAAAAAAAAGTCATCCATAAGACTGACCTTATTAAGGTCTCAAAAGTTCACACAAACTCTAACTCTTCCATCTTTTTTAGGAATAAGGATGACATTGGCCAACCATTGAGGATACTCAGCCATTGATAAAAACCTAATGTTAAGTTGCTTTTGAATCTCCTTTTTCATCTGGAGACTCCATTGAGGGTGCAGTCTCTTCAATTTCTCCTTAATTGGCTTATCATGGGGAAGTAAAGGTAGACAATGTTGTATAATGGAAGGATCCAACCTTGGCATATCCTCATATGACCATGAAAGCACATCTAAATACGCTCTAAGCAATTGAATAAGGTCGATTCTCTCATCTGTAGACAATGAAGTACCAATATGAAGCTCTCGAGGCTGATCCCTAGTACCAAAATCAATAGTCTTGAAATCCTTATCTACAAGCTCAACTATATGACCTGAATGACTAAAAATGGTCTTTGAATCTGAATCAGGTGATTGAGGCTCATCATCTATGTCGAAAACATGTGAAGTGGACGAATATTGTGACAAGCTAAAAGAAGAATTATATGACACAATCATAACACACAGGGAAATAAAGAAAAATAACTCATATCTATAGATGAAACAATGGGTACATCATTAGAAATACGAAAGAGAAATACCAACATGGCATCAAAAGAAACTTCCTACCTAATAGGCGGGCCTACATCAACAGTCTCAACAACATGAGCAATAAAAACCTCAAGTACCACTAGCTAAGCTCCAAGTGGTAGGGTGACCTTGGGAATTGATGGATTTGTCTCTATAGCATTCTCAATAGGCATCATGCCAAACACATCAGACAACCTAACTACTGGCGTCTCAATTGATCTCGACATTTGTGTCACGATCAATAGGTCCAATTCATGTTGATAATCATCCTCGAGAGCTACATCATCAAAGAAACCCTTTTGTGGGATCTGAACTCCCATACTCATTAATCTCTCTAGGAAAGTGCAAGGAAAATATGTTAGCTATGTTTGGGGAAAATAGAGTTGTCATCATAAAAGTGAAAGAACCTCGAACTCTAATAGCAAATTGTATATGCCTAAACATTTACTCCATAGTGGCTTGTGAATTAGTAGAAAGGTTATATATCAGCATCTCCATAAAACATGTAGCAGTAGTAGAAGTGGGAACAAATTAATCCGACTAATCCTGAATATATGGTTGTAGAAGATAATCAAAATGTAAGTGTCTCAATCAAGCCAAGAAGTGAGCTTAGCGCAAATGAGTTGCATAGATATAATCTTGATGAGTAGGCTCAAATCCCAAACCAAATGGTAGGTCTCGGTCCATATTAGACACAAAATTAAAGACCCTCTGCTACTTCTTGCTTAACCCCAAATCGAGTAAGTAGTCCATACTCTACATCATCCATATCACAAAATTTGTCAAATAAGAAAAGAAAAGAAGAATAAATAAAAAATCATAATTTTATTCACAAAAATATTCCAATTTGATTTTTATTATTTATTTAAAAAAAGAACTTTTATATCTTTGATTTAAAAATGAGAATTTTGCTTTAATTATATATATAAAGATATTTAGAATATTATCTAAAACACGAATTTTGCTTGACTTTATTAAAATGGACCTATATTTAAAAAAATGAATTTGTTAAAGAGAATTTTTTTTTAACTTTATTAAAAGGACTTGTATTTGCAAACAAGATTTTGTTTAAGAGAATTTTGCTTAACTTTATTAAAAGGACTTGTATTTTAAAAAAGAATTTGTTTATCTTTTGAAAAGGATTTTTCCATGCTTATCTAAAAAATAATTCAACATAATCTTTTATGGTAAAATAATTTTTATTCTTATTGGGTAAAGATTTTCACACATCAATTTACAAAAAAAAGAAAAAAAAATTATTTTGAATTAATTTATAAGAAAATGATATTTATTGAAAACAAGGATTTTATCAATTTATTTACACAAAGTGATAAATTTATTTTATCAATTTATTTACAAATGTGATTTTTATAATTTTATTTACAAAATATATTTCAATTTAACCTTTTTAATAAAGTGATTTTTTTTTATATTTAAAATAGGCGAGATTTATTAGAAAAAAAAAAAAGAATATCTATCTATTATATATATCTAAAACTAAAACTAAATCAAAAGAATTCATATGAAAAATATAAAATGAAATACAAAGAACATAAAATACCCCAAGTAACAATAAATCATTTTTCATAAGCCAAAACTTATAAACTAATATTCACAAACTAATATTTATAGAATGAGAATAATGAAAATGAAATACATAAAATATAAAATACTCCAAACCACAACAAATCATTATTCATAAGCCAAGATTCATAAACCAATATTCACAAACTGATATTTATAGAATGAGAAGAATGAAACTAAAAATCAAAATAACAGGGGAAATATACTTATGTATAGTTGAGCCCTAGTTTTCCAAAATGAAGCCTAAAAATTCCATCGAGCAGACTCTCTTACTATCCACCGAGCCCAAAAGTCCCTCTCTTGTCAATTTCGCCACCTTAGTTAATCAAACCATACAAAACAAAATCCAAAGTAAGATCAAATAGGAGAAACCCAAATGCATGCCTAAGCTTAATAAGAAAACAAAGGCTCGAATCTAAATCCAAACTAAAATAGCCTAACTCAAAAATCCAATAAACAAAGCCCAAATAAAATATATAAATAAATTTAGGCCCAACTCAAGGCTATAAAACAAAACCCAATAATGTTTAACACGGTGTTGAAGATCAACATAAGAGTTTTACCTATTTTAGAAAACCCAAAGGAAAAACAGATAGGTAGCCATGAATGGTAGTAGTATAGTAATGGATGGAAGATGGGGGGCTTTGTAGTTGATAGTAGAGGATGAAAGTAGTGGATAATGGTGTTGCATAATGAGGAACTATGGATGGGAGATATGGGTTGGTAATGACTATAGTGGGTTTGTGAATATGGAGATAGAAAATGAGTGAGAAAAGTGGGAGAAAGAGAGAAAAAAAATGAGAATAAGAAAATGAAATGGAAAGAGATAAAGAGTAGGAAAAAGGGTTGGTCAAAAGGAGAGCAATGTTTGCTACCGGTGGTGGTATCGCAGTTAGTTGTGAAAAACATGGGTATACGAGATGAGTGAGAAAGAAATAAAAAGAAAAGAAAAGAAAAGAAAATGGAGGGATGAGTGGTTGTGAAAAAGGATGGAAAGTGGGTATGAGTGGAGAAAATTATAGTAAAAATTTGAGGTCAACAATAGGAGATACAATTTATAATTTTTTTTTTATAGAAAAGTTTTAGTTCAAACAAGCTTAAAACATCCAAAAATTTTCAACCAAACTTTTTCTACTATTGCATAGTATTTCATCTTCATTATGATTACCACCATTGCATAGTATTTCATCTTCATTGTAGTCATTATTAATTGATTTCTCTATCTTCTTACAATCTAAGCATTTCATCTCTATCACATATTTAGTTTCTCTAGCCTCTTACAATCTAGGCATTTCCTCTCCACTACACACCTCTTACAATCGAAGTATTTCATCTCTACCACACAACCAATTACAATCTAAGCATTTTATCTCTACCACACACATATTGTATGTTTTTATTTTTATTTTTTAATACATACAATTATCTATTATAATTATATACTACAACTTATTCACTTATTCTCCCGTCTCTTATAATCTACGCATTTCATCTTTGCCACACACATATTACAACCAATTTTCTCTACTCTCATTCTCTCTAATCTTTTTCCTCGCTTTCTTTTCTCATATTCCTATCCTCCCACAAATTCTCTCTCATACACAGCATACCCATATCTTTATAGCCCTCATTTTCTCACATCTTTCACATATCTTATTCTTTCCTCGTTTCCTTTTCTTTTCTCCATTTTCCTCATGACCACCTACACACCTTCCATTATACCCATTTGCTTCCATTACAACCATTGTCAATGACACCACTATTGGCGATGCCATGGTCTGTTAGTAGTCCTCATCGACGGCAACCGTTCCCCTTTCATTTTCTCTCTCTTTCATTTCTCTTTTCTTCTACACCCATTTTCTTTTATTCTCATTCTTCTCTCATCCCTTACCTAGATTATGCACTGCGAATCACAACACCACCACAACATCTCTACCATGGTTGCCATTCCACCTTAGGTTCATTCTTCAATAACATGGTAAACTCCACCATTTGATCTTCATGATTTGTTTGGAATAATTGAATTTTTCTTGTGGACTTGGTTATTTTATTTGGACTTGGGCCTATTGCATTTTGGTTATTTTATTTGGACTAGGGCTATTGCATTTTGGACTTGTGCCTATTACATATTTGTTATTAGGTTTTGTTTGTTTTGGGCTTGCAATTATTTAATTTAGGTTTTTGTAATTATTTTCATTTGGGCTTTTATTTTGCATGGGTCCATCTTTGGTTTTCTTTGGTTAAGCATGGAACCCTCCATGTGGAGGGCTAGGCCTTCTCACCAAATGCTATATAAGGAGTACAACTCTAAGGTTCAAGGAGGGGTGGTGAATTGCTCTAGAGCCTTGACGATTCTTTATTTTTTCCTCTCTCTATTTTTCTATTTTGTATTATTTAGTGAAAGAGTGAACTAGTTGTATTACTTGGAAGTATAAAGAGTTGTTGGGATTGATTTCACTTGTTGTATATTGGGCATACTTTCTTCCTCTTTGGGTATATACAGATATATATGTATTCTTCTCATGTTCAATTTTAGTATATTTAACATGCAGATTTTTCGTTTGCATTGTATATATTTAGATATGTTATCTTTAGACATTAATATTCTTGTCTTTATTTCATTTTAGTGCATTAATTTATGTTTGTTTGAACATATTTTCTAGTTTTAATATCTTTATTTGTATATTTTGTCTATATTAGTTGTATTTTATTTCCTTTTTCTATTGTTACATGGGTTATTCACTTATTTGTAAATTATAATATTCATGTTCATTTCATTTTTTTTTATTTGGGTTATTCATTTGTTTGTAATGTTCTTGTTCACATTTCCTAATGTTTCATTTAATAAGCTGTTTTTTAAATGTTATTTTGATTTCTTTTTAATAAAATTGTCCAATTAAAATGATTTTTAGTAAAATTGTCCAAAAATGATTTTAAATAAAAGTTGTTCAAAAATAATTTGTAAATAAAAATTATCAAAAATGATTTCTAAAACAAAAACTATGAAAATACTTTTTAAAATAAAACTACAAGCTTTTTTTTAATAACATTGTAAAAATGGTAAAATCTTTCTTCTCTAATAATATTTTTTAAATAATAAAATTTGATTTGGAAATAGTTTTGACAAATAAAAGTTGTAAAAAACACTTTGAATAAAAATTGAATTGAAAGACCTTTTTCCTTAAAATAAATTGGTAAACAATTTTTTTAGATAAAATCCAAAATTATTTCTTAATAAAATTGGAATCCTTCCTTAAATAAATAGTAAAATGGTTTCTTTCACATAAGATTTGTAAAATCACTTTTCCAAATAAAGATTCTAAAATAACTTTTTGATATAGAAATTGTAAAATTATTTTTTCAAATAAAAACCATAAAAATGTTTTTTCTTAACAAAACTATAAAATCTTTTTAAATAAAATGGAAATTTTTTTAAAAATAAAATAAAATTGTACTACAAGAAATAGGATTTTTGGTGACGGTCGCCAACCGTCACCAAATCGTATATATCCGTGACCAAAAACTATTGTCGCGGTCTTATGAAACTTAATGGATTAATGTATGTTTATAGTCACGGTTAATAAAATGATCATGACTAAATATCAACTTTTGGTCACGGTCAGTACTCTAATCGTGACTCAATGTATGTCTATAGTCACGGTTAATAAAAATCATCGTGACTAAATGTCAACCTTTGGTCACGGTCAGTACCCTAACCGTGACTAAATGTATGTCTATAGTCACGGTTAAGAAATTGACCGTGACTATCCTTTGGTCACGGTTAGTACCCTAACCGTGACTAAATGTATGTCTATAGTCATGGTTAAGAAATTGACCGTGACTATATGTAATCTTATAGTCACGGTCAATGCCCCTAACCGTGACTAAATATAGGTATATGGTCACGGTAATTAAGTGACCGTGACTAAACATTAAGTCTATTATGGCCTCTATCCCTAACTTTTAGTGACGATTCATTTTAAGCGTGACTAAAAGCACACTTATGGTCACAATTTTTTAGTGACCGTGACTAAAATATGTTATATTTTGGACATTGGTTTTTTATAAATTAAAATTTTTCAAACCTGTTATAAACCCAAACAAACCCATTTTAGACCTGTATATGCAATTAAACAATTAAAACAATTTCAATATATTACAATCAATTATTCCAAGCTAGTTAAAAACTTATATATCAATATAAGTCATTAAATAAAAAAAACATAATATAACAAAAAAAAAACCAAACAAACAAAAAACAAAGAGATTCAAATTTAGTTTCACATTTTAACATAATATAACAAATCAACCAACCAAACATCACATAATAGTCATAGAAAGCAAAAAAAACTAGGAGAATCTATCATATAAATAAGTAGCATAATCTTCAAAAAAGTTAAGAGAATCTATCATATAAAGATGTAGCAAAATCTTCAAATGTCTATTGTTTTTGCTGAAATTGTTGCATCATTTGCATCATCTGTTCTTCAATTTGTACTTGCATTTTTCTTTGCATTTCCATTATTTTTTCTTCAAACTCTTCTTTCACTTCTTCACGTGTCTTCTTTTGAACTTCTATCAATCTCTCTTCAAATGTTTCTTTCACATTTGAGAGTTCTTCAGTTGCAGTTGTAAACTTTTGTTCTGCAGCTATTAGCATCTCTTGGGCGTTTTCAAGTTGTGTTGAAAGAATAACTCTTGATCGCCTTCTACTAGTAGAACCAAAGATTGAGGTAGGAGTAGGACCAAATCCATACCCTCGAACATGACCATGCCTCTCTGGACCCATGACTTGAGTATATATCTCATCTACATATGTAGATGCTACAGATGTAGATGATACAGATGTAGATGCTCCAGATGATGCAGAAGTAGAAGAAGATGTCCCCTCAGGTTGGGATAGTAATTGTTGAAATTGATACTAGAATTATAAAAAACAAAAAAAAAATTGTTAGTCTTTTAAAATAATTTAGTATGAGGTTATGATTGAAATACAAGTATATAAAATTTATTTACTTCATTACCATAATCTCCTTAGAATGATCATCAACAGGCGTCCCATCTTTTCTTGTGTGTGTCAGGGCAAACATTTCAATTCTATTGGGCTCACTTCGATCCTCCTTCTTTTGTGCCCATTCTTATAAGTAAAACAATTGAGTTATTTATGATGAATTATTTATGTACAAACAAACCATATTAATAATAAATTTTCAACCTGTTCATATCGAATTTAAGCATAACTTTTTGATCCCAATGTATGCTTTATCACTTGTTTTGCCCTATTTGCCTTGTTTTTTTTTTTTTCTGAGATATCCTACATCAATTAAAAAATAGCAAGTCACCTATATAGGTAATAGAAACATAATAAAAGTTATATACATGAAGTATTAGGTTAAATATAACTAATAAATATCATTTTATGTGAATATGAGTATCATAAGATACATTGTCAAAAAAAGATCATTATCTTTACCTTGGCTTCAGGTGTACCCTAAAAGTGGATGAGCCACCTCCAATCATCATCCGATAAGTGTGGAGGTCGATGGCACAATCTCTCCTCATCTGTATTATAAGGGTTATAATACTTAGCCTTCATTTTATTTCTATAGCTTCTAAACAAATTTCCACAACATTGAAGAATGTAGCTCTTACATGTTTCTTCTAGTTCATATTTTTCCTGTATTGCATTAAAATGTCATGTTTAAATAAGAGGTATCATTTTTAAACAATAACATTACAATTTAGATTGAATAGTAACTAGCATATACCAATACTAAGGCACAAATCTTTTCTTTCACATCTTCACTAACATGATTCCAATCTTGAACTTGGATGGCTACATTGTGTTGAGATCGCACCAATGTTCCCATATAGCTTGACAATCTTTCCCTTTTTCCATCATAAACAACTTGCCCTCTGGTATTGAATCGTGTAGTTTTTTTTCCCCGGGTTTCATACTAAGTAAATCTAAGTTATGTGTTAGGCCACGTGTCCTCTTTTTGCTAGAGGATGAACCTATTAAGAGTAATAATGAAATTAAAAGAAACATAATTTACTTATCTTATATAAAATTAAACATTAAAAACCTATCATTCAAGAAATTAAATATATGTAAACACATTTATCATATGTAAAGTTAAATATAATCTTCTTAATCATACCAACAACAGAAGGATCTGAAGAATCAACAGGATCAGAACTACTAGGAGTAGTAGTTGCAGCAGGTTGTATGTCTAAGAGTTGTTGTAGATTATCCAACTCATCTTCTGGAGACACTATTTGTACTTTTCCTCTTCGATGTGACATTTCCTACATAATAAAGTAAATTAGAAAAAGTAATACAAAATAAGTTACATAAATAATATGAAATAAATTACAATTTGTATATCTGGTAAGTATATATTTATGTACTTACCATTACTATTAGCTACACATCATCTATATCATCATCATGAATGAATTCATTATCTCTTTCAACAATGTTTTTTTGTCGTGATAGTAGAACATCTGTTTGGATAGTTTCTCCTACAATATCATTTCTATCCTAATTGATTAAATCATTCTCGATCAACTCATGCACATCACGTTGACTATGAAATGTTATAAGCTGTTGATATGGCTCTGGATTATTAGTAGATACTTTCTGATTCATATCATAAACCCCTCGAGTTTGTATCTCTACAACGGTGTGCCAATTTTCCTCATTTGAATTTTGAACATAGAAGACTTGTTTTGCTTGAGATGTAAGTACAAATGGTTCATCTGTGCATATGGTACGTTCAAAATTCAAACACGTGAACCCATATTCATCCTTCTTTATTCCTCTTCCACTATTGATTACATCCCACCAGTCACACTTGAATAAAATAACTCTATTTCCACCAAGGTAATGTAACTCAATTACATTAGTTAGCACACCATAGTAAGAAACATGACCAGGAATTGAGTTCTTATCTCTTGCACTTCCAAAGCTTGATACCTCTGCGGTCATAACAACTCCACTATTTTGAGTTTTTTTTTCCCTTTTCTCGTTCTCTTGTGTGAAATCTGAACCCATTAATGATGTATCCTCTATAACATGTAACTGATGTACTTGGTCCACGAGACAATGATAGTATGTGTTCAGAAATTGGACCTTCATGTCGCATTTGTATAATCTATAGATTCAAATATAAGATGTTAATACATACATGTGTATTAGATAATAGAACAATTTATGTAGTGAATGAACTTACACGTTCTTCAAACCAACTAATGAATTCTCTTCTGTGAATCAAATCTACATCTCGTGCACGAATACGAGGCTTAACCCTTATAGATTGCTTATGCTCTCTAATAAAAATGAAAAAATTAATTATAATGCTCACAAAGACCAAAATTAAATTTTTGTATGAGAATTAATATAAAGTTTTATTCAAATAAGTGTTTTACTCAATAAATGACGTCACTTCCTCACAATTAGTCAACACATATAAATGTGCTTGGGACCATTCTTCTGTGCTAAGAACACGAGATGTTGAATTTCCTATTTACGTCCCATGCATTTGAAAATGGTTAACCCTCCACCATTTGTTATGTTATTTTCAATGACATAATTTCTTTCTTCACGGTCATGCTTCGTTTCAACATCATGCAAATATCTTGAACAAAAGGTTGTACATTCTTCTGCTATGTACCCCTCTACAATAGAACCTTCTGGACGACTCTTATTATGGACATAAGACTTTAATGTACGTAAATACCTATCATTCCACAACATGATAGATTTGTTTCATGAACTAAACGAAACCTAATATACATAAGATTAATTGAATGAGAACATACCGCTCAATAGGATACATCCATCGATATTGCACTGGTCCAGCGATCTTTGCCTCACTTGCAAGATGAATAGGTAAATGCACCATAACATCAAAGAATGATGGAGGAAATATTCTTTCTAATTTGCAAAGTGTGACTCTTATGTCATTCTCAAGGTGCTCTAATTGATCAGTCTTTAACACTTTAGAACACAACTGCTTGAAGAAACTACATAGTTCAACTATAACAGCACAAACATTCTTATGTAGAACTCCTCGAATTGCAAGTGGAAGGAGTTGTTGCATGAGAACATGACAATCATGAGACTTCAACCCAAATATCTTTCTTTCATTCACTTGTACACACCGAGAGATGTTAGAAGCATAACCATTTGGAACCTTTACTTCTTTCAAAAATTTACAGAATTCCTTTTTTTCATTTGAAGTTAGTGAATAGCATGCAGCAGGCAACATAACCCTATTCCCTCTTTGTATGGGGTGAAGTTGATCTCTGATACCCATAGCTTGCAAGTCAAGACGACTATTGAAGTTATCCTTCGATTTACCATCGATACTCAACAAGGTGCCAACTATACTGTCACATATATTCTTTTCAATATGCATTACATCTAAATTGTGACGCAAAATGAGGGTTTTCCAATATGGTAATTGGAAAAAAATGCTTTTTTTTTTTCCAATTGTGCTCAAGTTCAACATGTTCTCTTTTTCTTTTTGCTGACATCTTATTTTTTGATGTCTTCCCTAAAGTAATATGTTCCATTCCATCTAATTGATGTAGAACATCTTCCCCAGACAAATGTTTAGGTGCTGCTCTATGCTCTTCATTTCCATCAAAGGACTTTTTATCACGTCGAAATCTATGATCAATCAGCAAAAATCGACGATGACCCATGTAACACCATTTCCGTCTGTTTTGTAATCGATATGAAGAACAATCCTTATTACAAATAGGACAAGCAAATTTTCCTTTAGTACTCCAACCCAAAAGATTTGCATATGCAGGAAAATCATTGATGGTCCATAATATAGTTGCACGCATACAAAAATTTTGTTTTGTTGAAGCATCATATGTTTCAACTCCAACCTCCTATAAGTCATTCAACTCATCTATCAATGGTTGTAAGTATATGTCAATGTCATTCCCAGGTGCAATTGGACCAGGAATAAGTAGTGACAACATGAAGAATGTTTGTTTCATACACATCCAAGGTGGTAAGTTATATGGAATAAGAACCACCGGCCACATACTATGTGAAATTGACATATTCCCAAAAGGATTGAACCCATCACTTGCTAAACCGAGCCTAACATTTTGAGGTTCTAGCGCAAATGAAGGGTGTACATTATCGAAATTTTTCCAAGCCAAAGAGTCCACTGGATGCCTCATCATCTCACCTTCCATGTGACCATCAACATGTCATTTCATGTGAGAAGCTGTCTTAGATGACATATATAACCTTTGAAGCCTTGGTTTTAAGGGAAAATAACACAAGACCTTAGTAGGAATTTTCTTTTTCTTTACTGACTTAGTGAACTCATCTGTAGAATGATCATCACTCGATTTCCATCTAGAGACACCACAAACAACACACTCATTTGCATTTGCATGCTCTTTTGAATACAACATGCAATCTGAGGGGCATGCATCAATTTTGATATAATGAAGGCCAAGGTCACGAAGTATTTTTTTTGCTTCATAATAGTTGCTTGGCAATGTCTCACCCTCAAGAAGTGTTTCCTTCAACAATTCAAGCAACATTGTAAATGACTTATTGCTCCATCCATTAAGACACTTCATATGAAATAATCTTATGATAAAAGACAACTTTGTGAATTTTTTACACCTTGGATATAGTTCATGATCTGCTTCTCTTAACAAATTATAAAATTTGTTTGCATCCTTATTTGGTTTTTCAAACTCCTCATGCACACGTGGACTTCGTTCAGATTCCTCATTTGGCATTGACATTCCAAATGCATCATTTAACATTTCTTCCATCTCATCATGCATATCAGACTCATTAGTGCTAGTATTCGCAGGTTCACAAAACTCATATTCCCCATGCATCAACCATCGCACATAATTTCTAACTATCCCATTGTCCAACAAATGGTCATACATGATTTCTCGCTTCTGCATAACACAATTATTGCAACGAATGCAAGGACATGGGAGCATTTCTTTTCCAGGTGCATTGGTAAAGGCAAAATCTAAGAACTCCAAAACTCCTTTATGATATTCACTACTTACTCTTGACTTCTGCATCAACTCTTATCTATTGGCATTTTTCTCGTACTTCCGCAAATTAAACCCTTCAATCACATAAGAATGAATCTTCATATCAACTTATAATGAATGTGATATGTTTTTTATCATCTCAAACTCCTATATTTGGTAGTGGTTCCTATCCCATTTAGAAATACATAATCCCTATGAATCAATCACTAACATGCTTTGTTTCATTTTGATAAAATTTCAACAGCATTTCCCCATAGTTCTCCAAGTACACGAATTGGCTAAGGTATAAACATGCTATTAGTTAGCTTAACTAAGTTGGTAACAATATGTCACCTTGTCCAAATATGCACCCAGAGAACAAGGGGAATCACTGTCAAATCTTATCAATATGTTAAAGCATAAGCGTGTGATTTCATAGATATTATGTATTTCCAAATTGTCCAAACGGACAATTCAAGCATCATTTGCAGACAATTCTACCAATCATATACAAAACATATAGGTTGAAAACTTGAATATGACCACAACAAATAATCATATCCACACGTCTACAACTTATATGTTTTTAATATATGATAAAAGAGACATTTGTCAAGCAAGGATACTTGAACGGGAATTCTAGGGTTTTCTAATATGAAAATGAGTAAATGATAAAATTAATGACAAATAATATTAGAAAAAAAAATAGATAAAAACACACAATGAGACAAACACATTCGATAATTTATATAAATGAATTACTAATATTTCTATTGCATAAAATCAACGAGGGTTAGTTCACAGATAACAATAATAAAATATAAAATCATATATAAGGCCTCACAATAGATGCAACATATGCATATCTTAGATCATGAAGTAACGAAAGGGTAAGGTATAAATAAGATGAAACAAAACAAAAATTTTCTTAATTTTCTAATTTGGGTGCAAAACAAAAATTTTCTAAATATTCCTATTCTTTTTCTAGAATAGGTTTGATACTATTTTTATTTATTTATTTTTAATAAAAAAAATGGATTTTGTTGAGAAGTTTTTTTGGAAGTAGGATATTATTTGAGAGTATATTTAATTAAAAATATTATATAAGTTTACTATCTTTAAACTTTAAAAACTAATTACTTTATTTTAAATAAATAAAAAAGACACAACTTATAAATTAAATCATAAAAAGAAAGATATAAATTTGAGAATATATTTTATTTGTATCACTTTTAAAATTTTTATTTTTTATTTTTTACTTTTGACAATAATTAAAAATGTAAATATTTCACTAAAGTCAAGCATGGTTTAATTAATAGTTCTTAAATTATATTTGGGAATTCAAAGATAAAAAAAATTATTTTCTCCATCTATTTTTCATGAAGGTACATATAATATAATTAATAGTTCTTAAATTATAATTTTCTTTATATCTACTTTCTATGTTTTTTATCTACTTAAAATATCATGAATTTTAGATTATACTATATATGCAGATTCATATATAAACCCAATTTTTATAAATAATTCATTTAAAAATATTGTGAAATGCATTTTTTCATAAGTCACATAATTATTTCCTTAAAATATCATGAATTTTAGATTATAATATATATGCAGATTCAGAGCCTATATCCAACTCAGCATTAGTGGCTGTAACGTGTAGCTCATTGGATTGAGGGTTTGGTTGATTGCCAACTCAAACTCTATCCAAAAAAAAAAAAAATTATATATATGTATATATTAAAGGAATTTGGAATCAATGAAAATTAAATGTATTCTATTAAAATTTTAATAAATCAAGTATAGGAAGTTTTATCTAATCTAATTTATTACCTAAATTCAATTCAAACTCTTTTTTTTTCTTTTTTCTTTTTAAGAAAAGTGGGTTTTGACTCACTTATTTTTAAAAATATATATAAAATAAAAAATAATTACTTGTATATATAAAATAAAATATCTACTTGTATCTCTTATTTGTATCTCGACGCCTATAAAATAGTTGCCAATTAAGCTAATCAATAATCCATCCTTTATTATTTTATTCATTTCATAATTCTAATTTATAAAATTTCTTTAATCATGTAAGTTTGGATGCATTGAGGAATTTACTTTAACTTTAATTAATCCACCATTGCAATCCAGTTTGCACCACCATTGTAAATTTCTTTATTTATTTTAGGATGGAAATGATTTGACTATGACATGATGTCATGCCACATGGAAAATCATTAAATTTTATGGGACTTACGGTGGGAGCTATTACATACTTAAGTTTCATTCTATATTATTAATTGTATAATGAATTTATTTAGAAAGAATTATGATTCAAAATTTTTAATAGCATGTTTGATAATTATTTTTAAAAAGAGTTTTATAAAAGAGTTTTAATAATTATGTTTAATAAAACAAAAGAATATATAAAAATTTAAAATATTTTTAAAATAAATTTTATGTATAATATTTTATTTTATATATTTATATAATTATTTTTTAAAACAATTATTTGTATACAAACTTTTCCATAATTATTTGTATCTCTTATTATATAATTAATAGTTCTTAAATTATAATTTTTTTATCTACTTTTTTTTTTTATTTATCTACTTAAAATATCATGGATTTTAGATAGTTGGTAATATGAGTTCCCAAAGCTAAAAAAATATTATTGAAAAGGCAATTTAAAATTACTTTTAAAAAAAAAAGATAATTTAAATTTGTCTTTTAAAAAATATTTTAATATTTAATTGAAAAGGCAATTTCCTAATACACTTAATGGGTATCATAAAATTTAAAATAATTTTTAGGACTATCTTAAAAAATATTTGTTTAAATTACCATATTCTTAACTAAAGTGTGACATATGGTATAAAAATCTATCTTACGTGGAAAATAATATTCATAAAAGTGATGCGTCTTAATTGTATGACTATTTGATATACAAATAAAATATTTAAAATTTTGTAAAATATTATTGTTTATGAGACTCATAAATAGGACAAAAAAAACAAAGAAACAAAGTTACAGAAACATGGAGTGTGGAATATATAGTTTTAATCCATATCAACATGTTCACAAACTCAAAGCTACAGAAACAAAGAAAAAACAACATTGTTGAAAACTAATCAAATTTTCAACACAATAATTAAACCCAATGAAAATAGACAATTGAAGAGAATGCAACACACAAAAGAAAAATTCTTTCATTACACAGTAACAATGGAAATAAACCCAATAACAATGAAATCAAAATTAAATCATAGAAAAAATAGAGAGAAATTGTACCTTAGGAAGTAATTAAGTGTGGTTTTTCCAAAAGCACCAAAACCCTATAACAATGGAAATAAACCCAATAACAATGAAAATAAACCCAATAACAATGGAATCTCAAACCTAATCACAAACAATTCCAAAATACCAATTAACAAAACCCAAAAAAAAAATAATCCCAAAACTCACCAAAACCTAGAGAGAAACGATTTTTACGGGAGTTTCTTGGAGGTGGCTTTGGCTTTACGGACCATAGCTTCCATGGGGCTTCTTCGGCATGGCTTCTTCCAAGCAATGGGGGTTGTGGGTAGGTTTTGTGGGTTTTATGGCCGTGGGTTTTGGAGAGGAAGAGAAAATGGGTTTTGTTGGTAGAAGAGAGAGGCTTTATATTGGAAATGTTTGCAGGAGAAGGGTTTTACTCAATGGTTAAAATGGGTTAAAACATTGCCTGTGTCTTTTATATTGGAAAGTCAATGGTTAAAATGTTGGCCCACATGGTTAAAATATTATATTGGAAAGTGATATATTATATTGGAAAGTGATGTGAGACTTTATATTCATGGCTTTATATATGGTTATTATCAAATCTCATTTTAACATTTTATGGGTTAAAATGTTGGCCGTGGTTATTATCAATTATTTTAAAATTTTAAATTTACAATTATTTTAAAATCTAAAATTAATTTTGAAAGTTCAATGTTTTACTCAAAGTGTTGTTTTAAAATTTTTATTAAGTTTTATAAAGTTTTTCAATTTTTAAAATTATCAAGTTTAAAATTTAAAAATTTTATATTAGAAATTTATCAAGTTTTATATTTTAAATTTTTTTATCAAGTTTTAAAATTTTAAATTTTACAATTATGTATGAGAAAATTATCAAGTTTATATTTTAAAATTGTTATTTTCAAAGTTTTATCAAGCTTATCAAGTTTTAAAATTTTAAAATTTTATATTAGAAATTTATCAAGTTCTATATTTTAAAATTTTAATAGTTAAACATGTTTAGTAAATTTAAGTTTACTAAAAAAGAAATAATTGCTCTTAATGATGATGTTAATATTAATGATTATAAAATTTAATAAAATCTTCTAATAATAACTTATCTTATTATAAAACCTATTATTTATCATATATAAAATGTTCTTTTTCTAAAATAATTCAAAGGTATAGGCAAGTGTTTGCTAACGAGCTTTTAATTATAATAGTTTTTTATTCTTAATAATAAATAAATAAATAAATAAATAAGTAAACCATAGAGGGGAAACAATTTTTTGTTCTTAAAAACAAAAAATAAGATATTTTTAAAAAATATTAATATTTTTAGTTATCTTAAATTGTTTTCACTTATTAGAGTAAAAGATATTTTCAAAAATAATTATATAAATACAAAGAATAATTAAAAATAAAATATAACATATAAAAGTTATTTTTTAAACATATTTAAAAACATAAAAAATATATTGAGAATATTATAGGTTTCTAAATCGACTTTTATTTTAAAATACATCCGCAAACAAATTTTTAAAAATGTTTTAAAAAACCGTTTTTGTATAACTGTTTATGAAAATGTCAAAATACTTCACAAATAAAACTATAATTTATTAGTATTTTTGTGGGCCTTAGGTGCTAGGAAATGTTACATGTGCATTCTACTCTTACTCTGTCTTCATTATTTTCAGTCACGTGTCCCTTTATATCTTATACCAATCTATTATTATTTTATCATATGGTATCATTTTTTCATATTTAATGATATTAATTTCTACCTTATCCCATATGCTTGTAGCTTAATTTCATCATACATTTGGACAACAAAATTTCAGACTTCCATTTGGTACTAAATATAATAAACATAAACAGAGAATGGTGCGTTTAAGAATATTTTTCCATGAATTTTAACTTTATAAATTTGTTAATTTTACAAATTTAAGAATTATAAAAGTTTAGAACTTTTATTTTTAATCATAAACAAAGAATGTTATTTTTGTAGTTATAAATTGTTTTTGTATTGCAAAAATCATAAAGATTAAAAAATATTTTATGATTGAAAATTAAATAAAACTATAAACAATTTTACTAGTAATTGTTCATAGTAAAATTTAGTTATCATGACTATTGATACTTTAAATATAATAAGAAATATTTATCATATATAAAATCAAAATTGTTTTTTAATTTGCTAACTCACTTGCATTTAAACTTTTTATCAAATAATATTAAATTGAATCATCATATTTTTAAACTAACATATTAAACTTTATTTTGCTTCTTATTAAAACATTAATCATAACAAGGAAATTAAATAATTTTAACTAAAGAAAAATAGGTAACACACTAATTTGTTTCTTAACTTAAAAAAAATATAGTAATATAACTTTAAACTTTTTATAATTAATAAGAACTATTATTATTACTATTAATGATAATTTTTATTTATGATATATATATAAAATTTTCTAAAAAATTATAATAGATAACCCAAAAAATGGTTTAAAATAAATAATAGACTTTTGGTCACGATTATGTGAACCCCGTGACCATAGGTTCAAAATATTTAAAATAAACCTCTATGCATTTGGTCACGGTCATGAGAAATTCGTGACTATAGGTTCCCCTAGAGTCACGATCAATCAATGGAGTGACTAAAAGTCATAATATATATATATGGTCACGGTTTCACAAAAAAATCATGACTAAAACATTTTTTCGTTACACTTTTTGTCACGAATGATAAAATTACCGTGACTAAAATTATTAGGGCCAAAATTTCCCTCCATAAATTTACAAATAGTGATGGTTTCAAAAAAATCCGTGACTAAAATACCCTCTCATCAATACTTTTGGTGACGGTTGATAAAATCACCGTGACTAAACATGTTTTTTTTCACATTAACACATATACTCACAACTTTATCTTGGCCGTGACAAAATAATATCTTTGGTCACTATATTTGTGGCCGTGACCAAAGATTCGTCATTAAAAACATATTCTTTTGTAGTATTTTTCTTTTGATTGAAATTAGTAAATTTTAAAATAAAGTTACGAAATCCTTTCTTTCTTAATGAAAATAAAAAAATCTTTTGTTCAATAAAATAAAATTGAAAAAAAATATCATTTTAACAAAATAAGGATAAAATCATCTGGTAATATATCTTTTATAATAAAATTAAATAAAAATCACTTTTCTTAATATAGTTGAACTTGAAAATATTTTTTAAAAGAGGCGATTTCTAAAATAAAATTTGAGTTGGAAATTGAAGTTGTAAAAAAATCATTTTGAATTGGAATATTCATTTAAATAATTTGTAAAAGTCACTTTTCTAAAATAGAGATTGGTTTGAATTTTTAATTTTTTTAAAAAATAAAGTTGTAAAACTAATTTTCTTAAATAAAAATTGAATTTGGAGATATTTTGTAAATAAAAATTCTAAAAAAATCTTTTCTTTAATAAAAATTGGGTTGGAAATAAAAGATGTTAAAATGAATTAAAATATTCTTTTAAATAATTTGAAAAAAATCACATTCTATAAATAAAAATTGAATTGAACTTTCTATTCTTTTAATAAATTGGTCAAAACCTTTTTCCTCATAATTTTTTTTCCAACATAATAATCAAATTGATGTTTTTTTTTAAATCATATAAATCCATTTTTTAATAAAAATAATAAGATCAATTCCTTTGCAAATAAAATCAAATTGGAATATTTTTTATAAATAAATTTGTAAAATTCCTTCTTTAAATATTTTGTAAACATCTTTTTAAGTAAATAAAATTTGAATTGAAATATTTTTTTGATATAAAATTGTAAAAATTTACTCTGTTTCTAACATAAATAAATAAAAAAAATTTTCTTGTAAATAAAATCAAATTTAAACACTTTTCTTTCAATAAAATTGTACTTAACAAATTCTTTTA
This sequence comes from Vitis vinifera, assembly GCF_030704535.1. Taxonomy (NCBI): domain Eukaryota; kingdom Viridiplantae; phylum Streptophyta; class Magnoliopsida; order Vitales; family Vitaceae; genus Vitis; species Vitis vinifera. The sequence continues at coordinate 20,065,877 of NC_081818.1, forward strand.
ATAAGAACAAGGAAGTATTTTAAAATAAGTTTAAATGTGAAAAAAAAATGAACTCTTTTTTTAATAAATTGAAGCTTTGTGAATAATCAAATTAAAGTCATAAATTGAAAAAAATTTAATATAAATAAATTATTTCAAAATATCTTTAAATTATTTTGTGATACTTGAAATAATAAACATCTTTTCTAATAAATCATTTTGTATATTCTTGTAACTTATTTTTCATCTCATATCATGTCGTGTGTTCACTTGTATCATACATTCCTCAATATGATTAATCAATTGTTATAATTCTCTTAATTCGTTTAATAAAGACTATAAATATGCGGGGTATTTAAAAAAGTGTTACAATTTATCACCATATATTCATAATGGGTAACTTACTCTCGAATTCATTTCTAATTTGCAGACTTGTCATTTTTTCTAAATAAGGAATCACAAGTCATGGTTTTTTTTCTTATTATTATTTTTCTTTTTAAAAATAAATATGACTCCAACTTTTTTTTAAAAAAAAAAATAAGTTTTTCACAATAAAAATGCGAGTCTCGCAATTCAAAGGAGATACACATGAAAAATACAAGTTCACAAAATTCTTGAAAAATAAAATTATCACATCATAAATTTAAAAATTAATCACAAATGATCACCCAAAAAAGATTTTGCATGACCACTATCTATATGAATACCATATATTATACTTAATATTTAAGTCACTTTTACCAAATCCATGTAAACATCCAATACAATATAGAATACCAAATATTCCATTCATAGTGACGGTATCCACATAAATATCCAACATCCATTTTCAAAATAATACACACACCACATATATCTTTATTTAATTCATAATTTTCCCAAACCTTCTATCCTCTCTCCATCATGATTCTCCTAATTTAATCTTTTTGTCAAAGCCTTCATGGCCACAAGGGTCGATCGTGGGCAGAAGCATCAGTGGATATGTCACTAAAACAAATAAGGAAAAAAAAATCATGGAAATGTCGGCAGTAAAATCTATGCCATTATCAGCGAAGATGATTGGAGTACCTCAAATGCAACTACCTTAAAAGCATGAGAAACAATAAAAATGACAAAAAAAAAAAAAAAAGTGCCCTAATTTAGAGTTACTTTTAAAACTCATTAAGTGAGTTATATGCCTGCTCTAAACATGATACAACTTGATGGAATTACAGAACGATCAATACTTCAAACCTTGATTGATATGAGAATATTATGAAATAAAAATTATATTTAATTACATATTGTAAGGATCCAATATAATACAATAGGTTTGCAATTTGGAGGGATTGTTTAGATTGATTACTAATCCAAATTAAATAATTCGAATCCAATCCAATCTTTAACCCGAGGTAGTCAGCTGAAGTTTAATCCAACCTCATTTCTCTAAGCTCAAATTGAGTTTGGGTTAAACTTGGGGTGGTTTAATTGATTGTATTATATAATTCAAAATTCATTTATAATATTATTTTTTTAAAAAAACTTTTTTCTATGTATTTGTATGAAAATTTAAATAATAAACAAAATAAATTTTGAAGGTAACAATCAAAAGTAAAAATAAATTTATATATCATTATAAAATAAAGAAAAAGTATATGATATATTATAATTTAATATTTTAAAAATAAAATGAATATTATTATATAGGATAATATACATAATAAATATTATAAATATTAAATCTAATTCCATTTAAGTTTGGATTGTTGGAATCTAATCCAAATTTAGTTTAAGTTAACTCAAACTCAATTAAAATATTAAAAATACTTATCCAAGCTCACCAAAAAATCAAATTGGATTATAATTGAGTCGGACGAGTCCACCCAAATTATACGAATATGTTTACATTAAAAAACTAGTTTCCTCTTAATAAAATACAGGATTAGTTGTGTATTGTGAGTAATGATGAAAATATCGGTAATCATGAATATATTGGTACTTCGATTTTACAGATATATCGAAGATATATGGGGATATATTAGGGGGATATATCGAGGATATATCAGGGGATATATCGATGATATATTGGGGGATATCGAGGATACATTGGGGATATATCAGGGATATAATAGATATATTGACAGATATTTTGAAAAAAAATATTGGTAAACCTAAAATTAATTAAAATTGATAGAAATATAATTAGAAGTATAATAAATATTTTAAAATTGTTTTGTTAAATAATTTGATATATGTATGATATGATTTATCATATTTGATAATAATAATATCCTATATGTTAATAACAAAATATGAATTTCATATGTGTATATTTATTTTTAAATTACATTAAATATTATTTCATAATAATATTGTGATATTTGATTATAATATGTCTAATTTTAAAATATATTTAATATTAAAATTATAATTTATTTAATTCAATTATATTAAATTATATAAAATGAATGATGATATATGTGCATTTTTTAATATTTAATTAATCTATTCATGATATTAAAAATACTATGAAGAAAATTATCATAATAATTGTATATTTTTGGCAATCAATTAAATGAGATTTTTTTATTTAATTATAAAATAATTATAATTAATTTGTTATTAAAAATATTCTTTTAAAATTTTGTTTATATAATGATTTTTACTATATATATGTTTGGTGTCTTAAATTTTAGGACGAGACAAACTTGCCCACCGACAATTTTTCATGATATATCGTTTGATCAATATTTCTCTATATAATTCTGTTATTCGATAAATCTTCGATTGCTATATTTTCATCCATGATTACTAGGAACATATGGTTTTATTAGGAAAAATACATTTCATTGGGAATCTCTTCTCTTATATTTTCTACATCATCTTTCCGGAAAGATAGTGTATTTATTTTGATCACGTCTCCTTAAATTTTCTATTATTGGGATGACAAAATAAATAAATTTAGTTGGACCCTATTCGTTTGAAATTCCCATTATTAGAAAGAGAGAGAGTGCGCATTGGTGTCAGAAGATGAACAGGGCAGCATACACTCTGCAAGCGATGATGACAAGGATTTGGTCATGAAACAATGAGTAGTGTGGGGAAAAGAAAAGGAAAGGAAAAAAAAGGAGGAAGAGAGCAGTGTGGCGGTCGGTGACCAGGATTCTCACCACCTCACACATCAACTTCACCCACAGTGATAATCTCGACTCCATTCATAATTTCTCAATCTCCTAAACTTCATATTCTATATGATCTTCAAAACGATAAACAACATTAATTCATAAAATCATATTAAATTTCTCTATCAACTTTGACGATGTTACATAGAAAGAAAGAAAGAAAAAGACAGTCTCTGTCTGTAAAACTCGAATTCTAATAGAAGCAAAGACCCAATTCCTCCACCTTTATTTCTCAAATATTTTCCTAAAAATTAAGACCCAATTCCAGAACCATCAACTGAGTCCAATGATGTCTTTGGCCACAGTAGCAAGGTAAAAGTAAACATGATTCTTGTCGCTGAACGGCGGAGGACCACGGGACGGTCCAAATCGCCCATTACTGAAGCAAGAATCACATTCAATTGCACTTTCGCCGACTTCAATTGTTACGAGCATGGCCTCATGTTTGGATCCCGATTGCAGTTTGGCCATGGCTTCCGGGATCAATCCATTAAGAGCTTCACCAAACTTGTCACGACACAACCCCAGACACTTCTTGGTCACATCGTCGGTGGCATTAGGGAGCATCGTGTTCACTTCTGCGAGAATATCAGTGCCGTTGGCTTTCACCAATTGTAGCATGATGGCAGCAAGCCCTTTCACATCCGCGCTGGAGCTCCGGCCGTCCGACCTTAAAGCTGAGACGCAGAGGTCGTGATACTGGACCTTCTGGCACGTTTGTTCCACCAGGTTCGCTTGGGATTGATTCAGAGGCAGAAAGCTCAGCATAATGACAAGGGCAATTGCTACGCCTGCGCCGGAGGTGTTCATCTTCTTTGTCGGCGATTGGAAAAGGTGGCCCCAAGTACTATACATATATGTCATGTCCCATGGCAACTGAGATCAATTCCTTAGTTTTTTTTCCTATATGGTCAGATTTTCTTTCGATTTTTCCCATAATCTGATGTATATATATATAGGGGGGAAATCTTAAAGTAAGCTTTTTAGGAAGTTGGGGATAAAAGAGTAAAGGAAAATCATTACAAAATATGGAAAACTGGGTTTTTAGTATCATTTCTATTTATTTATTTTTATTTTTATTAAATCTAATTTGGTTACATTACGTTTCCTTAATTCAATTATTTTCTTCTCATTATTTTGTAACTTCATTCTTTTATTTTTCTTACTTTTTTTAACTTAAGTTTTAAAGTAAATTACTTTAAAAATGAAAATATTTTTTAAAGCTATTTATTTTTAGGATTTGATATTTTATTCTCAAATTAAAATTTTCAAAATTAATAAATTAATTTCAATAATAAAACACATACACCAATCAAAAATCCATAAATTCTACGATACATAGTATAACAATAAATGTTAAAAATTTTCAAACAATTTCTTAGAAAATAAACATAATTAGAAACTCTAATTATTATCTCAGTATATAAAATTTATTATGATAATAAATTATAATATTTTAGAATATTTGAAAATATATTATTTTCAAAAATTAATAGAGAAGGAAATATAATAATTAAATTTCAGATAAAAATCAAACATCATTTAAATTTTTAAAAAAATGGTTTAATAATAATAATAATAATAATAATAATAAAAGACATACCATGAATTTAAATTTCTATTCGAAATTTCTAGCAATGAACTCTTGCATGAAGACAAACATTTTATTAATTGAGTAATAATCACAGCCGATTGGTTACATTTGACTTCCCCATATGCTGTAGTAATTCACCCCGTCATCCAATCGTAACCATACACTTCATTACTGCTTAATTACTGAATAATTTAAGATTTTCATCGGTTTCTTTGATGAAACTCCTTATTCAAATATCATAGCTAAATACTTCTAATTTTATAAAAAAAAATTTAATTTTTTTTTGGGAAAATTAATGACTACTGTGGGGGGTTTTGTCTACTCTCTCTGATATGGAACTTTGTACAGGACCACAGGATGGTGGTAAAGTATTAAGATTGAGGATTTTGACAAAAGTTTTTATTTAAATATTTATTAAAATGTGATAATTTTAAAATTATTTCCAAATTTATCATAATTTGTGAGATATACTTCAAGCATTAAAGTTGTATTTTTACTACACAACTTTAAAATTCAATTTAAATTATCTTTTTAAAATACAACTTTTAATTTGAATCTTTTTGTGGACCCACATTTGTCACGATGCGTTTCCACTCGACAGCGTGACTCGATTTTTATTTATTTGTAAAAAATTATGATTTTTAGAAAAAAAAAATACTTGGAGTCGCCACTTATTTTTGTTTTATTTTTAAAGGGAAAAAATAAAATAAGAAATAAAAACCCTAAATGTGACTCTGAAGGAACAAAATAGGTGTATGAAAAATCGAGTCTGGATTCAGAGGGTAAGTTACTTATTGGGAAGGTACAGTGATGAGTCGTAGCACCTCTCTAAGCCCGTATACATACAGTCTCTACTAAACGAATTAAGAGAATTATGACAATTAATTAATTAATTATGGATACCAAGAAAAATAATCATACAAATAAGTATGTACCATTCATGGTGAAAATCAATATATATAAATAATGATGAAATCTAATTATAAGAATACACAAAAGAAATGACAAAATGATTATGCAAAATGATTTATTGAACTAAATAAAAAGAAGATATTTAAAAAAAAAAAAAAAAAGAGTTTTCAAGAAATTTCAAAGGATTTTATAAAATAAAAAAAAGATTTTGAATTAATAATTTCAATTTATTTATTTACAAAAAAAATAGTCAATTTATTTTACCAATTTCATTGGTATTTAATTTTCAAAAAAAAAAATTATTTACACTTATTGTATCAAAAGAATTTATTACAAAATTTCAATTTGACAACAAAAATTATTTTACTTGCTTTTACAAAAAATGAATGAATTTTTACAATTTTATTTACAAAAGTATTTCAATTTGTTTTCATTTAAGGAAAGTGATTTATACAAATTATTTAAAAAGACATAAATTTATTTTCAAAATGAATTTTAATTAAAAAGAAAAAAAAAGATTTAAATAATCTATTTCTAAAAAAATACTTTTAATCCTATTTTAATTAAGGAAAAAAATTCATTTAAAAAATATTTTTTAGACAATTTTATTAAAAAATAATTTTTGGGACAATTTTATTTATAAAATATTTTTTGGACAATTTTTATTAAACAAAGAAATTTTTGGACAACTATTATTAAAAACAATTTTTTTTTGGATTTTTCTAAAATCATTTTTCTGAATTTTTATCAATAAAAAAACTTAAGAATATTTTAAAATTATTATTTTATTAAAACATATTTACTGAATTATTCATCTTATTTAAATAAAAATTTTGATTTGTTCGATATTCAATTCTATACACACTCAATGAATATGTACAAATAAATATTTACAAGAACTAATAAAAATAAAACTAAATAAAAGTAGGAAATAAAATATATACCAAAATAAGTTTATAACAAGTTTAATGTCTTCGTACAACTTTTTGAGTCTTACTTTCTTCCATGAAATTTCGTGCTCCACGTGTTATAAATTCGTACTCAACCAACAAGATTGCATAATGGGTCCATGCAAAAACAAAAATAACCCAAATGTAAATATCTAGAGATGTACAAAATCCTAAACAAATATTCAAACTCAAATTCAAATTTCAAATTAGTCTCATAAATTTCGCCAATTAAAATGAGCACAAATTACTATAGGTGCCCAAAACATCCAAATTAATAACCAAAAATATAAACACAATCAACCAAACCTAAAATTGGATAAATTAAAATAAATTCTACTATGCCTAAATTTAATATTCCATAATTTAAGCCTAATTTAATATACACCACAATTGTCCCATGTTCGAATTAAATAGTTCAAATTGGTTAAGCTCATATCAAATACTCAAGTCATCCAACAAATCTTACCCACATTGTGTGTCCAAAATTCATATCAATTAACAGACCCACATTAATAATATATATAGCTAAAGGAAATAATATCTCAAGCCCAAACAATAACCAATTAACAAACTCACATTAATAATATATATAGTCAAAGGAAATAATATGTTCAAGCTCAATCCAATAAGTCCAAACAAATAATTAATTAACAAGCCCACATTAATAATACACATGGTCAAAGGAAATAATATCTCAAGTCTAATCCAATAAGCCCAAACAAATAACCAATTAACAAGCCCACATTAGTAATATATATAGTCAAAGGAAATAATATATCAAGCTCAATCCCATAAGCCTAAACAAATAACCAATAAGTAATAGGCCCAAATCCAAATCAATTACTATACAAACTAAAAAATAAAATAAAATAAAATAAAGCAAAAAGGAAATTTACCCACAAAATAAAAAAACTATGAATGGTCGAATTGCTAGCCTGCAATGGTAGGGGTGGCTGGCCGGTAATGGTCGGTCGACAGTGGCCAACCGATAGTGGCGGTGAGAGTGGCGAATAGAGAGAAAGGGATGAAAAATATGAGAAAGAGAAAATGGAAGGAAAAAAATCCAAAAAGAATAAATAAATAAATAAAATGTAGAGAGAAAAATGAAAAGAAAAGAAGAGAGTGGGAAACTGAGGAAAGTGGTAGTAGGCTTCAGATGGAGAAAAAACCAGAAAAAAATAGGGAAGAAAAAAAATGGGCGGGGGTCCCGGCCGGCCGTCTGGAGAAAATAGGGGGAGAAGAAAAGAAAATGGAAAGAATGGGACGCTCGCCAGTGTGCTATTGGGGGAGGAAAAGAAAAAAGAAAAATGTGGAAGAAGAAGTGGGAAGTCCTGACGGGGTGTAGTGTTTGGGCAGCCAAAATAAATAAATAAATAAAACAAGAAGAATGAGGAAACAAAAAATGGGGGAGCCAACTATGGTCGTCTATGGAGTGAAAAAATGGGGGGAAGAGCTGAGAAATGGAGAGAATTTCGGGAGATGGGGGCAGGCGACTACGTGAGAGTTGGGGGAAAGAAAACTAAAAAACAAAAAGCAAATGGAGAAAATGAGAAGAGAGAGAAGAGGACTGCCAGAGCTAGAGAGTGAGAGGGTCTCACATCCCGTATGGGTGAGGAATGGGAAGAGAGAGAAAAAATGGGTGGGGTAGGTAGGGAATGTAAGAAGAGAAATAAGAGAGGAGAGAAAAGAAAGAAAAGAAAAAGAAAAATAAATAAAAATATAATATAATATAATAATAATAATAAATAATAATAATAATAATAATAATAATAATAATAACAATAGTAATCATAATAATAAAAGTAATAGTAATAAAATAAAATAAAATAATATACAAAATAATAAAAACTAATAATTAAATAGTGAGTGGGTAAAAAAAAAATATGTAATTAGGATTTAAAAATCTAAGGACAAAATTAGGTTCAAAATTAATGTAAAAATAAAATTGGGACAAATTTTGGGGTTTACAAATATGTCAATTTTCGATAAAGTTCACGAGTAAAGTGAGTGTATACACAAACGAAACGAAACGAACTTTATTGAAGAACAAGAAAAATCATCAAATTTGTCCCAGTATGACATGGGTTCTCTTAAATCAAAATAAGAACAAAGATGCTCTAAAACCCTACAAAAATGAAATGGCATGAACGAAAACTCCTAAGGTGCCCTTAAAGTTACACTATGGATCCAGACTACCCCTAAAAAAGTCTCCAAAAGTGACTTGAAAATCAATATCGAAGTCAAGTAACAGTCAAACCACCAAAGAGCATAGGAACGAGCACAATGGGAAAAACCATACGTGCACCATATGATGACACATGGTGTAGGGTGTCTGACAATACAATCAAGACACAAGCTATGAGCTTAAAGAACTATGTCATGTGCTATGGAGAAGGGGAAACTCTAGAAGAGCATGATGAACAAGCGATAAGCACAAGGTAACGAGGTGAGGAAAATGAGGACGAATGTAAAATCGTGAAGGTAAGTTGTGCAATGCTAGTGAATATGAATGCTAGGAGCTATGACTCTAAATGCTAAAATGAAAAAAGATGGTGACTCTAAATGCTTGAATGAGTATGCACAACGGCTTTGAACGTCAAAACTAAAAGAAGATGATGGCACCGAATGCCAAGCTGGACAATGGCTCTAAATGCCAAAATGAAGACACGATTATGAACGCTAAACTATGGAGAGATAGTGGCTCTAAACGCCTGAAACTGGAAGAGAAGAGTGACTCTAAATGCCTAAAACTAATGAAAGAAATGGCTTTGAACGCCTATGAAGGAAAATTGTGGCTCTGAATGCCAATAGGATATCTGAAGGCCTACGATTCTAAACACCCATGAAAGAAAGTAGTGGCTCTGAACGCCTAAGGGTGAAAATGGCTCTAGGTCGTGAGCTCAGGGATCTGAATGTTAAGAATGACTATGGGCCATGAATAAGAAGAACGACTCTAAGTCGTAAGCTTAAGGCTCTAAATACTAAGAATGACTATAGGTCACAAATGAGAAGAACGACTTTGAGTCGTGAGCTCAGGGCTCTGAATGCTAAGAATGACTCTGGGTCATAAATGAGAAGCACGACTTTGAGTCGTGAGCTTAGAGCTCTGAATGCTAAGAATGACTCTGGGTCATAAATGAGAAGAACGACTTTGGGTCATGATCTTGGGGCTCTGAATGCTAAGAATGACTCTGGGTAATAAATGAGAAGAACGACTTTGAGTCGTGAGCTTAAGGCTTTGAATGCTAAGAATGACTCTAGGTCATAAATGAGAAGAATGACTCTAGGTAGTGAACTCAGGGCTCTAAATGGAAAAAAGGACTATGGGTCATAAACAAGAAAATCGACTCTAGGTCGTGAGCTTAGGGCTCTAAATTGAAAGAATAACTCTAGGTCATGAATGAGAAAAACAACTTTGGGTCATGAGCTTAGGGCTCTAAATGGATAGCCGATCAAGATGCTTCTTGGCTTGTGGTGCTGAGTCTAGGCCACTCACAGGTGGCTAGAATGATGAAAATGAAACATCTCAAGGATGTGAAGAATAAAAATGACTCCGGGTTGTGAGCTCAGGGCTCAAAATGCCATGAATGACTTTGGGTCATGATGTAATGAGTAACTCAAGGTTACAATGAATAGCTCATGGCTATGTGAACAGCTCAGGGTTATGAGCTCCAAGCTTTGTGACTGATCAGTTAAAAAGAGAATGCGATACGCAAACTCCGGGTCATACCACTCATAGGCGACCAAATGATGAAGGCTCAGCTCAGGGCTGGAAAGACTTTAGGTCTTAAATGAGAAAAATGACTCTAAATTGTGAGCTCAAGGCTCTAAATGGGAAAAATGACTTTAGGTCATAAACAAGAAAAACGACTCTAGGTTGTGAACTCAGGACTCTAAATAGATAGCTGATCAGGATGCTTTCCGACTCATGGTGTTAGATCGAGGCCACTCACAGGTGGCTAGAATAATGAAAATGAAACATCTTAGGGATGTGAAGGATATGAACGACTCCAGGTCGTGAGCTCAGGGCTCGGAATGCTATGAATGACTCTGGGTCATGATGTAATGAGTAACTCAGGGTTACAAAGAATAGCTCAGGGCTATGTGAACAGCTCAGAGCTATGAGCTCTAGGCTCTATGATTGATCAGCTAGAAATAGAATGCGATACAAAAACTCCAGGTGTAGACCCTCAATTTTGTCCCTCGACACTGGCATTTATCCTTCGGGTGTCACATCCACCCATCGTTCGCATATGGCACCACTAGGGCCCCTTTTGGGCTTAGTCGGTGTCCGAGCCTCGTGTGGGTTTGTCTATGGTCCATTGTGGTGCATATGTGGTTCATTTTGGAGGGTCACCATGGCCATTTTCCTAGTCGTTCACATCACGCTATAGGAAGGAAGTGGGGTCATCCCGATGTCTTAACTTAGTTGGAGTTTATAGGGGCATGTTGAGGTTTGGAGCACTCGGGCTTGTTTTGATCGTATCTCCCTCATCCAAACTCGGAATCAAGAATCGTTTCTTTTTATGGATTCCTTATTCTTCCAGGAACATTCTTTAAAATTTTCAAAATTGTTTGCAACCGGTCGGCTGGTTGGCAGCCGGTTCATCGAGTCAGCCGGTGTAGAACACTGATTTTTGGTAATTGTTTTGATCATATCTCCCTCTTCCGAACTTGGAATCATGCACCATTTTTTTTAATGGATTCCTTACTCTACTAGGAACATTCTGTCAAATTTTCAGAATTTTTTTCCATCAGTTCGACCAGTTGGAATCCAGTTCGGCCGGTTCAGCCGGTTCATTGAGTCGGCTGAGGTAAAACACTAATTCTAGTAATTTTGAGGCCCAAATCCTACATGGCTCAGGCCCATAAGCTCCAGATCGGTTTTGGGCAATGTTGTGGGTCCATTTTGGCCTTGGTTTGGGTTCCTTACAGCCCACCACGAATCCATATGGATTCTTGGTGGTGAAGCAAGCTGAAAACTGAAGGAGTGAGCTGGCCTTGTAAGTTTAAGAGAAGTAATGAGGGGTGTGGTTCCGATGCTGATGAAGGGGATTTCAATGCTGAAGGGGAAGGAATCCAGGAGGCTCAAATGCTAAGAGGGGTATGAGTATAAAAGGTGAGAGGATAGGAGAGCAAAGGACAGGAGGGGACATTTTGGAGAGGGGAAATTTTGCTGGTGAGAAAAACAAAAGGTCAGTAGCATCTTTTGAGTTAAGAGCGTGGGGGAAAGCTTCAGCACTGTGGTTTTTTGAAGAGGAGAGTGACAGCATCTCAATTTTGGAAGTCATCATCTGCATACACGGATCATATTTGGTGGAGATTCTGAGGTAAGCATGCTGAATTTTCTTTGCTTACAATTTATCTTCCTCGTCTTCACATGCTTTTTCTCCTTCCTCATCATCTTTTCTTCCCTTTGATATGAAGATTGTATTGCTTGGGTGTGGATAATAAAGGTCATACATGATTGTTGTTGTTTGCTTCCTTAATCACTTAAGAACTTTCTGACCGAATTTGGGATTTTTTACCAACTGGTTTGGAACCGGTTCAACCGGTTCAGCACCATAGCTAGCAGCCTCTGTCAGCCATGAGAAACACTTGCCTTTCTTTGTCTGGTTCTCACTCATCCGGGCTCCGAATTGAGAACCGTTTCTTTTGTTTGCTTCCTTAATCACTTAGGAACTTTCTGACCGAATTTGAGATTTTTTACCAACCAGTTCAACCGGTTCAGCACCATAGCTGGCAACCTCTATCAGCCATGAGGAACACTTGCCTTTCTTTGTCTGGTTCTCACTCATCCAAGCTCGGAATTGAGAACCGTTTCTTTTGTTTGCTTCCTTAATCACTTAGGAACTTTCTGACCAAATTTGGGATTTTTTACCAACCGGCTGAACCGGTTTGGAACCGGTTCAGCACCATAGCTGGCAGCTTCTGTCAGCCATGAGGAACACTTGCCTTTCTTTGTCTGGTTCTCACTCATCCGGGCTCGGAATTGAGAACCGTTTCTTTTGTTTGCTTCCTTAATCACTTAGGAACTTTCTGACCGAATTTAGGATTTTTTATCAACCGACTGAACTGGTTGGGAACCAGTTCAACCGGTTCAGCACCATAACTGGCTGCCTCTGTCAGCCATGAGGAACACCTGCCTTTCTTTGTCTGGTTCTCACTCATCCGGGCTCGGGATTGAGTGTCGTTTCTTTTGTTTGAATCCTCACTCATTTAGGAGTTTTCTAGAAAAATTTGGGAATTCTTCTCAATAGGTTGTACCAGTTGAGAACTAGTTCAACCTGTTCTGCTGGAGGACTTTAGGTAGCCCTCGATTTTGGCATTTTTCGAGCCCTTATCCATGGGGGCTCAAACCCATTTGCTATAGGGCACTTGTGAGCCATCTTGAAGGTTTAAGTTAGTGTTTGATTTCAGTTAGTATGGGAAATTTGGAAGTTATGGGTGGTGTGGTCTAGATAAGTCTAGTTCGATTTGTATGACATTTGGGGAGTCCCTTACCTTATTTCAACCAGCTATCTTCCTTTTTGGCACAAGCTTTGATGCTTGATTTTGAATACATGTTGTGTGACTGACTCACCCTCTGCTGCAGCGCTTGGCTAGGGACCACAGGTACGCATCGTTGGCTTTGGTTGTTGAATTCATATGCATGCATGGTGCTTAATCTTGAATGTTTGTTATGTGTTTATCTGTGTTTGGCTGACCTTTTATGCAGCGCTTGGCTAGGGACCACAAGTACGCACCCATGGTTTTGTTTGGTTGAATTCATATGCATGCCAAATACCAATTAGGATTGTGTGATTCATGACATCTATTTAGCCTAGGGTTTCATTTGACCTTTGACCCATATGCTCCCACATACCCAATTCATTAGTAGAGACCGAGTTTCAGGCCTAGAGAGGTGATCCCCGGACCCAGAATCTAGTTTTCGTAGACCGCTTTTTCCATACTGGGGTCATTAGGGGTTTTTGTTCTTACTTAATTTTCTCCATTTTAAAAACAAAAATAAAAAGTAAGTGGCGACTCCAAACAACACCGTTCCTCACCGGGGGCGGGTTTTTCAAAACTGGAAAACACCAACTTTTTCATTTCTTTCTTTTATTTTAAAAGCGAGTCGCGTCGATCTGGTGGATCTGGTGAGGGTCCACACCAGGTCATACCACTCATTGGCAACCAAATGATGAAGGCTCAGCTCAGGGTTGGAAAGACTCTAGGTCTTAAATGAGAAAAATGACTCTGGATCGTGAGCTCAGAGCTCTAAATGGAAAGAATGACTCTGGGTCATGAATAAGAAGAATGACTCTAGGTCGTGAGCTTAGGTCTCTAACTAGAAAGAATGACTTTGGGTTATAGATGAAATGAACGACTCAGGGTCGTGAGCTTAGGGCTTTAAATGGAAAGAATGACTCTGAGTCATAAATAAGAAGAACGACTATGGGTTGTGAGCTCAGGGCTCTAAACATTTAAAGTGAAGAAGATAACTCTGAATGCTAAAATAAAAGAAAACGACAACTCTAAATGCTAGCAATGTGGGTCTGAACACCAAACTAAAAGAGAATGACAACTCTAAATGCTAGGAATACGACTCTAAACGCTGAACTAAATGAAAATGGTGGGTCTAAATGTCAAGATGACTAATGTCCCTGAATGCCAAATTGAAGAAATATGGTGGCATCTGAATGCCAAGCTGACTAATGGCTCTGAATGCCAAACTGAAGATATGATGACTTTGAATGCCAAACTAACTAATGGCTCTAAATGCTGAACTAAAGATATGATATTTCTGAATTCCAAACTAAAGATATTATGACTTTGAATGCCAAACTGATCAATGGCTCTAAATGCCGAACTGAAGATATGATGGCTCTAAATGCCAAGCTGACCAATGGCTCTGAAGGCCTGATTGTAAACGATGGCTCTAAACGCTAGGAATGAACAATGGCTCTGAAATCCAGGAATGTAGCTCTGAACACCGAAAAGGTGGCAATGAATGCCCGATCATGATAGGATGATAGCTCTGAATGCCTGACTGTGAACGACGGCTCTGAACGCTGGGAATGAAGGACAACTTTGAACACCAGGAATGTAGCTCTAAACACCGAAAAATGTGGCAATGAATGCCCGATCATGATAGGATGATGGCTTTGAACGCCGAACTGTGAAGGAATAATGACTCTGAACGCCAAACTAAAAATGTTGCTCTGGACGCCAAACAGAAGAAAGACATGGCTCTGAATGTCGAATCGAAAACATGACTCTGAACGCCAAACTAAATATGTGACTTTGAACATCAAATGAAAGAAAGACATGATGACTCTGAATGCCGAACTAAAAATATGGCTCTAAATGCCAAACTGAATATGTGACTCTGAACGTTAAACAAAAAAAAAGACATGATGGCTCTAAATGTCGAGCTAAAAACAAACAATGGCTATGAACGCCAAACTAAAGATGTGGCTCTAAACGCCGAACTGAAGGTGTGGCTTTGAACATCAAACGAAAAGAAGACATGATGACTCTGAATGATGAACTAGAAACAAACAACGGCTCTAAACGCCAAAATGAAAATGCAACTTTGAACGCCAAACAAAAAAAGAGGTATGATGGCTATGAATGTCGAGTTAGAAACAAACAACGACTTTGAACGCCAAAATGAAGATGCGACTCTAAACGCCAAACTAAAAAGGAGGTATGATGGCTATGAATGTCGAACTAGAAACAAACGACGACTCTAAACGTCAAAATGAATATGCGACTCTGAACATCAAACTAAAAAGGAGGTGGTGGCTCTGAACGCCAAACTGTAATGAGATGGTGACTCTGAACACCAAAATTGGAAATGAGGTGGTGGCTCTGAACGCCAAACTGTAATGAGATTGTGACTCTGAACACCAAAACTGAGGAGAGATGGTGGCTCTGAACGCCAAAACTGAGAGGAGATGGTGGCTCTGAACACCAAACTAAAAATGGATGGTGGCTCTGAATGCCCAATTATGAACTGATAGTTATGAATGTCAAGCTAAGAGAGACGACTCTGAACGTCGTAATTGAGAAGACATGGTGGCTCTGAACGCCAAGCTGAGAATGACGACTCTGAACATTATAACTAAGAATGGATGGTGGCTTTGAATGACAAACTAAAAAGAGATGGTGGCTCTGAATGCCGAACTGTAAGGAAATGAACAATGGCTCCAAACGCTAAACTAAAAATGTGGCTCTGAACGCCAAACTGTAAGGAGATGGTGGCTCTGATCACCAAACTGTAAGGAGATGGTGGCTTTGATCGCCAAACTGTAAGGAGATGGTAGCTCTGAACTCCAAGCTGAAAAGATATGGTGGCTTTGACGTCAAACTGTAAGGAGGACGACTCTGAATGTCAAATTGAAGATAATGGTGGTTCTGAATGCCAAACTGAAAAAAGATGGTGGCTCTGAATGCCAAAACTGAGAGGAGATGGTATGATGACTCTGAATTTCGAACTAAAACCATGGCTCTGAATGCCAAACTGTGAAGAGATGGTGGCTCTGAACGTCAAGCTGTAAGGAAGTGGTGGCTCTGAACGCCGAGACCTGTGAGGAGATGATGAGGTGGCTTTGAATGCCAAACTATGAACTTGACATCTCTGAATGTCAAACTGAGAAGGATGACCCTGAATGTCGTAGTTGATGAGAGTCAACGACTCTAAATGCCAACCTATGAGGAGATGATGAAGGGGTAATATGCCCCAATGTGGTGTACTACCACAACTCTCAATCCATTGAAAGGGTCTGAAATAGACTCCATGAGTCTCAAAAGATGCTCTACTAGAGAGTCAAAATGGTCAAATTGACTATAAGTACAACCTCACAATCTATCTGACTAAATCACGAGGCCTGATAAAGTGTCACAATAAGTCAGGCATCTCTAACTCGAAATGCTCTACTGGAGGAATCCATCGTCATCTCAAATGAATGATCCAGAGTCTCAAGAGAATAGTTCGTTAGGGTAACTACCACGATCTCAACACAACAATCTACTAAGGATTCATAGATAGTGGAACAGTCAAAACCTGAATGTCGTGCTTCGTCGAAGGCTTATCTTGGCAAAAATCACCAAAACAATTACCAATAATGCAAATAAATATCTCTTGACCGTGTAATGAAGACTATAACAGGTCTGTGAGAAAACAATCATCTCTACAGCTAAAAGAGGGAAATATGCCCCAGTATAGTAACTAGTGCATTTGGTCTGTCTTGATAACTTGAGAATAACTCAATGGAGATGTATAAGAGATCTGACATGTACTCCATTGAAATGATGATATGAGAGTCTATGCATCTGAGATAACTCCATCAAAGAATCACGATAGTATCAGAAAGTATGAGCCCGACTGAATGACTCAAGGAGGGCTCCATTGGATAATCAGGACAAAATGAAAGTGAATCATCAGCCTAACATGCATCTCACAACTGGGAATGATCATGCAAATCAATGGAGATCTACAAATCTCAACCGAAGAGGAAATATGCCCTAGTATGGCACCTGATGTGTGATAGGTCGAAAAACCGAATGACCTTGAAGAATCCATCATCAAATGTGTGATCCCAACCATCCAAATTTGCAGTTGAATCAAATCCACAGGTCAAAATCCGTCTCCCGGAAGGAGTATGATGACATCTAAAGGCTGAAAAGTGTGGGTCTAACTGAATGGCTCAAGAGAGACTCCACTAGAGGATCATGATAAGATAATAAACATGTCATCGTCTCGACGTGTATCTCATAAGTGGGGACGAGCATGCAACTCCGTAAAGATCTATAAATCTCAACCAAAACAGAATATGCCCCAGTATTGAATAAGATGTGTGATAGGTCGGAAAATCAAATGACATCAAATCATCCATCATCAAATGTGTAATCCTAGTCAACCACGCCCATAACTGCATCGGACCCATAGATCAAAAAGACGTATCCCAGAAGAAGAAGTATGATGACATCCAAATGCTGAAAAACGTGAGTCTAACTTAATGGATCAAGAGGAACTCCACTAGAGGATCATGACAAGATAATGATAGACTATCAACTCAACATGCATCTCGTGAGTGATGAGGATCATGTGACTCCATGAAAATCTACAAATCTCAACCGAAAGGGAAATACGACCTAGCATGGCATTAGATGTATGGTAAATTGAAAAATCAGACAACCTTAAATCATCCATCATCAAATGCATGATCCCAGTCATCCAAATCCACAGCTGAATTAAATCCACATATCAAAAGACGCCTCTCAAAAGAAAAAGCATGAGGACATCTAAATATCAAAAAATGTGAGCTTGACTGAATGGCCCAAGAGATACTCCACTTAGGGATCATGATAAGATAACAAATAGGTCATTGTCTCGGTGTATATCTCATAAGTGGAGATAATCATGCAACTCCATGAAAATCTATAAATCTCAACCGAAAGGGAAATATGCCCCAGTATGGCATCAGATGTATGGTAAATAAAAAAAAACCAAACAACATCGGATCATCCATCACCAAATGTGCAATCCCAGTCATCCATATCCACAACTGAATTGGGTCCAAACATCAAAAAGGCGTCTCCTAGAAGAAAAAATATGATGATATCTAAATATTAACCAAATCTCAAATATCTGTCCAAGTAGGGGCTATCAAAGACGACATCTAATCTCATGGCCTCAGGGTGGTCTTAAGACACGGGACATAACGTAGGCTAGGGTGATAGGGTAATAGAAATGAAAGGAAACTAGGTCAAAATACCCAATGATAAAAAACACATGCCCTCATGTATAAAATGCAGCATGTATTAAAAAGCTCATGAGCCATGGACCTAAGGGTGCCCAATGTGAATATAAAATCAATAATGAGACGATGAAACAAATCAAATTGATAATGAGACACGCAAGAATGATGCAAGGGAAATATCAAACCCGGAATAAGTCAGTGTAAGAAAAGAACAAAGGGGTGAAGCGAATGGGATGAATCACAAGCAATGACAAGGATGATAGCGAAACAATGAATATACGATGAAGAATGATGATCAACTCAAATCAAACATGGAGTGAAGTCACGTCAACAATGAGTGTAATGATGGAAAAGACAATGACCCAGAGCTCCTAGGAGAAGGCTAATCATCTCACTTTCAAAGAGATATGACAAAGTAAAAAAGATCTTAGAAAGCTCACATACGAACTCTCACCAACAATCATGCTCGATAAAGTGACCCTCAGATATCAATATACACGCACAACGATTGAGAGTTCTATGCACATACACACATGTGCTTTTTTTTCTTTTTTTTTTACATATATACAAATGCACATACCCTAAACATAAACAAATGAACCCCAAAGATGATATCAATAATGGATAGACACACTCTCAAGTGCTAACGTAACAAAAACTCTCTCTGACGAGATGACCGTCTCAAACTAAGAATCTCTGAATCAATGTTAGTGGGATAGATAATGAAAATGATGTGACTATCCTCCATGTAATGAACTGAAGAGGATCACCACTCAGGGTGGAGAGAATATGAAGCAAAACAAATAGTAGATAGAATAATGAAGAAGATATGAGGACCAAAAACAGTGAGATGTGATGAAATGTGGTAGTGTGATGGTAGGAAAAATAATGAAAGAAATATGCACCCGTAGGCCCAAGGCTCATGAAACTTCAAAATAAAGCATGCATACACTAAAAGGCCCTTATCTTAGTGTAGAAGTGTAAGCAAGGTAATAAGAAATAAAAGCTCAGATGCACATGTGAGGCTCAATGGGCTAGCAAGGATCTGTATATCAAAAGGGGATAACAAGGTATATGGCTAACTGAAATGATGGCCACCCATCCTACGACCATGGTCTCAAACATAATACTTCTTTAGCTGATCTACATTAGTTGGCTCCGAGAATCAATTTCCATTTAGATCCATCAACTATGCAACGCCCTCTAGGGTCAACTCCCTGATGAAATAAGGTCCACTCCAACTGGGTCTGAATTTCCTTCTAAGATCTCTGATCAATCCCCTTATGACCCTCAAGACTAAGTCACCTCTCTGTAATGGTCTATCAACAATCTCTGCTATCTTCCCCCGCCAACGGGGAATGAAGGAAGAAATAGACTCATCTGATCTCTATCTCAAAGCCTTAAGCTCTCTCATCGACATATCTACAACAATATTAAATGAAAAATGTCGCAAAAACTCCTAAGCCGAGTCCTCTAATGTTCTGCGTCGTGAGGACTCCAAAGATGCGAACCAACATTGGGCTGCTTCACTAAGAGATAATAGGAATAGAGTGATCATCTGTGACTCATCTAACCCATGGGTCCTCATCACTACACTGTAAAGTTGGAGGTGAATGCTAGGACAACCAATGCCCGTGTACCTCTCGATCTCGGGCATCCTAAACTTGGCCAGTAAACTAGCCATTGGTATCCCAAATGTAAATATCCAGAGATGTACAAAATCCTAAACAAATATGCAAACCCAAATTCAAATTTCAAATTAGTCTCATAAATTTTTCCAATTAAAATGAGCCCAAATTACTATAGGTCTTAGCCCAAAACATCCAAATTAATAACAAAAAAATGCAAACACAATCAACCAAACCTAAAATGAGATAAATTAAAATAAATTCTACTAGGCTTAAATTTAATATTCCATAATCTAAGCCTAATTTAATATACACCAACATTGTCCCATGTCCAAATTAAATAGTTCAAATTGGCCAAACCCATATCAAATACTCAAGTCATCCAACAAATCTCACCCACATTGTGTGCCCAAAATTCATATCAATTAACAAGCCCACATTAATAATATACATAGCCAAAGGAAATAATATCTCAAACCCTATCTAATAAGCCCAAACAAATAACCAATTAACAAGCTCACATTAATAATATATATAGTCAAAGGAAATAATATATTCAAACCCAATCCAATAAGTCCAAACAAATAACCAATTAACATGCTTACATTAATAATACACATGATCAAAGGAAATAATATCTCAAGCTCAATTCAATAAGTCCAAACAAATAACCAATTAACAAGCCTACATTAATAATATGTATAGCCAAATGAAATAATATATCAAGTTCAAACCTATAAGCCCAAACAAATAACCAATAAGTAATAAGCCAAAATCCAATTAATTACTATGCAAACCAAAAAATAAAATAAAATAAATAAAAATAAAATAAAGCAAAAAGGAAATTTACCCATTTTTTAAAAAACTATGAATGGTCGGATTGCTAGCGGGCAATAGTGGGGGTGGCTGGCTGGTAGTGGCCGACCAGTAGTGGCGGTGAGGGTGGCAGATAGAGAGAGAGAAAGAGAGAGAGAAGAAAAAGATGAGAAAAAGAAAATGGAAGGGAAAAAATACAAAAAGAATAAATAAATAAATAAAATGTGGAGAGAAAAATGAAAAGAAAAGAAGAGAATGGGGAACTGAGGAAAGTGGTAGTGGTTTTCAGATGGAGAAAAACCTAAAAAAAAAATATGGAAGAAAAAAAATGGACGGGGGTCTCGGCCGGCCGTCTGGAGAAAATAGGGGAATGAGAAGAGAAAATGGAGAGAATGAGGCGCTCACCAGTGTACTGTTGAGTGAGGAAAAGAAAAAAGAAAAAGTGGAAGGTCCCGACGAGGTGTGGTGTTTGGGCAGCCAAAATAATAAATAAATAAATAAATAAAACAAGAAGAATGAGGAAACATAAATAGGAAAGTCGGTTGTGGTCGTCTGTGGAGTGAAAAAATAGGGAGAAGAGCTGAGAAATGGACAGAAGTTCGGGAGATGGGGGCAACCGGCCACGTGATAGTTGGAGAAGAGAAAACTAAAAAAAAACAAAAAAAAACAAAGGGAGAAATTGAGAAGAGAGAGAAGAGGGCTGCCAAAGCCAGAGAGTGGAGGGGTCTCACGTGGGGGAGGAGGGTGAGGTATGGGAGGAGAGAGGAGATAGAAAAGAAAAATAAAAATAAAATAGAATATAATAATAATAATAATAATAATAATAATAACAATAGTAATAATAATAATAAAAATAAAAGTAATAGTAATAAAATAAAATAAAATAATATACAAAATAATAAAAACTAATAATTAAATGATGAGTGGGCAAAAAAAAAACATCTGTAATTGGGATTTAAAATCTAAAGACAAAACTGGGCTCAAAATTAATATAAAAATAAATTTTGGACAAATTTTGGGGTCTACACTTTTCTATCAGTGAAAATTTAAAATATTTTTTAAATTATTCTATATTTAAAAAAAATAAAAAAATAAAATAAAATAAAAAATAAAAACCTATTGTGTCAATATATTTTTTCAAAATCCCACTAAGGTTGTTGACTTGTTGCTCCATGGTCCATTGGTTGATGGACCTTTTGTGGCAGATTTGGACAAATGAAGTCTCTCAAGAGAAAAAACTACCTAATTATCACCTTGGAGGAAATGGGCCTCAAGTTGGCCAAAAAGCCTTCGCTTTGAAATTTTCTTTAAAACTCATATGGGCCTTGAATGGATTGCACATGTCTTGAATGGATGATTTCACACTAGGATATAACTATTTGATAAGTTATTTTTAGTATTACAATGAAATTGTACAAATTTAATAGAAGAAAAAAAAATAGCATAGTCATATCATATATAGTAACTATAAAAGAATATAAGATTTGTTAAAAATATATAAATCAAATCAAATTATCTATATAAAACTAGTTCTACTCAAAATCATATTTTACCAAATAATTATTTTAATAATTATAAACCTCCTACAAAGAGGAGCTTAAATCTCAATCATGGAGTAGATAGAAAAATGAAATACATGGATTAAGAATAGGTGAAAAATGCTTAAATTTTAAGTTGTAAGTTAAATTGGAATATCACACATCTAACAAGTATAGGAGGACAAAAAGGAAAAAAAAGTTAAACATAAGTGTAGCACCTTAATCTATTAGAAGAACAAGTTCATTTAAATATAAGTCTTCATTTATTTAAAACTCTAGCATGATTCCCTAAACTACACTTGGGGTTAGGAGAATGGGTTTGTTACATAAATGAGAATTTGTTCCAGATTGTCAGAAAACTTCGGATTATCTTTTTGAAATGTCCAAGATCCAAAAATAGTTGTTTTGCTGTTTAATTTTTCATCCCAAATTGTGAATGGAATCACACAAAAATCGAGAACCACCTTGTCTCACACCATAAAAGTCTTTCACTTTCTTTTGTAAAGAACTTTTCTTTTTGAGTCCTCTTACTGTTTCTTTTCTGATAGGAAAGAAACTACTCCCCCTTGATTTCTTATTTGGTTGGATCGAGTTGGGTTAGCTTGACTTGAGCACCCATCTAACTCCAATACAAGTAATAAAGAAAAGACAAATGTGTACACTTAATATGATGTTAATGGGCCTATTTTTTTTATAGGGTATCCATCTCTAGTGGGAGGATTTGAAATGAAAATAAATAGGTTAAAAATGAGTTTGAAATTTTTCTTGAAACCCAGGTGGGTTCGGGTATTTCTAATTCTAATAAATATAAAATAATAAGAAAAACCATTTCCAAAAAAAAAAAAAAAGATTTGCAAAATTTATAATACTTACTTATTTTTAATGTAATTAATAAAAATATAAATATGGGTTGGATATGCGGAATTCTCATTCATTTTCTACCATAATCTAACCTATTTAAATTTTTCATTAGGACTAGAATGAGAATAGGTTTATAAAAATGGGATGGACTAGGATACGACAACCCATACCCTTGCCATCCCATTCAAAAGTATGAATATACATCTTAAATATATAAAGTTTGACCCAAACTATAAGCAAAGCTAGAGGAAATCAGATGTTGACTAAATTTTATTTTTTTAGAAAATTATAAATAATAGTACTTAGCAAACTTGCAATCACTACAAATTAAAATTTTGATTTCTTCCAATTAACATGTATCATTGAGAAAAGAATTTACCGATGGATATTATTGAAGCATAGTAGTAAAAAAATGTGTGTTGTAAAAGATTTGACAATAAGATCTTTTGTCACTAATGAAATTGTTAGAAAAATTAGACTAATTCAACCTAAGGTAATCACCTTAAAAAGAAGGGAGGGAAGTGTGAATAGAGTGATGGTCTTTTTTTGAAAATTTAAATTGTGTGAATGCAAAAAACAATTATTTGCAAATATATAATAAAACAATATGAAAACAATTGCATATAAAGTAAAAGAGCTGAGAAGAAATAATGCAAATACAAGATTTTTATAGTGGTTTGGCGCAACCCCGCCTGCGTCCACTCTCCTTTAGCTTCAATCCTAAGCTTGAGGTTCCACTAATTCAATGATAGCAAACCAACCCTTCAAGCCATACAATTGGATTATGGTTATAATCCACCATATTAAACTTTTGGTTCCAAACACCCTTTACAATTCTCAAGAGATATCTCACTCTTGAACAACTCCTTAAGTAATATCCCACACTTGAGAATCCTTAAATGATACCTCATACTTAAATTCTTCCTCTAAAAGATTTACAAATGAAGATAAATAATCTAACAAATTCCTAGTACAAAACTTTAGGCTTAAATGATACAAGAAAACTAGAATTGAATTGTGCACTAATGATATACAAATTTTAGAACAATGGTGCACTAAAAAACACTCTCTCAAGGCTCAAATATATTCAAGAAAGATTTCGGAAAGTTAAGTTCTTGAAACAATGAAGATTAGAGCCTTTTTATAGAGGAAAAAAAAGTCAAACTAGTCGTTGCAAGTTCATTCGGTCGAGCTTCTGTTCGACTAGTTAACTAATCGTTAGCATTTAATGCTTGGCAGGTGACCGTTGGATCTTGACCACCCCTCAACCAAACCTCAATCAATTGAACAAGTGTTTTGGAAGAGAAAAAAGGTTTTTGCACCCCTTGACCAGTTGAGCTGAACAGGTTGACTGGTTCCTTATCCGATTCAACCAGTTGAGTCGTTTTTGGCTCAACAACCATAATTTTCAATTTAAAACCTTTTAGACAAGATTGGAAAGCATTTGACACAATGTTTTAATTAAAAACATGAAATCATCCAATTTTAAAGAATTTTAAAACAAAATTACTTTTGGATGATTTTGGTACATAAATTAATAATGTAATGTATGAAAAACCTAGTGCACCAACGACCTTACTAAGAGATTTTATGAAACTTAGATTTTGAAAAACACTTCTTTTTGACGTCTTCTTTTTCTTATGAATTTCCCTTTGACTTAATTTTGTCTTTGTAATTGCCACTTTGAAAATCTTCTTACCTAATCACACTTGAAATATAATCATTGGTTCCAAATCTTATTTTGTTATCATCAAAACCGAGATTAACCAAGCCTTGGTTTCATAATTTTTTTAACAAGTGGTATCAGAGCCGAGGTCATGGGTTCGAACCATAAGGATGTTGTTGGGGAAGAGATTGTTGGCAGATCGGAGGGTTAGTCACGTTCATCAACTCTCCTTGTGTCTGAATGTTGTGGGTGATTGGGTGAATACATTATAAGGCTAGGGTATGCGCCTTTCTTAATAGTAATTGTTTTTAGAAGAGTTGGTAGTGGTCGAAGGTCCTACAAAAACTCTTTAGCAACAAACTATCAAGTGGATTTGATTATTGCTATTGCCAATGAAATAAATTGGTTGGAAAATGCAAATAATTTTCTAATGGTTAACTTGACAACATACTAAAATTATTATTCTTACCAACATACAAAGTTGGTCACCATAAACTAAGAATGAAGAGTTTTTAATCATTATCTTACCACTAGATAACAAATTTCACTACCTCTTTCACCACAAAAATGTTCATTTCAATCCACAAGGTTTCAAAACCTAATCTAGAAGGCTATATTTATTCCTTTGTAAATATTCTTTCTCGTTGACATATCTCTTTATGCAACACATGCAATATAATATAAAACTTTAACATTAGTTTTAGGGGTGCAACTTAGATAGGTTGACCCCATTCAACCCGAACCTAGCCTGATATTTAGGCAGGTTTGGGCAAATATTTTCAATACTTGGGTTGAGCTTGGGTTAAGTTTTTTTAATTTAAACTCAATTTGTGTTGGGTTTGAACAAAGGTTCAAACAATCCAAGCCTAACTCAAATTTGATTTACTATTTTTATAACATTTATAATGTTTATTATCATGTATAATAATATTCATTTTCTTTATAAACTTTAAAGAAAAATATCAAATTATAATTATATCATATATTTTTCAGTTTTTAGAAAGACATGTAAGTTTTTTTTTTTTTTTTTATTGTTATCTTGAAATTTTGTATTATTTTTTTATTTAAATTTTGGTATATATATATATATATATATATATATATATATATATATATATATATATATATATATATATATATATAAGTTTTTAAAAACCACTATAAATGAATTTTGAATCATGTAACCCAATCAAACCGATCAATTCAAATCTAACTCAATTAACTTGAGTCTAACTTGATCAACTCAACTTTAACATGACCAACTTGAGTTACACTAAAGCTTATGATTAATATCACAATTAAATTTAACAACTAATTTATGTAGAATTACACTAACAATATTTTTCTTGAAAAAAGGAAAAGGAAAAACTAAAAGTAATATCAATATTATTTACCTCATAATGTAAAATAATTAAACAATCTCTCAAAATGTTCTAGACAACTGCATCTATCCCCGCCTTTCTAATTGTTTCATGGTACCTATTTGGATTATGCAATATTTTTTTCCTTTTTCTTGCATATGTCAAAGCAATCTTGTAATTGCTTGCTCTTAAGGTAAAATTGTGGATAATGGTCTAGAGATAGATTAGAATCACTTAGTCATCAATGACTATTCTACAATGAAGAAATCTACACAACTTATTTACTTGCAAGGAAACTATGGTTTGAATCTTTCGTACAACTTTTAATGCACTTAAATCATGTACAATGCAAGTCAAAATGTTCAACATAGATAATTCATAAATAGTATAACAAATGGAAAAATAAAATCATAATATAAATATTAATGAAATCTATTTATTGTTACATTATGTCATGCTTTTAAGGGTTCTATCTCAACAATAATTAAGATATTGGGGGTGTCTATATGCAAGAATACCAATTAGCAAAATATAAAACTTGGCACCAATAATAAAGATCCTTTACCTAATATAGCTATTTTCCACCACATTATAAGTCATCAAATTTTCTTAACCATTACTCATTCGAATATCCTTTTTGCCATTTATATCCTTATATAGTTCAAGCAAGCTCATAAGCCACACTTTGATGCAACCTTGCTAGTTTTGTGCTACTTAAAAAACATCTTGGTAAAGGTATTTTATTAGCTACTACAAATCCACTGAAATTTATTGCCTATACTAACCCTAATTGTGTAGATTGTTCTACTACTCATTGATTTACAAGGGAATATTGCAAAGTTCTTGGTGCTATTCATATCTCATGAAGGACTAAAAATAAAGTGTTGCTTCTAAATCATTTGCTAAAGTATAGAGCCATGACTTAAGCCACTTGTAAGTTGCAATGATTCAAGTTTCTATTAGTTGATTTTAGGATCAATCTATTTAGTCCAACAACTTTCTATTGTGATAATCAAACATCTATCCATATTGTTAATTACGAATCCCATCTCCCATGAACCAACCAAGCATATTGAATTAGATTGTTACTTTATTCATGAGAAAACTCAATGAAGGTTAGTCAAAACAACACATTCCTATGATGAAGCAAGTTCTTGATATCTTCACCAAGCTTTAAGTTAGTGTGAACTTTCTACGACTATTTGGCAAGTCGGGTATGATTTACATTCACACTAAGGGGAGTACTACACAACAAAATTAAAGGAGTAGATTGTAGTTATAGTTCAACTTCTTTTTAATACCAACTAAATTTTTTCCTATTGTTTTTTTCTTAAAATTATGCCTATATATATATATATAGTGTGTGTGACCCTTTTCAATTAGTAGGTTAGACCTAAATCCTTAGGTTGGGTTCTTGGTTGAAATCCCAAAAGTCCTACTTATTTGGAAATCTTAACACACATTTTCTGAAAGAAACAATGTTAGGTTTTAGAAAACAATCTTTCAAAGTAAGCTTCTAACTCCCTTATTAGTATTTCATATTCAATAAATAGCTTTAAATAGTTTGAATATGATTTTAAAAATCTAAATCCAAATTAGGCGTTGATTGATTTATTTATTTTTTAAACTAGAAGTTTATATGCAAAGGTGGATTAATTCATGAAAATAGAGAAATTCCAAATATTTGTATTCCCATTGGAAAATATTTAATCCATGAAAACTATATTGATTTATTTATTTATTATTATTATACTTTGAATTCACTTCCCTTGTTGATTACTTTTAATGTATCCTCACTTGGAGGAATTATGGTTAAGACAAGAATTTGTTTTATGTTGGGATTCACTTTAGGAATTATTTTCTCCATGTACATTTGATTGAACTTTAGTGAATAATTGAATCATAAAGACTTGAAGTTACTTTGAATGATAGATTGGTATATTGATATTTCTAGTTTCAATTGTTGCTATAGTGAATATTTTTAGAGATGGAGTATTTGATGAAAATAACATATTTTGCCTATTTTGAACAAGATTTTGATAATCGATGAATTTCTAATTATAAGATATTTATTTGGGTTATTTGGGCTTCGAATTTTCATCGTGTGAGTGGGTTTGTGCATGGCAAGAGGCCCAAAATAAAAAATAATCACCGTTAAGAAAACCACAAATAGTAACCTTCCAAAGCACCATTTTTGGGAAAGTATCAATAGCATCAAAGTCTCCAGATGAGGAAAAAAATGCCTACACGTGACAAAAGTACATCAAAAAGAAAATATCTGACAAAAAAAGCCAACACGTGAGGGGCATGGATTCATCCCTGATACCGAGGCCAGCCCATTTCATCTAATATTTGGGCCCATCATGATGCGCCCCAAACCGTGTCATACGCATAGCACGTGGGCCCCAGTGAAAAGCAAGAAAATAAAATTTCTGGACAAGATTGACTTCACAAAACGCCACCATCGCTTGGCAGCGCACTTCAAGATGTGGCAGGTCATGAGCCCTTGAAGTTTGTGAGGGATTGGGCTTGATGCCTGCCTCCAAAGCGCTGAAAATGCCATCACCTTTTTGCTGCATTCATGATTTGTCTGGAGCAAGCCTCTCGGACGTAGCAACGGTGGTCCTGGCTCCTTGCTAATGCTGCGTCGTTTTATTCATTTTGTATTCTTGGAAATGGGGTGAGTATGATATAAATACAATTGCATGTGCTTATACTCATTGAACATCCGGATATTGTAGCCGGCAATCGAACTTGGATGCTTCTCATGTGAACGCCATCGCTTTCAAACATGCAATCCCCTTTTTATAACAAAACAAATACGCCACACCGTGCCCAATGTTTTCTTATACTTCTCTAAGTTATTTTGAATTTTTTTTAAATAAAAAGTAAAAAACTTGTTTAGATAGATTGGTTTTAAAAATAATTTTTTATTTATTTTAATTTTGTAAAAAATTATAAATTTAATTTGTATAATATTAATTCAATGTAATTCAAGTCTTATTAAAAATAAATAATTTTTAGTAATATATTAGTATTATATATATTAAAAATTGATGATATTTGAATATGTATTATAAAAATAAATAATAATAATTTAAAAATAATATTTATTAAATTTATTTTATTTAAAATATTTTTAAAAAAAATTATTTTTTTAATATGTAAATAAGCTAAGTTTTTATTATATGTATATATTTAATACCTAATTGTTGATATAGTATTTTGAACTAGTTTGGATTTAATTAGTAATTTAAATTATTCTTAAAAATTAAAATATTAATTAAAGAATTTAAAATAATAAATCTCCCTTGGTTTAAAATTTATTTACGAAGAGAATTTTAAAATATAATTATATTCGTAGGAGAAATAATAACACATCGTGATTAGTTTTGATATCTTATTTTTTTATAGTAATTAGATTTATTTTTTAATTAAAAATTATGCAATTAATTATTAAACTCATTATCAAATTCACATATTAAGTATTGATTTGAAGCTCATTTTTTAATGAGAAAAATAGTAAAATTATAGTTATTTTTAAGAGAAACAATATTAATCATAAAAATTAATATAAAAAAAATAGAACTAAAGATTTCTTTTTTAAAAGCTTCCATATTTTTCCTTTAAACCATCCCTAATGTTATACTTGCTTCTAAGGATAGAAAAATGAATTTTAAGGAAAATAATTCTCATATATTTGGCTTCTCTATTAAAAATATAAAATAAAATTAAGTATAATTACAATGACTTAAAACTTTATAAAATTTTAATTTTTATATAAAAAAAAATGAAAATGATACTAAAGTAATTAATAAAAATAATTTATTAATTTTAATTTTTTTAACATTTTTCTTGGGAACAAACAAAACCTAAAATGTTTTTATAAAACTTCACTTTTCAACTAATCCTTCATGTAATTATTATTAATAAAAAATTAAAGGAAATAAAAAAATACAAATAAAAAAACTTAAATAGCCACATCTAAAATAAAGTAAGAATATCTCGCAAAAAACTTATATGAACAATCATTTTGTAATTCGTGTCCGTGCCGTAAGAAATTAAAGCATCTAGATATCACTATCAAAGATAGTGATAAAAACTAAAAATAAAAATTTGGGAAATTTGTTTTTTTGAAAGTAATGCATTGATAATTTCTCCCTCATCATTATTTTTATAAATTCTTTGACCATTTCATAGGAAGGAAAAAAAATGTAATTTTTTTTTTATTTTAAGAAAATTCTTAGGCATTGAATTTGTTAGATAAATATATAGATAGTATGAAATTAAGATATAAATAAATGAAATTATATAAAAGTAAATAAGATTAAATTGAAAAGAAGATGTTGAGAAGCAACATAGAGGAAAATAATTATAATTAGACTTATAATATATAGAGGAAAATTATTCATTTATTTATTTTGGATATACACGCCAATAGGCCAGAGGGCAACGGGACCCATTAGTTTATCTCTTCTCCCCTGCGTGTCAGAATGTG
The DNA here is from genome assembly GCF_030704535.1 of Vitis vinifera. NCBI lineage: Eukaryota > Viridiplantae > Streptophyta > Magnoliopsida > Vitales > Vitaceae > Vitis > Vitis vinifera. Next base: position 20,096,591 of record NC_081818.1, read on the forward strand.
ATAACAAAAATGTTCAGAAGATGGGAAGAGAAGCAACATCTTGGTATCCAGGTGGTGGCACCGTAGCCGTGCTCGCCGGTGTTGCTATCAAAGCGGTGGATGGAGTTATCACCATGTGACTAAAAATCTCTTGTCACTGAAAAAGAAAGACTACCAGCATTTGGAGGGTGTTTTTTTTATGAGCCGTGTAATTTTTTAATTAGAATAGGTATTGTGTTTTTCGAATCAGAACTCCGAATTCGTTTTTTTTTTTTTTAAGTTAAATTAAATAAATTTACTTTTTAAGTATTCGGTTTTTGAAAATAAGAGTTTAATGTAAAAATAAAATTTTATATTTATTTTTAATAATTTTATTTTAAAATAATATTTATAAAAAAAAGGGGAAGGGGAGAGGAAACTCAAGCATGTTCCATGTATTTTATCATTCACAAAGGCTTTGGACATTTCAAAATATATTATATAATGAGAGAAACCATATGAAACCGTTTCTCATATGGCACATAAAGGCAAAACACATTGGCTAACGATGCCTCCAATATGAGCCAATCATTTTCCACGGCTTTCTTTGACCTCACGCTGCAAACCATTACCAGGGCCACAGGTACCAAATCACGCTTCTCCACGCCGTACCCAGGTGAGCCTTTCTCGGCATATTCGCATCTCTCTTTCTTTGCTGTGAATCTTTTCATGCATGTTCCTTGTATGTTCAGAATTGCTGCTTTTTCCTCTATAATTTTATTTATTTATTTATTTATTTTCCCTCTCTTCATACATAGTACAGAGATTGTGTTTTTCCCCTTTGAAAAATATTTTGCATTTACTTCTAAATTTTCGATTCTGTAAGAGTGAGCAATCCCTGTTCTTCCTCTTTGACTAAAGCTTCAGTTTGAACTTTAAATTTCTGGGTTGTGCTTATAATCTGAGAATTTGATCAAACTCGTAGAATTTCATCTACGGCTTAGTTCGGTTGCTAAGAAAAGTGAAGGAAAAGAAGAGTATAGAATTTTTAAGGCTTGAATTCCTTTTTTCCTTGTTTGTTAGTTGGGTTGAGTTTTTCCGTTTTCTTTGTGGGAACTAGAACAAGAGCCGTAACTCGTAAGCGATGATGGTGTCTCCTTTTCTTTTCCTCCATTTTCTTTCGGGTCAACCGACTTGTGTTTTTTTTTTTTTTTTGTATTTTATTCATGGCAAGTAGTATCTGTTTATGTAACAGGTTGAAATGGAAAGAGGAGAGAATAATAGCAGAAGAAGAATTGGGTCGTTTAAAGCAGACATTAATATGTATGGAGAGAGGAATCTTGAAGGTAGTGCTGCCCTGAGGAAACCCCATTTAGAAATTTTAGAGGTACAGTTTCAAACAACTATTGAAAGTCTTGTTGGCCATATAGTACTGTTAATTTGTCCATTTCCATTCCTTGTGATAATATATTGTTCCTCCCTAAAATTCAGCAGAAGCCCTCATCAATAGCAAGAGAACTCCTTTTGGCTAGGAGGGACATTGGACGATTCAGTGAGAGCAGAAGAGCGGCAGATTCAATGAAAATTGAAGCCGAGTCTGAGCTCTTTAATGCAAAGAAGACAGTGAGAACACTGAGTTCCCTTATCAATGAATCCAAGGCAAAAGCAAAGATGCAGGACCTTGAAGATATAAAGAAGCCTGAAAAGCGAGAAGAAGGGCGGGCATCGGATGTTGGAAAGGCTGAGAATTATCAGTATGCAGAGGTGATGAAAGAAGTGGAACTTATGAAACAGGAACTGAGTAAACTTAAGCTGGACATGGCTTCTGTTTTGGAAGAGAAATCACGGGCTGAGAAGGAAATTGAAGCCGCAAGCTCAAAAATTTGGTCTTATGGAAGCTCAGCAAATTCACTTAAGAAAGAGATTGAGGAAGCCAATGAAGACCAAGTACTGGTTGAGTTGGCGCGGATTGAGGCTGTTAAAGAATTGGTAGCCATTGAAGCTCAGAGAGAAAAAGAAGCTAATGAATTCTCATCTGCAATGGAGAAAACCAGGAAGAAAATGAGTGACATTATCCAAGAGATTGAACAATCGAAAGATCTTGAGACCAAATTATCTGTCACAACTTCTGATATTGATGTGCTACAGAATGAGCTAAAGCTAGCTAAGAAAATAGACAAAAGTGTTCAAAATAATGACAGCTTGAAGCATACCAAAGGTAGTTTTAGAAGACAAGAAGGGTCCGAGACTTCAGCTTTGTTGCAGTCAGTCACAGAAGAATTGAAGGCAGCAAAGAAGGAATTAGCTTCTATTAAAGAAGAAGGCTTTGACTTCATGTCCTCTATGGATGTTATAAGAGAGGAGCTCAAGCATGTTACAGAAGAAACAGCACGGTTGAAGAAAACAGAAGAGAAGAGTGATTTGACTGTCAAAAATCTTAATTTGAAGCTGCTACGAGCCCAGTCAAAACTTGAAGCTACATCTAAGGCTGAGGAAAACGCTAGATCAATTGCATCCAACCTAACTCTTACTCTTGAACAATTAAAAACAGACGCAGAGGCAGTGAAGAAAGAAAGGGAGCTCATCAGTGAAGAAACTGCAACAATCAATGCAGAAATTCAGAAAACCGACTCTGAGATAGACTTAAATGAGGAAAGATTACAATCTGCGATGCAAGAGCTTGAAGCGGTTAAATCTTCTGAGGCAATAGCTCTTGAGAAGCTACAAACTGTGACTGAGATTACTATGAGAGCTAGAGCTTCAGCATCTCAACAGAATTCCTCAATCTTCATCTCAAAGTTTGAATACGAGTATTTAACTGGACATGCAGTTGGAGCAGAAGAGGTTGCTGATAAAATGGTTGCTGCAGCTCAAGCATGGATTGAAGCTTTAAAGGCCAGTGAGAAGGAGATACTGATGCAAACTGAAGTAGCTCAGAGAGAAATCAGAGAACTAAGAATGGAGGAAGAGAAACAAGTTCTTAGAATGGAAAGGTCTCTTTCGGCAACAAAAGCAGTGGAGGGAGAAATACAAAACTCGAGGCTAAAGCGTCAGATGAGCAGAGGCAGGAGAACTGAAAACATGCAGCTTCAGTTGGCATTGCCAAAAAAATCCATCAAGGACAAGGGCAATCTGACTCCTGCAAGACGAGCAAAGCTCCGCAAGTCTGATTCACCAGCAATTCGGCATTTCCCTCGCTCAAGTTCTGTCAATCTTAAGAAGAGGAAGAAAGTAATGCCAAGTCTAGCCAAGTTCTTCAGAAGCAAGAGAAAGGAAAACGTTCTGTAAACCATCTGAAGATTGTTATGACTATTGCCACTCGTCTACCTGAGCTCCTTAGCAATTTGATCTGTACTGTCACATAATTTCAGCATTGGAAGCTCATCCTTTAAGTTTAATTTCAAAAAGTTCTTTGGGGATTGACAGCATAAGGCATGCATTTGAGAAAATTGTAATCGCTGTGCTGTTGAGCAGCTGCTAAGATTTGTATATAAATCACCCTTTTTTAGTTGTATGCTTTTAGGTTTTACACCAATGTTTAAAGTGCTGTCTGGTGCAGTTTTCACTCTGGCCTGATCTAGCCCACTTCATTACTTGTTTAAAAGAATACAGTTCCTCCTTATTTTTGCTTTAGGGTGTTTATTTATTTATTTGGCCTTTCAGGATGGGTCGTGGCGGTGATGATGCATATTAGTAGGTGATTAGTTGCAGGACAACAGCGAGAGTGTGAGGAAAAGAATGATTAGTGCCTAAACATAAATTGATTTTGTAATGAGACTAGTTTCAAATCAATAGAAAGGGAGGATAACAGGTACATATGGCCTGCCACTTGAATGAATTCTGTATTCTTTGTAGAGGAGATAGTTCCAAGAGGGAATTGATGAATATGAAGTTATTTTTTTAAATTAAGAAAATTTTACTCCATTACTTGATTTTTTATTTGGCCATAAAGATTCCTAATGTTAATGAGAATTCCCAGCATGAGCAAAAGAAAGTGTGACCCAGCTTTATTAAATGCACTGGTTCCTCTTTTATATATATATATATATATATATATATATAACACTAATTATACAAGGATTCTAACTACCTCTTCATAGCTCTCCCACTGTGATGAGGCACTAGTGTACTAGAAATCATAGGAATTTATGTCCTTAACCCTTTGGATCCATAATATCCTATGCAATGTGGGACTATGTTGTAATATATCCTCCAATTTGTGTCACTCTTTGCCTTATTCCTTATCATATAGTTTTCATAAAAAATCTAACATTTGTGTTAACAAATATCTTCTGATGATCCTGACTATAAAAGTAATAACCCAAAAATCCTCTTAGATATCCTATAAACTGATATACCTCTTAAGAAATACATTCTTGATGTTTTGTTCTTAATTCTTTCTTTATTCTTCATTTTAATTGTGTGATTCTTTGTTTGAAAATTATTATTTCTCTAAGATATATATATTTTTTAAATAGAGGATTTCTAGCAATATAGTTCAACCATTACAACAACCAAGTGGTGAAGAAAGTGAAAAACAAAGAGGCTTATTGGGATGATATTACAATTGATGCTTTTATCTAAGTTTATGTGACTGAAACTTTGGATGGAAATATACCAAATAGTCACTTCAACAAGTTGGGATGTAAAAATGTGATAAAAGCCTTCAACAATTTGATTAGAATAAACTATCAATACAAGCAACTTAAGAATAAATAGAGTTCTTTTAAAAAAGATTGGCAACTTTGGAATACCTTGATTGGGAAAGAGACTAGCTTAGGGTGAGATCCTATAAGGCAAACCATCAATGCAAGCAATGAATGGTGGGATAAGAAATTGAAGGTATGTTTTGATTATTCATTAAATTTATTTGATTAATTTATATATTAGTTATAGAATATGATAAATTAAATACTCTTGTAGGAGAATCATGAAGCAATAAAGTTTAGAGCAAATGGCTTGAAAATTTTTGAGCAATCGGATATGCTTTTCAAATATATTGTTGTTATTGGTGAAGGATCTTGGGCACTATCACAAGGCTTTGTAGGACAAGATGTTAATGACTCATCTTGAGGATAATATAATAGAAGGACAAGATGACTCTAGTTACAATCAGTCACTTGATACTATCTCCCATAGTTTTGAAGCTACTACCCAACCTTCTCTGGAAAAAAAATGAGGGAAGAAGAAAGAGGAAAAAAATGAAACCAAATATGAGGTTGTGGCTATCCAGTTAGAGCTTATTTGTAGTGCTGTGGAGAATAGGTCTTTTATCTCATCTAGAGCAGATAAGTCAGGTTGTAGCATTACTGAAGTGATGAAAATCATATATAGCATGCCTAAAGTGAAGAATGACTTTGAGTTATATATGAAAGCTACATATATCATGGTTAAGGAAAATAGAGAGATGTTTGTTGCATTAGAAGACCCAACTGATCTTATTGCATGGCTTAAACATAAACATGTTTGACTGACGAAGTTGTTTCTTGTTCTTATATGGAAACATATTTTTGCTACCTAATATTGTTTAGTTGTTAGGTTGAGGGGAGGAAGAAGATGTTGGTTTGCTTTGTGTGTAAATTGAAAAGCCATTATGCCCTTATTTGAATTAAGAGTTGTCCTCATATTTCCATTTCCCACATGTAAATCCACATGGTTCCTTAAAGAAAAATGTAAACTAAAATGCAACAAAACACACACAAGAGATAAAATTTATGTTATATTAGAAGTATGAATTAAACCTGATCCTTATATTAATAAAATTAGACAAAAAAATGTGAGAAATTTGAAAATTTGTATAACAATGTAAACATAGCTAAATTCAATGAATAAAGCACTTAATATAAAATGGGGCATGTGGAGAAGTTGAAAATTTTCCCAAATTTGTGGGAAAATTTTAAATGTTATAATCTAAAATTTTAAAAGTTATTTACTTTTAAGTGTTGTTCTCACATAGTTACATGTGAATAGAACTTGATATGGTGTCTTGATTGTAGTTTCAAAAGTGATCACTAAACTTTGAAGCTTAAACTTGAATCTATACTCATACTAATAGAATCCTAAAACGATAATTTTGTAACCTCATTGTCCATCTTGTGACAATCGACTTGAAGGTCACATGCTCACAAAATTACTCTAGAAGAAGCAAACTACCTTAATTTTAAATTTCGAAAATCAAGGCTATACATTATGTTACAATTCGGTAGACAAACTTAAAAGTTAGGTGATCTAGGTTATGGAAAACCTAGTGGGGTTAAATAGGTATTCTTTGAATTAATCCCCTAATAAATAATTTATTACCAATATTCAGTTTGTCCTTTTAGATTAATTATTTATTGAGAGCAATCAATCCCATGCAAATATAAATAAAATCAATCATACAAATGAACACAAGGATAGAACATGGAAAAACCACATAGCAACCTACTAGGTGTAAAAAACCACGAGTATTCTCTTAACCGTTAAATAATCCATTAATTATGAGAAAATGGTACATAATTTTATGTTATCGGATGCACGTACTCCCTAAGGTCTTATACCATTAACACCTACACTTCTTTTTCGCGTCCCCCACACAACACTCATTTGTGCTCCTTAGTGGATCTCTTAAAGCCCTTATTGAAGTTTTGCGATGAGATCTATAACATTTGTTATAGTTGAAAGTTACTCTCAAGAAAGATTTTGAAAGTTTGAGAGTTAGTGGATCAAACTTTTTGTAAGAATGTCTATGCTCTCTTAGGGTTCATAAAACTCTTCATTTTTTTAAAAATAAAATAAAATATCACTATTTATATTTATAAAACCTTTTTTAGAATTATGGAGAGTTTACTAATTCTAAAATATTCCAAAGATCTTTTTAAAATCTTCCAAAGACCTTTTTAAAATCAAATACAAATTTAGAAATAAACCCAATTTTAAAACTTACTAAAAAATATTTCAAAAATTCTTTTTAGAATCAAATTAGGAAATAAAAAGTATTTTCTTCCTAATTTCCTGAATTAGTCATTCGAAAAACTTTTCAATCATCGATACTTATCTTAAATTTGAAGGTTTCAAATAACCCAATTTCAAATTTGATGAAGTTTGAAGTTGCCTTGAGACAAGTAATACCCAAGGAAGTAAGTTGTATCTAATTAGTAGGAAAGAAACAAAATTGCCAACTAAATAAAATACACTAACAATCCATTAAATCTTTATGAGATTGTGAATTTACACAATGACACATACAAATAATTTTGTTGACAAGGTGGACATTTTCTAATAGATGTTAGCATCGCAACAAAATAACAAACTCTAGGCCCAATGGTGTCTACTAAGCCAAACCAATAGATTGAATAAAGAACTAAGTTACTACCAAATAAATATATTCAACAGAGGTTGCACAAATGCAGGCTAGACATGCTAAGGGTACTTAGACCCTCCTATCTTAGAAAGTATTATTGACCTTTCAAACCTCTAAAATTAGCTTTACCTTTGTCAAATGTAAATAATAATGATGCAAAAGAATAATCTCAAATTTTATATAAAAGTTAAAATCTAAAATCTATTAAAGATCTTTAGTTTATAGAAAACAACTTCTAAGAGATGGAAACACACATAATATAAAAATATTTTTCTTCTCAATACTAGGGCCATTCTTTCACTTTATCTCAAACAAGTTTATTATTTGTCTATTTATGTTTATCTCTCGACTACTAACAAAATTTTTCCACTTAATGATGATCATTTATATCATCAATGTTTAATTTTGTTTTCCTTATTAAAAACATAGAATGTTTTTCCTCTTTTGTCATTAGGGCTCTTGCAAAACTATGGACCTTATTAAGATGGAAAGAAGAAAACAACTTACCTTGATTCTATATGTTATAACGGACATATTTATTATGTTTGTTACACTTTGTACTATTATAAGGAAGTGCTATCATAAGTGAATATTGATGAAAAGGCCTACAAATAAGGTATTTTTGCAAGTTGAGAATCTTAATTGATTGATTTATGAGACTGATATAGCATGTATGAAGCAATTTGGGATAATAGACATACTTTAACCACATTATGTTTCACACTTCATACTTTGGTAAACTAAAGGATTCAAGATTCGTCGATGTAGAAGAAATTGTTTCATTATTCTTGCATATCATGTAAAGAATTGAGTTATAAAATTTAGATTCTTAAGGTGTGGAGAAAATGATAATGACATTTCAATGCAACATTGAATGTGGAGATTCACCACCAATGAGTATTACTAAAAAAAATGGAACTAGTATTTGAGAACTCGACAAATGAGAGATGAAAGTGACTTAAGATGTATCAAATATAAATTTAATTTATGTAAATTTCATATTATTGAAATAAAATTGTCTAGGACCTTTAGATGAAATTTATATTCAAGTGATGAATTTACCTGTGGGAGATAAACCTAGATATTGAACAAGGAAGAATGGAATTGTAACAAATGTCTTAGGAGTTTATTTTTAAGACATGTGGTTTATTTATATATCGCCAAGTTGGGAATGATCAACCTTTGATTCTTGAGTGCTTCGAGATGCAGTTAGTTAGAGAAATAAACTAACAGCTCCACATGGTAACTATGTGTTCATAGCAACTATTGAGTTCTTTTAAAAAATATATATGGTTTCTTTTTTAAAATATGTTTTGGAATATTAATTTTAGGCTATTACTATCTTTTTTATGTTGATATGCAAATGGAGATGAATTATTTATCCCACATAAAGGACAAAGATATCATCTCTATGATTGGAAAGAGAGACATATGCCAACAACCTATGAAGAGTTTTTTTTAACATAAAACATTATGCACAAAAAATGTTATTAAGAGATGTTTTGGTTTGCTCAAACTATGTTGGGCTAAACTTAGGAGCCTTTACTTCTATCCAATGAAAACACAATGTAAAATCATTCTTTCTTGTTATCTTCTTCCTAATTTCACAAAATGAGAGATGTTTGTGAACCTACTAGGACAAGAGTTGGGGGTGCAAGACAACCAAGTTGTAGGTGAACCAATAACTATAATTGAACCATTATATTCAGAGTGCTTGGATAACAAATTTAGCAATTCAAATGTTTAATGAATGGAGGATATTGTAGCATGTTGTTTATTTTATAAAAAAAAAATTTGTTAGATGTTTTTGACTAATAATTTACAAATTTCAAATGGTTTGTATGAATTATTATATGACGAACTAGTTTGAATAGAATTTGATAATGTCTTTCTATTGTTAAATTTGATATATAGTTAGATTGTATTTATTATAATTGTCTTTATATTATATTTGTTCTTAAAATATAGTTATATAAATTGATATTTTTGAAACATATGATGGATTTTACATCAAGTGGTCAAATAAAGGGGTATGGAAGAAACAAACAAGTATGGATTCCCAATAAAGATGAAAAATTGGTTGAATATCTTGTTATGTGTTTCATGGAAGCTAAAGTGTGATAATGGATTTAAAAGCAAAGGTATTTTTACAAGTAGAAAAGTTGTTAGGGGAAAAACTTCCAAATTATGGATTTAAAACCAATCCACATATTGAATTGTGTGTGAAGATTTTAAAAAGATAATTCAATACCATACTGGATATGCTAACCCATGGTAGTTTTTTTGGGACAATGAAAAGAAAATGATTTTAGGTGATCAAGAAGTATTTGAAGTTTAGGTCAAGGTAAATATATTTATAATTCTTTCTATCTTGTTTTTTCTTCTTTTCTTTTATTTTTATTTTTTTGTGATTTTTTATTCCACAACATCTTGTTAATTTATTTGATGCATTGGTATAATCTTTTAATTTCAATATATTATGTATTTTATATGCCTAAATATCACTTATGTATTCCAATTCTCCAAACCTCTACAATTCCAAATAATCTTTGTTTAAATCTTGTTGCAATAAAAAAAAATGGCAATCCAATTCCAAATATTTTAAGTCTAGACCTTATTCCACTCTAGGAAAATATAGGAAAACTAGTTTCTTAGAGACTTGGCTTGTTATTGTTATTTAATGATTTTTCTTAAGAGATCGACATTTTCATACAAAATATGGGTAAATTGAATTTCTTGGAACTTGCTCACCAACTTCATGAATGATGTTTGTTTCTATTGTTAATTGATTTTTCTTAAGAGAAATGTTAGTTGTGATTGCTTTTAATAGGCTACACATTGCGGTCTAGCTAATTTTTTTAATTTTCATTCAATTGTTGATGTTGTAAGGTTCTTCCCTTGCTTGGATTATTTTATTGTATTGTTGGGTCGCTGTAACTCTTCTTGTATTGTTGATGCTACATTTTCTACTTTAGTTCCAAAAAATTGCATTGGGAAACTTAAATATTCATGATTCATCAATGGAATGATTTAAGTATTAGATTGCTAAAGGGAACTTAAAACAAGTTGGTTCTACTTATTTATTCATATCCATTAAATGAATTTTCAGTCGTAAGACTTGTTGTAATTTTTTGGATTTGTGCAGTTTTTGGATTACGAAAGGATAAAAAATTTTAGATTTTCAATTGTTGATGAATATTTTATATTTCTAAATGGTAATTTATTGAGATTAAACTAGTGGTTATAAGTAGTTACAATTTGGAATTTACCAAATGGTTGATCACTACGAAAACTTAACAAACACCATTTTTTATGATATGTAATACATTTATTTAGGTTAGTAACTTTTATGTTAATAACAATTCAAATATGATTATTGTTTTAACTTTTATGTTAACAATAATTCAAATATGATTATTGTTTTAACTTTTATCTTAATAATAATTCAAATATTATTATTGTTCTTTTTTTTTATCCATTTAATTATTTTTTGTATATTTTATAGGGGCATAAAGATGCTAATGGTTTGAGACTCAAATTGTTTCCACACTTTAATGATCAAAGTCTTGTTTTTCATAAAGATCATGATAATTGAAAAGGAGTCATGTCAACTATTGATATTTTGGAGGAGTTAAATTAACATGAAGCAAACAATGAAATTGGAGTTGATGACTTAGAAACTAATGCCTCCTGTACTCGTACAATTACATCTACTTCAAAAAGAATGAAATATTCATCACAATCTCATAGGAAAAGAGTAAAGAATGATGACATGACTGTAATTGATGCAAAAACAAAGACATGCAATGCATTAGAGAACTTTGTTACTAACTTTAACTAACTGGCAAAAAGGAAAGATAGAGTGGTTAGTGAATTGGAGAAACTTTATGATTTTAGTAGGTTGGATTTATTGAAATTAAGTCAAATTACTATGAACAACCTGATGAAAGTTAAACTTTTGTTCAATCTAGATGAAGATCTCAAGGTTGAATGGGTGAAACAACTTCTTCAAACCCCATGAATTCCCATGTTGCATCCTTGTTGGTTTGTTGTCTTTAGGTTAGATTGATAGAAATTTTAAGTTGAATGTTTTGTTTCACCTATTTCATATAAACTTTTGATTGTTTTGTTGGCTTAATTTGAGTGGATATACTAGTTATGAATTTTATTAGGTATGGTACTTATATTGAAAACTAGAATGAAGTTTATGTTCTTTTTATTTACTTTTTTTGCAAATAGGAAACAAGCATTTGCTAACTTTGAAAATTTAATTGTTTTTATAAATTTTTTTTTCCCTTTTTCTCTTTTTGGTTAAAGTACATTTCTATAATTTCTTGTGCAAGATAAATTATTCAAAGATAAAAGAATTACTCATATTGGAATTAATGTGGATTTGATTGAATATGATATTTATTGAAAATTAGAATAAAGTTTGGTGTGGACCTTGCATTTTGCATGATGCGTTCCCACTCGATGGTGTGATTCGCTTTTTTATTTATTTGGTGAAAATTTGATTTTTAGAAAAAGACTTGAAGTGACCACTTATTTTTTTTTAAAGGGAAAAAACAAAATAAGAAAAAAAAACCCTAAATGTGACTCCTGAAGGAAAAAACAAGTTTGTGAAAAACTAAGTTTAGGTCTAGGGATCAGGTTACCTATTAGGAAGGTACGGTGGTAAGCCGTAGCACCCCTCTAAGCTCGTATATATACGGTCTCTACTAAATGAATTGAAGAAATTGTGACAATTAACTAATTAATTATGGATACAAAAATTAATACCATAAATCAATATACACAAAAGTGATAACAAAATAAAATTACAATAATGTACAAAATAAATGACAATAGAATTATGCAAATTGATTTATTGTACTAATTAAAAAAATATTTGAAAAAAATTAGTTTTTCAAAAATTTCAAAGGATTTTATTGAGAACAATTTTGAATAAGTGATTTCAATTTATTTATTTACAAAAAAGTGTCAATTTATTTTTTCAATTTCATTTGTATTCAGTTTTCAAAAAAAGTTATTTACACTTATTGTATCAAAAGAATTTATTACAAAATTTCAATTTGGGTACAAAAATTATTTTTACTTATTTTTACTAGAAAATAATGAATTTTTATAATTTTATTTACAAAAGTATTTCAATTTGTTTTCATTTAAGAAAAGTGACTTATACAAATTATTAAAAAAAATATAACTTTATTTGCAAAATAATTTTTAATTAAAAATTATTTTTTGAGACAACTTTATTTACAAAACAATTTTTGGACAATTTTTATTAAACAAAGAAATTTTGGGACAATTATTATTAAAAACAATTTTTCAAATTTTATTTTTTTTTGGATTTTTCTAAAAACATTTTTTTGAATTTTTATTAATAAAAAAACTTTCCTTTATTGAGAAGAATATTTTAAAATTATTATTTCATTAAACATATTTACTGAATTTTTTCTTTTATTTAAATAAAATTTCTGATTTGTTCGATATTCAATTTTGTACACTCAATAAACATATACAAACGAATATTTACAAGAACTAATAAAAATAAAACCAAATAAAAGTGAGAAATAAAACGGGTACCCAAACAAGCTTAATGTCTTCTTACAACTTTTTTATTATCACTTTCTTACATGAAATTTCGTGCTCTACGTGTTATAAATCCGTACTCAGCCAACAATATTGCAGAATAAACTCATGCAAAAACATAAATAGTTCAAATATAAATATCCAAAAATGTACAAAATCCAAAACAAATATTTGAGCCCAAATCCAAACTTCAAATTAGTTCGATAAATTTCGTCAATCAAAATGGGCCAAAATTAACAAATATAACCTAACAAAAATATCTCACATGTCATAGGTCATAATCCAAAAATTTCAAATTAATAACCAAAATATAAACTCAATTAATCAAACACAAAACATGATAAATTAAAATAAATCTCATTAGGCCTAAATTTAATATCCCATAATACAAGCCCAATTTAATATGCAAACCTAAATCCACAACCAAAATCAACCCAATTTAATATGCAAACCCACATCCAAAATATACTACAATATTATATCATATCCTAATTAAATAATTCAAATGAGCGCAACCATATAAATTATCAACTAATTTAGCTCAAATTAACAAATTCCAAATTAATTCACCAACAATAAATTAGCCCAAATTTCATATTAATTTTTCAATAACAAATTAACCCAAATTTCATATTAATAAATAAAACTCAAATGTTATATTAGTTCAATAATTCAAATTTCATGTGTGTGATGGGAAAGTGAGGGAATGAGAGAATGAGAGAAAAGAGGAAAGGATCACCAATCGACAGTGGCTCGCTGGCAACGACTAGCAATGAGGGTTGATGTCTTTTTGAGAAACAAAAATAAAATAAAATAAATTAATAATAAAAAAAATGGGAGGAAGAAAAAGGGGATGGAGGGGCGTCAACGTCATGCCACTGGCAGTGGCGATGGAGACTGCTGAAAATGGGAAGTAATGTGGAGAAGAAAAGGAAAAGAGAAAAAAAAAAAAGAGGAAAAAAATAATAACAAAATGAATGAAGATTGGGTGGAGTTGTGGAATATGCGAGAGGAAGAGCAATGTAGACCCCTCTTTGGCAACCCGAAAAGAGTTGGGTATTTTATTTGGGAGTGGGGGACGCCTTCCAGGGGGAGCAAACTGTTGAGACATGTGGCAAGGAAGTGACCACCTTGCCATGGTGGTGGTTGAGAGAGACTTTTTTTGTGGAATAGGAAACAACGGAGTAGCTAGAGAGAGGGATAGTTGGAACAATGGAGTTTTAGAGGATGATGATCTAAGTAGGTTAGGTAGAGGCTTGGACTGGAAGCTAAAAAAATAGAGAGGAGATAGAGGTTTTGGGAGGAAAGTAAGAAGAAGAAGAAAGCTGGGTAGGGTAGGCGAGCTTTCTAATATTCAAGTGTTTGAGTGAGAGCTGGGGGGAAACAAAAATGAGGATAATAGAGTGAGTACCAATGAAGAAAAAGAAAGCAAAAGAAGGGGGAGTTGGAAGCAAGATAACTTTAGGGTTTATGTGTGAGCATTCCAGGTCAAGCCACTGCAAGCTTCTTGCCTCTAATTTTTGCACTGTTTCATTTCCATTTCCAGCTACATTTTTAGCTACTTTGTTGGACTTAACTCCCTACATGCATGCTCTGTTTTTGGCTTGGTTTTTTGTATGTTTGTATTCTCTTATGAATGTTTAATGCCTTGCTCCTTTCCTAAACTAGATATATAAAAATCATGCTCTTACTTTCTTTAAATCCCACCCATTCCTTACTCTTTGAGAATCCATGACATAGAGTCAAATTCATGCTCTATTTTTACATTTTTTTTATTCCTCTATGTTTCTTGCTGATGGTGGGGTTGAGGTCATCATGGCTAGCTTCAAGTGGAGAAGATTCACACAATGACATAGTCTTTAGTAGAAGCAAGATTTTTGTCGACATCATCTCCTCTACTATCGATTGCAATTGAAAACAAGGAGCAACATCTTCATTATTTTCCTGATTACCATAGTTCATGTCTCCATGGAGGAGTTGTAGTAGGTTAACTTACTATCACCGTACCCAATCATTGCCATATTTTGGAAGTCATCATATTGCAAGATGAACACGTTTCAAATGGATGCAATCATGAATTTCGATAGGAGAATTAGAAGATTGTAGCCATGAATCTTAGTGAGAGATTTTGAAGATCACAATTATGAATTTCAACGAATGATTGGAAGATGATTTGGAATTTTCTAATGGAGATTATAGCTTTGAATTTTAGTGAAATGGAGGAGAATCTGATAATGAAACACATGAATATTGTAATATTGAAGATAGGAACACGTTCAACTGGTTTGAGGTATTGATCATGAATTGTTTTCTTATTTTGTTGTTGCATTTCGGTGGGAGAATTGAAAAGTGACAACAGCTAGTGAAGAAATGAGTTGAAGGTGGCTGCATATAGGGTGATAGAATGGCTGAAATCCAAGTGAAGTTTTTGTGGGTATTTGCATGGTTGAATTGTGTTGAAACTCTAGTGAAGAAACGAGTTGGAGGTGGCTGCATATAGGGTGATCGAATGGCTGAAATCCAAGTGAAGTTTTTGTGGGTATTTGCATGGTTGAATTGTGTTGAAACTCTAGTGAAGAAACGAGTTGAAGGTGGCAGCATATAGGGTGATCGAATTACTGAAATCCAAGTGAAGTTTTGTGGGTATTTTCATGGCTGAATTGTGTTGAAACTCTAGTGAAGAAACGAGCTGAAGGTGGCTACATATAGGGTGATGAATGACTGAAATCCAAGTGAAGTTTTGTGGGTATTTTCATGGTTGAATTGTGCTAAAACTCTAATGAAGAAACAAGCTGAAGGTGGTTATATATATGGTAGTTATGTAGCAAAGAATTAATGAAGAAAATGCCACATGTGTATGACTATGCATGGCCACTCTTGGCATGCAATCCCAATGGCCACATGTCATTCTCTTATATTTTTTTTTTCATCCTTTGATGTTAAAAATAATTTTCCACATTCCAATTTTTAAATAATTTTCAAAACTCCATTTTTTCTCAAATAATTTTAATTCCACTCTGTTTTTCAAATAATTTTTAAGTCATTAATATTTCTTCTTTTTGTAGGGTTTTAGGTCACCAAAATTTCCAATTTTAATAATTTTTCTACCATTTTCCTTTTAGCATGCACTTTCTCAAATTTTCTTTGATTTTCAAATAATTTTCGATTTTCACGTTTTATATAAAAATGAATAATTTTTCATAATTCCAACATAATGGAGTTTATGGGAATTAATTCATAATAATATAAATCGGGCTTTGGTGGGGGCCCCATATATGAGTTTTCTATTCTGATTGTCAAGTGTTATACTTAATGAATATTACTTGATCTTTGTCTTACTCTTTGACATGGATGTGCTAATTTTATCATTATGAGCCAACCTTATTTCCATGATAGTACGTTCTTATTTGCTGCTAAGCTACGCTTCTATTCCTACTTTATTTATTTATTCGTTCTCATATTCGATTTGTTTTATTATTTGATCATTTCATTGATATCCATTGATTTCCTTATCAATTGTCACACTTGTCTCACCTTATTTAGTAGAGACCTTATTATAAGGTTTAGAGGGGTGCTATGATTCTCCACCTTACCTTCCCAATAGGTAACCTGACCCCTGGACCCGACTTTGATTTTCTACGGACTGTCTTTTTCAAATAAGGAGTCGCGCTTAAGGTTTTTTTTCTTCTTATTTTATTTTCCCTTAAAAAAATAAAACAAAAATAAATGACAACTCTGGTTTTTTTTTTTCTTTCTAAAAATCAAATTTTCACAAAAAAAAAAAAAAAAAACGAATCTCACTGTCGAGTGAGAAAGCACGTGGAGCAAAATGCGGGGTCCACAAGCAAGCAGAGAGAAGAAAAAAATGGAAGAGAAAATGGGCTAGCCATAGGGTGTGTGGGTCGTGGAGTGGTTGTGCTATTGGAAGGGAGCCCCAATAAGAAATGATGGAGGGAAAAAAAATGGGGCCGACTACCCAAAAAAATGGGAAGCAAAAAACTAAAAAAAAAAAAAAAATGAGAAGAGAGAAGAGAAAAGAGAGAAAAAAAGGGGGGTAGTGACGTAGGGGTATGGGTGAGAGAGAGAGAAAGTGGGTAGGGTAGTTGGGGAAGGTAGGAAGAGATGAGAGAAATGAGAGAAAAGAAAGAAAGGGAGAATTACCCTTAAGGATAGGCTGGGGAAACATATGACCGAGAAGGATGGGTATATTTAATAATTCTTCTGAAGAATAGGGTGAAATTATGATAATTTTTCCAAAGGCCTTATTTTGTTTAAATGCCAAGACTACCCTTAATAAGTGAAAAAAAAAAAAAAAAAAAAAACTTCTTTAGCCTAGCTGTAGCTTGTCAGTATTGAAGAAAAAAAAAGGGAAAGAGGAAAAAACTCCAGCACTTCAGGTTATGATCTGAAACCGTCTTCACAAAGCTTGTATTTTTGTATGAATCTAGCAAGAAATCCATTAAAGGTAAATTTTTTTTTTTAAAAAAAAAGGCCAAAAAAACAAAAATACGTTAGTTTATGCAAATAAATAAATAAATAATTTAAAATTTGGATTGAAGGAACGAACTGTTAATAATTTTAACAATGTAGATCTAAAATATTAAATCTGAAATATTAAAGGAGGTTTTGAGAAAGAAATTACATTTTTTTTTTGTGTAAAATGTTATTTAAAATTTTTTTTTTGAATTTTTTTATATTATTTTGGTCATATTGAAGATGAGTTTTTATTTTTAATTTATTTTCCGGGTGGGTTGTTTGGTATGATTATTATTGATTTCCATTAAGAAAATTTGCACTTTAGTTTTGTTGTTGAGACTTGTTTGACATGGTAGAAGAAAAAATTTTCTCAATTGTTTTATGCTTATTTGGAATCACTTTGTTTGGGTATTTATGAACATATTTGGATTTTAATTGAAAACTGAAAATTATAATCAATTGAGACATATTTTATAAAATAAAGAACAATATTTGTTGTATATTAGACATGCATACGCCAAAAAACTCACAACTATCCAGTTTCATAAGAATTTTGAAATTTTACGTAATGTTATTGTATTTATATTGTAATTGTAGTGTAGTTTTATTGTACATTTATATTTTTATATAAAAAAACCCACAATTGCCCAGTTTTATAAGAAATTTGAAATTTTCAAAATTTTAGGTAATATTATTGTATCTATATTGTAATTGTAGTGTATTTTTATTGTACATTTATATTTTTATATAAAAAAAACCCACAATTGGCCAGTTTCATAAGAAATTTGAAATTTTCAAAATTTTACCTTATTGTAATGTATTGTAATGTTATTGTATTTATATTGTAATTGTAGTATATTTTTATTGTACATTTATATTTTTATATAAAAAATCAATTTTATAGATTTTTTTTATACATCAATAACTTTATGTATTGAAATTATAATAGTGTATTTTTGTTGTCTTTTTATAATTTTAGCTTGCAAGGATGCTTTATGATAGGAATACAACATGATAGGCTAGAAATGCTACTTCAGTAAAAAATGAATTCAATGTTTTGTTATTTTGATATATTGTAATGTATCGTAATATTAATATTTTTTTCATTATAACTATATTACATTTGTATTGTACTTATACTTTAAAATTGTCAGGAAAAAAAATGTACCTCTCAATTGGTAAATGGACTTGAGAAATTCAAGGTAAATTGGTCTAATAAAAATGTAAGGACTTTATAAGAATTATCAAATCTACCCACCATTTTCAGTAATTTTTTTTCCCAGTTTACCCTTAAAAAGAAAAGGAAGAAAATAAAAAGAAAGAAAGAAAAAATAATAAATTAATAATAATAATAGTAATAATAATCCTAATAAAATAAAAAAATATAAAAAAATAATAAAAACTAAGAATTAAAGGGTGAGTGAATAAAAAATATCATATTTAATAATTTTGGGATCTACATTTAGTTCTTTTATTTCTTCTTTTAAAAATAGAAAAATGTTTTCTAGTTTTGAAAATTTAAATATTATAATAATTTGGTTTTTTTGGTATAAATATAATTGGCATGACAAAGTATTCAAATTTTTAATAAAAAGAATAATTAAATATTTGTATTTCAGGGTTATACTTAGTTTTATATATATATATATATATATATATATTATTTTTTTAGTATTATTATTTAATGAAAAAAAAACTCTCAAAATAATTCTTTTAAAATAAAAAAACGTTTTAAATTATATATAAAAATATTATTATCAATTTATTTAATTTTTATTTTCTTTTGTTTTGTCACGGAACATTAAAATAAAAACAAATAATTATTAATATCACCAAGCTGATTCTCTTTCAATGAAATCAAAATATTGATTCTCATTAGTAAGAAAATGTATGGGTTTTCCCTTTGGTGGCCAATGTCGTTAATGTCCGAAGGGCAAAATGCGGAAGGCCAAGTGCTGATCCCCACTCACTCATGTCCAGGTTTAGTGACACGCATGCACAAACTGCTCACGTGGCTGACTCTTAACGATGGTTTTTATCTTGTCCCCATTGTCTGAGAAAATAATAATTTAGTGGAACGAGTAAAGCCCAAGCAGCGGTCAAACGGTTGACCTCCGTGACGGTGCCCCAAACTTTTATGCTCAGAAGGTAGATCCACATCCCAATTATAATCTCAATATCCGAAGCATCCGTTTCTGCAAGTCCACCATATCAACGGCCAATATCGCCTTCGCTTTCTGAGAAAACCAGTTTCTTGGTGTACGATTTATAGAGAGAGAAATGGAATGAATTGGGATCGATGGATGTGGTGGAGAGAGCGTCATTGTGCAACTGCGTGGTGAACTTTCTGTTGGAGGAGAAATACTTGTTGTCGGCGTTCGAGCTGCTTCACGAGCTTCTTGAGGATGGCCGTGAAGCTCAGGCCATTCGCCTCAAGGAGTTCTTCTCTGATCCCTCTCACTTCCCTCCCGATCAGATCTCTCGCTTCAACTCCCTCCGAGGTTAGTTCTCTTTTCGTTTTTCTTTTCTTTCATTTCTCGGCTGCCAAACGGTACTTCTCGTCTTGCTTTCGGCACGGAATTTGATTCTAATTGAACGATCTGTTTCTGGTGAATCTGTATCTGCTTCATTTTCTGTCTCATTTATAACGCAAGAATTTGATTAATGAAACGTGTTTTCAGTTGCAATTGTAAAGCTGGCAAATTAAGGGCTTATGGTGTGAATTTTTATCATTTTGTGATTTGTGAAAATCGTCGAATTCAAAATCGTACGGTTCTGTCCGGATCTCGCAAAAAAAGAGGAAAATGCGATGATTATTTAATAGATTCGTTTATGGTGCTATTATCAGCATTCATCTTGTCCTTCAAGGGATCCCAATGAAGCCTATATTATGCTCTAGGTATCTACGTTATTAGAGAATTGGCTGCTAGTATTTTGATAATGTGGGGGAGATATGTAGAACTGCTGCAGGTGCGTCTCATGATTCTGATGACAGTGTTGTAGATCATTAAAAGTAGGATATTGGATTAGACTAGGGTTTTATCTATACTTGATTGATGATGAAAGTTAATTGGGTTTATGTTAGAAACATTTGAACTGATTTAACTTGGAAGCCCATGAAATTTATGTCTATAATCTACTCCACATCAGCACATCAAGTAAGTCTAAATAGAGGTTATGTGTTTCTAAATGTCCCTTGGCTTATCATGGCTTTGTGGTGTGGGAAATTCTCAGTGAAATCTTTCTATTCTGTTTTGGAGTTGGATGGAGGAGTGTCTTTCCCTATAAAGGAAATGTGGTTCTTTTGAGCTCCAAGAATAGTGGGATCCTTCACTTGGAGGCTGCATTGGGAAGGGTTGGAATCTTTGATCAACACAAAGAGTAGGGTAATTTTTGGGAAATTATTGTTATATGTGTAAAAATGCAGAAGAATCAATTGACCACTTTCTCATTCATTGTCGGAAAGTTAAGGGCGCACTTTTTGTTATCTCTCTTTGACATCTATCGGGCCCTTCCTTCTTTGGTGAAAGAGTTGCTAACAAGTTGGTATGAGAGTTTTGTGGAAAGAAGAGAAGGAAGGCTTGAATAACAACTCCTCTATGCCAGTTTGAGACAATTTGGCAGGAGTGCCAATTTGAACAACTCCTTTGAAATGTTGCAACGGTTAGATGTATCTCTTGAGGATTTCCTTAGTTTTAACCTTTGCACCAGTCTTTCTAGCATCATCAAAATGGTTTTCAAGTGGGTTTTTCGTGCTGTTAGACTTAATTTTGTGGTTGTGCTCTAAGAAGTGGAAATGTCAGTGTGGATTTTTGTCGTGTCTTTTCACTGTTTCCCTCCTTCGCATACTTCATTTATGCTAGGGGTATGCTCCCTTTTGATTGGTGCTTTTAATATATTTTTATTAGCCTAGCAAAATATTAGGGCATTTGTGGTTATACGTAAACTTTTGTACACATTTGTGGGAAAAAATGAATCTTAGGATTAACACTGATTTTCAGTCAGGTTTCATAACTGGTTCTCAGGAGATTGCAATCCCATTATTATCTCTTGGAGATTATTCTTCTTGATCCTTTTTTATTTTTTATTTTTTTGTCTTTATTAAATAGTTTGGATAAACAAAATGAGTAGAGAGAGAAGAAGAAGAAGAAGAAGAAGAAGAAGAAGAAGAAGAAGAAGAAGAAGACAAAGAAAAAAGGAAAAAAAAGCACCATTCTACAAATATTCCACCCTAGAACTCATAAAGAAATTAATTTCCACATTCCCTTGCGAGAAACCTAAGAATAACACTAATTTTGGGAAAATCAGCCCCTTGAAAATCATCTGATCAGATTCTTTCCAAATGAACTAAGTGAGATTTACAGGGACCACCATCCATGCCTTCTTTGCATGAGAACTGTTTATGCCTGAGATGGCCCACCATAGAGCCTAGTGATATAGATGTCAACTTGAAGTCGAGAAGACTTGGTGCTAAGTGATTGAACTGTTAATGAGAAGATGGGCAAAATTCTTGGATCTGTTTTGCAACTGTAACAATCTTTTGTGATAATCTGCTTTCTATATGTCACATGATCTATTGTTAAGATACCATCGCTTTCCTTTGAACAAGCTAAAAATGCCACTTTAGAAGGAGATACTGAACTCAAATCTGGATAACTGGGAACAAATTATCTGAACAACCACATAACTGCTTTTAATAGGATTTAACAGATAGCATTTTGTTCTGATTCCTCCTCCATAATAAAAAGGTGCTCCTTCAAAGGAGACCCTTTGAGATCATTTGGGCAGTTACAAATTTAACTTTCCATAACAACCCTGCATGCCTCAGAGACACCTTGTGATTATTCACAAGGTGTCTTTGAGGCAACTGAGAATAGATCCAGATTTTGAGAAAACAAAGTAGCACTCCCCATCCCCACTATTTCTCATGCCAAATCACCACCCTAGCCCAGTTTTTTTGTTTTTTTTTTCTTTGATAGGTAAAATAAGCAGATATATTAAAAGCGTGTTACAAAGGCTCAAAAAGTACACATAGAGTATACAAATAGTGCCAAAAGGCAAGCAAAAGAAAAGAGAAACAACAAACCACAACTGGAAACAAAAAACACAGCACTGTCATCACCCTAGCCCTATTTTCACCCCAAAGTGCATTTCCTTATTGAAGTCATGGGACTTGGTTGTGGTTTCACTTCAAATGTCCATTTAGGGTATCACAATTTATGCATTACTTTTCTCATCTCGAAGTAACTTAATTATAATTTGGATAACTTCTCTTCTCTGTTAAAAGGTGGTTGAAGTATCCTAGTATATTTGAAAATTGCTATTAAATTGATGGGAATTAATATAAATGAAAGTGACAGTTTTTTTTTCTTTTCTTGGCTCTGTTCAGGTTCTATTGTGATACAATGCCCTGGTTTGCAGTGTTTTCTAATCATTTTTTCATTTACTATCACTTTAATGGCTTCAACGTTACGCCTCATCTGTTCTTTGAGGTCATGTATTGGTTACTAAATACCCCTAGTGACCTAATAATAATGTTGGACTGAAACATTCATGTCCTGGTATATTCAGCAACACATTATTTTTTATTTTTTATTTTCCTTGCTTGATTTTTATTTTGGCATAGAAAGATGGTGATCTAACATATGACAAATAGCAGCATAATCTTGTGTTCAAAGAATGGGGCTGTTTTTCCTTGAGCCTTAGTAGGCTGATTGGTCCATGTTTTCTTTTTCTGGTCCTACACTACTTTGTAGTGTAGGACTGTTTCAAAATTGTTTTGACACACAGTGATGAAAAAGAAATATAATTTTTAATCCATTGATGGGTATAAACATAAAGAGAAAGAAGAAAACAGAAAAGTAATGGAAATGAGAAATTAGGAAACATTTTCTGAAAGAAGCAGGTTTTGGTGGTTGGAAAATGAGTACTGATGCGCTGAATCGTTTTATTCTGCCCTCATAAATACCAAGACTCCTTTCTCTTCAATGGAAAAAGAATTTGATAAAGATTGCCTCTGGATGGGTGGTGAGGCTAAATATCATTGTAGTTGTCATATTTCCCAGTATGTAACCAAAGGCATCACATAACATGACATGGATAAGTCAAATTTACCCAGCCTTCTGCTAGGACTGGCACCCCAAAAAGGAAAGTCACTATATATCATTTTCAAGAAATATATACTGCAATGAGTAAAGTACTTGTATTCTTGTGCTACACCCTGAAAGCATGGCGATCATTTTTGTACATAGGTGTTGTGTTTGCCCAACACCTACCAATGCCTAAGCTGTGCCAATCCTAGTTAGTGTTATAATGAATTCATGCATACAATAAGGTGTCTTCTAAATTTAAATGGTTGATTTCTCAGTCTTTGGTGGTGTCCCTGTGAGTTCTAATCATTCACCATAGTTTGCATACGTCTGCTTCACTGTTTATTCTTGAATTTTAGTTGATGCTTGAATTATTATTGCAAATTATAAATTTCTCCATGTCATCTTAAATTTAAAACATAAATGATGATCTTTTCTGTGTTTTGTTTTCTGGGAGCCAGTTGCAGATCCTCAAAGTTTGCTAGAAGAGAAAGAAGCATTGGAGGAAAAATTGGCGATCAGTGGGTATGAGCTTCGTTTAGCCCAAGAGGATATTTTGAAACTGAAGACTGAATTGGAGAAGAAAGCTGACTTTCTTCCTAACTCGAGTAGTAAGCTTTCAAGTTTTCTTTCTCAACATCTGAAATTATGTGTTCTTGTTTGTTTGATCTTGTTTTACATGTTTTTTGTGTTCGGTGATCAATATTAACTAGTTTATTGCATCCTTTTGAGTGAGCACGTTAGTCCAGGTTTTAGTTTTCAAATTAATGGAACCACCAAGTAGTTAAAAAGTACACGAATGTGCATTTAAATTGTTTGGTAAAATAAAATGGAAGGTCCTAGTGTTGCCTTTTTTCTGCCTTGGAAACTAATGCCCATGTTTGTGTCCATTGCCATACTCGAATTTGTTTTTCCATGTTAGACAACTTGTGTCCATGTTGAACAAAGGACACCCATTTGGTAAATAAGGGTTGTGCTTTCTTTTGGGAACTCATTTTAACATCTTATTTACTAAGAAAAATTTTGTAAAAAATGATTTACTGCACATACATAAAATTGATGCTTCATCTCGTTTATTAACTACTATATTTGGATGTATTTTGCAGAGTCAAATTCAGATGTCTCTGTAGATCATGGACAAGATATTCAACGGCAAAAGAGGGATGCTTCCTACTCAGATTTGGGCCCTTTAAAGGACAATGAACGTAGAGATCTTAACTGTGCTGTAAAGGAATACTTGTTGTTAGCAGGGTACCGGCTTACTGCAATGACATTTTATGAAGAGGTGGATGCTTCTCTCTTTCTTTCTCTCTCTCTCTCTCTCTCTCTCTCTCTCTCTCTCTCTCTCTCTCACACACACACACACACACACAAAATTTTACTAGAACTTCTCACTATCTCTAAAAGTTTTACTATAATTTCTTCCTAACTCATAGATGAAGCTGGTTCAGTGTTCATATTATTATTATTATTGTCACTATTATTAGTTTGTTTTTAGATTTTTATCAAGGCATGCCCATATTTAAAGACCCAAATCCAGTCATTTGTTTTAAAAGCAAATGAGCATTTCCGTCATAATCAGAAGATGTGAATAAATGTCATTTCTAGGATCAAGCAAGAAGAAGACACTTGAAAAAAAGAAGGATATGGTAAAGAAAAAGCCTTAAAGTGGTCTTTTCTTAGGAGGAAAAATCTGAAATTAAATTTATTAAAGTACTGGTTGTAAAAGAAAGGGGCCAGATGGACATTTTACATAGAAAGGATTGCCCTTTACATGCATTTTTTAGAGTTGGAAAGGGCTTTCTGGTGTGTGTGTGAAAGGAAAACAGTCCTTTTCCACCACTGCTGAGTGGAATCCTTTGTCAGAAGGTTGGGTTAAACTGAAGATTAATGGTTGCTTCTTAGGAAATCTGGTCTAGAGTGGAATAAGAGGCATCTTTAGTAGTTATTCTTTTTTTAGTCAGATTATGCATTTTGAGATATAACTGACCTTCTATGTACATTCCATTGCAAGTCAATGAAAGAAAAGTAGATGCCCCTTCATTTTTCAATTAAAAATAAAAATAAAAATCCTGCAATCAGATTCTGTAAAAGGAGGATGAGTTGATTCTGTTTTCCTGATTCACCTACTCTCAATATTCAACATAAAGAAGCATGAAGCATCATTCTAACAGTCCTGTGAAGGGGAATGAAAGAGTGGTATTTGGAGGGGATTTTGGGACTATACACATTTTTGAAAGGATCCATGGTAGAGGTTGATCATAATGTGGTGAGGTATCATTATGAGAGGTGGTTTTGTTTGCATGTTAACTTGCAATAGGATGGGATTTTTGAGGAAAAGGTGGATTTCAGGACTGAGGTGAGAGTGGCGTGCAAAGAGATAGTAGATTTTTAAAAATTTGTTAGAGAAAGAAATTTAGTGTTCTGTATCTTAAGAAAGGGAATAGGAATGCCAAACTTTTTCATAAAGCCACCAATGCCTGCGAAAAGTCTAATCATATTTGCAGGATCATGATTGATGGCATTTGGTTCTCAAGGTCAACGGTGGCTTCCTGTTTTGTATATTTGTATAATAACTAAGGGGGTTAGAAGACCTGGCACTGAGCAGTTAACGTTGTATTCATCTATGAGGAGGATGGGGAGGGGTTAAAGAGGGCTTTTGACAGTGAGAGTGGAAGTCATAGGGTTCTTTAGAGATTTTCTAGAGTTGGGCTTGTTTGAGAAGAGATTGAATGCTAATTTTTTAGTGTTGATCTTCAAAGGAGGTGTGATGGAGGACATTAAAGACTTTCTTAGTGTTGCTGACTAAGACTTTGAAGTAGGTGGTGGTGAGCCTTGTATTGAAATAACATATTTCAACTTTCAAGGATAGACAAATTCTTGATATCTTCCTAATCCTAAATGAAGCTATGGTTCCAAATTAAAAGCTCCAAGGCAGGTCTGGTTCACAAATTGGATATTGGAAAGACCTATGACCATGTTTCTTCTGGATTTCTTGCTTTGTTGGCAAAGATTGTTTTTTGTCCAGGGGATTTCTTGGATCAAATTTTATTTATCCATTCTTAGATTTTCAATGTTGCAAAATAGTATTTATCTATGGTTCCTTTTTAAAGTTCTAGGAGCTTGAGACAAGGGATCAACTCTCTTCTTACTTAGTTGTTTTGGTTTTGGAGGAGCTAAGCTTTTCTTTAATCCCAAGGTAGTGGAAGTTGGTCTTTCCATGGTTTCATGTTGGGGATGGAGTTGAGACAGGGTTTGAAGTGCATAGTTGTTATTTGCAGATAAGACTTTTGTTCCATGATGCAGATGGAGATGAGTTTTGTGCCTTGGGTGTGTTTTGTTTGTGCATTGAGCCCGTGTCAAGTTGTGGCTCAACCTGGACAAGAGTAAAACTTTTCTGGTAGATTATGTAGTCAATGCAAAGCCTTTGGAGGTATGCTTAGGTATAAGGTGGGGAAGCTTCTATCTAGCTATATAGGATTACCTTTGGGTGCTTCTTTCAAATCCATACTGGTTTATGATTTGATGGTGGAGTATTTCAAGGTGAGGCTTCACTTGTGGAAAATGCAGTTTCTTGTTCAGATTTTCAGCTTCTTTTATTCTGATTTCAGCTCGTAACCATTTGGGAATGTTTCAGCAAGATTCCCTAAGGAGAAGGTGTATGCTTTGTACTCCTGTGAAGGTTGGGGCCTAGGTATTTATATTTTCTTATTTTTAATAAATCCATGTTAGACAGGTGGCTCTGCAGGTTTGTGATTGTAAGTGATCGTGAAAAATTTAGGGGAGTTGGAAGTGGGATGGTGTTTGTGGGTGGCTAGTTTTGATGGTTTCTGGGCCTTAGCATGCCATGTGGAAAGTTTGAGGTATCTTCCTTGGTTTCACCTGTATCTCAGTGAGGAATGGGTGGAGGGCCAAATTTGTGGCAGGACTAGGGCCACTTATCGTTGTCTGTACACAGGACAATCTGTCAGTTAATTCCCATATCCTCCTACATTGTGAGGTGGCTAGTTTCCTGTGGACTGCCTTTCTTGTTTTTTGGCATCACATCAGTAGTGCTTTCCTGTGTGAGGGATGCTCTGGTTTGCTAGTGTGGCAGTTCTGTAGGCAAAAGTATAGGAAAGTTTGGAATTTGGTGCTGCTGAGCAAGTCCTGGTGCATGTGGGAGAAACATAATAGGAAGCTTTTTGGGGAGAGGTGGGGAGGAGATTTTAGTTGTTAAGAGTAAAAGACTTTTAAGTCCCTCTTTTCTTGGGTTAAGGGGGGAGGTTTATCCTTCTTTCTTTCTTTAGAAATCCTAGTGCTGGCATGATTTTCTTTCATTTTTTGGTGTCTTATTGTATTACCCCTGTGTATTAGTGTTTGCTCCCTTATTGGCACTTCTTTTACTAAGTTCTTAATTAAAAGAATGCAGTTTCATTGACAATTTTAGACTGTTAAAGCAATTAAATTTCCAGTCTTGACTTGTCTTTTCGAAAAAGTAATTTTAAAACCTTCTGATACTTGATGGGTTGGAGAAAGTTGTGATCTTTTGAAAGATAAGACTTCTAATAAGACTGCTTTTCTATGGGCTTCACATGAAATGGGGCGATTATGTAAGCCCTCACCCATTCTGATTGACTGGTTCTGTGACTTCTGTCAACTGCTTGGGTTGAATGAGTTATGATGAAATGGTCAGTTTTCCTAGAAGAACCATTATAGGGGTTAGCTTGGATCAGAAAAGCTGACCAGTTAACCATCAAGTGTCATGTCCAGTTTAAGAACAGTGCTCTCATTTAATGTTTCTGTGCACATGGAGAGGAGATAACTTCTTTCTTATTAAGCCCCTTGCATTTTTTGTAATTTCTTTTCCTTGTCTCACCTGTTTAAATGAGTGTTAAAAGCATTTGCAACTGTTGACTGTAAAAGGTCATGCCACTGTTTATGCGTCATTCCACTAACTCAAACCCAGACAGAGTATGATTCAAAGATATAAAATAAATTTATATAAACACAAGAGAATTGTGAATATTATTCTATTGTAATAAGCACTTTACTGCTTTGAGTAAAGTATATTATGACATGAAATAATTAATTCGTAGTCTTTATTTGAAACTACTTTGTCTATCAGAGGTGGTCAAAAAACCCAAAACCTGGTAAACTAATGGTTTTCAGGGTTGTCCTGCTGGGCCAATCCAATTAGTAATCCATTAGCTTGATTTATTTTAATTTAATTTAATTTATTTTTCATTCAATTAGGTCTTCCCAACACCAATCCAGATAATTCCTGGTATATTAAATAAAATCAAGTAAAAGAAATCATAGAAAATTTTGGATTTTGCATGTACTTTTCATTGGCTCACTGTTCTAAGAAGTCATAATTAGCAACATGAATTTTAGTTGTACATAACATGTCTGGATGCATGTACACATGTACTTTTATATAGACAAGATTTAGACGCAATATTAACTTTTCAATACTTCTATCCCAGGTTATCGACCAAAACCTAGATGTTTGGCAGAATACACCTGCATGTGTACCGGATGCCTTACGCCATTATTATTATCAATATCTTTCATCTACCGCAGAAGCTGCTGAGGTACTTTCTGAAACACAAGTGGATAGATGATTTGCTCCATATTTTTAATAAGATTGCTGATGCATGCTACTGTTATGTGTTGTTTGAAATTAATGTTCTTCACTGATGTATCATGTTGGTTTTTTAGCTGTCCCTCTTCCGTATGCCTAGGGTTGTGGCAAGAAGACTAGAAAAGTTGCAAAGAGACTTTTTGTGGGGAGGGGGAAGTACGGAAAGAAAAGCTCACCTAGTCAATTGGGAGAGGGTGTGCGTGGGTAAGGAGAAGGGGGGACTGGGGTTGAGGAAGTTAGTCCCTTTGAACAAAGCCCTACTTGGAAAATGGGTGTGGAGATTTGCCCGTGCCAAGGAGGAGATGTGGAAACGCGTCCTTGTGGCAAAATATGGGCAAGAGGAATTTGGGTGGAGGACTAAAAAGGTAAATGGGGCGTTTGGTGTTGGGGTTTGGAAGGAGATTATGAAAGAAGCTGATTGGTGTTGGGACAATATGAATTTTAAGGTAGGAAAAGGCACCAAAATCAGGTTTTGGAAGGACCCTTGGTGTGGGGATGTGGAGTTGGCCCGGAGGTTCCCTCAACTCTTCAATGTCGCTGCCCAAAGGAGTGCCACTGTGGGGGATATATGGGACCAGAATTCTGGCCAAGGAAGTTGGAACCTAAGGTTTATTAGAGGATTCAATGATTGGGAGCTGAATATGGTAGATGAATTGCTTCAAATCCTAAGGAGTCAAAGAATTACTTTGGAGGAGGACTTAGCATTATGGAAAGGTGGAAAAAATGGGAAGTTTGACGTTAAGGAAGCGTATGGGCTGCTGATCAGTCATAGTACCCCTTTGTTTCCCAAAAAGGGCATTTGGGTGGAGAACGTCCCTTCCAAGCTAGCATTTTTTGCGTGGGAAGCTACTTGGGGGAGGGTTCTTACCCTTGATAGGCTCCAAAAGAGAGGTTGGCAGTTTCCTAATCGTTGCTACTTATGCGGTAATGATGAGGAAAACGTTAATCACCTCCTTATTCATTGTACAGTGGCTAGTGTGTTGTGGGGGATTGTTCTTAGTTTGTTTGGAGCCCAGTGAGTCTTTCCAGAAACTGTAAAGGAGGCGGTTATCAGCTGAAAGGGTTCTTTTGTGGGTAAAAAGAGGGAGAAAATTTGGAGATCCATATCGTTATTTATTTTTTGGACGGTTTGGAAGGAGAGGAATAAATTAGCATTCAGGGGGGGGGGGGGGATAGCCTCGTTCCCTTATAGGTTTCCTGGAGTGGATAACCTCCAGTTAAGGGTTGGTGGGTCTTTTTGTTTCTTTTGGTTGTCGTTGTGAGGTCTTCGTTGCCTCGTATACTTCCTGTATGCTATGCGGCGCTTTGCCTTTTGCAAATATATGTGTTTACTTATTGAAAAAAAAAAAAAAATGTTGGTTTTTTACATAGGGCATTACTGTTTGCAGGTCACTTTTTGATTTTTGCACTTAATACTCTTTGCTTCTTGCACTTAACCTAAAAACCTGTTACTGACTAGTGGGGTGCAAATAGGTTTAACCATTGGAGATTTTAGATGTTCGTGATTTTCATTAATGGTAATGATATCTACATCAGTATCTTGCTGAAGCTTAAAGATTCACATACAATCCCTGCATTTTTCATTAATATAGATTATAGAAATTGGATCACAAGTTTTGACCTCTATTTTCACAATTCTTTCCTTCTGGTGCATCTAGTTGCTTGAGCTAATATAGTTTTGTTGCATATTCATTTCTTATTAGAGGATTTAGACAATTTTTTCTCTAAATTCACCAAATGTTGATTGACCGCTAGAATGTTATTAGATGATATATGATATATCATATCAGTTGTCAAAATTCTTTAGACATCCCATTCTTCTGCTCTGATTATGAATATATTTGCATAAGGTCCTTTCTAGAGGAGGCCATCCATTATAGGTGTTGAGGTGTCTGAATCCTAGAGAAAAGTGAAGCAGAGTGGGAAGTGAGAGGGGATTGGAAAAATTGGTAATAGCCTCATGAGGGTGAGTGTAGAATCGTGGAGAATTCAAACAGTGGGCTTTTGAACTAGAAATTTCAAATCTGCAAAATTGAATTTCTTTTTGTAATAAGCTCTTAGACCCAGTTATAGGGGGTTTAGAATGATTACCAGTTTGTCTACAAACCCATGGCCAGTGAAATGGTACCATGTGGACCACCAGTTATTGGAGAGGAATGTGGTGATAGTTACATCTATCCCATGGACAGTGGTAGTCCTCTTCCCTCCTGTTCCGGTTGAAAGAGTTCTGTCATTGCTCAGGCTATTCTTGTTTCAATGAACCTCCAACTCTGATGCCAAATCAAGAATCTTCAACCATTCTGTGTACTTGATAGTGGAGCTGGTTGAGGCCACCACTAAGGTGTAGCAAATCTGTTTTGGGCTTTTCAAACCATCCCAGGTCCCGACTTGGGAAATAGTGTAGCCTTTTTGGTTCTATGTTCATAAGGATTTTCAAGGGAGGTGTAGGAGGCGTGGATGTGGAAACAACCTCCCACCTTATCATGGTGGGGGTTCTCTTCAGTCGCCTTATAAAATGACTTTTCCATTTTGAGATGGATAAGAATACAAGGAAAACATCCACAAATTGAGGGCTTCCTAGGAGTTTGAGCATTCACCTAAGAAAGAGCCATCTACATACCATGTCTTAGAATGGGAAGAGATTTGGGAAAGATGACCATGGAGCCAATTGGAGATGTAGTGGCATGTGGCTTTATCCCAAAAATTCTGCATAGCTTGGGACCATCTTTGGCATGGCCTCATGACTGTCTACATGTATCACTCGTCATATCAAAATGCATTCATGATACCTATCTATAGGTTCATACGTAGGAGCAAAATTAAATATCAACAAATCTAATGGAAGAACAGTAATGATTCAGAGGAATTCCAAAGTGACTGCAGAAAGAATCAGGAAGGGTTTTAGTATTTTGGAGGCTACTTTTTATACAGCACAAGAAGTCATCTTGAGAAATTTGGGGAAACAAAAAGAAGGGAAGAATAAACACTTCCTTTTGGTGGTTTCATAGAAAATCTTCAGAATGGTTTAATAGCCTGATACAAAAGAACTTGAATATATATTGGGTTATACATCCAACACACCTGGTAGCAAATGCAGAATGACTTGGGAAGATTTTAGAGTGGGGTACACATTTCTTATTAAGTATAAGTTTCTGAGGAAAATTCCTGTATATGGTTTGTCTCACTGTCCTAACATTAGGGGTTGATGAAGTTGGGACCTTGGTACATTCTAACATTCAACATTCAGTACTCAAGTCCATGTAGAATACTCTTGAATGCCTTGGCCTTGTGGAATTGGATTTATGTGGAGTCATCTTTGCTTTCCAAGTTTGGTAAGAATTAGCGTTCATGCACTTGGATGAAGGAAGTTGTCACAACCATGGAAAAAAGCTTTCTTATGAGTATGGGTTTTAGTAGGTGCAAGCAACTAAAAGGGTCTGACAGGTCACAGAGAAGGCATAAATTTTATAAGAAGCTTCTAATTCATGTAAATGAATGAATATGTAAAAAAGAACCTTATTTGGAAGCAAAGATATGGCTATTTGTTACCACCTGACTGTATTATTTTAAATTGAAAATGATCACATCTTTTCTGACTACCTCAGTTCAAGTTCAATTTTGTCTGCTGCTTCCTATTTGAACCCCTTAAACATTGAATCATTATTATTGGTGCATTTCTTGGTCTAAGTTGAACCATCATAAGCGTTATTCCCTCATCTTGTATTTATCAGGTGCTACTTTTAGTTTTGTGTCTGATATTCTCTCATTTGGCTGTTCAGGACTCGTCCATCTTAGCATCCTAATTCTGTAAGACTCATTTTTGAATATTTTGTTTCCTGCAGCCCATCATTCTTACTCATCTAGTGAGCCAGTTCTTATACCTGTCTTTTAAAATGATTCATTTCCCTTTCTAAAATTTTTATGTGCAGTACTAGCAAGTGTTTAAAGGTTTCTATACCTAATTTGTGGCTTCTGGTAATTTTTCTACCAAGCATTTTTTTTAGGGAATAAAGATGAAATTTTTTGGCAACACCTTAAGTTTGCATTTGGTTTGAGGAATGAAGGAATAGGAATGAGAAAGCAATCTTCATTTACAAATTCTTGTGATTCATGCAAACCAATATATGGTAGATTTCCCATTTCATTCCATAACCCCTAAATGTGGGTAATGAAACTACCTATCAGAAAAAAAAAAAAAAAGTGGGTAATGAAACTCTATATAAGGAGGTAATATTTGTATACCCTTAAAGTGCAATCATAGTTATTATAATTTACAATTATAACATACCCTTAAATATCCAATCTCAAAAATACAAAATCATAATAATTTCCATATTTTGAAGATGCTTTTTTATGCCTTAATTTTTTAATCCTATTTTTGTCCTTTATAATTGAAGAATCATTTGAAAATATTGTTTTATATTAAATAAGAATTGAAACTTTTTTTTTTCCTTTTGTCAAAGGACTATACTCAAATTTAATACTTTTGAACAATTTTTCTCTTTTATTTTTTCTACTCAAATAAAAGTTAGTCAAATTTTTTATTCACTCTGCAGAATTAGGCCAAATTTTCAAAATTTGACCCCAAAAAAGGGATATATAACTCCTCATCTAACATTCTGACTTCCCTAAAAAGATATAGTTGAAGATGAAGGGAATGAAAGAGATAAAAAAA
The DNA here is from genome assembly GCF_030704535.1 of Vitis vinifera. NCBI lineage: Eukaryota > Viridiplantae > Streptophyta > Magnoliopsida > Vitales > Vitaceae > Vitis > Vitis vinifera. Next base: position 20,130,349 of record NC_081818.1, read on the forward strand.
AAAATTAGGAAAAGTGATTATGCAATATAATTAAAATCATGCTTATATGTCATATCCTGTCACATCAAACCATTATTTATTTTGAAAATCTTATAAGGTGTATATTACAAAATTTAATTATGTAATTTAATGAAAATCTCTTTGTGCAGAACTTTGCATTGTTTTAGATCCATCACTAACTTTCTAATTTTCAGTCTTATAGACCTATGTTGTATGGTTTTCCGGTGCAGGTGTTGGGTATGGATATGTGTCTAGTTGTTTGATCCTTTACACCTACAAATTTTAGGATTTGAGGATTCGACCAAAAAGAGGTCTCAATAACAGAGATAGACACTTGGGTATGACATGATACAAGGATAAAATAAAAAAATATCAAGTAAATATCAATAGAAGAAAAAAGATATCTTTGATAAGAAATCATCTTCTTTTCTATTTTATCCTTATGCTCATCTTCTTTTCTATTTTATCCTTATTTTTTCTTTCTCGCCTCTAAACATTTTTATAAAATTTCACCTCAAACAAACTCTCTTTTCCCAATATAGCTATCCTTTGAGGAAGTTAATTTTAAAAAATAAATCATTTAAAATCAAATGTTCAGATCCAAGGCAGAGTCTCTCATAGGATGACATACCTGTACTCTGTCGTGTCAACATGGCCAAGCTAGGTGAAGTTGGAGGATCCAGGTATCATAGTTATACACTTACTTATAAACGAAGGTATTAAGAAAGTGACCAAATTTTAGTTTTTGTACAAATTAAATTGAGTGGCAATAGAAACACTCTACTTGTAGAATTGTTCAGGATCTAAACACTAAAATGGGAATAGTTGATTCTTAAGATATTGATGCTAGGAATGTATACCTCAAGGTGCCCCATTACTGTTCATTGCATTCCATGAACCAAGTGGGGCCAAAATGGTAAGAGCCTAGTTCTCTTAATATAGTAATATACAAGTCAAAATGAACCTTGATCACATGTTTTGGAGTAACTTTTCAGTTCTTCCATTGTGTAGTTATTATTATTATTTTTTTGATCAGAAACGAAGAAAAATATATTAATAGAAGAAAAGATACAGGAGAAAGAAAAGATACAAAAGAAAGAGAAGAAACTAAGCGAAGGATGAGAGGTCCTTCCTACACAAACTGAACAAAAGAGAAAACTCCCAACAATGGAAATCTAAAAACAAAGAGAAACCCCAACATTCTCAAACTTTTGAAGTGCAAATTGCAATCCAGTTGAGTTGTAAAACACTTAGAGGAACTCCTCTAAAAGCTGCAAAACAAGAAGCCCATAGAGAGGAATAGAACAAAATCAAATCCCATAACATCTCTTCCGTTCTCCCCTTATCCTCAAAGATCTTATTGTTTCTCTCTTGCCACACCATCCATACCAAAGTAAGGCAAGCGATTTGCCAAAGTGTCTTGCCTCTTAATGAGTTCCCCAAGCCTTTAAAAGCAATAACCAACATGTCCTCAAAACTCCTTGGAGGGACCCAAACCAACCTTGCTAGATTGAACAACTTGTGCCAGAGTCTAATGGTAACAGGACAATGAAGAAAAAGGTGGTCGATCGACTCTCCATTTCCTTTGCAAAGAATGCACCATTGAGGACAGAGGGATTTGTAGGGTCTTCTCAATTGCAACTTATCATTGGTGTTTACCTTCCCATGTGCTACTAACCAAGCGAGGGTCTTAACTTTTGAAGGAGCTTTTGAACTCCACAAAAACTTGGCCGGAAGGAACAAGATAGGATTTGAGACTTTTGACAAGGCCAAGAAAAAATATTTCACTGAAAACAAGTCTGACGATGACAAAGACCACACTCTTGAATCTGCCAAAGAAGGAGAGAAAAGCACTGAACTAAGGGAGGACATTAATCTCTGAAGGAGATCAATTTCTGAATCAGTAATATTGCGGCAAAAATTAAAATTCCAAGATAGTGGAAAGGAATTGCCAAGGACATTTGAGACAGTGAGGTTTTTCATAGAAATAACTCTATAAAGATCAGCAAATTGAGAGTACAAAGTTTGGTTACCCCACCAAAGATCTTCCCAAAATTGTTCTTTCCATTGTGTGGTTATCACCCCTCTCTTCTCATAATTGTTCTTTCCAAATCTTTCACTAAGTCAATTTTCTATTCTTTTCCCTACAATTGTTAATCTTTTTCTTTGTTATTCTTCTCACTACACAATCATAATCTAACAATTTTTTATGCATCATGAAACAAATAGGAACTTTAGTATTCGCTAATGTTTCATGTACAATGGGCTTAGTTGTCAAACTCTAATGGAGTGAATGGAGGTTTTTGCCTCAAATTTTATTTGATAAGTACTTAAATCTAAATTTTTTAAAAATGATAGATTGTTTGGCTTGATGTTTCTTGGTAACATTGCGAGGACTTGGAACATTCGTGTTTGATTTGGGTGTTGCTGCATATTCTGATTAAGCTTTCTATGCTGCAGGAGAAAATTGCCATGCTTCGAGAAAATGAGTCATTGCTAAAAGCGAACGAGAACCTAAATCATGAAAAGGAGTGCTTGCTGAAAAACAAAGATTTGGCTGATGGTCAAATAAAGGCTTTAACAAAATCATCAGAAGCTCTTCAGAAGGATCTTAAGGACAGGGAGAACCTGGTAAATCTCTCATTACAATGTATTATGTAGCCATCATAGACTTGTATGTAAGAATATATACATTGATATCGTAAACCTCAGGTGCAAGTTTTGAAGCAGTCCTTGGAGCACCAAAGAAAGGACCTTAATGACTGTAGAGCAGAAATCACTTCACTGAAAATGCACATTGAAGGATATCGTTCTGGACGGAGTTGGGCAACTAGTGATGTTGATGATGTACAGTCCTCCTTAGAAAGATACAAGGAGGAAATAAAGTCATTACAGATGGAGATGGAAAGTTTAAAAGCAAAAAACTCCATTGCTACTGATGCTTTAGATTCCAGCAATTGTGGGAAAGAGTCAATTCAGGGAGAAGAAAATGTTGTTGAGATACATGAAGATAAAACTGTAATATCTCATCAAGTGGACACGACATCTGGTGTTTTAGAGAATCAAGATGCTCCATTGCTGGCATGTCAAACTTCTGATGACAACATGAAAAAACCTGAGGAAGTTGCACAAGAGTTGTTAATTAGTTCTTCAAGTGAGAATGGTACTGCAGGAAATGTTGTGAATGCCCCTAAACAAAATGGTGAACCACCACCTGAAGAAAGTGAAGTACTTAAATCAGATAATATAGGTGGCAAAATTGTTTCTGAAAAGACGGCAAGTTCATAGAGCTCTTTTTTACTATTATGGCCTTTATTGTTGTGAAATATTCAGCACCCCTCACTGTCTGGAATTTAATTTTTGACAGGGGTTGGGAACTATCCAGATCCTTTCAGATGCCTTGCCCAAGATTGTTCCTTATGTTTTGATCAACCACCGGGAGGTTTGTTTTTACTATTTTATTCCTATTTCTAAATTTGTTTCTGGTTTTACAGTGGAAGAGTCATTTATTCTATTGGTCTTACCTGCACATAGGAGCTTCTTCCCCTGATAATGTGTGCTATCGAGCGTCACCCAGATAGCAGCACTCGTGATTCCTTAACCCACACATTGTTCAATTTAATTAAACGTCCGGATGAGCAACAGAGACGAATTATAATGGATGTAGGTTACTGTTGAAGTACTGCAATTATATTGTAAAGTATCTATGATTTGAATATGACACTAAATCTTTTCAACTTCGTTTCAGGCATGTGTTAACCTTGCTAAGAATGTAGGAGAGATGAGAACAGAAACAGAATTGCTTCCCCAGTGTTGGGAACAAGTGAGCTTCAGTCTGGATTTTCTTAGGAGCCTCTCAATTTTCCTATTCTATTGCTTTCTTTCTAATGGGTTTCACCAATTGCAGATAAATCACATCTATGAAGAGCGCAGACTGCTTGTTGCTCAATCATGCGGGGAGCTTGCAGAATTTGTTCGGCCTGAGATTCGTGATTCTCTTATTTTGTCCATTGTTCAACAACTGATTGAAGATTCTGGAACTGTTGTTCGGGATGCTGCTGCTCATAATCTGGCTTTGCTGCTACCACTCTTTCCAAATATGGATAAATATTTCAAGGTCAGCCTCACTAAATATGCTTCGGGGCAATCAGGGAGAAGAAATCTGACTTGACAGAATTGGCTACAATGTAAGCTCTAGAACAGGTTGATGACACATGGTCTAGGGAATGGAGCCTTTTCCCCTGATCATAATATGATAACTTACAAGGAAGGAAAAAAGATAATAATAAGAAATTTCTCCAATATATCTTTTTTGTCTTCTTTTTTTGGTTGATAGGTTGAGGAGTTGATGTTTCAACTGGTCTGTGATCCGTCTGGAGTGGTTGTAGAGACTACACTTAAAGAATTAGTTCCTGCAGTAATCAATTGGGGAAACAAATTGGACCATATTTTACGAATTTTACTGTCTCATATCTTGGGCTCTTCTCAGGTATGCTAGTTTCTAACTGATAATCCTTTACTTGTTACTCAAATTTTTCTCTACCTCATTTCTTGTATTTCTCTTTTGTAACTTTTCTTTCCAACTTTTCAGCGTTGTCCTCCTCTTTCGGGGGTTGAAGGTTCAGTTGAGTCACATCTACATGTTTTAGGTGAACGAGAGCGCTGGAATGTTGATGTCTTATTGAGAATGCTGACAGAATTGCTTCCATTTGTGCACCAGAAAGCAATTGAGACATGCCCATTTCCTACAGTTTCAGAATCAATGGGAACATTATTTTCTACCTCCTTGCTTGAACTATATGCAGGGTAGTCTCTGATTTCCCCTTTTCTATACCTTTTTCATTCCCAAATGGGACATAACATTTTATGTTGTGAAAATATTATTACAATATTTGAAAGTGTGGTTGCTGCAATATTTGCTTCTGAGAGATTTAAATATATTGACAGTGGACATATTGAATGGCCTGCGTTTGAATGGATGCACATTGACTGCTTTCCTAGTTTGATTCAGCTAGCCTGCTTGTTACCTCAGAAGGAGGATAATTTGAGAAACAGAATCACTAAGGTATTATCTTGTACTTGAATTTATTCTAAGGAATGCTTTTGGGTTCATTTTATGTTTCATATGCATGAGTTTATTGCCCTTCTAGTTCTTGCTAATCTAGATATTCATGATGCAGTTTTTGTTGGCTGTATCTGAACGTTTTGGGGATTCTTATTTGACACACATAATGCTACCTGTATTCTTGGTAGCAATTGGGGATAATGCTGATTTGACATTTTTCCCTTCTACCATCCATTCAGTAATAAAAGGTAATAAACTCTTTGTTTATTTTAACCTTTTATTTAAATTTTATGATCTCTAATTGTTGCTTGATTACAGGTCTGAGACCGAAAACTGCTATTGCTGAGAGACTTGCTACTATGTGTGTCCTGCCACTTCTCTTGGCGGGTGTTTTAGGTGCGCCTTGCAAGCATGAACAATTGGTGGAGTACTTGAGAAACCTTTTAGTTCAAGGCACAGTAAAGGAGAGTCAACCAACAAAGCGCAATGCTGAGATTGTAGATGCTGTTCGCTTTCTTTGGTTGGTATTTCATGAAAATCTTTCAATTATAATATTTAGAAATTCATTGTTTTGACTAATAGGCCTTTACATAATGCAGTACATTTGAAGAGCATCATGGCATGATTTTTAATATTTTATGGGAAATGGTTGTTAGCTCAAACATAGAGATGAAAATTAGCGCTGCTAATCTATTGAAAGTCATTGTAAGTTTATCCATTCTTCTGTAATTGTCATTTCCAGTTACATCTAATGGAGCATTTGTAACTCTTTTAACTTCTTTTTCTTATCAGGTGCCATATATTGATGCAAAAGTTGCTTCAACACATGTTTTGCCTGCCCTAGTAACTCTTGGCTCTGACCAAAACCTAAATGTAAAGTATGCCAGCATAGATGCATTTGGAGCTGTGGCACAACATTTTAAAAATGATATGGTATTACTTTTTTACTTCTTGATACTGACTATCATAGTGGAGCAACTTCTGTACAGTTGGCTGACCAAATTTTGGGCATTTCAGATTGTTGACAAGATACGTGTTCAGATGGATGCTTTTCTTGAAGATGGATCACATGAAGCTACTATTGCTGTGGTCCGCGCATTGGTGGTTGCTATACCACATACAACAGATAAACTTAGAGATTATATCCTTTATGCTTCTTCTTGAGTGCTCTATGTTACTGTGTGTGCATGTGTGTGTATAATCATTTATCCACTATAGGAATATTCTCTTGGATTCTGTGTCAAGGTGGTGGGTTATAATGTTTCTTTAACATGGTATACATCTTTTGTCCAAGATTTTCCAATTCACAACCATGCCTAGTCCTACAAGTGATGTGATGCGTCGCCGTGAGAGAGCTAATGCATTTTGTGAATCAATCCGTGCTTTGGATGCTACAGGTTTGCTTTTCTTTAGGACTGGAAAATTTCTATTTCTTTTCCCTGTTCCCATCTTTGAGCCTACTATTGCAGCTCAACTGTAAGGTTGTTCCAATTTAGTATAGGATCATATGCTTTTCTGTGTCTATTGATTGCTTTCTTGAAGTTCTTCTAAGTCCTTGGGCTACATTTGGCTCAATGGGGTGTTGGGAATGAGTGCTTGATCTCTTCTGCCTGTTTTGATGTTTGGGTCTTGCACAAAGACTCTTTTTTGGAATTCTAGAGGGTTTGTGAGGCCCATAACAAACGTGGGTAAACATATCTGGTGATATGACTTTGCTAAAATCATTTTTAGGTATCATTTCACAATATTTTAAAATTACAAATTTATCATTGCATTTATGTCAAATTTCAAAATGCCATTTAGTCATTGATTTATCGTCATTGCTTTAGAAGATAAATTGATCACGACTTCATCTCTTTAGAAGGTAAACCAATTCCAACTTTATATTTGTTGTGAACAAACCAATGAAAATCTATTTGGTTGTTATTTCATCATCTCAAAAAGGAAATATAGTTGCATCTATATACAGTACAAGTGTATAACTCCATTAGAACTTTAATTCCTCAAATACTAGAACTTACAATGAATTGAAATGTACCAGAAAAAAAAAAGAATTGACAAACATTATTCTCAATGATTTCTCCACTCTTAACAATTTTATGTCATTAAAATTTTTAACAATTGGTCTAAGCCCGAAGTTAAGTACTACTCTAGGAAGATTGAGATTTAAGTAGTCTTCTTTATTTGTTCAAATTTTTATGAAGGTGATTAGTTGGAATGTTTGTAGATTGGGATCTAGGAAGAAAAGGCTGGTTACCTAATATTTCCTTTTTAAGGAAGCTTTGGATGTGGTAAATGCTTCAAGAGACAAAGAAGTAGTTTGATAGGCTTTCAATGAGTGGCCTATGGATGGCTACAAGAATGGTTGAAGCTCATCAGTTGTGAACCTTTAGAGATATTGTATGATATGGGATTTTAGCTCCTCAATTGTTTTAAGGTGATGATAGAAGCTTTGTTGTAGTCAAGCTTTTTTCTAACATTGTAAGAGATTTTATCCTTTTGTGGTCTATGGCCCAATTGGTTCTACTCTTAGAAAGGAATTTTGAGTAGAATTATCATATCTTTTGAATTATCTTATCCAAGGTGGTGTGCTGGGGAGATTTCGATATCAACAAAAGTGTTTCATAAAAGTTAAGGGGGTTTGGGCTCACCTTTGTTATTAGGGATTTTTTGATGGTTTTCTTTGGGAGTGCAAATTAATATATCCCTTTCTAAGAAATTCCTCTTTCACTTTTTCAAACTTGCAATAGGTTAGATTGATTTATATTTTTAAAGGATTGGGAAGTCATTTTTTCCTCCCAACCATCTAAAGACCTTATCTTGAACTATTTCTCTTCATTGTCTAATTATTTTAGACACCAATTGTTTTAGGTGGGGTTTGGTTCCTTTTAGATTTTAGAATATGTGCTTGTTCCATGCTAATTTTAAGGATAATGTTAACTCATAGTGGATAGAGGTGCTAGTCAAAGGATAGGAGGCTCATAAGTTCAAGCAAAAGTTGCGAGTCAAGCTAAACTAAAAATTTGGAACAAGGCCAACTTGAGGAAATTAAAGGGAAGAAAGATGAAAATCTTTAGAGACATTGCCATGGAGGTTCTTGTGAGGGGGAGAGTGCTTTGATAGTTGAATTAGCAACATTGAGGGATAGAAAAAAGATCAAACTGAAAGACCTCTTATCAAGGGAAGAGATGCATCGTAGATGGAGACCTATGGTAAAATGGGCTAAGGAAGGGGATTTCAAAATTCCAAATATTTGCATAGGGTGGAAAATGGAAGGAAGATTTTGAATGCATATAAAATAGGATTCAAATGTCAGTCGAGATTGGTATGACTTAACTGAGTCATATCTGCCTTGGTCATGCCCTGTACTGGACCGATAATTGAGTAAAAAACAGTGGAGAAAATAGAAAACCGCAAAAATAAAGAACTTTGGAAGGACAGTTTGGAGCCTTGGTCTTGGTTTGCGTCTTCATCCTTCAGACCTAAGCTTTTGCATCTTGGTGTGGCTGATTTATCTCCAATTTAATGCCTTCAAATCTTTGAATTGATGTGAGAAGTTGTCTTTGAGAGGTGAAATGGATATTGTCTGGAGAAATGAGTGTCATGGAGAGATGACATGAGAAGTAGTTGATTGAGAGGTGAAATAGGTATTGTGCAGAAAATATGAAAGGGGTATTTTACAGAGAAATGGGTGTGTTGCGAAGAAACGGGATAGAGGTTTTTGGCTGAAATGGGAGAGAGGTTTTTGATTGGGTATTTGGGATTAATGAAATGATTATAAATATTTAGGTTTATATAAAATAAATAAGATATAAATATTAATATAAAAATTTAAAATTAATGGATAGAAGTACTATAAAATATATTTATGTTTAAAATTTTATTTATTCCAATGAAAATAAGATTAATAAAAAATTTTGTTGTTTTTTTATAATGGTTTTATTTAGAATATATTTGATAGGAAAAAAGATATTTACATTTTTAAAGGTGATTCATGGTTATTTTCAATGGTTTAAAATATTTTTTAAATTTTCAAAATATTTAATTTAAGCAAATTATTATAAGAATGAATTCTTTTTTTACTAGTTTTATCTAATATTTAGAATGAGGTGATAAATAAAAAAGTTTTAAATCTATTCCAACATGCTTCTATCACTATATGAATAATTTTCTCTCCTTAAATATTTATTACTTTTTTTAGTCTATGTGATTGTATTTATTTTTGTGATAATTTTAACAATTCTCTTAAAAATTTTGGAATTCTTAAATTAACATATTTTGTGTATCCTTTGATACCGACCTGAGATACCAAGACTAATGTGTCTTGGGACCTTCCGAATCAATGATCTATACCTTAACTGTGAACCATGGTATTAAGTCTCAAGATTAATTTAGTGAAACACATATTGTCGATTATTAATGTTAGAGAGGACCTTGTTCTTAGTCTGGCTTTCCTTTAAGAGTATGGAGTCTCTGTTTTGGCTGCTAACTTATTTGTGTCTCTCTTTGAGAGGGAACCATAGAGATGTTCGCTTTAGGACCCAGTGGTACATAAAAATTCCTCTTGTTTGGATGGTTGCAAAAAAGCCTTTTTGTCTTTGATTGCCCTTGTGCAGTGTTGTTTATTTCGTATTCTCATTTATTTCCGATCTGTTTTTAACACCCCAACATGAACAGACATTGGGATTGAGAAATTATAGAAGAATCTTCTGTGCTTAGTATTTAAGGGGAGAAAGACTACGACATTGGATGGGAGCATTGCAAATCCAAAAGTGATGAAGGTTTGGTAGGATCTTCTTGAGGAATATAACCCTTGTATGGAAGTGGTTGTGAAGGTTTCCTAGGGGAAGCAATGCTCTATGGCACTCATCTTAAGCATTTATGGGTTAATAGTCCAATGGTTGGGATGCCAACATTGTAGCGGCATGGTGGGGGTGATGGACCTCTCAAGTTGTAGTTTCCAAATCAAGATTAGAGGCTTTCCCTTTTCTTTTGTTCCTCTTATTCTATGTGCACTTTTTACCTACTTTCCCAAATGTGAGAATTTTTTAACTGGCACCTTCAAGATTCTTTTCAATAGTTCCTTCTTCCTATCTTTACTCCTTTATTCCTACAAAATCTATTTGAAATGTAAAAGCTCCACCTAAAATTAAGACTTTTTGCATGCCTTGTGGCTAATATAAAGGTATTAATTTATAGGTGAGAAGGCTTTACAAAGCTGTCATCCGAGACCGGTGTATTGTTTGCTTAGAGAGTTGTGAATTAATTGATCATCTCTTTCTTCATTACCCCATAGCACTAGGACTTTGGCATAGATTGCTTGATCATGCAAAGATCGATTGGGTAGCGTAGCAGATGGGTTGTTCATCTCTTTCATGGGTTTGGTTGATCTCTATTTTATCCTTGATACAGTTTTTATGATGAGAGAAAAATGCTAGGATCTATGAAGGTAGATGAAGATCCATGGAGGCTATTTGAGATTTGGTTGACTTATTCTTCTTCCTTTATATCCATATCTCTGATCCTTTTGTGGTACTCCTTTGAATCTTTTATTGTTATATTGGAAAAATGTTTGGTATTCTAAGGGATCACATGGGAAGGCTATGTTTGATTGGTTATCTCCTCCAATAGGTCTGGTAAAGTTAAATTTTGATGGATATTCTTTTGATAATCTTAATCATTAGATATATGAGGCTTGATCAAAGATCATTTGGGTCAGTACTGAGGGCTTCAAACCTACTGAGGTGGGTTCAACTACGGATGTAGAGTATTAGCATTGCTAGAAGGCTTATTGCAGGCTAAAGCTTTGTGACTATCCTACCTATATGTAGAGGGGAGTTCTATTATTATTCATTAGGTGTATAATAGAGAGAGGGTCGTGGAAGTTTGGCATTTGGCTCCTCTGGGAATCCTTACTAAGCTAATCAAGCTGCAAGGAGCAAAGTATTTAGTTTCTTTTGTTCCAAACTTTTTTCCTTCAAGCGATTTGTACTGTATGCCCATTGCATTTACTGCTTATAGTTTGTCCAGATATTTTTTGTGGAGCAGTGACTTTGCTACTGTTTGATCAGGAATTACACATGTTGGAAGTATTGCTTGTCATTCTTTGTATTTGCCATTCAATGGAAATGAACATGTTTGTTTCTAATAAAAATAAATAAATTTTGGATGAATTATTATAATAGAAGTAGTTGTTATTGTTTTCTATGTTGCATGGGTTTGGGTATGACTTATGAGTGTTGGATGTGGATATGTATCTAGGCTTTTGATCCTTGACAATTCAAATTTTAGGATATGAAGACTGGGCGCAGGTGCTGGGCTATGACATAATTGAAGAAAAATCAATTAAAAATAAATTGGAATTGAAAATGTCTTCTTTAAAAGCTCTTATCTTTTCCCTCTAATTTTATTTTTTCCTCTTATCTCTAAAATATCAGCTAACTCATCTTTTTCTCTATAATTATTACTATGAAAGTTGAAAGAATAAAAGGATATCAATGAAAAAATCAAGCAGCCACACCTGAAGGATTATAGGAGTGTCCGTCAAGAATCCCATACCCAGACTCATGTCATATGTTGGGTGAAATTGGAGGAAATAGGTATCATAGTTTGTTAGTGCTATTGTTTTCTTGTTGGTAAAAGGACAGAGAAATGACCGTAGAAACAAATGTAGTAATAACAACTTCCAGTCAATTAATGTGCCTAGATTTGTTTCCTATGACTGGAACTGTACATTATGGGTTGCATTCCTTGTGTTGCAGATAATTAACTGTTCTTGTCCCTTCCATATGTACTATTGTTTGGTGTGTTATTTGATGTTCAGCATCTTCTTTGTTTGTTCAGATCTTCCTGCAACTAGTGTTCGGGAGCTCCTCTTACCTGCCATACAAAACCTGTTGAAAGACTTGGACGCTCTTGATCCAGCACATAAAGAAGCCCTAGAAATTATATTGAAGGAAAGATCAGGCGGAACTTTGGAGGCAATCAGTAAGGTGATGGGTGCTCATCTTGGGATCGCATCATCAGTAACCAGTTTGTTTGGTGAAGGCGGGCTGCTGGGCAAAAAAGATAGTGGAGACCCTCCACCAGAGCCTGTTGAGTCTCCAAGGGCCGTGCCACCACCTCCTGCAGAGGACACAAGATTCATGAGAATTATGAGGGGAAATTTCACAGATATGTTAAGGAGCAAAGCAAAGAACCAAGAGGACACTTCTACAGGTCAATGAAAGCTTCCCCTACTTATACAGTGAAAGCTTGTATGTCTTTGATCTCTGACAATGTCAGATTTTCCCCCTTTTTTTTGTTCTCCATGTATGAAGTTGGATGTATTGATGCACAAAAAGAAATTCTTTTTAGTGAGAAAGATAAAAAGGAAAAAAATATAGACTTACCCATTTTTAATGTTAATTGATTGTTACGGCACGTAGTCAAGTGAAAATTTGCAATTTTCTTCACCAAGCCCATCGAGCTAAATGGCCTTGGTTGTATGTCTCTGACAATACTGAATCGTTAATTCTCTCTTCTTGAAGTATGGTATGATTTTTCAAGTCATTAATAATCCATAACCAACATTCATTTTTTTGTGGCCACTAAGCATGAAAACTCACAGGTTTTTTTGAGTTATAAGGGAGTCAAATCATGGTTGGAAATTGATGTGGAATCAAACAAGCTTTGATTACATTGAACTGCAGTGTCTGGGCGACATTCTGTTGAGTGTGTCTCAACCTTGTGGTTGACGGATCCTCCCGGTGGTGCTGCTAGGAAGTAGGAATGAACAATTATTTAATGAAATGATTTGCCACAATGCCCACCTAATATTTTTTCTTCTCTGATTGACGCATATTTGACTTTGTCATTCGAACCAGCTAACGATTCGACATATAAAGGTGATTAATCAGTGAGTTGGACAATGTACTGTTCATTCCCTTATTTATTATTTATGTCGTGAATTTCCCACTCCCATAAGGTGCATCCGAGACTGACTTGCAATAAAAAATGTTTGCACAATCAGATTGGTTATTGAATTATTCATTTGTGCACCACCTAATCCCTCACATCAGTGATCATCTAATAAAAAATATGACATTTGTGCAAATAAATTAAAATTTTTGCCTTATTCTTTATCATATAGTATTCATAAAAAATCTGACATTTGTGTCAACAAATATCTTTTGATGATCTTGACTATAAAGGTAATAACCCAAAAATCCTCTTAGATATCCTATAAACTGATATATCTCTTAAGAAAAAGAGATATTACATAGTCTATAAGACATATCCTCAAAAGAATCCGGAAAAAAAAAAAGAGAAACCTATCCACGATCTTACTATATCCATCCAAGTTTGATATCTTTTTTCCATCTCTCCATTTTGTAATATAGACCTTGGTACACATAACTGGGAAATAATCTCGCGCTCCAACGGAAAGAATCAAAATTACTAGACACATCACCTTGATTTAAGCGAAGTGACTTGGTATGTATACCTAATAGGTTATCCGATCCCGCCTTAAATTCAATGAATGTATCCAAGGCATCGGATCTCCTATGTATATATCCAAACCTAGAGTAATCATCACTAAAAGTGATGAAATATCGATACCCTTCCCATGCATGGATAATAAAAGTTCTGTACATGTCAGTATGCACTAACTCCAAACATTCCTTGGCTCTAGTCCTCTTGGTCATTTTACTATCTATACAGGATTCGTAGACTAAAAGATCTTTTAGAATCAAAGATTCAAAACTTTATCAGTCTTTGGATCCTATTTAGATTAATATGACTTAGGTCTATAAACCAAATGTTTAATTAGTGTTAGGTTTAATCATGAGATTTGACTATTCTCATCACTTGACAAAGTGATAATGAAATACATATAAAAGAAGAGGATATTACCTCCTACAAACCTGCATAGCTAACTTTGCATTTGAAGCTAAGGTAAGTGTAATCTCATCATTTAACATTTCACTTGTTGAATATCGTATATAGACTTATAGATAGTGGGCTTGGAGTCTATCCATCATGAATGGTGAAATCCACCACCAAATATTCAACAATGAGAAAATGATGTATACTTTCCTTTTTCCTTTAGGTGAATTAGGCATTCTTTTTCTAGTGTCCTAGAAGGTCACAAAGGAATCACTTGCCCTTGAGTTTGCTCTCTTATTCCTTCTCTTGAACTTTACTTATTTGGTCTTCTTCTTCTTCTTGAGAGAAGAACATGAAAACCTAAAAAAGCTTTGACTTCCATATGAACACTCTATAATATGAGAATACCCTTAGCCACCCCAAAGGAAAATGACAAGGTCTTTAAGATCATATGAATACTAGTGTTCATAACAGTCATAAGAGTAGCTTGCAAAAGCTGACCTACCCTTATCACCAAATAACCATTGCAAACTAGAAAAAGAATATCAAAGTTTCTAGTAATAAACATATGTTGCTATTGCAACACATTATCCAAAGATCCAAGTATTAGACACTTGGTCTTTTGATCTATCTAATATCACCTTGATATACCACTCTTTCCTTTTTCTAGGTTAGTTCATAAGGAATAGTTAGCTTTACCTAAACTAATTTCTATGCAATTAGTTACAATATCCAAAATAAAATTAGTCTAATTGACTAGTTGGACTTGGCCTATTGTGAGAAAGAGAGGGATAATAGAACCAACATGATATCTATAACAAAGATTATAACCAAGCATATGACATAATTGAGCATTCAAGGAATTTGGTAATTAATTTAGCAAAAATGTAGCACCTCAAACTACATGTCCTTTTGCAAGGTATCATAATATCATAAGAATCAAGCCTACATGGGGCAGGTCATGACCTTATTACTAGTTAGAGACCCTCTTAGATTGATCTCCTTACCTTAACCATAAAGGTATCTAAAAGCAAGATCAACATACCTTTTGTTTGGCCATGGACTATGCAATTGGGACTGCATGGGGCGATTCTACCACTTCATATCCAATGTTAAGTGTATAACCATTGTCCTTGAACTATCAATTTCACCAAGTCAAGAACCCCACTGTAGGGGTGGTCACTCCCACTATAGACATATCTAGTCTCGTCCATATGGAGAGTCCATATCTCCTTATTCTTAAGGCTAACTCATTGTGGGGATGGTGATGAACCCAAATCAAGATGGGCTTGACAATGGAGGCTATGGGCTTGCCTAAGGCCTTTCCCACTTAGTCTTTTGAGATAAATAAGAACATTTTAAAAATATTAGTAATTTTCTTGATGAATAAATTATTTATTTTGAAAATTTTCAAAAATATTTATTTCATAATTGGAAACCTAGTATAATATGAAGAATACCGACATGAAAAATTTAAGATTTCCATGAGAGTAATTTTCAAAAAGAATTTTGATAAAATATCCACTCTCAAAATTTTAAAATCTATTTTCATGAGATTGGAATTGAAATTTTCGTCTCACGGCGTATTTGCATCTCATAATGTTTTCCTTGGTTGGCCGCATTGAAATGCTAATTTCTTGTTAGGATCTTTCATTAAATCAAGGATAATACAATTAGGCATTTGATGTTTTAAGAATACAAAAAATCAAAGAGAAGGAACCTTAATCATTAGATGTTTCAAGAAAGCAACAAATCTAAGTGAATAATTCCTAGGTTTTTAATGTATTAACAAACATTCAACACTAATAAATTAAGTAAATAAAGGTTAGTAGATATGGAGATCAAATATAGATTAGAACACATACATTGAAGAGGAAAGAAAGCTTAAACATTGTTTCCTATAGAGTTTACATCAAATGGGCCTTACCCTAGTTAGAGAATCTAACTAAGAACGACTTATTGGAAATAATTCTTCATTTATAGATCTTTCAAGTCTTACAACCTTATCCCCTTTACCAAAGTCTGTTTTAAAAATTCCCCTTACTTGACTCCTCAAAAGTTAGCATTTATACTTGGAAAACCTTAAGAATCTAGGACAAGTGGTAGCATCATCCAATGATCAAATGGCTTCAAAAGTAGATGAGGAAACATCCAAGAAAAGGGTGGAAATAGGCATGTCTCACCCCTAAGGGGGTGCAATATGCCCATAGGCAAGGCAATAGGTGTGCTGCACCCTAGGGGGTGAGCCATTCCTATGGCCAAGTCAATGGGTATTCCCATCCAAAGGGAGGTATTGTAGGGGGTTTGTTTTTTTTGGTTTCTATCAACCCAAATATGCACTTTCTAAAGTGCAGATTGCTTATTTGTCTTAATACTGGTCTCCGTCATTGGTGCAATGCACAATCCTACCCCTAATACACATGAACCTTAGGTTTTTGAGTTTTTCTAATTTTCAAAATTCTCCCTTTATCCTCTATTATCAATTAGGCATCTCTTGTTGTACTTTAACGTTAATTTGCCAAGTTCCCTAAGTGACTTAAAAAGATGATTAAAGGTCATGATTTGTACAAGAAATAACCTAATAGTGAGTTAATTATTCTTGTGAAAATAACAATTCTTAGTGCAAATTATGTAGTAGAAGTGAGAACCAATATCTCTAGAGGATATGATAATCCATAGTAGAATTAATAAACAAAACTAAAAACCTGGACAAGGTGAGAAAGCCAAAGAACTTGCTTCCATGACTAATCTAGTAGAAGGAATATAAGCCCAAAAGTTACACGAACAACAAACGAGCAATAAAGACAAAAATATGCCGTAGAATTAGAAATCTAATATCAATTTTGTGGACCAAGTCCCAAAACCTTAAATTTGATAAAAAGGGAAATTGCTTTGTTTGTGAAAAATCCAGGCACTATACAACACAATGTAGACATGGGAGGAGGAATGAAGAACCAAAAATCAAGACAAATTTGGTTAACACTAATGCAATAGTTGTAATGGTTTCATCTAATATGAACATGATCACTGATGTGAGGGATTCGGTGGTGGACTCAAATGTCAGATTTTTAATCTATTTGCACCACCTAATCCGTTGAAGAATTCATTCATTTTTTTTGTCTATTAAAGATGAGTGTGAGTATAAAAGACATAATTAAATTCATATTATAGCAAATTGAGAGTTTCAATCGTTTAGTTCTCAAAAACAAAAAGCTCACATTATTTCTTCAAAACTATATGCAAAATAAAATTTATATAGTTTTATATTATTAATGATGCAACTATACCCAAGGATAAAAATATCGGTAATTACGGATATATCGATACTTCAATTATATAGATACATCGGAGATATAATGATGGATATTTTGGAAAATTTTTTGGTAAGCCTAAAATTCATCAAAATCTATGAAAATACAAGAAAAATCTTATAAAAATGTAATTAGAAATATAATAGAAATTTCAACGTTATTTTGTTGAATTATTTGATAGATGTATGATATAATTTATCATATTTGATAATAATATTGTATATGTTGATAAAAAAATATAAATTTTATAAGTATACATTCATTATTAAATTACATCAAATATTATTCGATAATAATATTATGATATTTGATTATAATATGCCTAATTTTAAAATATATTTAATATTAAAATTATGATACATTTAATTCAATTGTGTTAAATGACAATGATATATGTAGAGTTGTGATATTAAACAATAATGTTGATAACTTGAAAACATACTTTTATGCATATTTATCTATTTTGGATGTATTTAATAACATAAAAGAAATAGTGATCATTTGTATAAGTATTTTTTATTTTAAAATTTTGATAATTTTATTCAAAAATTTATATTTATTTTGTATTTAATTATTATATAAAAGTCACAATAACCAAAATTAATTTATTTATAATCATTTTATTTTGATTAATATATATATATATATATATATATATATATATATATATATATGTATGTATAAAATATGTACATTTAATTAAGTGAAGCATGGTTGGTCGGTTGGTGGTGGTGGGGGTTGTGAACATGGGTTAGGGGTTCAAATACAATTCATGATATTTGTTTATATATATATATGGTTAATATATTTATTGCTAATAATGTACGTGTATATATATATATATATATGTATATATATCATATGTACATTTAATCAAGTGAAGCATGGTTGGTTGGCTAGTGATGGTGGTGGGGGGTTTGTGAGCATGAGGTTAGGGGTTCAAATACAATTTATGACACCAAAAAGGTGCATTTAAGCATTGGAGTGGTGGAAGGCTCCCAAGCGTGTAGAGTGTGTTGGACTGGTGTAAGAGTGTGAGTTGGGCCATTATTTGGGCCCATTATAGGAGTTTTGGGGGGCAAAAAAAACAAAAAAAAAACAAAATAAAATTATAGGAGTTTCGAGGAAAAAAATTGAAATGAGGATGAAGTGGCATTGATATATTGATGCACTTGCTAAAATATCGTGAAAATGTAGGTATATCGGTGAAAAATGGCTAATTTCATGGAAATATCGTGGCTCCAATATTTCCCCTACATGTATTGTGTCAGAGGTTACCGATACACGATATATCGATGAAATATCGTTGATATATCTTGACATTTTCATCCTTGACTATACCAATAGTTTTCATGTAACATATAAAATAATTGTTTTGGACTTTAGGAATGCATGGAATTATATATGAGAAACCTTAGTAAGAGCCTGTTTGATAGTGCTTTTTAAAAGTGTTTCTAGTCCTGAAAATACTTTTGACAATATTTGAAAAACACTTTTGAAAATTTAGAAAAACACTAAGAGTGTTTTTTAGAAAAGCACTTGGGAGGTGTTTCTTTAAAAAAAAAATACTTCAAAATTTTTCTTATATTTCTAAAATACCCTTTCCCACTATCCTCTATTTTCTTTTCTCTCTCCGTTCCTTCTCACTTTCCTCTTCTTCTTTCACTTCCTTTTCATAAACATAAATTTTTGAGTTTTTTTTAACAATATAAATGTTTATATATATTTGTTGTAATAAATGTTTTTGGTTTATGATCAATGTTTTTTTTTATTTAATAAATGCCCTTTTTAGTAATTTAGTATTATTAAAAGCGTTTTTGTATTTATACAATATATTATCAAAAACACTATTAGAATCACTTTTTTAGATTATCATAAAGTATTTTTCGTAGAAGTGTTACAGAAAAAAAGACTTTCAATAAAAACACTTCCACTAGAAGTAGTGCCAAAGAGCTCTAATATGTGTGTATATACATTATTAGGTATGCAACTATGCAATAATTTTTATGTAATATTGCATAATTTGACAAAGATACACAACACCTAAGATCTTGCTAAAATTAGATACATTTGAGAATAATGAAATTTCAATTAGTAATCATAAGTCTCATTTGACCATGTCAATATCATTCATTGAAGTGAATGAAATCGATTAGGAATATAAACCTGATCAAGGATGTGTTCAAGGTCATAGTAAAAATAACTCTTAACACCTTGATGGTCATCATTCTGATGAAAAATAAAAAATAAAAGAAAAGAAGAAAAAAATACACACCTTATTGCCAAAGGTAATTAAAAATAAAAGAAAAAGGAAAAATTGTAGAATAATTATACAAGAAGGGACCATGAAAATGATTGTTATTATATATGGCATGAAAATTACTTGGTACATACTTGCTATATGCCCAAAGATTTAATTAATTTTTCCAAGCCTAATTAAAGGTAAAAGAAAACAAAATAGGAATGAACTTTAATGATGTAGATAGTGAAGTTGACATCACTCAGCTCAATGTTTCCAATTTCTTTGTTTATATTAAAATGTCTTGATCAAACTGAGACAAAATTTGAAGCATTTCTATATAAACAAAGCACATCCATAATGTTCCTTAATGGTTGTTTATTCACTTAAAGTAACCAAAAATCCCTTTCATTCAAAAAAAAAAAAAAACCAAATAATTAATCTAGTGCAATTGTCATACTTATGTATCTTGTAAATAATATTAGGTTAGGTATAACATCCCTTGCTAATTTACAATTGTAAGATACAACTTTGAATTCACTAGGAGACATTGGAATGATGTTATATACATAATTTGCAACCCTCTTAGAATAAATGCTATGGGTTTATTTCATGTGACAGGATCAAATTTTCAATAGCTTAAGCATGCTAATGCCAATTATCTCTCTAATCTTCACAAGGTAAGGTCCTTAATAAGATATGTATTTACTCATGGCAAAATTTTTTTTATGATAAAGATCAATGAAACAAAACTATGATAGCTATCTCTTCAAATGATTTAGAGATATAAAGATAAAACTTAACAAACTTATATTTATCACATGTATATTAGGTGATAAGTTGGTAAGTTTTGGATATTATTAGTTTGTTTTTTGTATTTAAAATTCAAATTATTATCTGATTAAAGTAAGATTGTAAAAATTATATAAAAGTTACATAAACTCTCATTGATTTTAAAAGTAAGAGAGACTTTTGAACATTCCTAGGCTTTTCATTTCTATACATGGTATTAAAGCCATCTTTGATTGATACCCAATGTCTTCTAATATAGAGTCATCACTAATCTCCTCCTTTACAACATCCTCATTGTTTCATAATACCTTTAATCACCCCATCCCCATCAAACTTGATCTAGTAACTATCTTCTTTGGAAATCGTATGCCATCAAAGTTCATAATCTCAATGATTTTCTTTTTAGGACATTGCCTTGTCCTCTAAAAAATCAAGGTGAATTCACATAAAGTATTAACCTTGATTATATTGCATGAGAACAACAAGACCAGTTCCTCTTGTGTTGGTTATTATCCTCTCTTTTTGAAACCATTTTAAGTCATGTGGTTGGGTATCAAACCTCCCATCTAGTTTGGACCACCTTACAACTTTACTGGTCTCTCAAACATCATCAAATATCATGCAACTTCAATTCAACTCCAAAATATAGAGAACAAGGTCTTTGAGATTAATGATAATTTTCTCAAAATGAAAAATATAGTATATAAATTGATAGCAACAAGAGAACCTGTGGATGAGCAAAGACTAATACTTCACATCCTAAGTAGACTTAGAGTTGAATACAACCCTTTTGTGACTTAAATGCTTGCACATGGCATCAATCTCTCTATTTGAATTATCTACTTTACTCACCAACTTTGCCCTCCGTTCGAAGTAGCAAACTACAACAACAACATTGGATATAAATTAGTCTTTTGCCAACCTAGTTGCAACATTCCCAAAGCACATGCAAAAATCAACACCTAAATATCAAGGCAATCAACAAAGCTATTTTTAATTTAGTGCCAGAGGAAGGGGATGTGTCAATAGTGGAAGAAATGAAATGGGTCATGGTAACCATACACGATGCTAAGTTTGTGGAAAGTTAGGTCATCTTGCAACCTCTTGCTACTACCAATTTGATCATAATTGTTAACCCCTAAATAACTATTAAGATAGAGCCCTTAAAAGCATGACATGGTGTAACATTTGTGAAATACATTATTCATTTAATGATATTTTAGGTTCACTTTTATCTATTTTTAATTTGTGCATTATGATTTATGAGCATTTTGACTTAACATCTCTTGCATTATATATGACTTGGGTGCATTAGGAGTTACACGAAAGATC
Organism: Vitis vinifera; assembly: GCF_030704535.1. Classification (NCBI taxonomy): domain Eukaryota; kingdom Viridiplantae; phylum Streptophyta; class Magnoliopsida; order Vitales; family Vitaceae; genus Vitis; species Vitis vinifera. The sequence continues at coordinate 20,151,956 of NC_081818.1, forward strand.
TAAGTCATGGGTTTCTTATAAGTAAATGATTTGTTCACAATCGGTTTATGAACTTAGGCAATCTATTTGAGGTTGTAGTACACTACCTCCTAATTGGAAGGATGACTAGCCTTGGTCGTTGGGATGGGGTTCGCATGATGAGTGTATTAGTGTGTATGGTTACACATTAGATAGGACCTATAGTGACTCATGAGATAAGGCTATTGGGTAGTCATGATTTCACCAAGCTGTTATACTGTATAGTCTCTCAACCTTAAGAGAATATTGAGTTTGTGTAGAAGTTAGTAGTGGCTTTGACTTACAAGTAGGATTGTAAGCTAATCATATATTTCCTATGGATTGAGTCACTGTTGATGAAAACTGGTAGCAACAAGTATTTTCAATAGAGACACCATGATATCTCATGGACTATGAGACAATGTGTCCCCTTTGATGATCTTAAGGATGTGTGATCATGAAATATGTGGGCTTGTAGTAATTTCTTTTGTGGAATTTGATATATGCTCTTAGTAAGTTAGAGTATGTCATTTGATCACATAATTAGAGGATCTATAACTCAATGATTGTAGATGTAGTCTTGAAAGGCTTATAGCTTTCACTTTGTTAGACTATGGACTAGTTCTTGGGGAGACTGTATATAGTGGATAGTGTTGGGATTGATCCCTATAAAGCATGACATGATATAAAAAATTAAGATTCATTCATAAATTTATTTATTTATGTTTCTTAGTTTCTCTTTATTATCCCATTTGCATTAATTGGTTATTTGAGCATACACACCTCACATCACTTGCATTGTACATGACTTGGGTGCCTTAAGAGTTGCATAGAAGATTGAAGTCATGGGTTCCTTGCAAGTAAATGATTTGTTCACAGTTAGTTGTTAGGCTTAGGTAACCCATTTGAAACTATAATGCACTACCTCCTAATTAGAGGGATGATTGGTCAGGGTCATCTGGATAGGTTTTCCATGGTGAGTGTCTAGTGTGTATGGTTACATATTGAATAGGACATATGATGAATCATGATATAAGGCTATTGGGTAGTTATGACTTCACTAAGCTACTATGTTGTGTTGTCTCTCAACCTTAAGAGAATGTTGAGCTTGTACCAAAGTTAATAGTGACTTTCACCTATGGGTGAAATCCTAAAGTGATCATATATTCTTTATGGGTTAGGTCATTGTTGATGGAAGCCAATAGTAATAGGTATTCTCAATAAAGGCACTATGGTATCTCATGGGAATTAGATAGTGTGTCCCCTAATTGGGTGATCCTAAGAAGGTGTGTTCATGTAAACTATGGTCATAGTAGTTCCTCAAGTGGAATTTGACATAAATCCTTTGTGAGCTAGGATATGTTAATTGATAATATCATAGGGAGATTTGGAAGTCAAGGATAGTAGAGGTAGTCTTGAAAGATCTATAACTTTTACCTTATTAGGTTATAGACACCAGTTCATAGGGAGACTATATACAACAGATAGCAAGTCACAAACCCAAGCACTCAGTGTCTCATTATTATTTACATAGGATACTAGAGTATAATTATAATGGAATGTTGAATCAACTGCAAATTTTGATTCTAAGTGAGCCAGTATTGTCCTATGGTAACTAGTGGTCCTCACTTGGGCTAATATACCTTAATGTCATGATTTACGAGGACTAGATTGATCTTGCTAAGGGACTAGCAACAAGTTGTAAGGGGTTGTGAAATTGAAACTCAACACTTGTATGGCTCTAAAGAGCCCATTTGAGTGTGTTTGAGGTCTTATAATAACCTTAGTACTTTATCTTGATGCTTGAAAGAGGAACATTGAGACCCACAGTAAAATACTAATTCTCTTAAAATCCAATTCTAAAAGATGCTAAACATTCCACTAAAGAGAGTCAACTACACTCTAATACCCATATGACAAAACTCAAGTTCATGATCCACTATTCCTTGCATGCAAACTACCTATGAACTAGTATATGTAATCTAATAGTGTAGTTTTATCAACCCATCAAGACTACCTTTCCAATCATTGAGTTATAGATCATCCCATTATGAGATCAATTGACATACTCAAGTTCATAAAGAGCATATGTCAAATTTCACTTAAGGAATTACTACGACCACATAATTCATGATCACATTCCTAATAGGATGTATTATCTCAATCTTAACAAAAGTCTACTTTACTTTAATTTCTAGTCTTTAGATTTCCTTTCTCTCTAGTCTACAAAATCATTCCTTAAGCTCCCAACCAGTAATCATACCTCGAAAACTCTTACCTCGAGAATTGTTAATCTAAAGTTACTTATAGGAATGATCTAACTTCTATACAATAGTTAGTTCTTTTTATTTTTGGTTTAAGAACTAGAAGCTTTAATGATAAATCTGGTTTAAACTCTTTTAGTTATTTTCTATTGAAAAATATTTTATTTAACCATTAAACTAGACAAATTTTATGTCAAACCAATAACTATACACAATAGTTCACTTATCATGAGAAACCTATCTTGATGATCAAGACAAGTCATCCCTCTAATTAGGAGGTAGTGCACTATAGTCTCAAATGAATTGGCTTAGTCCATGAACCACCTTTAAACAACTCATCAAACTATCAAGGAACTCACGACTTGGATCTTCAATGCAATGATTAGTGCACCTAAGCTAGTCCTGTACAATGCAAGTGATGTGGACTTGAATGCTTAACATGGATATTGCATAAATATAGGATAGTGAAAGGAGAACTAGAATCATAATATAAATATTAACGAATTCCATTTATTGTTACATTAGATCATATTTTTAAGGGCTCTATCCCAATAGTTAAAGTAACCACCATCCAAATTGTTCTATCATTTTCACTCTCTCATAATTGGCATTTTTTCCCATTAGATTAGCATAATTCCTTCTTGAATGGGCTTCTTATGGAAGACGTATATGTGACTCAACTGCTTGAATTTGTGCACCTCAATTTCCTAATGATGTTTGCAAATTAAAGAAGGCATTATATGGCCTTAAATAGGCTCCAAAGGCTTAGTTCCATTGTTTATGAGCCACTTTTCTCAAATGGGATTTTCAACCTTTCATTTATGATTCCTCCTTGTTTCTTTTTTGAAACAATTAACATACTCAAATTTTATTAGTTTATGTGGATGAAATCCTCCTCACAAGTGATACCATGTCTCTTATTCGATCCTTAATTTTATATCTCAACAAGAATTTTGCCTTGAAAGATTTAGGAGATCTTAATTTTATTTTGATATTGCAAGCCTCTTGCATGGTAATGTTCTTTATCTCACTCAATCAAAGTATATTCATGACTTGTTGGTTAAAAAAAAAAGGTGTTAAACCACTATTAAGCATTAATTATTGCTAGTAAACAACTTTCCATTCATGATGGTGACCCTAAGAGTGACCCTTATACTTATTGTACCACTATCAGCGCATTACAATACTTAACATTGATTAAGCCAGATATCACCTTTGTGGTCAACAAAGCTTGCCAATTCATACACAACTCAACTACACTACACTAAAAATAGGCGAAATAGATATTACGATACCTTAAGGGTACAATTTATCATGGACTTCGATTCAATAGCACATCCTCTTTGCCTTTTACCTCCTATATTAATGCAAATTGGGTAAACAATCATGATAATAGAAAATCCATGAGTGATCATGCTATTTATTTTAGTTCTAATATCATTTCTTAGCAAACAACCAAGTAAGAGATCATAGTTTGTTCTACTACAAAGTTGGAGTGCATAACTATCACATTAGTCATAGTAGAACTTTCATGGACCCAATCCTTGCTTAAGGAAATTGGTATTATTCAATACTCTTCTCTTATTCTATGGTGTGATAATTTAGGAGCTACATTTTTTTTTTTTTGCTGCAAATCCAATTATGCGCTCTAGAATGAAACATATAGAAATTGATTTCCACTTTGTTTGAGAGAAGGTCCTACAAAGTAATCTTACTTCTAGACACATCTCTACCAATGATCAAACCACAAACATCTTTACAAAGGGCTTTGGGACTCAAATTTTTCAGATGCTAAAAAACAAGCTCACTATCATTATAAATCAGATTCACTTGAGGGGGTGTCTGAATGATATCATATATCCTCAAATTGATAGAGATAAAACTTAATAGACTTATATTTATCACATGTATATTAGTTGGCAAGTTGGTAAGTTTATAATATTATTAGTTTGTTTTTTCTGTATTTAAAATTCAAATCATTATATAATAAAAATCATATTGTAACTATTTTTAAATATATAAATTTTCGTTTCTATATAGAAGAAATAATATATATATATAATTTAGATCTACAGTTCAACATGTTTTAAAATCACATGGATTATCCTCAATTAAAGATAGTCCAACAATATTATTTGAGTATAATATTGCTCAAATAAAAAAAGTGGTAAATTAAAGTTAACATAGCTAGTCATATATCAAGGTTTTTTACATTCATGGTGCTCATAAAAATTGGTCAAACTTAGTTCAAATAATAATTCAATAGATTTATTCACAAAGACACTACTAGTTATAACATTGACTAAATAAGTATGTGAATGTCATCATTTCTTGTTTTAAATTGGTCCCTACCTTGACTTAAGCCTTTCCATTGTTTGGAAATTAGTACAAATCCCTTTTTTCTCCCAACCATTGTTAAAATGTGGGATATCAAAGGATATCACATTGTCCTAGAGTTGGAGACAAAATGCTAATTGAAATTCTTGTATAGTTTGATATGATACAAAAATAAGATCTCTCCTAGGTTGGCATATTGAACATTGACAATGGAAGATAGAAGTCAGTTATGAAGTACACCATAAAGAAGAACACACCTTCATTGCATGACACCTCATGAAAATGCCCCTAATTGAAGGGCAACTCCTTCAAGAATGTTAAATAATTCCTTGGAGCATCATATTAAGATATTGTGATCCTTAAACACGATCACACTATGTGAGATAACGGAAAAAAAAATGAAATGAAATAGGAAAACGAAGAAACTAAATACTTGATTGAAGAGAGAAATGACATTCAAGTACAACCTCATTGCAAAAGAAATCACTATGATGAGAAAGATAAGAGGGCACACCTCTCCCAAATCTTTGCTTTTTCCAAATTAAAAAAACATGTTGCAAAATGGTGCCACATCAGAAGATGAATGGTTTTGCTTCACCTAAGAGACCTTTGGGCAAAGGAAGCAGGATTCATAGAATATCCTAAGACCTTAAGCTCCATAAAGTTTTATTTCAACATAGACACAGAGCATAATGATTAAGAAGAGTCACTAAAAGAAAAATAAGGTTTCATGACATATATTTTCTTAACTTATGTACATTATATGTCCTAATGTCCTATTTTAATTAACAAGGATGTGCAAATTCCAAAGGTTTCCCTATTTGAAGCTTCCAAGCTTGCTTTGGAGTATCAAAAACAAGGATTCAACACCTTGAAGCTCAATATGGGGAAAAATTAAACAAAGATATACTATTACTTCTTTATGCCATAGGAGTAGTATACCTTGATTGTTTATTTTTATTAGATGCAAATGAGGGTTACAATTCCAAGGAAGCTATTTAACTTCTTAAAAAGTTATATGGTAAAAACATTCAAATGGAAGAAAAATTATATTATAAGCAATCTCTTTATCTTATTATGTAAATAGTGTTCCATTTTTTTTAGTTTTATAATTTCTAGTGGGTTAAAATACCCTAATTCTTATAGTAGAAATGGGGTGTTTCCTATTTTCTTTGAACAACTAGTTCATAGAGATGACTAAGAAGGTCTTTGACATGTTAGTGATGTTTTAAGAAAAACTTTGGGATTTATGTTGTGATAGATTTAGCCTGCTAGAGTTTGCCTGATGTTTAGAAAATTAGTAATGAAAATTTTATAGATTCCATTAACATTAAACCAAAAAAACTAGGGGTCCTTGGGGAACTTAAAAATTATAGAGATGGAAAGAAGTTGATGTCTTGCTTAAGCTTAGACTAGCCATAAGTTTTGCTTGTCAATTGACTGTTGGGCTTGGCTACTTTATGTTGTTATAACATTTATATCTAACTTCATTTTTTATGGACAATAACATCTACAATCATATTGATCATCTTATCTATGTCATGTGGACAATCTAATATTATTTTTTCTATGATCACAAATTCCAAGAGTTTACAACATAAATTTTGCTAGAATTGCATGAGTAGATTTGTTAGTTTAGATACACCCCATCTATTGTTAAAGAATCTAATTTTGAGAGTTATGAAGTCATATTTCATGTAAAGTTCGACAATGATTTAGGTTTAGATTGATATGCTAAAGTTATGAGCATTTTTAGGTTCTTTTCATATGTTTACTTGTGTTAAGTGTTACTTGTCTAGGTTTTGGTGCTTGCTATAAGTTTACTAACTCTAGGTCGAAGAGGTTTTCTAAGTATATTTAAATAAAGACCTTATAAACATAACATTGTGTAAGACAATAAGTTTTCATTAATATATTTATACATTATGGTTTTTGGTTCCACTTTTCTATCCTTGATTGTATTGTTACTTATTCAAGCATTCACACCCAATGATGAAAACATTGGTAATCATGGATATATTAGCACTTGGATTTTACAGATATATCGATGGATATTTTGACACAAAATATCGATATATCAAAAATTGATTAAAACTCATGAAAATGTAAGAAAAAACTCTTAAAAATGAAATTAGAAGTATAATAGACATTTTAAAGTTGTTTTGTTAAAGAAATTGATATATATATGATATGATTTGCGATATTAAATATAATTATATAACATTGGTTGATAAGAAATGTGAATTTTGTAAGTGTACACTCATTATGAAGTTAAATTATTACAAATATACTAATTATGCGATTCGAATATATTACTATGTTAAGTTAATTTACTTACCTTTATTGAAAATATATTAATTAATTATAAAAATGTAGTAATTTAAATTCAATGCTATACTATTATTGCTCTTGAATATCAAGATAAAATAGATAAATTAATTTAAAACTAAATTATTGCAAATGTACTAATTATGTGATTTAAATATATTTATGATTTTTATTTTAAAATATTGGTACATTTTGAAATAAAATATTTTTATTTAAAAATATTGACAATTTTTTTTATGATTTTATATTTGTTTTACATTTAATTAGTATACAAAATAAATTATAAAATAATTTAAAATAACATATTTATAATAATTTATTTATTTTTACCGATATATCTCCGAAATTTTAGCGATATTTTTCTATTTAGGGTTGATATTTTGTTTGTCGATATTTACCTATATTTATCGATATTTTCGTCAGACAATATATCTTACCTATATATCGTATCCACCTTTTTTGATATACGATATATCAACGATATATCCCAATATTTTCATCATTGTTCACACCTATATCACTTGCTTCATACATGTTTGGTATATTAGGAGTTGCACAAAAAATATGAGTCATAAGTTCTTTACAAGATGACAAGTTTTTTCATAGTTGGTTCATGAAATTAGACAATCCATTTGAGGCTGCAGTGCAAAATTATATATCAAAATTATTAGCTTCGATCATTACTATGATATATCAAAATTATTAGCTCATATCATTACCATGTAGGAATCTGTCATATATCAAAATTATTAGCTCCTATCATTACTATGATACATCAAAATTATTAGCTCATATCATTACCATGTAGGAATTATTACTATGATATATCAAAATTATTAGCTCATATCATTACCATGTAGGAATCTGTCATATATCAAAATTATTAGCTCTTGTCATTACTACGTAGGGATATGTCATATATCAAAATTATATAGGGAGAATTGTGTTTTCAACCCACTTGGGTTTGATAATTAAGGTAAGGTCCTCCAACTACCCATAATTGATTACAAGGATATGAGATAGTAATTGAAAAAAATACTCTTTGACTCATTTTTGTCTTTATTCTACCACTTTTCACATGCCACTACTACTCTTTTATTTAACAATTTTAAAATTTTTCATTATTTTTTAAAACTTTTTCATAAATAATTGAAAAATCAATATTATTTTATATTTTTAAATTATAAATAAACAAAAATTATACTAATGATTCAAATACTATTTTGGAAAATACTTTAAAAAAAATATTAATTTAAATAAATAAAAATTATATTTTACATTTTAGAAGTAAATAATTTAATGATTAAAACATTATTTAAAATAAATATGTTCACTATTTTCTTCTCTTTTATATTAAAAAGTATTTTAATTTTTTTTTTTACTATTATAAAATAAAAAGTTTAATTTTTTTTTTAATCTTCTTTCTTCCTTATTTTAATAACTTTTTAAACATGACTTTTAATAATAAGTTATATGAAATGTTGCAAATTTGTTTACTAAGGATTTTTTTAATGATTTGAATTAATTGAAAATTTATTAAAATAAGAAAAAGAAAAAGAAAGAAAAATGAGGGATGGATAGTTTTTATTTTAGATACTCAATTAAAATGTTTTTATATGACCGAATTTTAGAAGTGTATATCTATACCTAGTAGAGATTGAATTTTTCTTATATAAAAGGGTTGAAAGGTATATTTACTCATTTTAGATGAAAACAAGTAGTTAAAAATTATATAGATTATGTTTGAGTTTGGTTTAAAAATATTTTTCTAGTTTTTATTTTTTATTTTTTATTTTTATTTTTATATTGTCTTTTTTTGAAAATACATTTAATTAAAAAAATTAAAACCTTGTTTAGTACTATTTTTTATATGAAATTAATAAAAAGAATTAAATTTCATTTATTCATTTATTATGTCATTGTACAATGGTATTACACTATCTGTACAAGGAAAATGTACTAAGGGTACAAGGATGTATAAGACTACTCTTTATGAAAGATTTCAATCGATTCTAAACCATTCTTTTATTTTTCTTATCATCTACGAATTGTACACATATGTTATACACTTTATTTAATTCTCATATGGAAATTCCAATAACTTTCCCAATAATGATATTTGGGGAAAAAATTTGATCCTAAGTCATCCATCATTTTCTCAATTAAACCATTGGAAATTTCAATACTTTCCTCAATAATGATATTTGGGGAAAAAAATTTGATTCTAAGTCATCTACCATTTTCTCAACTAAACCATTGGAAATATAATTAAACACACATGTCCAATATTTCCCTAGTAATGATATTTGGAGAAAAAAATTTGATCATAAATCATCCACCATTTTCTCAACTAAACCATTGGAAATATGATTAAACACACTATATGGACACATAACTTACAAGAGATATGAAATTTGCGTCATTGTACAAGAGTATTACACTAACTATACAAGGGAAATATACTAAGTGTACAAGAGTGTACAAGACCATCCTTTGTAAAAAATTTCAATTGATTTTGAACAACTGCTTTATTTTTCTTGTCATCCAAGGGTCGTACACCTATGTTATGCACTTTATTTAACTTTCACATGAAAATTTCAATATTTTCCCCAATAATGATATTTGGGGAAATTTTTTTTACCCTAAGTCATCTACCTTTTTTTCAACCAAATCATTGAAAACATAGTTAACACACCTGCATGGACACATAATTTAGGAAAGATATGAAATTTGTGTCACTATACAAGAGTATTACACTAATTATATAAGGGAAATGTGTCAAGTATACAATGGTGTACAAAACTCCTAATAGGTTTTATACTATTTTTAAACAACTTGAGTTTGACATTAAGACGATTATTGATAGGATTTTTATTTTTTACCCAACTATGTCATTAACACCTTCCCTTCAAAAATTAATACATGTGAAATAAAATTAAAATCAATCATGTTTGAATTGTTCATTATAAGTAAACTAAATGAAATATATATTTTTACTATTTTGTTTTTATAAACATAATTTCATTGTTATCTAGAGATTAAAAATTATACTTAAATGGAATTAAAATAAACAAAAATTATTTTCGTAACATTTTTATTTTTTTTTAAATCATTAATTTAAATTATCAAATTAGTTTTAAAATTAAAAATATTTATTGTAATTAGAGGTTTGAAGATTTCATGATTTTTATCTTATTACTTTTAAAAATTTGCTTTAATAAGAAAATATTTATTTTAATAGTTTTCAATATTTAAATCTTTATTTAAAAATATTTAGGATTAGTGTGAGAAGCAATTAGGTAATTTTGGAATGGAAAAATTTTGAATATCTTGAAGACTTTAATTATGCCCATTACTAGAAATATTGTCCTCTTGATTAATATTATATATATATATATATATATATATATATATATATATATATATATATGCATGTGAGTGTTTACATTATTTCCAAAATAATATGAGAAATAATAAACATCATGTGTCTAATTTGCAAGTTAGAAATAATAATAATAATAATAATAATAATAATAATAATAATAATATTTTATGAAGTATTTAAAAATTATTTAATATATATGAGAAAAATATAAAACATATTTATTATTTTGTAAATAAGAAACAAAAAAAAAATGCTAAGGTATTCAAAAATTATTTATTATATATATTATATAAGTTTGAAAAAAAAAAATTGATGTCTAATTTGCAAGTTATAACAAATAAAGAATACTAATATTTTATGAGGTGTTTAAAAATTGTTTAATATATATAAGAAATAATATAAGTTTGAAATAAAAAATAATATTTATTATATATTATGTAAGTTTTCAAGGTATTTAAAAAATATTTATTATATATTATTTAAGTTTGAAAAAAAAAAGAATAATATTTGATGAGGTATTTAAAGGTTATTTACTTCAAAAATGCATTTGGCAATAATAATTTTTAATCATTTATCTTTCATATTTAATTTAATAGAGAAAAATGATTGGAAATTGATTCAACTTATTCCCACTAATAAATAGATGAGAGTGGGATAAAAGAGTAAAAAGAGAGAATGAGAAAGATAGGGTGAACTAGTTTTTTTATTTAATAGTTAAGGGTATTTTAGGGATTGTTTAAAGACAAATATCATTTCTCTCAATTTCTACTCTTTCATTGAGTTTTGAGTTTAATTATGGGTGAAAGGAGGACCTTAGCTCAATTACCAAGTCTAGTTGGGTTAAAAACACAATTCTCCCAATTATATATTAGCTTCTATCATTGATGATGATATTACAAAATGACATGAAGACCCATGGCAATCCCTTTAAATTAGGTTAGTTGCAATGAAAATGAGATTTCCCTTAAATTAGGTAAGCTGTAATGTCATACATCACAATCCTTTTTCTTTTTTAGAGTTTCGTGTTGGTTTGAAAACTGTGAGCACCGAATAGAGTACTCAATTTCCCTTTATTCTTTGTTCATTTTTTCATTTTTTCTCAGGCTTCTATGGCTTGTGGTTTTGAAGAACATGGCCATGAACTTGGACGTCCATTGTTCAATAGTTACACAATCATTGTCAAGCAAGATAACCTTAAGAATTGAGTAAGAAGAGTGAACTTGAAGTTTCGATACATTTAATCTAGAATACAGAAGGAAGGCAGAGTTGGAACAACCGGTGGTTGGTGGGAGAACATCACATTTAATTATTTGTTGTGACACTGAGGCTAACCCATAAATTGCAGTTACAGCAGGTGTATTAGAAATAACATACAAACAGAAAAATGTTGTCAAAAGAAGAGCAATATTTGGGAAGGAAAATGGGAACTTTGAGAATTTTCCCATTCAACTGACATGGGAAATGGAAAGGAACAGTTTCAATGTTAAAATGACTTGAAATCTGTAGGGCACAACACATGCAAATCAATCTGAATTATCCAATAAACATGGTCCATATACCTCTTCGGCTTGAACACATCAGTGAAATGATCCGCCTTTCATGTTGTAGCAACATGCTAATTGTATGAGATATTTCCTAATCTGATTGAATTATTCCTGGATCTGGTTTCTGATCAGCAACAGAAGGCATTTCCATTTGCATTTCAATGTGGTGGCTTGCACTTGACTACCTAAGAAAGAGTTGCATCAAAACACTTTCATCAAGGATGTTTACCTTGGTGGGTGGGAAAAATGTTCACCATACCGATCCAACTATTTAATATGTTTTAACTAAATTGGTTATAATTGGCCGTAATTTAATCAAAACCAATCAACTTGATTTGATCTAGGGTTGGCTATGAACTAACTTAAGCCACCTAACTGTACCAAGATGTCTTTTCCCAATTCAATACTTCCTAGCAAATATGTTTATGCAATAGCATACTTGCACGCATTAGACCGGGGCACGTGGTGAAGCTTAGTTTACGTATGAAAAAATAACAAGTTTGCTAGGATCAGTTTCCTGCGCTATGCCAAAATGTGAACAAGGATGGTTCCCATGAGTGTAGGATTAGTATAGATCATAGCGCCCTTTAGCTTACGTTTGGCTATGTGGCCTTGGCCTAGTTTCTTTTCAAGTAGCATGGACAACCAGATGGCGTACGTTCCATCTTCCACATGACTGACTTTTCTCCTAGCTCCAAGGACTCATTTTTCTCCTAGGTTGATTTCCAAGTCAATTTCTCCATTCATGAAGTGCAACCGTTTTTCCATTTCTTCTTCTAGACGTTATGCTGAACTTAGCTCGAGTCCAGAATGGTCTGTCAGTTCATAGGATTCAAAAGTTCCATTCAATTGGTCCCTTCTTTTACTAGGGAAATAACAGAAATGGATATCTCACAAAATGCTCAAGTTGGAATCAGTTATATGTTATATTATGTGACCAAAAGGATGCCTATTATATTATGAGTTACCAATAATTTATAGATATGGACTCAGATAGAAGGGCGGGTCATCCAAAAGACATGGGAAAGGCGATAACTATTAGTACAAAAATAGGTATACTGCAGAAGTGGGCTCTTAATTTGCATATACAACTGTCCATGAGTCGACAAAGGCTTATGAGTCGCTCTTTCTGTTAGATTGGTGAGATATTCATTAGAGGGGGACCAAAGAGAAGTCAATTTGCCTATGCAATATTTGAAATCTACCAATGATTTCTAAAAGATTCCATTGTCTTCATTTTCACATACTACAGTGGCACAACCTATATATCTCAACTATTTGTAGACCTGATCGACTAAGGTGGGCCAAATGTCGCCTCTGCACTGTCCATTGAGTGAAGTTTAATAGACAACCATGAACTCAGTTTAAGGCCAGTGGCCAGGCACACCTATGTTTGTACCTTGAAATGTTTAAAGAGGTTATTAATCTTGTCCAAAGCTCTATTGAGATTCTTGTGATGAATTCCTCAATTGGGCAATGTAAAATACCAGATTCAAAGGCCTAGACCATGTGCAAGACAAAGATGATGCATTTGTCTGAGGAGACAGCTGTTAGTTCTAGTGTTGTACGTCAAATTGAAAATTGTGAAGATGACAAGAAGGACCCGTGCATTTACATTTTATACACCTAACAATTTATTATTCTCATCTCTTCAGTCACCTCATCTTTAAATTCGGCAGGCAACCTTGGCCAAGTTCATCACTAAAAATCTTGTCTCTGTGAGAGTAGTGTTGTGTGGTTCAAGATGAAGATACCTTATGCTGCATTATGTGTGATAATGGTGGTGCTCCTGAGTGAAGCGCACCTGACAAAGGCAGTGACATGCAGCCCTCTGGAGCTGAGCTCTTGCTTTGCTGCAATCACCTCATCAGCACCCCCATCAAGCATGTGCTGCAGTAAGCTGAGGGAGCAGAGGCCATGCCTATGTGGGTACATCAGGGACCCGAATCTCAGTCAGTATGTTAACTCAGCCAACGCCAGGCGAGTTGCTAGTACCTGTGGTGTTCCATTTCCCAACTGCTAAGTTGGATTTTATTTACAGTTAAGTTGGTGTCATGATGGTATAAATATATATGTTGTGCTTTGATCATAATCCCCATGGACATAGCTCTTTATTTGCCACTAAGTAGGAGTTCTGATGAGGTAAATCTATATATGCCGTGCCATGATCATTGTCCTCATGGACATAGCTCTCTCGCTTTCTCTCTGTATTGTTAAATAGCTTGTTATGAAAATAAGGCTTCTTTTAACTAAACTGGAAAACAATAGCCTTTTATTGAAGTTGCAGTAATACATGGCTGATTTTAGGGGCTGTTTCTTGTGGCGGATGCACAACTTGCTCTGTTAAGAGTTCCATAGATTAAGCTACTTCAATTATTTTCTCTGCGGCACTAAAAATTGATTGATCCATGCCCTTCTACAGCTGTTCAGAAGTCCCATGCCTTTTCAATGAAGAACACCCTTCACTTCTAGATGAAAATTTGAACACTCAAAGAATTTGGGTGCAGTAATTGCCTGGCAATATTGTGACTTTTCGCTGGGCTCTCTGAAAAACAATTTGATTGAGGAAAATTTTCAATTATTCTTTATGACTTGTGAAACAATCTTATGAACAAAATTATACTCATAGACCCAAATTGATTTCCACAGAGTTCTCAGTTTTTGAATAATGGCTAATATCTATCCGATTAGTTTCCTTGTAGATAGAAGCAAATATAAAAATATTAATAATTATGGATATATCGGTATTTTGATTTTACGGATATAATGGAGATTTATCCATAGATGTTTTGGAAAAAAATATAAGTAGACCTAAAATTGATTAAAACCCATGGAAATGTGAGGAAAAAACCTCATTTAAATGTAATTAGAAGTATGATAGATATTTCAAATTTGTTTTTTTTTTTTAAATTTGATATATATATATGATATAATTTATTATATTTGATAATAATATTGTATGCGTTGATAAAAAAAATGAATTTTATAAGTGTATTTATTATTAAAATGCATAATATTATTTTAAAACAATAATATAATAACATATTTAATTTTAAAATATATTTAATATTAAAATTATGATTTATTTTAATATAAATGTATTGATCACTATAAGTTTTTTTTTTAAACTAGACTCAATAAAAAAACTTTAAAAAAAAATTATATAATAAGTAAAAATAGATATTTAAAATTTTTTTTAAATATAATATTTTTATTATTATGTTGCGCAATATTATTTTACAACAATAATATGATAATATATTTAATTTTAAAATATATTTAATATTAAAATTAGGATCAATTTTAATTTAAATGTATTCATTTATATATATATATAATTTTTTAATATTTATATATTTGTTATATTTGATAAATATATAGATCATTATATAAAAAAGATAAAAAAAAATGTTTTTATATTTTGGGTAATAAATTAAATCAAATGCAAAAATAAAATAATTTTTAGTGTTCTTATATATACAATTTGGTGCATAACTTTTATCAAAGAGCAACCTGCTCTAGTGGTTGGTGCAGATTTCACCCAACCTTTTGTCCTTCAAATCCCCTCAATAGCTTGATGTTTTACTGAGGCAGCCCGCGTTGACCGATGCGATATGACCATAAAAACAGAAAAATCGAGTTATCGAAATTTCCGACGAAAATTTATATCTATCTTGCCGATTTATATGGAAATTTTAATCTTAAGATGAGTGGATGAAAATTGTGTATGTTGCTTTGACATACGCATACTATATATAACGAGTTTGAGGACACTATAAATCCTTGTTCGCCCAAAGAAGATTAGTTGTAGCGGTTCCTGATCATCGGCGATTCTTTCAAAACGGATTTTTTTTTTCTTTTTATTTATTTATTTTTATTTTATGTCAAAAACGCTATCAAAGTAATTTTTATATTGACAAAAAAAAAAAAAAAGAACAATATCCAAAAAGAAAGGAGCCTCTTTAAAAGTATTTTTAATTTAAGGGCTAATAATAAAAGTGCTACAGATGAAAGTGTTTTTATCAGAATCACTCTGAAATGGAGCATTAGTATCACAATAGAATGATTTTTCACACAAGCAAATGAAGGTGGAGCTTTGCAGAATGTAAAAGGGGAATTGATCCCATGAAGAACTCCAGAAATTTAGCTCCATCCGGTTGCTAAAGAGACAGGAAAGAAATAAATACTAATACCACTATTCTACTCATTTTGCTATTATTTTTATTTTAATTTCTATGGGAAATAAAAAGCCCTGCAAACATGATGAGCTCATTAGAGAAGGTTAATCAAGCCCGAGGGTCTTTGTTGCAGTCACCGATTGTCCAAGCACTGAAGCAACACAACTAAGACGATCCTCAATCCACAAATACATAATCCTCTAGAAAACTGTATTTAAACTTCACTCTGAACGTGGGAATTTCATGATATGAGGTACTCTATAGCATCTGGCCCTATTCTTTTTAATACGATTACGCACCATGCGAATATCCCTGGCCCTCGCTAGCAAGCCATTTTGTCAAGTGATAGATTAAACCAAAAATAAAAAAGTTAGCAGGGGGGAGAAGTAACCACAGTCAGTTGCTGAACTTTAAACAATAGAAGCCCATGACCCAGTAAGGATAATTAGTTCCTGCAGTCATTTAAGCTTTAAGGGACTCAAAACTTCAGATAATGGAAGCATTTAAAATGAATTAGGATCAATGATCTGTCCGTCTAACAAAATATGTGCTGTGGTTTTAATTAAGGTACTCTACAACTTGATCACAGGCAAGCTAAGTCCATGGCTTAAAGTTTGGTGGGCATTTTGACCGCATTGCTCAATATTTTTGTGCTAGCTTTTGCTACATTCTGGGTAAGAAAATTATAAATCCCCATCATATGCAGATTTCAGGTTGTCTGGATATTTAAAACGTGTTGTGAGACAACAGAAGTCCACCTCAAAAACTACTTTTACACTCACATGGACCTGCGCTTCTTGTCATCTAAGCCTCATGACAAAATCTCATAGAAGAGTGGAGGCATTGAAGTCTCTGAAGTTGGTTTTTCTCAGGTGGCCATCTCCTCCTAATTATCAAGACGATTAGAATCCTCTCTACCATGAAGAATCAAAATATCTTAAATGATCACTATTGATATTTGATTGGACTCAAATTAATAATTGATAGAATCATAATGAGCAAAGAAGAGTATGAGAAGGACTCAAATTAAGTGAATATCCTTGAAGCTCTTTTAGCTCAATTGAAGTTGGAGAGAAAATAAGAATATGGAAGAAGCAGGGCAATTAGTATTTTTCAATAATGCAGATACTTAAGTGGATAGTGTCACCTTACTTTTTAAATATGTATAATGCAGAATTCCAATAACAAACTGTTACTCAAGATAGTTCACCGGAGTAGAAGTAATTAAGTTAATTTCACTGGAAAGAACAATACCTCTTTTTCCTTCTTTCTTGTTCTTTTGTACATCGCGAGTCCTAAGGATACTGTACTTTGCTTTCCATTTTTCTCCCTTAAATTTAATGTTGGACTGGGGCTTTATAGGCTTTATAACCAATCCAAAATGGCGAAGTTCTTTTCAAAATGGCTTAGGAACCTCTCGGCTTATTGACTTGCTATAAATTGACCCTATCCAATTCAGTACATACTATGAAGCAAAGTGTCTTTTTTCTTTTTCTAGTTATGCTTATATTTCATTTGTGGAATTCATAGATATATAAGACTTTTGAAAATTTAACTGAAGGCTTAAGCATAATTTCACAGTTCAGAACAAGGAAAAGAGTACCCATCATCATGTGCGTCAATGTTGGTACAAGTATAGCTAGAAAGGCTATCCACAAATGGAATGCCAGCCTCTAATTCCAGTATTTCAAATTTCAAAGCTTGTTTGGCGGAATTTTTAAAAACTGTTTTATATTTTTATTTTAATTTTTAAAATTTGATTGACAGAGTTTTTAAAAATTGATTTCTATTTTTAAAACAAAAAACAATTTTTAAAAACTCATAACACTATTTGGTTATTGTTCTCTATTTATAGTTTTTAAAAACAAAGTGAAATGTAGAACAACTTCTAGAGAATAAGTAAAAGTTATTTTCAATAGTTTTTAAAAATAATAAAAAAACACATATACTATAGAGAATAAGTAAAAGTTGTTTTTAACAGTTTTTAAAAACAATAAAAAAACACATACACTATTATTTATCTTCTACATAGAACTATTATTTTTTTTTGGCAAATTAATTCCAAATTAAACAAGACTTAATGCGTTGAATTTTTTAATATGTCTATTAATTTTTAAAAATGATTAAAAAATAAAATAATAAACTCATTAATATCATAAATTTAGGAATCTAATAAATATCATTTTTCTAATATATAATAAAATAGTATATTTTCTATTAAAAATATAATTTATGATTTTATAATAATATTATTATTTATGTTTTTACTAAAAACTATATATTTTTTAATTTATTTATAATTACAAAGTTATTTTCATTTTCAATAAGGCTTCAATTATATTTAATTAAATAATATTATATAAATTGAATTTAAAATGTTTTTACAAAATGAAAACATTTTTTTTAAAAAAAAAAAACAATTTATCCAAACAAGTCTTCTTGTTTTTTATTTTTAAAATCCTTTTATAAAAATAACTTACCAAATATCCTTAATTTTATAAAACATTAAAAAACTTATTTTGATTCTTTAACTTAAAAAAAGTTTCTAAAAAAAGCATAAGAAATCATGATCAAACAAAAAATAAAAAAAATAAAAATTAAAGTACTTATTTGACTTGTATTAAAAATGAATTTTAAAATCATTTTTAACTTATAGAAATTTTGTTTCACTACAATAAAAAAAAATTGTTTCATAATTAAATAAAATTATTTATCTTTAACTCATATATAATTGTAAATTTAATTTTTATTTTTTAATAAGACTTAACTTGAATTTGATTTCATATTATTATAAATTAATTTTATAAAATAAAAGTAATACATTGTCTTTAAAAACAATACAAATTCTTTCATTCAAATAAGCTTCTTGTTTTTTTTTGTTTTTAAAAATGATTTTTTAAAACATCTTGCTAGACACTCTAATTTTTTAAAAAAATTCTAAAAAGTTGTTTTTTGCTCTCTATTTTAAAAACAAATTTTAAAAAATACCACCAAACGGGCCCTTAATTTGTCTTCTTCAATCTATAGATCACCTTAATACCTCATCTTATCAAGTAATTATCTTCGCCATAACAAGAACAATTTTAATGTGGTTGCCTTAAATTGAAAAAATATATGCATAACATGCCAACCACATTCATTTATACTTGCACGATGTCAGAGATAGAAGCTAGGATTTAATACAAGACATATTTTGTGTTAAGGAAACACATTTGATAGAATGTAAAGTATTGACTCATGTAATTCAATCCTATAGAATCATAAAGTTATTCTCTAGAATGACTACCAACATTTACTCTTCTTTCCACAATCATAGAGAAATTCTCTTCGATAAAGTCATTAACTTTGAATTATTTTTCACTCCATAAGATTAGCTATTGTAATTCTTGTATTTATTCTCATATAATAACACAATAAGTTAATAAAGCTTTACCAAAAATTTTCTCATTCTTACCTTTGAATTTTTCTTTCTACTTATTGATTATCATGGTGGTACTGTTGGGATAATCATTAGATCATAGGTGCATGCAAAATCTATCATAGGTTTCTTTAGATCCATGCAATAGAAGCAAAAAAACATTTAAAAACTTTAGATTTAGAGATGAGTACTGATGATACTTGTGATATAAATATTTCCAAATAGATTCCAATTGATGAAGAGATGTTGTGGATCTCGAAGACCAATAGATCTTCTACCCAAAGGCTCTCTTTCTTGGATCTTGGCACCTAAGGAGGTGGAATCCTCTTTAAAGGGAATGGAAGGAACAATTCTCCTCTCTGGAAGATTGAGTGGCAAAAATTATGAAGCTTTGAGCCCTTAAGAGGGTTTATGTCACCTTCCTTTAAGTGATTTGAGTCCATCTTAGATTTTGGTCACTTAATCTAGTAGATCCCAATTAATTAATTAATTAGCCATATTAGGCTCCAATTAATTAATTAGCCTAATCCAAAAAGATCATTCATAAGTTCTTGTGCAATCTTATGTTTCTACTAAAACATCCTTTTGCATACATATAAATAAAGAACCTAAATATTCTTCAATAAATGTATCACCAAGAAATATGAGTTCGAGTAGAAACTACTGAGACTTATAAGAAAATATTGACTTCCTCAAAATCAAATTATGAAGTTGACTCAATATCCCAATACAAAGAGTCAATTACACTCCAATATTTTAAGATATTGAAATGAGATATTAAACTTAGGTCCTTGAACTACTATCCAATTATATGTAGACTAACCATGAATTAGTATCCATAATCTAATGAGGTAGGTGTTATCAACCTCTCAAGATTATCTCTCTAATCCTTAAGTCTCATATTTTCCTATTATATCATCAACCGACATAGTCCATCTTTTTAAGAGCATATGTCAAATTCCAATTAAGGAATTACTATGACCCTAGATTTCCTAGTCACATATTCTTATGATCACCTAAGAAGACACATTGCCTCAAAACCACAAGATATCATCATGCCTATCTTGAGAATATCTATTGTCATTTGCATTAATCAACAATGACTCAATCCATAGGAAATATAGGATCATCCGGTCTCAAGCATAGGTTAAAACCACTGAAGACCTCATCATTAGTTGATTGGAGCCAAAAATACGTGCTCCAATAACACATTTATAATATGACTTATGCAGTATAAAAAACTCAAATAACCTAACATAACTCAAATTAATGCTAAGACCTTAGTTATGGATCTAATTTCTATTTTGAGTTTAATTCAAAGTTTAAGAGATGAAAAAAAAATGATAAGTGCAAAAGTCATTATCAAACAAGGAAGTAGAAGGGGTTAAGCATGCATTATTGAGAGACTCGGGACTTATGAACCATGAAAAGTCCAATCAAGGGCATGATAAGCAAGTCATAGGCATGACATACTAGAAACAGATATTATAGAGTGAGATCGAGAGCAAGCAACCATAATGAAGGAGGTTTGAAGCAAATGCAATCAAGTTCACATGGAAATTTGGAACTCAAAATCCGGCGGTAGCATATACCTTGAATTTGGGTAATATATAGAGGATATCCCAAGGTCAATTTTTGAGAATCTACATACCGTTTCAAAGCATAAGAAGTGTGGATTCTACTGCTTCAAATGGTATATAAATTGAATTGAAACGAAGAAGTTATGACCATTTGAAGAAAATTGGATAGAGTTGAATGACTATTTCAAAATTCAACTTATGATTTTGAAATGACCCCCATTTTGAAATCACACACTGCCACTTTGATGTTTCATCTCCTCTACCTTGAGAATAGTATCTTAGGCACTATACCACCCTAAGTGGGCCTCACATAATTGGAAATCATGATTTTATTATTATTTTAGTTATTTTTAGGTAATTATTTGTAAAATAAGTGGTCAATAGGAACATGCCACATGTTGAGTTTTTCTTGAAACTATAAAAACTCAATTTTTACGTTTTCTAGGTAGTTCTTGATTTGGAAAGGAGAAATAAAGAAAGGAAAATTGATCTCTCTTCTTGAATTTCTTCAATTAGGTTTTAGATTTTATTTTATTTTATTTTCCATCTTTCTATTTTATTTTCTTGGTGACCAAACATAGTTTGCAAGGAGAAATCATCTAGTATGTTTGGCTAGCTTGATTGATATAGAGATGCTAACATGAAGGTAAAGAATCCAAAGAAGAGTAGCAAAAGCATGGTAAAGTTATGGTTTTCTTGATGCTTTCAAGATTTAATTGATAGGAATAAAGGCCTTATGTGCGATTACCTTAGATAAATTACAAAGGATTCTTATCAAGATGCTAGTGGTTCATGGGAAGACCTTGATAACTAGTTACTATAATTTGATCCTACTATTAATGAGTCTAAGGGTTAAATCTAAAAAGATGAATATAGACTTTTGATTAAATAAAATTGAAAATCAAAATTAACCAACACCTATCCTTGTAAGTTGTCTTAGGGAATGATATGATATATTATTACCTGATATTAGTGATTTTGTGTAACTCATGATCATTAGTTATCCTAGTTTTTCCTATCGTTATATTTTCCTAAAACAAAGTAACAAAGAGTAACAAGGGTTAAAAAACCAAACTTTTAACTTGTACTTAATTTCATTCACTTAATGGTTTTAGGAATTTGTTTTAAAAGGGAAAATTTTAAGTTTTGGATGTAATATTGGTCTTAAGATTAGATCACATATTGACTTTGATCCTAAACTTTAGATTTTATAATGCTCTCTTTCTTAGGATTTGACACTGGATTGTGAAAATCTTTGGAACATTATTTCTTTTGTTTGATTAATCTCATTAGATTAAAAACATACATAATCATCTAAACCGATTTTTGATTTAGCTTTTAGTCTAGATCTAATTTCTCTTCTAATTAGGTAATTTAATCCAAAAGATCAATTCAATTCATTTAAAATCATCTTCCACTTATTCATACAATGTAACTATTCAATCTCATTAAATCAAGATTTAAAAATTTAATGAATCTACCTAGTTTGCAGGATTTAATAGTTATTTAAGATAATTTCAAGAAAAAAATCCTCAAAATTCAATTAATCAATTAATTGGATTAAAATACCTTGGCAATTCAAGCTTCAATTCCTAACTCACAATAAATCTCGCTTCTATATCCTCATTTCTCTGAGAAAAATGAGATTTAGCCACTTATGTTTGGAGATTTCCCAATACGTGTTTAGCTAGTGAGAAAATAAAAACAAGTTGTATTTGATCAGAAAATCTTCAATACAAAACAACTAGAATTGATTAAAAGATCCAAAAGTCATAAATGAAAATCTCTAACTCCTATTTATAACTCCATGGTCAAAAGGATTCATGACAACATCTTAAAGAACATCTAGAACTTTCATTTAAAATCAAAGATTACAATTTGAGTTATAATCAAATCTAGCATAAGAACCTCTTGTTTCGCATGGGTATGAAAAATTGATAAGAACTATGCCAAATAGCTTCCAAAAATTTACATCATGCACCTTTTTGGTCATGTTGGCATGGGCATGTGAACTTGGCCTTCTCAATGTGAAAAATTTCATTAAAAACATAAGACCATGTGAGACCTCTTCTCTCATGCAAAAATGCCTTGTTTGAACTCATACTTGATTTTGTATTTGACATGGCAATGCAAATTTCATATAACATGACAAATTCAACCACAAAGCTCTATATAAATGAACCCTTGTTGATCTAGTTCACATGGCTATGTAAACTTGGCTTCTTTCATGTGAAAATTGCATGCCAAAATCACTTAAACATATGCATTCTTATCAAGACAATTTCCACTCCAACAATTCGTCTTTCTTTGAATGGCTCATTTTTCAAACATCCTCATTTTTTTTTTCCCCACAAAAGTGCTACTTCATGTACTCTTATTAACTTCACTTTAATTTATCCTTAAAAATCACCTCACAATTCAAAAGATTTATTAGTAAAATAGTAAGAGTACCAACATGCCAACTGATTAAAAATCACATGATTATTATAAAAAAGATGTAACATATCTCGTATTTATCATCCAAATTATGTACTTTTTGAACAGTAATAATTTATTATTAATAAATTGACCGAACCAAACTATGTAGGTTGAAAAAGGATGGACATAATACTCACTTCAAAGAAGCTAAAGTGTGTAACTTAGGAATTATCTCCATCTCCCCCTAATGAACATTCCACTCAAGAGGAGACTAATACATATTATAGTCCCCAGAAGGTGGATTAGAAAACCAAGTATATCATACTTTGGTCTTTGGATAACATGTTACAACATTAACATGTGTTTATGCCAATAATTCCGATATTCTTACTAGTCTCCATGAGATATTTAGTAGTAAGGGTAGGTCAACTAAACAAACTACCCTTAAGACTATTATGAATGTTAAGATATCAAAAGAAACTATCATTAGAAATCATATGATTCATATGATTAGGCTTTTTAATGAGATAAAGATCCATGGAGTTGAGATCAATGGGGAAACCTAGGTTGACTTGGTTCTAGAGACCTTGTCGGATTCTTTCAAGTAGTTTAAGCCAAACTATTGTATGAATAAGATGGTGATGAGCTTAACTAAACTAATGAAAAAACTCTAAAAGATTGAGGGAATTCTCAAAGACCAAAGGGACATTCATGTAACAGTCAAGGGTTCTTCAAGTTCTTCTAGTAAGAAGAAAATAACATTATAGAGTCCACTAAGCAGAAAGGAAAGTTCAAGAGGGAAGGAAAATAAGAGCAAAAGACAAGGTAAGTGCTTTGTTTATGGAAAAAAAGGCCACATGAAAAAGGAGCACCCAATTTTCCTAAAACGACATTCAAGTATGCATCATTCACTGTTAATTGAATCATATTTAGTGGTGAATTCCACTAATTCTTAGTGGATAGATTTTAGGGCCATTGACCATGTCTATAATTCTTTACATGTGTTTCAACTGAGGAAAAACCTTAATGATAGAGACATGTACTTGACATTAGCTTCTGAAGCAAGGATTGTTGTGCATGCATGGGAAATGTTACACTTATCTTAGATGATAGTTGTCTTTTAGAATTACAATGGTCTTTATGTTCTTGAGTCTAGGAAGAATTTGATTTCAGTTTCAAGCTTATGTAAACTGAATTATTAAATGGTTTTTTTCTATTATTATTATTTTATGATAAATAGGTTTTTATTAAATTGGATAATTTGTTTATATGAACAAGATCATTAGTCATTAGTTAATAATCTTTATAGTGTGACTCCATTATCTATTTTGTCAAGTAATGAGAACTATCATATCTCATAGAAGATAAAGGAACCTAGCACTAATCAAACACAACTTTAACACTTATGCCTAGGTTATACTAATCTAAACAAGATATAAAGATTGGTCATGTTTGGAATATTACCTTCTTTGATTCTAAAAGATCTTCCAGTTTGTTAATCCTGTTTAGAATGTAAGATGTGTTAGGACATTAAGTCTTGATTGTTTGTTGGCAATTTTGTTCCTTTTAATGTTTGGCCATAGAAGTCTCTTTAGATAGTGACATTCCCTCCATTGAAGATCAAGGGTTGTTATTTGTCCAATTGGAAAGTCACAGGTATGTCTAAAAAGGTTTGACTTGTGGAAAGTTAGGTTCTTAAAAGCTATAAAAATCAGTTTTGTTTTGAACTTAAAAAGATTTAAAATTAACTTTTTGAAGAAGACAAGACCGCTCAATCGTCTTGAAGTGCTTAGGTGTTAAGGGCCGCTTAAGCACGTGAGACACTTAAAAGGTGGGTTAGTTGGCTCAAGTAGTCATACTAATTATGTTGAGATTTTTTCATGTAAATTTAATTTAAAACTCTTCCAAAACCAAAAATCTTCAGGCTTTTTACCTATATATACCTCATTATAATCCTTTAGGGGGTGGAGTTCAACTAGGAGATCATTAAGAGATCACATATTCTTTTGAGAGTGTTTTTTAGAGAGAAAACCTAATGTGCCACACCATTCCCAAGCTTTTGTTCAAGGATTTGATATTTGAATCTTGGGTTGAAGACCTTCATCTCTTCAGTAAGATTGAAGTGTATTCACTTGAGCAATTAGAGGTTGTTGCGTCGTGGACTAGATCAAGTTGTAGATACTAGAGAGCAAGTCTTTAAGGGTCAGGTAAATCTGTGTAACTTGATCTCATATAGTGGATTTATATTAGCAGCCTTAAACTTAATGTTTTTTATTTCCACAATTAGTGTGAGGATTTTCGACATAAAAATCTCTTATGCCTTATTGTTTATTATTTGATATTTTGTTTGAATTTTCCACAATAGAAAGAAATGATAATCCCTAACTACTTGTAGGGTAAAAATTGGGTATAACATAGAAATTTTTATTTAAATTTTTTAATACACCTATTTACACCCCCACCCCTCTTAGTATTACCCTACTGAACTTAATTAAAAGGGCATTTTCAATTAGTATCAAAGCGAGATAAAAATCAATTCTTTATCATTTTGATTAAAAATCCAATGTTTATTGATTTTATTGATAAAAAATCAATTTTTTTTATTAATCATATAGGATAAAAATAAAATTTTTATTGATGCTATAAGTCTAGTATGGAACATTCAAAGACAAAAACACCTTCAAATATTCCACCCTACTTTGATGGGTAACTATTCCCATTGGAAAGCTCGATTGATGATTTTCCTTAAAATGCAAGGCAAAAGGGTATGAAATTCAGTATAATATGGATGGGGACCCCCATTGATCCTTGATGATCAAGAAAGAGCAACAGGAGAACTTAAACCTAAACATGAATAGGACAAAGCCAACAATGAAGGTAGTGAAGCCAATGCTAGGGCTTTATTTATTATTTTTAATGGAGTTCATCTAGATGAGTTTCACATGATAGCAAATTGTAAACATGCAAAGGAAGCATAAGAGATTCTCCAAGTTATTCATGAAGGTACGTCTACTATAAAGATCTATAAATTGCAATTGCTTGCCACTAAATTTGAGAATATTAGGATGTTTGAAAATAAAAACTTTTCTTCCTTTTATTCTAAATTAAGAGATATTTTTTACTATTCCTTTAATTTTAGAGAACCTATTCTTGATTCTAAAGTTGTTAGAAAAATATTAAGATATATTCCAGAGAGATTTAGGCCTAAAGTTACTACCATAGAGGAAAGAAAAGACATTGATTTGATGAGAATTAATGAACTTGTGGGCTCCATACAAGCATATGATATGGGTCTTCCAATTTCTCAAAAGTAAAAGGATTCTACATTCAAAGTTTTTTAGAATGAAGAAAAAGATACTAAAATGTCATACAACACAACAAAAGATGAATTGACTTATATGGCTAAAAAAATAAAAAAAGATTATGAAATTCAATACAAAATTCTATGAGAATCAAGAATTTAGAAAAGGACAAAGACCTCAAAAGTCTTCTAATGAAAAAGGAAAAGGTTTTTCCAAAAGTAAGAAAATTGAATACTTTAACTGTGGTGGCCTCAGAAATTTTGCTACTGATTATCCTAGTCCTAAAGATACAAAAGGTCAATCTAGGCTACTTGGAGGGACATAGATTTTGAAGAGAGTAAATCATCAGCTTCTAAAGATGCAAGGTATGATCCCAATGACTTTTTAGATTTTATTGCATCTATGGAATCTGTGCATGATAGTGATTGTGATAGTGACAGTGATAATGAGCTTACTAATGATCAAAAGGCTGAATTCTTGAATAATCTTACCGTTAAGCATGAAAAATTGATTAAGAACTATCTAAGGGATCATGATATTCTTTAAGCTCATAAAGTCAAGATTGATGCGTTAAAATAAGAAAAATACTAATTCACTTAAGAAAATTAGATTTCTTTAATCTAAACATCATTATCTCCTTGAGAAGAATAATGATCTCACTCAAGAGATAAAGAACAATAAGCCTTTTTTCTCTATGAATGAAAATTTTCGCCTTGGAACTATAGTGCTTAATGAAATACTTGATAAATGTAAAACCCATGGTGATAAAAGAGGTTTGGGATATTTCAATAAAGATGAAACTCCCACTAGTGGAGAAACTATGTTTGTAAAAGGTAAAAATGAAATCCCTAACCAAACATCATCTCCTAAAAATCCATCACTATGCACACATTGGAAAAAAATCTAGAGACACTTAATTTAGATGCTACACTAAGTTCCTAGAGAGATTTGAATCTCAAATGAGTAGGCTAACGAATGATTTTAATTCTCTTAGAAATAATATCTTGAAAAATGAGAAAATGATCAAACTAATTAGAAGCTTAGAAGTCAACCAAGCTTCTTTAAGTCACCATCTAGGATTAAACAAGTTTAGATGAGAAAAAATAGGCATAAATGTCAAGTTATCTTAATTGCATTTAAAGCCAAATCTTCTAGTGAGTGGTGCTTTGATAATAGTTGCTCTAGACACGTGACAGGAGACAAGACATTTTTCACTTTTTTTCAGGAGTATAATGGTGGAATAGTTACTTTTGAGGATGAGAGCTTAGCTTGTGTGAAAGGCAAGGGAAATATATCTATCATTGGTTGTCCTAAGTTAGATGGAGTTCTCTATGTAGATGGACTCAAGGCAAACCTCCTAAGTATTAGTAAGATCTATGACAAAGACCATGGGGTGAACTTTTGTCAAGACTTATGTGAGGTAGTCAATAAAAAAGGAAAAGTCATTATCATAGGACATAGGGTGGTTAATAAATTCTAACTCTAGAACACCTCTTATGTGCAGTAGGGCAAAGCTAGATCTTACTGAACTTTGACATAGGACACTAGGTCACATTAACTATAGGGACCTTATGCACTTAGTGAATAGTGAAAATTTAGAGATATCCCTAAACTAAGTGGTAAACCTAAAACCATTTATGGTGAGTGCATGGAAGGTAAAAATACTAAAAGTTCTCACAAAAAGGCTAAGAAAATTAGGACCACTAAACCTTTAGACCTTTTTCACATGGATCTTATGGGATTAAAGTGTACTGAGAGTACTAGAAGTGGTAAGAGATATGTCTTGGTTGTTGTGGATGATTTTTTGAGATACTCATTTATGAGTTTTCTTAGAGAGATTAGAGACCATAGAGCACTTGAAGTCTTTATTCAAAAGAATACAGGTGGAGATAGGTCATCCAATTGTAAGAATTAAGTGTGTTAGGAGGAAAGAGTTTGATAATGTGGATATTGACCTCTTTTAAGAATCAAAATATATTTATCATGAGTTTTCAACCCCTAGAACTCCTCAAAAAAATGGAGTGGCTGAAAGAAAGAATAGAGTGTTACATGAAATGACTAGGGTGATGATTCATATGCATAATATCGTTATTCAATTTTAGGTAGAAGCGATTAATACAACATGTTACACAGCTAATGGGATTTTTCTAAGACTTGAAATAAAAAGACATCTTATAAATTATGGATTGGGAGAGAACCTAACCTCAAGTATTTTAGAACTTTTGGAAGTGAATGCTATAAACTTAGAGATGGGAAGAACATAGGGAAGTTTGTTGGAAAATCTGATCAAGGTATTTTCCTAGGCTATTCTACTTGTACTAAAGCTTATAGGGTGTATAATCAAAATTCACAAATTATTCAAGAATCCTTTAATGTAGTTATAAATGACAATGGATATGATCAGGATATAATTAAGAATCAAATTTTAACCTAGGAATCAATTGGGGGATAACCCTAAAGATATGGAGATCACAAATGACAACCCTAACAATATCCTTGAAAAAGTCATTAATCCCAATAAGGATGAAACTGTACATCTAGTTGACACTTATGAAGAAACGATGAATAAACATAGATCCATAGCACCAAGAATCACTCAATTTCAAATGTTATGGGCAATGTAAATGAACATGTGGTTAGAAGGAGACAATCCAGATTAAATAAGATGAGTTTTTTCTGCTACACTTTCCAATTGGATCCAAAGAATGTGGAGGAAGCTTTGGGTGATGAGTCTTGGATTACCATACTCCAGGAAAAACAAAATCAATTCAATAGGAATGATGCATGATATTTAGTCCCTAAGCCTAAATATAAGCATGTCATAGGTACAAAATGGATTTTCAAGAACAAACAAGGTGACAATGGGTTCATTGTGAGAAACAAAGCAAGATTAATTACCCAAGGATACTCATAGATAGAGGATATTGATTATGAAAAAACATTTACACTTGTAGCTAGATTAGAATCAATAAGGATACTTTTGGCAATAGCATGCTCCTTGAGGATAAAGTTTTACCAAATGGATGTCAAGAGTGCTTTTCTAAATGAGATTATGAGTGAAAATTTTTATGTTGAATAACCTAAGGGTTTTGAGGATTCGAAATTCCCCAATCATGTCTATAGGTTAAAGAAAGCCCTTTATGGATTAAAGTTAGCTCTTAGAGCTTGGTATGAGAGGCTCACAACCTATCTTTTGGAGAAAAAGTTTAAGAGAAAGGGAGTTGATAGAACCTTGTTTATTTATAGGTCCAAGGATGAGTTATTAGTGGCACAGATTTATGTCAATTATACTGATTTTGGAGCCAAGGAAATGAAGACTAAATTCGAAATGAGCATGGTAGGTGAATTAACCTTCTTCCTAGGATTGCATATTAGATAATTAAAAGATGGAATCTTTCTTTCTCAATCTAAATATGTTAGGAAGTTAGTTAAGAAATTTGTTCTAGAATCCACCAAACACTTTAGGACACCTATGAGCACTACCACTAAGCTTAGCAAGGATGCATCTGGAAAAAATGTTAAGCAAAATCTTTATAGGAGTATGATAGGAAGCTTACTATACCTCACAACGAGTCATACTTAACTTATGTTAAAAGAATTATACATTATATAGATGAAACTCTTGACTATGGCTTGTGGTAGCCCTATAATTTTTCTTTTGTGATTGCTGGTTGTTCTGATACTAATGGTTATTTTAATGCTAATTAGGTTAGAAATGTTGAGGATAGAAAAATCAAATTTGGTGCTTGTTTTTTCATTGGTGATTGTCTTGTGACTTGGTTTAGCAAGAAACAAAATTCTATATTTTTATCTACTTTTGAAGCTAAGTATATTGTTGCTAGAAGATGTTGCACACAACCTCTATTAATGAAGAAAAAACTAAAAGACTATGGAATTGAGGAAGGGACCATGAACATACACTATGACAACTTTAGTGGTATAAATATCTCAAAGAATATCGTTCTTCATTCTCATACTAAACACATTGAAATCCGTCATCGTTTCATTAATGATCTTGTTGAAGAAAATGTTGTATCTCTAGAGTTTGTCCCCACTAAACATCAATTGGTAAATATTCTTACCAAACCCTTGGATTCTCTTAGGTTTGAGTTCCTTAGGAAATCCCTGAGCATATGCCTAATCGACTGATCTTCCAAAGTTATAGGCTTCAAAGGTTTTGAACGTATTGTCTATGTTTTGTTTGCTTCCTTTAGCATTCTTTTAGTTTATTGTGGGCATATGATTTTTGATTTTTTACTTGATATATTAGCATGATTTGTAATATCTCAAGTTTGTGAACTAGAGAAATATACTAGATCTAGAAGACTTGATGTAGGTTGATTCATAGATATTTGTAAATCACTATTGACATACTTGATTCATGATAGTTAAATGTCTTTTACAATACCTTAAGGGCACAATTTATCATGGACTTCGATTCAATAGCACATCCTCTTTGCCTCTTACCACCTATACTAATGCAAATTGGGTAAGCTATATGATGATAGAAAATCAATGAGTGATTATGTTATTTATTTCAGTTCTAATCTCATTTCTTAGTAAGTAACCAAGCAAAAGGTCATGGTTTGTTCTAATACAAAGTCGGAGTACATAGATATCACATTAGTAGCTATCATGGATCCAATCCTTGCTTCAAGAAATTGGTATTGTTTAATACTCCTCTCTTATCCTAAGGTGTGATAATTTGAGAGCTAGCTACATTTTTTTTGTTGCTACAAATCCAATTATTCACTTTAGAATAAAACATATAGAAATTGATTTCCACTTTGTTTTAGAGAAGGTCCTACAAGGTAATCTTACTTCTAGACACATCTTTACCAATAAACAAAATCGTAGATATCTTCAAAAAGGGCTTTGGGAATCAAATTTTTTCAGATACTCAACACTATCATTATAGATCAGTTTCACTTGAGAATGTGTGTGAAGGATATCATATATCCTCAAATTGATTAAAATAAAACTTAACAAACTTATATTTATCACATGTATATTAGTTGGCAATTTGGTAAGTTTTTTATATTATTAGTTTGTTTTTTGTATTTAAAATTCAAATCATTATATAATTAAAATCATATTGTAAATACTTTTAAATATATAAATTTTCATTCTTATATAGAAGAAAGAATATGTATAACTTAGATCTATGGTTCAACATGATTTAGAGTTGCAACTGAATTAAAGGTAATCCAACAATATTATTTGAAAATAATATTGCTTAAATAAAAGGAGTAGTAAATGAAAGTTAATATAACTAGGCATATATCAAGGGTTTTTACACTCATGGTGCTCGTAAAAACTGGTCAAACTAAGTTCAAATAATAATTCAATATATTTATTCACAAAGACACTACTAGTTATAACATTGAATAAATAGATACAAAGCATCAAAATACATCAACATTTTACCAACATTGCTAAAGAAAACGTAATTATGTCTATATAAGTATGTGAATGTCATTGTTTCTTGTTTTAAACCTGTTCCTACCATGGCTTAAGCCTTTCCATTGTTGGAAATCAATACACATTCCCCTTTTTCTCCCAACCATTGTTAGAATCCAAGATATCAAAGGATATCATATTGTCCCGGAGTTGAGGGCAAAATGCTAACTGCAATTCTTGTATAGTTTGATATGATATAAAAATAAGACCACTCCTAGGTTGGTATACTGAACATTGGAAAATTTCAATACAACCATACTCATCAAAATATGAATCACATTCAAATGAACCTTAATGGGATAAATACCCAAGAAACCATAAAAGCGTCATGTCAAGAGTGACAATGAAAGATATAAGTCAATTCTAATGCACACAACAAGGAAGAACACACCTTCATTACATGACACCTCATGAAAATGCTCCTAATTGAAGGACAACTGTTTCAAGAATATTAAATTCCTTTGAGCATCATATTAAGATATTGTGATCCTTAAACACGATCACACTATTTGAGACAAAGGAAAAAAAATGAATGAAATAGGAAAATGAAGAAACTAAATACTTGGTTGAAAAGATAAAAGATGTTCAAGTACAACCTCATTGTAAAAGAAATCACTATGATGAAAGAGATAAGGGGACACACCTCTCCCAAATATTTGCTTTTTCCAAATTCAAAAAACATGTTCCAAAATGGTGCCACATTAGAAGATGAATGGTTTTGCTTCACCTAAGAGACCTTTGGGCAAAGGAAATAGGATTCATATAATATCCTAAGTCATCTTAAGCTCCATAAAGTTTTATTTCAACATAGACACATAACATAATGATTAAGAAGTGTCACTAAAAGAAAAATAAGGTTTCATGACGTATATTTTCTTAACTTATGTACATTATATTTCATAATGTCCTATTTCAATTAACAAGGATGTGCAAATTCCAAAGGTTTCCCCATTTGAAGCTTCTAAGCTTGCTTTGGAGTATCAAAAACAAAGATTAAACACCTTGAAGCTCAATATGGGAAAAAATTAAACAAAGATATACTAGTACTTCTTTAAGTCATAAGGGTAGTATACACTAATTATTTATTTTTATTAGATGCAAATGAGGGTTACAATTCTAAGGAAGCTATTGAACTTCTTGAAAAGTTACATGGTAAAAATCTTCAAATGTGAAGAAAAATTGTATTATAAACAATCTCTTTATCTTATTATGCAAATAATGTTCGATATATTTTAGTTTTATATATGGATTTCAAGTGGGTTAAATACCCTAATTCTTGTTGTAGAAATGGGGTGTTTCCTATTTGCTTTGAACAACTAGTTCATAGAAATGACTAGAAATATCTTAGACATGTTAGTGATGTTGCAAGAAAAACTATAGGATTTATGTTGTGATAGATGAAGCCTACTAGAGTTTGCCTGATGTTTAGAAAATTAGTAATGAAAATTTTATAGATGCCATTAACATTAAACAAAATAAACTAAGGGCTCTTGGGGCACTTAAAAATTATAAAGATGGCAAGAAATAGATGTCCTGCTTAAGCTTAAATAAGCCACAATATTTGCTTATCAATTGATTGTTGGGCTTGGCTACTTCAGGTTATTATAACATTTATATTTAACTTCATTTTTCACAGACAATAAGTTCTACAATCATATTGATCAATGTCATGTGGACAATCTAATATTATTTTTTATATGATTACAAATTCCAAGAGTTTAAGGTATAATTTTTTTTTAGAATTGTATGAGTAGATTTGTTAGTCTAGATACACCTAATCTATTTTTAAAGGATCGAATTTTGAGAGTTACGAAGCTATATTTCTTGTAAAGTTTGTAAATGATTTTGGGTTTAGATTGATATGCTAAAGTTGTGAGCATTTTTAGGTTTTTTTTTTCATATGTTACCTGTGTTCAGTGTTACTTGTCTATGTTTTGGCTCACTTTATGAGTTTACTAACTCTAGGTCGGGGAAGTTTGCTAAGTATATTCAAATAGAGCCATTAAAAGCATAACATGATGTAAAAGAATAAGTTTTCATTAATATATTTATACATTTATGGTTTATGGTTCCACTTTTCTATCCCTAATTGGACTGTTACTTTTTTAAGCATTCACACCTATATCACTTGCTTCTTACATGACTTGGGTATATTAGGAGTTGTACAAAAGATTTGAGTCATAAATTATTTGCAAGATGATAAGTTTGTTCATAGTCGATTCATGGAATTAAGCAATCCATTTGAGGTTGTAGTGCATTATCTCATAATTGAAGAGATGACTTATCTAAGTCATCAAGATGAGTTTTCCATGGTAAGTGCACTAGTGTGTATGGTTACATATTAGACAAGACCTATGATGAATCATGACATCCGCTATCAAGTAGTCATAACTTCACCAAGCTATTATGTTGCATAAACTCTCAACTTTGAGAGAATATTAAACTAGTGTTGAAGTCTTCAATAACTTTAATCAATATGTAAGATCCTACGATGATCAAATATTTTCTATGGATTAAGTCACTATTAGTTAAAGCAAGTGGCAACATGTGTTCTCAAGATAAGCACCATGATATATCATGAGATTAAGACGTGTTCCTTTGAGTGATCGTAAGGACTTGTGATCACGTAATATAGGATTGCACTAATTGCTTAAGTAGAATTTGACACATGTTTTTTGTGGAATAGAGTATGTCAATTGATAAAAAAATATGAGAATTTGAGAATCAAGAATTGTAAAGGTAATCTTGAGAGGTTGATAACATTGACCTCGTTAAATTATGGACATTGATTCATGAGGAGTTTGCATGTAGCCAATAGTAGGTCATAGATTCGAAAAATTGATTAAATTAGTTTTAATCAATTTTTATCTCAAATAATTTCATATGGTATTGGAGTGTAATTACCTTACTTTAATGGAGTGGTAAGTCAACTTTAGAATTAGATAATAAGGGAGCCAGTATTTTCCTATGGGTCTCAATGACCCTACTAGGGTTCTTATTCTTTGTTGACACAAAGTCCTAAGGTTTTATGGAGAATTGATCATTTATGTGTATAAGGGCAATTAGGTAAAAACAAAAAATTGCATAAGATTTTATGATTAATTAATTTTGGTTTTTCTGAATTAGACTAACTAATTAATTAGAGCCTAGTAAGGGTTAATTAATTAATTAGGACCCAATAGATTAAATTAAGTGACCTAAGTTCAAGGTGGGATAAAGTCACTTAAACCCCCAAAGAAGTTTATGTAAACCTTCTTGAGCGTTGGAAGCACTGCTTGATTGTCCCGCTTAAGTGTTATAAGTGACCTCTCAAGCGTTAATCTCAACACTCAAGCATTGTATCCTTGACTATGCACCCAAGGTTGTTTTTGTAATTTCTTCGGCCATTGTTTCTCTTAAAGGCTCATCTTTTCTTATTGTTTTCTATGCCATGGATGTCCATGAATGATTTTAAGCACCATCCTCCACTTTTGGGTAATCAAAGATAGATGGAAATCCAATTTTTACATCAAGGGAAAATCCTATGCTCTGTGGAAACAAAGCTTACAATTTGTCTAAGAACAAGAAATGATTTTTACATTGAAATATAAAAACCTATTGTGGACCCCTAATTTTTATGAGAGACATTTTTTTTAGCATTTTTTGTGACCTTCTAGAGACTTCTAAAGACAGTTGAAGAGGACACATGGCAAAGGGGATATTCTGTTGGTTTGTTGAGGGCTAACAGAGATTCCCTGCAGGTGAGAACATATTTCAAGGGGTGATTGCTTCTTATATTCGGTTTGTTAGTAAGTTGTAAAAAGGAGGAACAGAAGGAAAACCAGCTAGAGTGAGAGAGAAGGGGTGGAATGACTGATTTCAATGGGGCTTTTAGGGAGCAAGAGAGTGAACTGGTTTTGAGGGAGAGTGAGGTAGTTGTTTTGAGGGGAAACATTTGAGAGAAAAAGCAAGCAGACTCTGAGAGTTGAGTATAGTGAGGGAGTTGAGGGAGCCATTTTTGAGAGAGTGAGCATGCTGAGAATGGAGAGAGAGCAAAAAAATTTTGGGGAGGCAGTAAGAAAAGTTTTAAGAGCTTGAGAGAGAATAGGTGGAGAACAGAAGAAGGGGGGAGAAGAGAAAAAAAAAGGGCAAAAGCAGGGAAACAGAGGAGGAGCTTGCCCGTTTTGTCCAGGTATGACTACCGTGAGCTTTTCACACTATTTTGCTCTCATTTTATGCTGACTTTCTAGGCTTTTATCTTGTTGATTGCTCTGGATATGAAGAGTTATTTGTTTGTTTTGGTTTAATATGATCCTTTGTATGCATGCTATGTTTTGGGTTTTTTTTTGTTTTCCCTGTACAAGGCTAATACATGGATTTATTTTTGAACTTGATATCTAAGAATAATGGTTCTTGTTCCTCAGTGATTTCACTTGTATTAGCCCATGGATGTCACCTGAAATGAGGCTCTATACGTTCATGATTTGCTTGATTTTTTATTTACTCTTCCCTTGGTTTTTACTTTGGCTCCTATTTCCGTTTTTATTCTCCTGTTTCTGGTGTGTTTGGGGTGTTGAGTATCACAACTTGGTTGGCCGTTTTGATTGAGATGTTTTCTAGGAGAGCCCCATTAGGGCCAAATTCTATACAAACGGGTATTCCTGGATATCTGTAAGCCACGTGGACCACATTGAAACGCCTAAGGATGAAATGGAGGAATACAGATGAAGATGAGTAAATTTCTACTTGATGCTCTGCACACGGGTGAGGCAATCATGTAAAATGGGGTACTGTAGTCTGAATTTTTCATCGTGGGCATGGGTGGATTCCTCGTGCACTAGGGTTATAGTGTTTGCAAATTGGTGATAGCAAGGTGGATAAAGGTGTTGGTAGTTGTGCAAGGAAGTTGGATGAAGGTGATTATATATGCATTCATTTTTGTTAGAGAACTCTTGAAAGACAGGAAGTAGAACAGAATGGAAAGAAAATGAAGCTGGGTCTTCCTTTATGGTTGTTCCATGGTAATGGAATTTTTGCAAGAGGATCTAAAGTGCATTTGGAAGTGATTTTTAGAAGTGTTTTTAGCATTTTTAATACTTGAAAAATAAAAAATTTCAAGGTTAGAAAGACTAAAAAAACTTATCAGAATCACTATCAAACACACTCTTACCATTCTTGAAGTAGTGTTCAAGTTATTGACAGTTGTGATTAATCTCGTTATTTGGGGCCAACATTCTATATTTGTGGGGTAGGGAGGGTTTTGATTTGTATGGTAGATGGGTTTTTACATCAACAAACACAACAATCACAATCTCAACTTATTCAAGGATTGGGAGATGCTCTCTGCCACCTTTGCACCCCGGGACCCGCTTCTTAAACCTTGCACCCGAGCACCGCTCCATTGGCCAATCATATGAGAAAACTGATGGATTTGGATTTGATATTCTCTTATTAGAGCATAATTAGAATGAGAGCTTTAGAATTTGACAAAGCAGTTAATCAGAAAGAAAGCCATACTGCTGCTCGGCACTTTCAGACATTACATCCGACTCACTTTTGCATGGCCACCTTTTCTGTTTCATATGCTTCCTAGTGGTGCATCTTTAAAGCCGATATTAACATGGTTTCCACCACGGGATTCACCTGGGTCCGCTTCCTAGACCAATTGGTTGTTGTTCTATGTGGGTTTTCATCTTGAGTACAGAAGATTCCGTCACTGTCCACTTCAAATTTGCTGCCCAAATATTGGAAAAAGACACATTAGTTTTTCCAATCTGAAGTTGGGGATATGGGTGTTATGAATCTTCATAAATACAAGGAAGTGGAACCCGAATATTGGCTTCCCAATGGAAAGACTGGTTCAGGAGAGTATGTTTCTCAGCAATGGAACAGAATTGAAATCAAGGGAATGGGTTTTCGGTCTGAAAGGGAAAACAAAAGTGGGGTCAAGTCAGATGATACCACCTTTCTTGTTGGTGCTCTTTTCTTGTAGGCATCTTGGAAAGCTGCAATCAATCAAATATCCTTCATTAAGAAGGTCCTCCCCATGTGCATGTGACCCATGCGTGCATGGCCACCCAAAACCTTTGCAAAACACTCCATCAAAATCCCTCTATCAAACCCAAATCCCGAGCTAAACAACTCCATGCCTAAAGCCTTATGACTAGCTCACCATCCTCCCAACCTTCGCACCCACCAAACTTGGCATCGATTCTTGGTATTTATGTTCGAGAGCTGAAAATCTAGCAAGAAAACTAGAGCAATCAAATCATCAGATTTGCTTCAAAAAATACTGGAACACATGGAAGCATGGCCACCTTTGAGAGCCAGCCCCACCCCCACCCCCCGTTAAGCTGCATATGCTCCCCTCCAAAAATCACCAGTTTGAGTCTGCCTTTGTCGAGCAACTGCAACAACTTAAATATATGCTATTGGACAAGAAGTTGAAGGAGAGAGAACCCG
Source organism: Vitis vinifera (assembly GCF_030704535.1). NCBI lineage: Eukaryota > Viridiplantae > Streptophyta > Magnoliopsida > Vitales > Vitaceae > Vitis > Vitis vinifera. The sequence goes on from NC_081818.1 coordinate 20,190,608, forward strand.
TCCTTCATGCCACTAAGCTTTTCGGCACCAAGAGACCATCATTTGAATGCTTGGCAAGCCTCATTTATAGAGAGATGCAAGAGCCAAGAAACAGACATGACAACATTAAAGATGCAAGAGCTGCTATGGAGCGAATTAACAAAGTTAAAGATCAAACACAGACCTAAATTTGGTCGACCTGCTCCATTTATGCAGAAGAAGCTCCTTATAGTTTTGAATGATTGCGCCAAAACGTCCTCTTTCATTGATGATATTCCCATAATTGAGTGGTACACTACTGAGTCACCCCATGCATTCCCCGTGATTTCTGATGATGGAGCTCCCCCAAAGGTCACAAAGGAAGTAGAAAATGTTTAGGTACACTTTGTTGTGACGCAATTCACGGAGTTGGGTTCTTAGTTCAAGCAAGCAATGTCAATATGGATTTCCAGAATTTTGTTAATCTGGTGGATGAACTTTGGGGTAGTCTCAATTCCGTGGCCCACACAAGTACCGGGTATTTCCTAGACCACCACCTCATGTGATGGGCATAGCTCCACGTGTCCATTGCCATCCTTCCCTATGTGCATGAGATCCCTATCTTCATGGCCACCTCAACGCATGTGCTGAGTCTTTCCCAACGCGCAGTTTAACCCCCTTTCTGGCCCCCCATGGGCATAGCTCCTAACCATAGAGCTTACAACTCAATCTAAGCAAAGAAAGGAATCCAAATGATAAGCATTCACAATTATAACCATCATATTTAATAGAAAACAAACGATTATTCATTCTTGGGGCCATGGAATGAAAAACAAGCCTTGCAAAATAGAGTTAGCACACCTTATGGTAGATCTAACATGCAAAAACTTAACCTAGGGATTTGATACAAGTTGTTGGGAACCCTAGATTGTTTCTTTCCCTTACTTTAGATCGAGGTGCATTACAAATTTTCCTAGGCCTTTAGATCCTATGCAATAGAAGCAAAAAAAAAAAAAAAAAACATATTTTACCAATATAGGGTCTAGAGAAAAACCATTATTAAAATTTATCTTTAATTTTGATGTTCCCAAATCAATTATGCTCAGTGAAGATGAAGAACGAAGAATCTAGAAGTCTCGTACACTCGAACCACAATCTTGACACTCCAAAGTGTGGAGTTTAGAAGAGAGGAATCCTATGCTCACTCTTTTTGGAGGTGGAAGATAATTGTTTCTCAAAAAGTTATGGAAACCCTAACCCCTAAGGGGGTACTTACATGGTTTCCCTAATGAGCTTAAGTAACTTGAGCCCATCAAGGCTTGGGTCACTTAATTTAACCAAAAATGGGTCTTAATTGATTAATTAACCACATAGTGTCCAATCAAGAGAACTTATTCACTATCCCCTATGCAAATTTGCATACTTATCAAAACACCCTTATGCACAAAAATTAATCAAGTGTTAATCGAACCCTCATAAACTGTGTCATCATGGTATTTAAGCTCAAAGAATGAACTATTGGGACCATAGGAGTACTAGTTACCTCAAAATTTAATTATGCAGTTGATTAAACATTCCACTAAAATCAATTGCACTTCAATACCCTATGTAAATAACAACACGAAACTCGAGTCTGTGACCTACTATCCATTGCATGCAGACTCCCCATGAACTAATATCCATAATCTAACAAGGTCATGCTATCACCTATCAAGATTACCTCTCAAATCCTTGAGTTATAGATCCTACTTATTATGTGATCAATTGACTTACTCTAACTCCAAGAAACATATGTCAAATTTTCACTAAAGGAAATGTTATAGTCATAGTCTTCTAGATCAAGTGTCCTTTTGACCACTTAAGGGGACACACTGTCTCAGTCCATGAGATATCATGGTGTCTCTATTGAGAATAACTATTGTCATTAGCCTTCATCAATAGTGACCCACCAATCAATAGGGATATATGACCGCTTTAAGGTTTCACCCATAAGTCAAAGCCTCTTGTTGACTTTAGCACAAACTCAATATCATCTCAAGGTTGAGAGTCCATGTAGTACAGTAACTTGGTGAATCATGATAATTGATAGTCTTACATCTTGATTCACCATAGGTCCTATCCAACGTGCATCACATGCACTAGTGCACTCAATTTAGGAAAACCATCTTGACGACTAAGACAAGTCATCCCTCCAATTAAAAGTTAGTGCACTACAACCTCAGATGGATTACCCAAATTCATGGATCGACTATGAACAACTCATCACTGTGTAAGGAACCCATGACTTAGATCTTCTATGCAACTCCTAATGCACTCAAGCCATATACAATACAAGTGATATGAGACGTGTACACTCAAATAACCAATTAACGCAAATGAGATAATAAAGGGAAACCAAGAAACACAAATAAATAAATTTATAAATTAATCTCAATCCATTACATCATATCATGCTTTCTTGGGCTCAATCCTAACAAGACATACTCTCAACCATTGTATTATAGAAATCCTTCATCTCTCTCTTCATCAAGAGGTATGTAGCCACTTTACACAAGTGTTAAGGCTCAAAGAAGAAGTGATCGGGTGGAAGATTGTAAGGTGATTGAGATCCTTTTCATAAGCTAGAATCTAATCTAAGAACATTTAGATCAAAAGGTAAAAAAAAATTTAGCCCCCTAAACCTATTTTATCTTTTTATATCTTCTATTGCGAGTAGATCTAGTATCCCTAAATTGTTAAATATCCTATGATTCTATGGCTTCTCCCAATAGAGAAATATTTCACTTTCTATATGTTTTACTATTTATAAGCAATAATAGTTAATCACGCATAAATCCATGTAATCTCATTTTTTACAAATAATAGCTTAGAAATGATATGTATCATTATGTCAATTAGTGAACATCATCATTAGAAAGTATGTGTGCCTCTATTAATTTGCAGCCGATTATATATTCATCTGCTCAATAATAGGGGTTCTCAATGTATTGACCATTTGCAGATAAGTCTTTGCCACTAGATGGGGCCTTCATTTTTTAGTTCACTATAGTTTTATCTATTAGTCAATAATGTCATTTGTTGTGTTGAATAAATTTCTAATTAACATAGATTCTATAAATTATATTATTAGTTTTCCTTATAAAATAAGGAATTTTATTACATATGGATAGATATGTGTGAAACATTAGGTGGAATGAGGGGGCTTGTCATGCATGGTATAGACACATGGAGTGATGAAACGTGAGACGTTTTGATATCCAATAATGGTATTTGATTTCTATCCTTTGTAATATTCTTTATAATACAATGAAATATTCTCTCTCATCTATGGACGTAGACATGATTGGTCAAACCATGTTAAATCAACATATACTTTTATGTGTGCATTATTTTATCTTTATGGTTTTTACATTAACCTATTTACATGCATTCAACTTTCATTGGCAAGAATATGCACCGGTTTCAGACAGTTGATCTGATTTGGAATGGCTTATGGACCAAATTTCCTTTCTTTCAAATATAGATGAAGAAGACTATGATCCACTTTTGACCCCCTTTATTATTGTGGAGCACTCTTAACGAGTTTATGAGGTTCAGATCTTCCATCATAAATGCCAAGATCGTGACATTGCCTTCTTTAATTTGATGATGCCATTACCACAAATAGGTAAGGTGCCCATATTTGAGGCATTCTAACCGTGCATAATAAGCTTCCATTGACTTCAGCTCATGTCAGGTTTGGTTAAGGGCACTTAGCTTGACCAACAAAATGAAATATCAGATGTTGTATGAATATGCTATTTTTTTTATTACCTTTTAGATATGATGAACCTTGCAATTTATGTGAGAAGTATTGGGTCCGCATAAAATAGCGGGGGATAAATTAAACTCTCACGAAAAGTGAGTCATTAGATTGATGTTTAGCTTGAGGATGTTTGTGGATGATGAGATGAGCCTATTCGCTGGTGTCTAGATAAAATACATTAGAGAATACGAGATGTGATAAATATAGTAAGAGTTCACTTTAGAATATCGAATTTTACTAACACTTTTATTAAAAGGGTTTTAAAGAGAATTACTTAGTGTTTATATTTGTTTAAAAAACCAAGTGTTTTAATGGTATTTTTTTATAATTAATTATAATAAAAATAAGATTTTTGGAAAAATCTAATTATGTGAAATTAATTTTAAGAGATTATCCCCTTTTTTTTTTTTTTTTTTAAAAAAAGGTGGGGATTCCATTTAAAAGTCACTTCCAAATAAATTCTGAATTCAAGAACACTGACACTCTTGTCAGTGTTCAAACAAACTTCGATTTCCATGCAGCTAATGCAGTGTGAGTTAACATTTATCATTCTAATCTACCACTGTTGACTTATGTGTCTATTTTTCTGCAGAAATAAAGGGCCTGTTTGGTTGCTGTTTTTGAAAACTGTTATGGAAAACAATTTTTGAGAACAGTTTTTGGTGTTTTTAAAAAAAAAATTGTGTTTGGGAACTGAATTTTGAAAAACAGTTTTTGTTCTCAAAAACAAAAAAACATGTTTGGTTGAGTTAATAAAAAAAAAATTTAGAACAAATAAAACAAAAAACATGTTTGAAAGATTTTTTTTTTCTTTTCTAATTAATAAAATATTTTCTTCAAGTAATTTTATATTATAAATTTATAAATAATTTTTAGATATATAGTTCATTTAAATTAAAAAAATTATTTATTTTATTAATTTAAAAATAAAAATATTTTTTATATTTTTTTAAAATAAATCAAACATAATAAAATTATTTTTATTAATATTTTTTTATTTAATCTTTAACTTTATTAAAAATTATAGCATATTTTATTAAGTTGAGATAAAATTGTTCTCATGATGTTAATTTTTTTTTATCTCTACTAAATCTAAAATTCAAAATGCCACCCACTTCTCCACCCACTTCTCTCATTGGGCATCAAGAAGCCCTTTTCTAAGTTGCCCTCTAGTCGAGAGAATCCGTAAAAGGCCCTATTTTCCTCTGCCACTCTCAATCCTCACAGGTACTAATCTAATCATGTTATTATTATTATTATTTTTTTTTGCAACCCCCGTTTGATTCCCAAGAAAATCCATCCCCCATTCGATTTCCGGGAAAATTCATCCTCGTTTGATTTCCGAGAAAATCCAAGCAAAAACCCTGCAACCCCTGTTTGATTCCCAAGAAAATCCATCCCCCATTCGATTTCCGGGAAAATTCATCCTTGTTTGATTTCCGAGAAAATCCAAGCAAAAACCCTACAACCCCCGTTTGATTTCCGAGAAAATCCAAGCAAAAACCCCAAGGAAAACCAAAAAAATGGATTTTCTTTTGCTCCCTGCGTTTTCTGGATCCGTTTTAGGGGTCTCTTTGCTATTGTGCGATTGGATTTAAATTTCACGAACCTTGAATCAAAACTGAGAAACAAGAAGAGGCGAGCCACTGTGCTGGAGAAGAGATGAAAACGGGAAGAAAAAAAAAACACGGGAAACAGATTGTTTTTTTTTTGTTTAATTTTGTTCTGTGAACAGTAAAAAAATGGGGAAAACAAGATTTTGTTGTTCTCTAAACAGTGTCATTTTGAGAACACGGGAAACAACAAAAACAAAAATCACTCTCTCAACCAAACGAGTTTTTGGTGTTTTTTGTTTTCAAGAACAGAAAACAGTTCTTGAAAACACTAAACAAACAGGCCCAAAACGGCTGTCCCCTTAAATTCGGGATTAAATGTATCCAGTTCGTTCAAGTCTCGTTCAGAAGAATAAATGTGAGCATGTCGTACGTGTGTGGTTGTGAGGATTTCTGCCCCAGTTTCTTTTAATAAGCGAGGTAGGGGACTGTAGATCTTTCTTCTTGAGGGAACATTGTTGACTTCAGTTATTGAGCTCTATAATTATAGTGATTATTAACGTTTTCCAACTTCCGTAATTTGTCAGAGACCTATTGGACCCCGACCTATGGTTAGGTTGGCTGTAATGATCGTTAGGTTTTTCTTTTTTTTTTTGAGTTTTGTGTTGGTTTGAAAACTGTGAGCACCGAATACAGTGCTCGATTTCCCTTTACTCTTTGTTCTTTTTTCATTTTTTTTCTCAGGCTTCTGTGGCTTGTGGTTTTGAAGAACATGGCTATGAACTCGGGCGTGCATTATTCAATAATTACACGTCATTGTCAAGCAGAATAGCATTCTTTAGGATTGATTAAGAAGAGTGAACTAGAAATTTCGATGCATTTAATGTACATAGTGTCGTGTCTTAGGAATACAAAAGGAAAAGAAGAGTTGGAGCTACCGGTGGTTGGCGGGAGAATATCACATTTAATTACTTGTTGTGACACTGAGGCTAACCCATATACTGCAGTTACAGCAGATGTATTAGAAATAACATACAAACAGAAAAATGGAGTCAAAAGAAGAGCAATAATTGGGAAGGAAGGAAAATAGCAAATTGGAGAATTTTCCCATTCAACTGACATGGGAAACGGGAAGGAACAGTTTCAATGGTAAAATGACTTGAAATCAGTGGGGCACAACACATGCAAATCAATCTGAATTATCCAATAAACATGATTCGTATACCTCTTCGGCTTGAACTCATCAGTGAAATGATCCTTTTCCATTTGCATTTCAATGCGGTTGTTTGCACTTGACTACCGAAGAAAGGGTTGCATCAAAACACTTTCATCAAGGATAGTTACCTTGGTGGGTGGGAAAAATATCCACCATACTGATCAATCCTAAAGGATCCAATCAAATCCAACTGATTTAATATGTTTTTCTTCTCATTTTTAATTTTTTTTGGCCAAATTATGGATTTAGATCTCGGGTGCAACTTTTTTCTATCGGAATCAAAATAATAAGTTTCCCCTTTTTATTTGTTTTTTTTTAACCCTAATACTACTCATCTCTCTCATCATCTTCTTATTCAATAACTAAATTGGTTATAATTGGTTGTAATTTAATCAAAACCAATCAACTTGATTTTATCTGGGGTTGGCTATGAACTAAAACCACCTAAACGAACCAAGATGTCTTCTGCCAATTCAATACTTCCTAACAAAGATGATACGTTTGTCTGAGGTAGACAGCTGTTAATTCTAGTGGGTTAAGTCAAAATTGTGAAGATGACAGGATTGACCCGTGCATTTACATTTTAGACACCTAACAATTTGTTATTCTCATCTCTTCAGTCACCCCATCTATAAATTCGGCAGGCAACCTTGGCCAAGTTCATCACTAAAAATCTTGTCTCTGTGAGAGTAGTGTTGTGTGGTTCAAGATGAAGATACCTTATGCTGCATTATGTGTGGTAATGGTGGTGCTCCTGAGTGAAGCGCACCTGACAAAGGCAGTGACATGCAGCCCACAGGAGCTGAGCTCTTGCTCTGCTGCATTCACCTCATCAGCACCCCCATCAAGCACGTGCTGCAGTAAGCTGAAGGAGCAGAAGCCATGCCTATGTGGGTACCTCAAGGACCCAAATTTCAGTCAGTATGTTAACTCAGCCAAGGCCAACCGAATTGCAAGTACCTGTGGTGTTCAATTTCCCAACTGCTAAGTTGGATTTTATTTACAGTTAAGTTGGTGTCCTGATGGTATAAATATATATGTTGTGCTTTGATCATAGTCCTCATGGACATAGCTCTTTATTTGCCCCTAAGTAGGAGTTCTGATGATGTAAATCTATATATGCCGAGCCATGATCATTGTCCTCATGGACATAGCTCTCTCTATCTCTCTGTATTGTTAAATAACTTCTTATGAAAATAAGGCTTCTTTTAACTAAACTGGAAAACAATAGCCTTTTATCGAAGTAGCAGTAATAAGTTTCCCCTATTTATTTGTTTTTTTAACCCTAATACTACCCATCTCTCTCATCATCTTCTTATTCAATAACTAAATTGGTTATAATTGGCTGTAATTTAATCAAAACCAATCAACTTGATTTGATCTGGGGTTGGCTATGAACTAAAACCACCTAAACGAACCAAGATGTCTTCTGCCAATTCAATACTTCCTAACAAAGAGGAATTCAAAGATATATAAGACTTTTGAAAATTCAACTGAAGGTACAAGCATAATTTCACAGTTCAGAAAAGAGTCCCCATCATCATGTGTGTCAATGCTGGTACAAGTATTGCTAGAAAGGCTATCCACAAGTGGAATGCCAGCCTCTAATTCCAGTATTTCAATTTTTAGAGCCTATTTGGTGGAATTTTTAAAAATTGTTTTCTATTTTTATTTCAATTTTTAGAGTTTGTTTGGTGGAGTTTTTAAAAACCGTTTTCTGTTTTTAAAAATAGAAAACAGTTTTTAAAAATTCATAACATTGTTTGGTTATTATTATTTGTTTCCAATTTTTAAAAACAAAGTGAAATAGAGAACAACTTCTAGAGAACAAGTAAAAGTTGTTTTCAACAGTTTTTAAAAATAATAAAAAAACACATACACTATTATTTATCTTCTACATAGAACTATTATTTATTTATTTATTTTTTCGTTAGGCAAATTAACTCCAAATTAAACAAGACTTAATGTGTTGAATTTGTTAATATGTTTATTAATTTTTAAAAAATAATTTAAAAAATTAAATAATAAACTCATCCATACCATAAATTTATGAATATAATAAAATATCATTTTTCTAACATATAATAAAATAGTGTATTTTTTATTAAAAATATAATTTAGGATTTTATTATAATATTACTATTTATGTTTTTACTAAAAACTATATATCTTTTAATTTATTTATAATTACAAAGTTATTTTCATTTTCAATAAGGCTTCAATTAAATTTAATTAATTAACATTATATAAATTGAATTTAAAATATTTTTACAAAATCAATTTTTTTTTTTTTTTAAAAAAACAATTTATCCAAACAAGTCTTCTTGTTTTTTTATTTTTAAAATCCTTTTATAAAAATAACTTACCAAATATCTTTAATTTTATAAAACATTAAAAAAATTATTTTGATTCTTTAACTTAAAAAAAAAAAAGCATAAGAAATCATGATCAAAAAAAAAAAAAAAAAATTAAAGTACTTATTTGAATTGTATTAAAAATGAATTTTAAAATCAATTTTATCTTATAGAAATTTTTGTTTCACTACAATAAAAAAAGTTGTTTCATAATTAAATAAAATTATTTATCTTTAACTCATATATAATTGTAAATTTTATTTTATTTTTTAATAAGACTTAACTTGAATTTGATTTCCTATTATTATAAATTGATTTTATAAAATTTTTATAAAATAAAAGTAATACATTGTCTTAAAAAACAATACAAATTATTTCATTCAAACAAGCTTCTTGGTTTTTTTTTTTTTTTTTTTAAAACATCTTCCCAAACACTAATTTTTAAAAAATTCTAAAAAAACCATTTTTTGTTCTCTATTTTAAAAACAATTTTTAAAAATAAATTTTAAAAAATACCGCCAAACGGGCCCTTAATTTGTCTTCTTCAATCTATAGATCACCTTAATAACTCATCTTATCAAGTAATTATCTTCGCCATGACAAGAACAATTTTAATGTGGTTGCCTTAAATTGAAAAAAATATCTGCATAACATGCCAACCACATTCATTTATACTTGCACGATGTCAGAGATAGAAGCTAGGATTTAATACAAGACATATTTTGTGTTAAGGAAACACATTCGATAGAATGTAAAGTATTGACTGATGTTATTCAATCCTATAGAATCATAAAGTTATTCTCTAGAATGACTACCAACATTTACTCTTCCTTCCACAATCATAGAGAAATTCTCTTCGATAAAGTAATTAACTTTGAATTATTTTTCACTCCATAATATTAGTTGTTGTAATTCTTGTATTTATACTCATATAATCAACAAAATAAGTTAATAAAGCTTTACCACAATTTTTCTCATTTTTACCTTTGAATTTTCCTTTCTACTTATTGATTATCATGGTGGTAGTGTTGGGATAATAATTAGATCATAGGCGCATGCAAGATCTATCATAGGTTTCTTTAGATCCATGCAATAGAAGCAAAAAAAAAAAAACATTTAAAAACTTTAGATTTAGAGATGAGTGACGATACTTGTGATACAAATATTTCCAAATAGATTCCAATCGATGAAGAGATGTTGTGGATCTCAAAGACCAACATATCTTCTACCCAAAGGCTCTCTTTCTTGGATCTTGGCACCTGAGGAGGTGGAATCCTGTTTAAAGGGAATGGAGGGAATAGTTCTCCTCTCTGGAAGATTGATGGCAAAAAGTATGAAGCTTTAAACCCTTAAGAGGGTTTATATCAACTTTCTTTAAGTGATTTTAGTCCATCTTAGGTTTTGGTCACTTAATCTAGTAGATCCCAATTAATTAATTAGCCTAATCCACAAAGATTGTTCATAAGTTCTATAGCAATCTTATGTTTATACTAAAACGTCCTAAATATTCTTCAATAAATGTATCACGAAGAAATATGAGTTCGAGTAGAAACTACTAAGACTTATAAGAAAATATTGGCTTCCTCAAAATCAAATTATGAAGTCTACTCAATATCCCAACACAAGGAGTCAATTTCACTCCAATATCTTAAGATATTGAAATGAGATATTAAACTTAGGTCCTTGAACTACTATCCATTATATGTAGATTACCCATGAATTAGTATCCATAATCTAATGAGGTAGGTGTTATCAACCTCTCAAGTTATGTCTCTAATCCTTAAGTCTCACATTTTCCTATTATATCATCAACTGACATAGTCCATCTCTTTAAGAGCATATGTCAAATTCCAATTAAGGAATTACTACAACCATAGATTTCCTAGTCACATATTCTTATGATCACCTAAGAAGACACATTGCCTCAAAACCATAAGATATCAGCATGCCTATCTTGAGAATATGTGTTGCCATTTGCATTAATCAACAATGACTCAATCCATAGGAAATATATTATCATCTTAAGGTTAGTCTCGAGCATAGGTTAAAACCACTGAAGACATCATCATTAATTGATTGGAGCCAAAATACATGTTCCAATAACACATTTATAATATGACTTATGCATTATAAAAAGCTCAAATAACCTAACATAACTTAAATTAATGCTAAGAGCTTAGTTATGGATCTAATTTCTATTTTGAACTTAATTCCAAGTTTAAGAGATGAAAAAAAAATGATAAGTGCAAATGTCATTATCAAACAAGGAAGTAGAAGGGGTTAAACATGCATTATTGAGAGACTCAGGACTTATGAACCATGAAAAGTCCAATCAAGGGCATGATAAGCAAGTCATAGGCATGAAATACTAGAAACATATATTATAGAGTGAGATAGAGAGCAAACAAGCATAATGAAGGAGGTTTGGAGCAAATGCAATCAAGTTCACATCGAAATTTGGAACTCAAAATCCGGCGGTAGCATATACCTTGAATTTGGGTAAAATATGGAGCATATCCCAAGGTCAATTTTTGAGAATCTACATATCGTTTCAAAGCACAAGAAGTCAGGATTCTACTACTTCAAATGGTATATAAATTGAATTGAAACGAAGAAATTATGACCATTTGAAGAAAATTGGATAGAGTTGAAGGACCATTTCAAAATTCAACTTATGATTTTGAAATGACCCCAATTTTGAAATCACACAATGCCACTTTGATGTTTCATCTCCTTTACCTTGAGAATTGTATCTTAGGCATTGTACCACCCTAAATGGGCCCCATATAATTGGAAATCGTGATTTTATTATTATTTTTAGTTATTTTTAGGTAATTATTTGTAAAATAAGTGGTCAATAGAAATATGCGTTGAGTTTTTCTTGAAACTATAAAAACTCAATTTTTACGTTTTCTAGGTAATTCTTGATTTGGAAAGGAGAAATGAAGAAAGGTAAATTGATCTCTCTTCTTGAATTTCTTCAATTAGGTTTTTAAGTTTTATTTTATTTTCCATATTTCTATTTTATTTTCTTGGCAACCAAACATGGTTTATAAGGAGAAATCATCCACCATGTTTGGCTAGCTTGATTGATTTAAAGATGCTAACATGAAGGTAAAGAATCCAAAGAAGAGTAGCAAAAGCATGGTAAAGTTATGGTTTTCTTTATGCATTCAAGATTTAATTGATAGGAATAAATACTCTATGTGAGATTACCTTAGATAAATTACAAAGGATTCTTATCAAGATACTAGTGGTTCCTTGGAAGACCTTGATAACTAGTTACTATAATTTTTCCTACTATTAATGAGTCTAAGGGTTAACTCTAAAAATATGAATATAGACTTTTGATTAAATAAAATTGAAAATCAAAATTAACCATCACCTATCCTTGTAAGTTATCTTAGGGAATGATATGATATATTATTATCTAATATTAGTGATTTTTTGTAACTCATGATCATTAGTTATCCTAGTTTTTTCCCTATCGTTATATTTTTCGTAAACAAAGTAACAAAGAGTAAGAAGGGTTAAAAAACCAAACTTTCAATTGGTACTTAATTTCATGCACTTAATGGTTTTAGGGATTTGTTTTAAAAAGGAAAATTTTAAGTTTTGGATGCAATATTGGTCTTAAGCTTCAATTAGATCACAAATTGACTTTGATCCTAAATTTTAGATTTTATAATGCTCTTTTTCTTAGGATTTGACACTGGATTGTGAAAATCTTTGGAACATTCTTTCTTTTGTTTGATTAGTCTGGTTAGATTGAAAATATACATTTTCATCTAAATTGATTTTGATTTAGTTTTTAGTCTAGATCTAATTTCTCTTCTAATTAGGTAATTTAATCCAAAAGATCAATGAAATTCATCTAAAATCATCTTCCACTTATTCATACAATGTAACTATCCAATCTCATTAAATCAAGATTTAAAAATTTAATGAATCTACCTAGTTTCCATTTAATAGTCATTTAAGATAATTTCAAGAAAAAAAAATCCTCAAAATTCAATTAATCAAATAATTGGATTAAAATACCTTGGCAATTCAAGATTCAATTCCCTAAATCATCATAAATCTCGCTTCTAGATCCTCCTTTCTCTGAGAAAAATGAGATTTAGCCACTTATGTTTGGAGATTTGACCTCCCAATACGTGTTTAGCTAGTGAGAAAATAAAAGCAAGTTGTATTTGATAAGAAAATCTTCAATACAAAACAACTAGAATTGATTAAAAGATCCAAAAGCCGTAAATGAAAATCTCTAACTCCTATTTATAACTCCATGGGCAAATGGATACATGACAACATCTTAAAGAGCATCTAGAACTTTAATTTAAAATCAAAGGTTAGAATTTGAGTTATAATCAAATCTAGCATAAGAGCATCTTGTTTCACATGGGTATGCGAAATTGATAAGAACTATGCCGAATAGCTTCCAAAAATTTACATTATGCATTTTTTTTGTCATGTTGGCATGGGCATGTGAACTTAGCCTTCTCAATGTGAAAAATTTCATTAAAAACATAAGACCATGTGAGATCACCTCTTGTCTCATGCAAAAATGCCAACTCATCTTTGATCTTGTATTTGGCATGGCAATGCAAATTTCATATAACATGACAAATTCAACCACAAAGCTCTTTACAAATGAACCCTTGTTGATCTAGTTCACAAGGCTATATGTAAACTTGGCTTCTTTCATGTGAAAATTGCATGCTAAAATCACTTAAACATATGCATTCTTATCAAGACAATTTCCACTCTAACAATTCATCTTCCTTTGAATGGCTCATTTTTCAAACATCCTCATTTCTTTTTTTTTCCCCCACAAAAATTCTACTTCATGTACTCTTATTAAATTCACTTTAATTTATCCTTAAAAATCACCTCACAATTCAAAAGATTTATTAGTAAAATTGCAAGAGTACCAACATGCCAATTGAGTAAAAATGACATGATTATTATAAAAAGATGTAACATATCTCATATTTATCATCCAAATTATGTATTTTTTGAATAGTAATCACTTATTATTAATAAATTGACCGGACCAAACTATGTAGATTGAAAAAGAATACTCACTTCAAAGAAGCTAAAGTGTGTAACTTAGGAATTAGCTCCATCTCCCCCTAATGAACATTCCATTGAGGAGGAGACTGATACATATCATAGTCCACAGAAGGTAGATTAGAAAGCCAAGTATATCATACTTTGATCTTTGGATAACATGTTACAACATTAGCATGTGTTTATGCTAACAATTGTGATATTCTTACCAATCTCCATGAGATATTTGGTGGCAAGGGTAGGTAAACTAAACAAACTACCCTTAAGACTATTACGAATGTTAAGATATCAAAAGAAACTGTCATTAGAAATCATCTGATCCGACTTTTTAATGAGATAGAGATCCATAGAGTTGAGATCAGTGGGGAAACCTAGGTTGACATGGTTCTAGAGACCTTGTCAGATTCTTTCAAGTAGTTCAAGCCAAACTATTGTATGAATAAGATGGTGATGAGCTTAACTAAACTAATGAAAAAACTCCAAAAGATTGAGGGAATTCTCAAAGACCAAAGGGACATTCATATAATAGTCAAGGGTTCTTCAAGTTCTTCTAGTAAGAAGAAAAGAACACTATAAAGTTCACTAAGCATAAGAAAAAGTTCAAGGGTAAGTGGAAAGAAAATAAGAGCAAAAAACAAGGTAAGTGCTTCCTTTATGGAAAAAAAGGCCACATGAAAAAGAAGCACCCAGTTTTCCTAAAAAGACATTCAAGTATGCATCATTCACTTTTAGTTGAATCATATTTAGTGGTTAATTCCACTAATTCTTAGTGGATAGATCTTGGGGCCACTCACCATGTCTTAATTCTTTACATGGGTTTCACCTGAGAAAAAGCCTGAACTTGACATTAGCTTCTGAAGCAAGGATTGTTGTGCATGCATGGGAAATATTACCCTTATCTTAGATGATAGCTGTATTTTAGAATTACAATGGTCTTTATGTTCTCGAGTCTAGAAAGAATTTGATTTTGGTTCCAAGCTTATGTAAACTAAATTATTAAATGGTTTTTTTTAATGATGAATAGGTTTTTATTAAATTGGATAATTTTTTTATATGATTAGGATCATTAGTCATTAGTTAACAATTTTTATAGTATGACTCCATTATCTATTTTGTCAAGTAATGGGAATTATCATATCTTATAGAAAAGAAAGGAACATAGCACTAATCAAACACAACTTTGACACTTATGTCTAGGTTATACTAATCTAAACAAGATCTAAAGAATAGTCAAGTTTGGCATATTACCTTCTTTGATTCTAAAAAACCTTCCAGTCTGTAAATCCTGTCTAGAAGGTAAGGTGTGTTAGGATATTGAGTCTTGATTGTTTGTTGGATATTTTGTTCCTTTTAATGTTTGGCCATATAAGTCTTTTGATTACTACTCAAAAAGTGTTATTTCATAGCTTGTAATTAACTCTTTTAAACACTTTTGAGTAGTACTTATCACCTTTTAACCCAATTAACATATTAAGGACCCTTGCAATCAATTCTAATCAAATTGTGTTAAGTTTTGGTGTTTTGATAGCTTTTTGATCACCAAAGCAATCCGAGATTGAGGAGAGTTCTTTGGAATCCATGGCAAAGCAATGGAAAGCTCAGAAACATGAAGAATCGAAGCTTTGAAGTCCTTTGCCATAAGAAAATCCGAACACACCATCGGAGGGCGGCGGAACGTGGGCTGTGGCAGGCTGTCGGAATGATGTAGCAAGGCTTGTGCACTTTAGTCAATGATCCAGACAACATATCCGGATAGGATATGCTATCGTCCGAGTTGTGATGATCGCGAGTGCCGTGTGCTTCTCCTTGAGGGAGTCTGGATAGGGGAGCGCGCCGCGTGTCCTCTTGGGGAATCTGGATGGAGTTGCTCCGGATAGCGATGCGCGCTCCGTGTCATCAGGGGGAAGGGTCCCTACACCATGCACACGCAGACGGTCACCCTTGCGACGTTCCACCTTTTCCGGATATTTCACATCCGGCGTCAGACGTCGGATGGGAAAGGAGGGCGTTTCAACTTCCCCGGTTAGACATATCTGGATCCTCTGATAGCGTTTACCTGGAGAGTTTTGCAGCGATTTTGCATAGTGCCGCGGTGTTCTCCTGAAGCTTCCCGATATGTGCGACCGACATTTTGAGATATTTTTCTTTAGATATTTGATGTCTAAATCCCCAAAGTCTCCTTGTAACCCACCTATCATAGGATTCCTTAGTCTTTAAGTAAGAACAAAGGGTGAATAACCTCTTATATATAGTTTGTAATTTCCTTTAGATGATAAAATCGAAACTGGGGAGCTTGTTCTCAGGGACGCATCCTTTGTATAGTTTTGGAAGGAAGTAAAATACAGAGCACTTGCTCTGATTTTAATATATATTTGTTTTCTCATTTTTTATTTCTAGCCAATCAAACTCTGAGGATTTTTCCTCAGAGGATGAGAGGCTAGGCTCTTCGTCCCTTGGAGTGAAGAAAGCCGGGTAAGTTTCCTCATGCATAAATTGGAAGTTTTGTTGTTTTAGTTTTTAATGAAGAGAAAGTGTGACCCGTTAATGGTTTTTATCTTTTTAGTTAACTTAAAACGCCTTTAAATCACCTGGGCCAACACTTGGTAGGGCAAGTGATCTCCATCTATTGAGATGCACTAGTTTATCTCTTGCGAGCCTTTGGGAGGTGGTTTGAAGGTAGGATTTTCTAGAATAACCAACACTTGGTAAGCTTTTGGACTCTAAGGAGACATCCATTAGTTATCTCTTGCGAGCTTTTGACGGGTAATCCAAGGTTAAAGATCACCTTGAATGGTAAATGCTAGGTGAGAGGCATAAGCCATTGCAAGATGCATCAGTGAGAGGGATTTAGTGTTTGAACCCATTAAGAGGAAGCATCTGTACCACACCGGTTAGAGAATTAACTATATGTTAATTCTCTAATGCGAGAAAAAGAAACAAGTGACTGGAACTCTCCTTTTTGAATGAGGAACCCGAGCCTAGTGATCTAAACTCCAAGAAACACTTTTCTTTGTAAGTAAAATCAGTTACTATTTTTTGTTAGTTTAAAACCAAACCTTTTTCATTCAAACATCTTTATGTTTTCTTTTAAAGCTAACCTTGAAATGAAAAGGCACCAATACATCTTTGAATTAATATCAATTGTGGAGTGAAAACCCATCCCAGTGAACAACCCTAGAGCCACTATGCTATGCTAGCTAAGGCTATCCTAGTACATGGTGTAATAGGTTATAAATTTTGTTGATTACTCCTTGAGGACCAAAATCAAGGGACACCAGCTGGACATGAATCAGTTGAGACACCAATTGGGAACAAATCAAATGGCGCCGTTGCCGGGGATGGTGCCACTTTACAATGATATCACATTTTTAGAGTACTTGTGATCTTCATCACAAGTTTGGTGACTTTTCTTTTCTTTTTACTAACTCTTTTTATTTGTTTCTCTTTCTTTGTTCATATTTTAGTATACCTTTTATTTAGTTTTTAGTTTACCTTAATTTTTTCCTTAGAATCATTTTTCTTTTGTTTTCTTTTGTTTTCTCTGTTTTTAATTCACAAATTGCTAGTTGTGCATGCCATATTGAATACAAGATAGTAGAGGAAGCCATGAACTTCATGAGTTATGTGGCTGAAGTTTCAAGAGGATGGGATGAACCAAATGCTAGAGATATGTGAAAAATGACGTCTTAACCTAATGCTAAGGGTGAGATGTATATTTTGAATGACGACATAGACATGAAGGCAAAGATTGCAGCTATGGCAAGGAGATTGGAAGAGTTAGAAATGAAGAAGATGCATGAAGTGCAAGCCATCTCTCAAACACCATTGCAACCTATGCCCTGTTCCATTTGTCGATCTTTTGAGCACTTGGTGGATGAGTGTCCTACCATTCCAACGGTGAGAGAAATGTTTGGTGATTGCAACACCTACAATTCCAATTGGAGGAAACATCCAAATTTCTCTTGGAAACCATAGCCACCTCAGTACAAGCAACCTGCTCAAGCACCACAACAAGCTTCAAGTCTTGAACAAATAATAGTGAATCTCAGCAAGGTTGTGGGAGATTTTGTTGGAGACCAAAAATCCATCACTCTCAACTCAGTCAAAGAGTTGATTTGTTGAATAAAATGATGGATTAAGTGCAAAATGATCTATCTCAGAAGATAGATAATCTCCAAGATTCAATCTCAAGGTTTGCCAACCTCAACACAATGCAAGAGAAAGAAAACTCTCCTTCTCAACCACATCAAAATCAAAAGGGTATCCATGAAATGGAGGCTAAGGAGAGTGATAGAGAGGTTGATCTACCCACATCTAAGCTACAACATATGGTAGAAAATGAAACAGAGAAAGAAAAGAGGGAGAAAATCAAAGGAAAGAAAAAGGGGAAAAGCATAGAGAGAGATGACTATGATGTTAATATAGATGAAGAACCACAGAGGATAGTCATCAAGGAAGAATTGATGAAGAAACACATGCCTCCACTTTTACCCCAAGCTTTGTATGGGAAAATCATACAAACCAAGTCTCAAGTGAGAGATGCAAACTTCATATGGGATCCGGGCAAGCTAAATCAGGATCAAATTTTTTGATGGACTTAGTCTTTCTAAAGACTAGCTAGTCCATATCTTTTTGTTTTACTTATTACTTGTTTTAATTTTGATTTCAATGCTTTAATTTTGATTTCAATGTTTTAATTTTGATTTCAATGCTTTAATTTTAATTTGTTTTGATGTAATATAGGTTTTTGGATGATCAAAATCAAGAGGAATGTCAAAAGAGTTGAAAGAAGGAAGTTGGGAATCAAGAGGAGAGCCCTCTCACTGAGATCACACACATGAAGTCTCTCATTCCATTTCTTACCTCCTTAAACCATCAAAGCCCATAGCTCCAACTGAGAGCTCCAGTTGAGGAGACTATGCCACTTAAGGAGACTACCAGAACAGAGGCCAAAGTCTTGATCCAACCCACTCAAGAGGCCACCACAGATGCATCAGCTCCACAGGACCCTACCATTACTTGATCATCTCTTTATTTTTTGTCTTTACTTATTATATTAGTATAAGTAATTCCATGTTTTGATGTTTTATATTCTAGGATTGGATGTATTATTGATGATACATCATATATAGACATCATTTTTGTTTAAACTTGGCATTTTTCTATTTCCTCTACTCACTAACTCTGTTGTTTTTTTTTTAAACATATGGTTCCTCCTATACGACTCAGACTCCATGTCACTCAAGAGGTACCACTTCCTCCCTATTTTTCAATCGCTTTTGTCACATTGAGGACAATGTTCAGCTTGGTTGGGGGAGTTGAGGAAGTAAGTTTTGTTATTAATGCTAAGTTATTTTGGTAATTTAGTTGCTTTTTGCTTAATTTAAAAATTGTTTTTAAAGTTTTTTTTACTCTCCATGGTTATTAAGGAAAAAGTTTCAAAATAAAATGGGAGAAATTGAATTTTTGTCTTTTTACTTGACTTAGAGTTTGTATTATGCTTACTAAAGTTGATGAATTGTTGAAGTTTCTATTGAATTCAAGCTTATGTATTCCACTTTAAGCTATTCACACACTGTGCACAATAGGTTCCGAGTATAAGATGAAAAACTATTGCCCTCTTGACTTAGGAAAATTTAGACTCGGTACCTTTGACCTCATTTAATAGTGTTGGGACACCTTATAAAAGGCCAATGAGTCTTTGAAAAAAAAAATGTTTGCTTGCCTTGAAACCCGAGCAAGATCTGAGGGGTATATGGTGAAAATCTTTAAAACCTGGTGCCCTAAGCCTTCATTGGTTGGGAGTCACCGACCTCAATGCTCGTTACAAAGGTGAATAGGTGGAGTTTAACATACTGTAGGTGCTTGGGTATTCAAATTCATTCTCAAAAGTCCGGGGTAAAATCCGAGGAGTTAGTGGTTGAAAGATCCTTAAAACTTGATACCCTAAACCTTAATTGGTTGGGAGTCATCGATGGACCCCCGTTACATGGACAATTTAGAAAAGAATACCTTTAAGCTTTGTACTCCTACAAGAAAAAAAAAAGTGTGAAATAAAAGAGGTGCGTTCTTAGCCTATTGGAAGTTGATCAGTTTGCTAAGCTTTGAAAAAGAACTAGGTTGGGGGGAGAGATTAGTTCAACATACTATATTCGGAAGCTAATAAATAACACTTAGATTTTTGTGGACGAGTAAGGTTTGACCCTTTGGGAGTGGAAACTCTTTTAAAGCTTAAATTTGCATAATGCCTTCTCTTTATGAATTGTGATTAGACAAGTTATTTGATAAACTCTTGTTGAAGTTTGAGTTTTATTTCTTTAATGTTCCATGTGAGAGTTAGATCATCATGCCACTTGGAAATTGTTTTTTGATCAGCATGATGTTGTAAATTATAGTACTTTTTATTTTTATTTTTCTCTCCTTCATTGCTAAGGGACTAGCAATATGTCGGTTGGGGGGAGTGATTACTACTCAAAAAGTACTATTTCATAGCTTGTAATTAACTCTTTTAAACACTTTTGAGTAGTAGTTATCACATTTTAACCCAATTAACATATTAAGGACCTTTGCAATCAATTCTAATCAAATTGTGTTAAGTTTTGGTGTTTTGATAGCTTTTTGATCACTAAAGCAATCCGAGATTGAGGAGAGTTCTTTGGAATCCATGGCAAAGCAATGGAAAGCTCAGAAACATGAAGAACCGAAGCTTTGAAGTCCTTTGCCATAAGCAAATCCGGACACACCATCGGAGGGAGGTGGAACGTGGGTTGTGGCAGGCTGTTGGAATGACGTAGCAAGGCTTGTGCACTTTAGTCAATGATCCGGACAACATATCCGAATAGGATATGCTATCGTCCGGGTTGTGATGATCGCGAGTGCCGTGTGCTTCTCCTTGAGGGAGTCCGGATAGGGAAGCGCGCCACATGTCCTCTTGGGGAATCCGAATGGAGTTGCTCCGGATAGCGATGTGCGCTCCATGTCATCAGGGGGAGGGGTCCCTACACCATACACACGCAGATGGTCACCCTTGCGACGTTCCATCTTCTCCGGATATCTCACATTCGGAATTCTGTCCAAGCGACGTTCCACCTTCTCCGGATATTTCACATCCGGCGCCTGACGCCGGATGGGAAATGAGGGCGTTTCAACTTCCCCTGTTAGACATATCCGGATCCTTTGATAGCGTTTGCCCGGAGAGTTTCGCAGCCATTTTGCACAGTGCCGCGGTGTTCTCCTAAAGCTTCCCGATATGTGCGACCGACATTTTGAGATATTTTTCTTTAGATATTTGATGTCTAAATCCCCAAAGTCTCCTTGTAACCCACCTATCATAGGATTCCTTAGTCTTTAAGTAAGAACAAAGGGTGAATAACCTCTTATATATAGTTTGTAATTTCCTTTAGATGATATAATCGAAATTGGGGAGCTTGTTCTCAGAGACACATCCTTTGTATAGTTTTGGAAGGAAGTAAAATACAGAGCACTTGCTCTGCTTTTCATATATATTTGTTTTCTCATTTTTTATTTCTAGCCAATCAAACTCTGAGGATTTTTCCTCAGAGAATGAGAGGCTAGGTTCTTCGTCTCTTGGAGTGAAGAAAGCAGGGTAAGTTTTCTCATGAATAAATTGGAAGTTTTGTTGTTTTAGTTTTTAATGAAGAGAAAGTGTGACCCGTTAATGGTTTTTATCTTTTTAGTTAACTTAAAACGCCTTTAAATCACCTGGGCCAACACTTGGTAAGGCAAGTGATCTCCATCCATTGAGATGCACTAGTTTATCTCTTGCGAGCCTTTGGGAGGTGGTTTGAAGGTAGGATTTTCTAGAATAGCCAACACTTGGTAAGCTTTTGGACTCTAAGGAGACATCCATTAGTTATCTCTTGCGAGCTTTTGACGGGTAATCCAAGGTTAAAGATCACCTTGAATGGTAAATGCTAGGTGAGAGGCATGAGCCATTGCAAGATGCATCAATGAGAGGGATTTAGTGTTTGAACCCATTAAGAGGAAGCATCTGTACCACACCGGTTAGAGAATTAACTATATGTTAATTCTCTAATGCGAGGAAAAGAAACAAGTGACCGGAACTCTCCTTTTTGAATGAGGAACCCGAGCCTAGTGATCTAAAGTCTAAGAAACACTTTTCTTTGTAAGTAAAATCAGTTACTATTTTTGGTTAGTTTAAAACCAAACCTTTTTCATTCAAACATCTTTATGTTTTCTTTTAAAGCTAACCTTGAAATGAAAAGGCACCAATTCATCTTTGAATTAATAACAATTGTGGAGTGAAAACCCATCCCAGTGAACGACCCTAGAGCCACTATGCTATGCTAGCTAAGGCTATCCTAGTACATGGTGTAATAGGTTATAAATTTTGTTGATTACTCCCTGAGGACCAAAATCAAGGGACACCAGCTGGACATGAATCAGCTGAGATACCAATTGGGAACGAATCATCTTTTTAGATAGTGGCATGCCCTCCATTGAAGATCAAGGGTTGTTGGTTGTCCAATCGGGAAGTCACAGGTATGTCTAAAAAGGTTTGACTTGTGGCAAGTTAGGTTCTTAAAACCTATAATGATAATTAGTTTTGTTTTAAACTTAAAAAGATTTAAAATTAACTTTTTGAAGAAGATAGGACCGCTCAAGTGGCTTGAAGTGCTTAGGCGCTAAGGACCACTTAAGCACCTGAGACACTTAAAAGGTGGGTTAGTTGGCTCAAGTAGTAATACTAACTATGCCGAGATTTTTTCACGCAAATTCAATTTAAGACTCTTCCAAAAGCAAAACTCTTTAGGCTTTTTACCTATATATACCTCATTATAATCCTTTGAGGAGTGGAGTTTAACTAGGAGATCATTAAGAGATCACATATTCTTTAGAGAGCGTTTTCTAGAGAGAAAACCTAATGTGCCACACCATTTCTAATCTTTCCTTTAAGGATTTGATCTTTGAATCTTGGGTTGAAGACCTTCATCTCTTCAGTAAGATTGAAGTATATTCACTGGAGCAATCATAGGTTATTGCATCGCAAACTAGATCAAATTGTAGATACTAGAGAGCAAGTCTTTAAGGGCCAAGTAAATATGTGTAACTTGATCTCATATAGTGGATTTAGATTAGTAGTCTTAGACCTTATGGTTTTTTTCATCTTCATAGGACATCAAATTGTAAACGTGCAAAGGAAGCATAAGAAATACTCAAAGTTACTCATGAAGGTACATCTACTATAAAAATCTATAAATTGCAATTGCTTACCACTAAATTTGAGAATATTAGGATGTTTGAAAATCAAAACTTTTCTTCCTTCTATTCTAAATTAAGTGATATTGTTGACTATTCCTTTAACTTTGGAGAACCTATTCCTGATTCTAAAGTTGTTAGAAAAATATTAAGATCTATTCCAGAGAGATTTAGGTCTAAAGTTACTACCATAAAGGAAAGCAAAGACATTGATTTGATGAGAATTGATGAACTTGTGGGCTCCATATAAACATATGAGACGGGTCTTTCAAATTCTCAAAAGTAAAAGGATTCTACATTCAAAGTTTTTGAGAATGAAGGAAAAGATACTAAAATGTCATATAACACAACAAAAGATGAATTGGATTATATGGCTAAAAAAATAAAAAAGATTATAAAATTTAATACAAAATTCTATAAGAATCAAGAATTTGGAAAGGGACAAAGTAATGAAAAAAGAAAAGGTTCCTCCGAAAATAATAAAATTGAATACTTTAACTATGGTGGCCTGAGAAATTTTGCTACTAATTTTCCCAGTCCTAAAGATATCAAAAAGTCAACCTAGGCTACTTGGAGTGACATATATTCTAAAGAGAGTGCATCCTCAACTTCTAAATATGCAAGGTGTGATCCCAATGACTTTTTAGCTTTTATTGCATCTATAGAATCAGTGGATGATAGTGATAGTGATAGTGATAATGAGCTCACGAATGATTAAAAGGTTGAATTCTTGAATAATCTTATCGTTGAGCATGAAAATTTGATTAAGAACTATCTAAGGGATCATGATATTCTTTAAGCTCGTAAAATCAAGATTGATGAGTTAAAAGAAAAAAAAAATACTAATTCACTTAAGAAAATTAGATTTCTTTATTCTAAACATCATTCTCTCCTTGAGAAGATTAATGATCTCACTCAAGAGATAAAGAGCAATAAGCCTTTTTCCTCTATGAATGAAAATTTTCACCTTGGAACTAAAATGCTTAATGAAATACTTGATAAATGTAAAACCCATGGTGATAAAAGAGGTTTGGGATATTTCAATAAAGATGAAACTCCCACTAGTGGAGAAACTATGTTTGTAAAGGTAAAAATGAAATCCCTAACCAAACATCATCTCCTAAAATCCATCATCATGCACACACTGGAAAAAAAACTGGACACACTTAGTTTAGATGCTACACTAAGTTCCTAGAGAGATTTGAATCTCAAAGGAGTAGGCTAATGAATGATTTTAATTCCCTTAGAAATAATATATTGAAAAATGAGAAAATGATCAAACTAATTAGAAGCTTAGAATTCAACCAAGCTCCTTTAAGTCACCACCTAGGATTAACAAGTTTCGATGAGAAAAAATAGACCTAAATGTCAAGTTATCTTCATTGCATTTAAGTCCAAATCTTTCAGTGAATGGTGCTTTGATAATGGTTGCTCTAGACACATGACAGAAGACAAGACCTTTTTCACTTCTCTTGAGGACTATAATGGTGGAACAATTAGTTTTGAGGATGAAATCTTAGCTCGTGTGAAAGGTAAGAGAAATATATCTATCATTGGTTTTCCTAAGTTAGATGGAGTTCTCTATGTAGATGGACTCAAGGAAAACCTCCTAAGTATTAGTAAGATCTGTGACAAAGACCATAGGGTGAACTTTTGTCGAGACTTATGTGGGGTAGTCAATAAAGAAGGAAAAGTCATTATCACAGGATATAAGGTGGTTAATAAATTCTAACTTTAGAACACCTCTTGTGTGTAGTAGGGCAAAGCTAGATCTTACTAAACTCTGACATAGAACACTAGGTCACATAAACTATAGGGACCTTATGCACTTAGTGAATAGTGAAAAGTTAGAGGTATCCCTAAACTAAGTGGTAAACCTAAACCCATTTGTGGTGAGTGCATGAAAGGTAAACAAACTAAAAGTTCTCACAAAAAGGCTAAGAAAATTAGGACCACTAAACCTTTAGACCTTTTTTCACATGGATCTTATAGGACCAAAGTGTATTGAGAGTACTAGAAGTGGTAAGAGATATGTCTTGGTTGTTGTGGATGATTTTTTGAGATACTCATTTGTGAGTTTTCTTAGAGAGATTAGAGACCATAGAGCACTTGAAGTCTTTATTCAAAAGAATACAAGTGGAGATAGGTCATCCAATTGTAAGAATTAAGTGTGTTAAGGGAAAAGAGTTTGATAATGTGGCTATTGACCTTTTTTTAGAATCAAAAGGTATTAAACATGAGTTTTCAACCCCTAGAATTCCTCAACAAAATGGAGTGATTGAAAGAAAGAATAGAGTGTTACAAGAAATGACTAAGGTGATGATTCATATGCATAATGCCATTCTACAATTTTAGGTAGAAGCAATTAATACAACATGATACACAACTAATGGGATTTTTTTTAGACTCGAAATAAAAAAGACATCTTATGAATTATGGACTACGAGAAAACCTAACCTTAAGTATTTTAGGACTTTTGGCAGTGAATGTTATATACTCAGTGATGGGAAGAACATAGGCAAGTTTGTTGCAAAATTTGATCAAGGTATTTTACTAGGCTATTCTACTTGAACTAAAGCTTATAAGGTGTATAATCAAAATTCACAAATTATTAAGGAATCCTCTAATACAGTTATAAATGACACTAGATATGATCAAGATATAATTAAGAGTCAAATTTTAACCTATGAATTAATTAAGGATAACCCTAAAGATGTGGAGGTCACAAATGATAACCCTAACAATATCCTTGAAAGAGTCATTAATCCTAATAAGGATGAAACTGTACATCTAGTTGACACTTATGAAGAAATGAGAAATAAGCATAGATTCATAACACCCAAGAATCACTCAATTTCAAATGTTATGGGTAATGTAAATGAACATGTGGTTAGAAGGAGACAATTAGGATTAAATAAGATGAGTTTTGTCTACTACACCTCCCAATTGGAGCCAAAGAATGTGGAGGAAGCTTTGGGTGATGAGTCTTAGATTATCATACTCTAGGAAAAGTAAAATCAATTCAATAGGAATGATGCATGATATTTAGTCCCTAAGCCTAAAGATAAGCATGTCATAGGTACAAAATGGATTTTCAAGAGCAAACAAGGTGAAAATGGGGTCATTGTGAGAAAAAAAAAAGCAAGATTAGTTACCCAAGGATACTCATAGATAAAGGCGATTGATAATGAAAGAATATTTGCACTTGTAGCTAGATCAGAATCAATAAGAATATTTTTGGAAATAGCATGCTCCTCAAGGATAAAGTTTTACCAAATGGATGTCAAAAGTGCTTTTCTAAATGAGATTATGAGTGAAAAGGTTTATGTTGAACAACCTAAGGGTTTCAAGGATCCAAAATTCCCCAATCATGTCTATAGGTTAAAGAAAGCACTTTATGGATTAAAGTTGGCTCTTGGAGTTTGGTATGACAGGCTCACAACCTATCTTTTGGAGAAAACGTTTGAGAGAATGGGAGTTGACAAAACCTTGTTTATTTATAGGTCCAAAGATGAGTTGTTAGTGGCACAAATTTATGTTTATGATATTGTTTTTGGAGCCACATTTAGTGACCTTGCCCTTAGTTTTGCCAAGGAAATGAAGACTAAATTCAAAATGAGCATGGTAGGTGAATTAATCTTCTTCCTAGGATTGCAGATTAGATAATTAAAAGATGGAATCTTTCTTTCTCTATCTAAATATGTTAAGGAGTTAAGAAATTCGGTTTAGAATCCACCAAACACTCTAGGACACTTATGAGCACTACCACTAAGCTTAGCAAGGATGAATTTGGAAAATATGTTAAGCAAAAGCTTTATAGGAGTATTATAGGAAGCTTACTATACCCCACAATGAGTTATACTTAACTTATGTTAAAAGAATTATATAGTATATAGATGAGACTCTTGACTATGGCTTGTGGTAGCCCTATAATTCTACTTTTGTGATTGTTGGTTATTATGATACTAATGGTTATTTTAATGCTAATTGGATTGGAAATGTCGAGGATAGAAAAAACACATCTGGTGCTTATTTTTTCATTGGTGATTGTCTTGTGACTTGGCTTAGTAAGAAACACAATTCTATATTTTTATCTACTTCTGAAGCTAAGTATATTGTTGCTAGAAGATGTTGTACGCAACCTATATTAATGAAGAAAATGCTAAAACACTATGGAATTGGGACCATGAACATACACTATGATAACTATAGTGGTATAAATATCTCAAAGAATATTGTTCTTCATTCTCATACTAAACACATTGAAATCTATCATCATTTCATTAATGATCTTGTTGAAGAAAATGTTGACTCTCTAGAGTTTATCCCCATTAAACATCAATTGGTAAATATTCTTACCAAACCCTTGGATTCTCTTAGGTTTGAGTTCCTTAGGAAATCCTTGAGCATATGCCTAATCGACTGATCTTCCAAATTTATAGGCTTCAAAGGTTTTGAGCTTATTGTCTATCTTTTGTTTGCTTCCTTTGGCCTTTTTTTTAGTTTACTTTGGGCATATGATTTTTGATTTTTTACTTGATATATTAGCATGATTTGTAATATCTCGAGTTTGTGAACTTGATGTACTAGATCTAGAAGACTTGATGTAGATTGATTCATAGATATTTGTTAATCACTATTGACAAACTTGATTCACGATAATTAAATGTCTTTTACAATACCTTAAGGGCATAATTTATCATGGACTTCAATTCAATAGCACATCCTCTTTGCCTCTTACCACCTATACTAATGCAAATTGGGTGAGCTATATGATGATAGAAAATCCATGAGTGATTATGCTATTTATCTCAATTCTAATTTCATTTCTTAGCAGGTAACCAAGCAAAAGGTCATAGTTTGTTCTAATACAAAGTCGAAGTTCATAGCTATCACAGTAGTAGTTGTAGAACTATCATGGATCCAATCCTTGCTTCAAGAAATTGGTATATATTGTTTAATACTCTTCTCTTATCCTAAGGTGTGATAATTTAAGAGCTAGCTACATTTTTTTGCTACAAATCCAATTATGCACTTTAGAATCAAACATATAGAAATTGATTTCCACTTTGTTTTAGAGAAGGTCCTATAAGGTAATCTTACTTCTAGACACATCTCTACCAATGATCAAATCGTAGATATCTTCAAAAAGGGCTTTGGGAATCAATTTTTTTCAGATGCTCAAAGACAAATTATTACTACTCAAAAAGCGCTATTTCATAGCTTGTAATTAACTATTTTAAACACTTTTGAGTAGTAGTTATCACCTTTTAACCCAATTAACATATTAAGGACCCTTGCAATCAATTCTAATCAAATTGTGTAAGCTTTGGTGTTTTTTGTTAGTAATTTTATCACCAAAGCAATCCAAGATTGAGGAGAGTTATTTGGAATCCATGGCAAAGCAATGGAAAGCTCAGAAACATGAAGAACCGAAGCTTTGAAGTCCTTTTCCATAAGCAAATCCGGAATATAAGAAGTATGGGACAATGATCGCGAGTGTCGTGTCCGAATAGGAGATGCTATCGTCCGGGTGTGTGATGTTCGCAAGCGACGCGTGCCCGCTTGGGGAATCCGGATGGAGTTGCTCCGGATGGGTCCCTACACCATGCACACGCGGAATTCTGTACGGGTGACGTTCCATCTTCTTCGGATATCCCACACGCGAAATTCTGTCCTGGTGACGTTCCATCCTCTCAAGATATCCCACATCCGGAATTCTATCCGGATGACGTGCCACCTTCTCCGGATGTTTCACATCCGGCAGACATATCCGGATAGGAAAGGAGGGCATTTCAACTTCCTCGGTCAGACATATCCGGATCCGCCGATAGCGCTTACCCGGAGAGTTTCACAGCCATTTTGCACAGTGCCGCGGTGTTCTCCTGAAGCTTCCTGATATTTGCGACCGACATTTTGAGATATTTTGCTTTAGATATTTGATGTCTAAATCCCCAAAATCTCCTTGTAACCCACCTATCATAGGATTCCTTAGTCTTTAAGTAAGAACAAAGGGTGAATAACCCCTTATATATAGTTTTGTAATGATCTTTATCTTTGTACAAGTTTTGGAAGGAAGTAAAATACAGAGCCTTTGCTCTACCTTACCTATTTGTTTTGATTGTTTATATTCATTTAATTTTTCTTACTAGCCAAACAAGCTCTAAGGGAGTATCCTTAGAGAATGAGTGGCTAGAATTTTAGTTCCTTGGAGCTAAGGTTGCCGGGAAAGGTTCCAAGTGCAAAAATTTATAGCTTTGTGGTTTCACCCATTAATGAAGAGAAAGTGTGACCCGTTAATGGTTTTTATCTTTTTAGTTAACTTAAAATGCTTTTAAATCACCTGGGCCAACACTTGGTAAGGCAAGTGATCTCCATCCATTGAGATGCACTAGTTTATCTCTTACGAGCCTTTGGGAGGTGGTTTGAAGGTAGGATTTTCTAGAATAGCCAACACTTGGTAAGCTTTTGGACTCCAAGGAGACATCCATTAGTTATCTCTTGCGAGCTTTTGACGGGTAATCCAAGGTTAAAGATCACCTTGAATGGCAAATGCTAGGTGAGAGGCACGAGTTATTGCAAGGTGCATCAGTGAGAGAGATTTAGTGTTTGAACCCATTAAAGGGAAGCATCTATACAACACCGGTTAGAGAATTGACTATATGTTAATTCTCTAATGCGAGGAAATGAACCAAATGACCGGTGCTCTGTTTTTGCACGAGAAACCTCCCCTGTGAACCTAAACCTCCAAGGAATGTTTTTCTTCATAAGTAATTTCCATTACTTCCTTTGCCGTTAGCTTAAACCTAAACCTTTTTCAATCAAAGTTTGTATTTTATTTCTTAAGCTAACCTTGAAATGAAAAAGCACCAATTCACTTTGAATTGGTATCATTTATGAATTGAAAACCCTTCCCAATGAACGATCCTAGAGCCACTATGCTATAGTAGCTTTGTCTTTGCTACCCTAGTTCATGGTGTAATAGGTTATAAATTTTGTTGATTACTCCCTCAATCAAGGAGCACCAGCTGGACATGAATCAGCTGATACACCAAGTGGGCACGAATCAAATGGCGCCGTTGCTGGGGAAGGTGCCAACTTCATAGTGATATTATTTCAGTGTACTTGTGGTTTTCATCACAAGTTTGATAACTTTTCTTTCATTTTAATAATTCTTATTTTTTTTTATTGTATCTTTACTTGTTCATAATCTAATATATCTTTTAAATTCAGTTTAGTTCATTTTAGTTTTTTTTGGTAGCCCTGTTTTCTTTTGTTTTCTTTTATTTTCATTTTAGTTACAATTGATATTAGTTGTGTATGCCAAAGTGGATACGAGATAGTGGAGGAAGGCTTGTTAAACTTGAAACACCTCATACCAAGGAGTTGGAATTGACCTTGAATATCATGAAAGCTACACCTGAAGATCAGCATAGTCACCATGGTCACCAGGACAATCCCAATGAATTCATATCAATGAGGGACCGCATGCATCCACCTCGTATGAGTGCACCAACATATATAGTGCCCCCTACAGAGCAGCTAGTGATCAGAACCCATATTGTGCCACTTCTACCAACTTTCCATGGAATAGAAAGTGAGAATCCCTATGCCCATATCAAGGAATTTGAAGATGTTTGTAATACATTCCGAGAGGGAGGAGCTTCTATCGACCTGATGAGGCTTAAACTATTTCCTTTTACTTTAAAGGATAAGGCCAAGATTTAGCTTAATTCTTTAAGGCCAAGGAGTATCCGTACTTGGACTGATTTACAAGTTGAATTCCTCAAGAAGTTCTTCCCTACTCACAGAACAAATGGCTTGAAAAGGCAAATTTCAAACTTCTCAGTTAAAGATAATGAGAATTCTATGAGTGTTGGGAAA
This sequence comes from Vitis vinifera, assembly GCF_030704535.1. Taxonomy (NCBI): domain Eukaryota; kingdom Viridiplantae; phylum Streptophyta; class Magnoliopsida; order Vitales; family Vitaceae; genus Vitis; species Vitis vinifera. Next base: position 20,221,688 of record NC_081818.1, read on the forward strand.
GATACATGGAAGCCATTAATGCTTGTCCTCACCATGGCTTTGATACATGGCTATTGGTGAGTTATTTCTATGATGAGATGTCTTCCTCAATGAAGCAACTCCTCAAAACAATGTGTGGAGGGGATTTCATGAGTAAGAATCCTGAGGGAGCTATGGATTTCTTGAGTTATGTAGTTGAAGTCTCAAGGGGATGGGATGAACCCAACAAAGGAGAAGTAGGAAAAATGAAGTCTCAACCGAGTGCTTTCAATGCTAAGGCTGGGATGTATACCTTGAATGAAGATGATGATATGAAAGCAAAATTTGCGGCTGTGACAAGAAGATTGGAGGAGCTAGAACTGAAAAAGATGCATGAAGTGCAAGCTGTTGCTGAAACACCAGTGCAAGTAAAGTTGTGTCCTATTTGTCAATCTTATAAACACTTGGTGGAGGAGTGCCCTACAATTCCAGCTGTAAGGGAAATGTTTGGAGATCAAGCAAATGCTGTTGGACAATTCAAGCCCAATAACAATGCACCGTATGGAAATACTTACAACTCAAGTTGGAGGAATCATCCAAATTTCTCATGGAAGGCAAGAGCACCTCAGTACCAACAGCCGGCTCAACCATCTCAACAATCTTCAAGTCTTGAACAAGCAATAGTGAATCTCAGCAAGGTTGTGGGAGATTTTGTTGGAGACCAAAAATCCATCAATGCTCAACTCAGTCAAAGAATTGACAGGATGGATGAAATACAAAATGATCTATCTCAAAAGATAGATAATCTCCAATACTCAATCTCGAGGCTCACTAACTTGAACACAGTGCAAGAGAAGGGTAGATTTCCTTCTCAACCTCACCAAAACCCCAAGGGTATCCATGAAGTGGAAATCCATGAGGGAGAATCTTCACAGGTGAGAGATGTTAAAGCCTTGATCACTCTAAGGAGTGGTAAAAAGGTTAAGCCATCAACACCCAAGCCACATGTTGAAAAAGAAGAAGAAACAAAGAAGGAGGAGGAAATGAAAGGAAAGAAGAAAGATGTCAGTGAAATGAAGGAGGACCATGGTTCAACAGTGAATGCAAATCCGGAGAAAGAACTTCTTAAGGAAGAAATGCTGAAGAAACCAACTTCTCCACCTTTTCCTCAAGCATTGCATGGGAAAAAAGGGATAAAAAATGCATCTGAAATTCTTGAAGTATTGAGGCAAGTGAAGGTCAACATTCCACTGCTGGATATGATTAAACAAGTTCCAACATATGCAAAATTCCTAAAGGACCTGTGTACTATCAAAAGAGGGTTGAATGTGAACAAGAAAGCCTTCTTGACTGAGCAAGTAAGTGCAATCATACAATGCAAGTCTCCTTTGAAGTACAAAGATCCCGGATGTCCTACCATTTCAGTCATGATTGGAGAAAAGGTAGTGGAGAAAGCTTTGTTAGACTTGGGAGCAAGTGTGAATTTGCTACCATACTCTGTCTACAAGCAATTGGGACTTGGTGAGTTGAAGCCAACATCAATCACCCTATCTCTAACAGATAGATCAGTAAAAATTCCAAGGGGGGTAATTGAGGATGTCTTAGTTCAAGTTGATAATTTCTACTATCCAGAAGATTTTGTTGTTCTTGATACGGATCCTACTGTAAAGGAAGCTAATTCAGTTCCTATCATTCTTGGAAGGCCATTCCTTGCTACCTCAAATGCAATCATCAATTGTAGGAATGGACTCATGAAACTCACTTTTGGCAACATGACACTTGAGCTCAACATTTTTCATATGTCTAAAAAGCAAATCACTCCGGAAGAAGAAGAAAGTCTAGAAGAGGTATGCATTATCGACACTCTAGTGGAGGAGCACTGTAATCAGAATATGCAAGACAAGCTGAATGAAAGTCTTGGGGATCTTGAAGAAGGGTTGTCTGAACCCCCTGATGTGCTTGCTACTCTACAAGGTTGGAGGAGGAGAGAAGAGATTCTACCTTTGTTCAATAAAGAGGAAGGAGAAGCTGCTGAAGAAGAGAACCCAAAGCTCAATTTGAAGCCTCTGCCCGTGGAGCTGAAATATACATACCTTGAAGAAAATAATCAATGCCTTGTTGTTATATCTTCATCTCTTACTAGTCATCAGGAGATTTCTCTACTTGAAGTTCTTAAAAGGTGCAAGAAAGCAATAGGATGGCAAATATTTGACTTGAAAGGAATCAGTCCTTTGGTTTGTACACATCACATATATATGGAGGAAGAAACTAAACCAATTCGTCAACCTCAAAAAAGATTGAATCCTCATTTATAAGAAGTGGTGCAAACTGAGGTACTGAAGCTACTCCAAGCAGGTATTATTTATCCCATATCTGACAGCCCTTGGGTGAGTCCTACTCAGGTGGTACCAAAGAAGTCAGGGATTACTGTGGTTCAGAATGAAAAAGGAGAAGAAATTGCTACATGCCTCATTTCAGGTTGGAAGGTGTGTATTGACTATAGGAAATTGAATGATGTGACAAGAAAAGATCATTTTCCACTCCCGTTTATTGATCAGGTGCTGGAAAGAGTCTCTGGCCATCCTTTTTATTGTTTCTTGGACGGGTACTCAGGGTATTTCCAAATTGAAATTGATGTTGAAGATCAAGAGAAGACCACTTTCACATGTCCGTTTAGAACATACGCCTACAGAAGAATGTCTTTTGGTTTATGCAATGCACTTGCAACATTCCAAAGATGTATGCTTAGTATCTTCAGTGATATGGTGGAGCGAATTATGGAGGTCTTCATGGATGATATCACCAGATATGGAGGTACATTTGAAGAATGCTTAGTAAATTTGGAAACGGATCTTAAAAGATGCATTGAAAAAGACTTGGTGCTCAACTGGGAGAAATGTCATTTTATGGTACATCAAGGAATTGTCCTTGGCCATATCATCTCCGAGAAAGGTATTGAAGTTGACAAAGCAAAGGTGGAACTTATTGCCAAATTGCTATCCCCAACCACTGTGAAAGGAGTAAGGCAATTTCTTGGCCATGCAGGGTTCTACAGGAGATTTATACAAGACTTCTCTAAGCTTTCAAGGCCTCTTTGTGAACTTTTAGCTAAGGATGTTAAGTTTGTCTGGGATGAGAGATGTCAAAAGAGTTTTGATCAATTGAAGCAATTTTTGACAACCGCTCCAATAGTAAGGGCTCCTAACTGGCAATTACCCTTTGAACTAATGTGTGATGCCAGTGACTTTGCTATAGGAGCTGTACTTGGCCAAAGAGAATATGGGAAGCCCTATGTGATCTACTATGCAAGAAAAACATTGAACGAGGCTCAAAGAAACTACATAACTACAGAGAAAGAATTGTTAGCTGTGGTGTTTGCTTTAGACAAGTTTCGTGCTTATTTGGTAGGGTCTTTCATCATTGTTTTCACAGACCATTCGGCCTTGAAGTATTTATTGACGAAGCAAGATGCAAAAGCAAGGTTGATTAGATGGATTCTTTTGTTACAAGAATTTGATCTCTAGATCAGAGACAAGAAAGGGGTGGAGAATGTGGTAGCTGACCACCTTTCAAGGTTGGCTATAGCACATAATTCCCATGTATTACCTATTAATGATGACTTTCCTGAGGAATCACTTATGCTGCTAGAGAAAGTTCCAAGTGAGTGGAAAGCGCAAGACAGGAAGCACTTCTTTGCAAAGATTCATGCTTATTATTGGGAAGAGCCCTTCATTTTCAAGTATTGTGCAGATCAGATCATAAGAAAGTGTGTCCCTGAAGAAGAGCAACAAGAGATCCTTAGCCATTGCCATGAGAATGCCTGTGGAGGCCACTTTGCCTCTCAGAAAACAACCATGAAGGTCTTGTAATCAGGTTTTACTTGGCCATCGCTTTTCAAAGATTCCCACATCATGTGTAGGAGTTGTGATAGATGCCAAAGACTCGGGAAGCTTACAAAAAGAAACCAAATGCCCATGAACCCCATCCTTATAGTTGATCTTTTTGATGTTTGGGGTATTGACTTCATGGGACCTTTCCCAATGTCTTTTGGTAATTCTTATATCTTGGTGGGGGTGGACTATGTTTCTAAATGGGTTGAGGCAATCCCCTGTAAACATAATGATCACAGGGTGGTTCTCAAGTTTCTCAAAGAGAACATCTTATCAAGATTTGGGGTGCCCAAGGCCATAATCAGTGATGGAGGTACTCATTTTTGCAACAAACCTTTTGAAACCCTATTAGCCAAGTATGGAGTGAAGCATAAGGTAGCTACACCTTATCATCCTCAAACTTCTGGGCAAGTGGAGCTAGCAAACAGGGAAATAAAAAACATACTGATGAAAGTGGTGATTACAAGCAGAAAAGATTGGTCTATTAAGCTACATGATTCATTATGGGCATATAGAACAGCTTATAAGACTATTCTTGGCATGTCCCCCTATCGTCTCATCTATGGCAAAGCATGCCACCTCCCTGTGGAAGTTGAATATAAGGCTTGGTGGGCAATCAAGAGATTGAACATGGACTTGATTAGAGCTGGGGCAAAGAGGTGCTTAGACCTTAATGAGATGGAGGAATTAAGAAATAATGCTTACATCAATTCCAAAGTTGCAAAACAGAGGATGAAGAAGTGGCATGATCAACTAATCTCCAACAAAGAATTGCGGAACGGACAAAGAGTCCTACTCTATGACTCAAGGCTCCATATCTTTCTAGGGAAGCTCAAGTCAAGGTGGATAGGTCCTTTCATTATTCACCAAGTACATCTCAATGGAGTGGTGGAATTGCTAAATTCCAATGGCATAGACACCTTTAGAGTCAATGGTCATCGCCTCAAGCCATTCATTGAGCCGTTCAAGCCAGAAAATGAGGAAATCAACCTCCTTGAGCCACAAAAAGCCTGATCAGAGAAGGGTCAGATGGACTTGGTTTCACCAAAGTCCATAATTTTGTTAAATATGTTAATTTTTAAGTTTTGTAAATTATTTGATTGTAAATTTGGTCTTAAATTATGTTAATTGTAACTAACTTAAAATCAAGAGCAGATTCTTACCACTCAGGCCCAGCACACTGCCATCCTGAGGCAGATCCAGCATCATCTCGGCATTACATCAGCTCCTGAGCATGCCATTCCCAGCTCATCAGAGCCATCACAGGCCCCTCCTTTCAGCCTATGCCTCATCAGGAGCCTCCTACAGGAGAGGCAGCTGAGCCATCATTTCCATAGTAGACTCCATGTCACTCATGAGGTACCACTTCCTCCCTATTTTTCAATCGTTTTTGTCACATTGAGGACAATGTTCAGCTTGGTTGGGGGGAGAGTTGAGGAAGTAAGTATTGTTAATAGAGCTAAGTTATTTTGGTAATTTAGTTGCTTTTTGCTTAATTTTAAAAAATTTTAAGTTTTTATTCTACTCTCCATGGTTATTAAGGAAAAATTTTCAAAATGAAATGGGAGAAATTGAATTTTTGTCTTTTCACTTGACTTATAGTTTGTATTATGCTTACTAAAGTTGATGAATTATTGAAACTTCTATTGAATTCAAGTTTAGTTCTTCCACTTTAAGCTATTCATACACTATGCACAATAGGTTCCGAGTATAAGATGAAAAACTATTTCCCTCTTGACTTAGGAAAATTTAGATTTGGTACCTTTGACCTCATTTAATAGTGTTGGGACACCTTATAAAAGGCCAATGAGCCTTTGAGAAAGAAAAAATGTTTGCTTACCTTGAAACCCGAGCAAGGTCTGAGGGGTATATGGTGAAAATCTTTAAAACCTAGTGCCCTAAGCCTTCATTGGTTGGGAATCACCGACCTCAATGCTCGTTACAAGGGTGAATAGGTGGAGTTTAACATACTATAGGTGCTTGGGTATTAAAATTCATTCTCAAAAGTCCGGGGTAAAATCCGAGGAGTTAGTGGTTGAAAAATCCTTAAAGCTTGATGCCCTAAACCTTAATTGGTTGGGAGTCATCGATGGACCCCCGTTACATGGACAAATTAGAAAAGAATACCTTTAAGCCTTGCACCCCTGGAATGAAAAAAAAAAAAAGAGAAATGAAAAAAAGGGGTGCGTTCTTAGCCTATTGAAGTTGGTCAGTTTGCTAAGTGTTGAAAAGAGCTAGGTTGGGGGGAGAGATTAGTTTAGCATACTATATTCGGAAACTATCATCTCACATTTAGACTTTTGTGGAAGAATAAAGTTTGATCCTATGGAAGTGGAAATGATTTTAAAGCTTCAATTTGCATAATGCCTTCTCTTTATCAATTGTGTTTAGCAAAGTTTTTGATAACTCTTGTTGAAGTTTGAGTTTTATTTCTTTAATGTTCCATGTGAGAGTTAGATCATCATGCCACTTGAAAATTGTTTTTTGATCAGCATGATGTTGTAAATTATAGTACTTTTTATTTTTATTTTTCTCTCCTTTATTGCTAAGGGACTAGCAATATGTCAGTTGGGGGGAGTGATTACTACTCAAAAAGTGTTATTTCATAACTTGTAATTAACTCTTTTAAACACTTTTGAGTAGTAGTTATCATCTTTTAACCCAATTAACATATTAAGGACCCTTGCAATCAATTCTAATCAAATTGTGTAAGTTTTGGTGTTTTTTGTTAGTAATTTGATCACCAAAGCAATCCAAGATTGAGGAGAGTTATTTGGAATCCATGGCAAAGCAATGGAAAGCTCAGAAACATGAAGAACCGAAGCTTTGAAGTCCTTTGCCATAAGCAAATCCGGAATGCAAGGAGTATGGGACAATGATCGCGAGTGCCGTGTCCAAATAGGATATGCTATCGTCCGGGTGTGATGATCGCAAGTGCCGTGTCCAGATAGGATATGCTATCGTCCAGGTGCATGATGTTCGCAAGCGCCGCGTGCCTGCTTGGGGAATTTGGATGAAGTTGCTCCGGATGGGTCCCTACACCATGCACACGCGGAATTCTGTCCGGGTAACGTTCCATCTTCTTCGGATATCCCACACGCGAAATTCTGTCCAGGTGACGTTCCATCTTCTCCGGATATCCCACATCCGGAATTCTATCCGGATGACGTGCCACCTTCTCCGGATGTTTCACATCCGGCAGACATATCCAGATGGGAAAGGAGGGCGTTTCAACTTCCTCGGTTAGACATATCCGGATCCGCCGATAGCGCTTACCCGGAGAGTTTCGCAACCATTTTGCACAGTGCCGCGGTGTTCTCCTGAAGCTTCCCGATATTTGCGACCGACATTTTGAGATATTTTGCTTTAGATATTTGATGTCTAAATCCCCAAAATCTCCTTGTAACCCACCTATCATAGGATTCCTTAGTCTTTAAGTAAGAACAAAGGGTGAATAACCCCTTATATATAGTTTTGTAATGATCTTTATCTTTGTACAAGTTTTGGAAGGAAGTAAAATACAGAGCCTTTGCTCTACCTTACCTATTTGTTTTGATTGTTTATATTCATTTAATTTTTCTTACTAGCCAAACAAGTTCTGAGGGAGTATCTTCAGAGAATGAGTGGCTAGACTTTTAGTTCCTTGGAGCTAAGGTTGTCGGGAAAGGTTCCAAGTGCAAAAATGTATAGCTTTGTGGTTTCAGCCATTAATGAAGAGAAAGTGTGACCCGTTAATGGTTTTTATCTTTTTAGTTAACTTAAAACGCTTTTAAATCACCTGGGCCAACACTTGGTAAGGCAAGTGATCTCCATCCATTGAGATGCACTAGTTTATCTCTTGCGAGCCTTTGGGAGGTGATTTGAAGGTAGGATTTTCTAGAATAGCCAACACTTGGTAAGCTTTTGGACTCCAAGGAGACATCCATTAGTTATCTCTTGCGAGCTTTTGACAGGTAATCCAACATTAAAGATCACCTTGAATGGAAAATGCTAGGTAAGAGACACGAGCCATTGCAAGGTGCATCAATGAGAGGGATTTAGTGTTTGAACCCATTAAAGGGAAGCATCTGTACAACACCGGTTAGAGAATTGACTATATGTTAACTCTCTAATGCGAGGAAATGAACCAAATGACCGGAACTCTGTTTTTGCACGAGGAACCTCCCCTGTGAACCTAAACCTCCAAGGAATGTTTTTCTTCATAAGTAATTTCCATTACTTCCTTTGCCGTTAGCTTAAACCTAAACCTTTTTCAATCAAAGTTTGTGTTTTATTTCTTAAGCTAACCTTGAAATGAAAAAGCACCAATTCACTTTGAATTGGTATTATTTATGAATTGAAAACCCTTCCCAGTGAACGATCCTAAAGCAACTATGCTATAGTAGCTTTGTCTTTGCTACCCTAGTTCCTGGTGTAATAGGTTATAAATTTTGTTGATTACTCCCTCAATCAAGGAACACCTGCTGGACATGAATCAGCTAATACACCAAGTGGGCACGAATCAACAAACTCACTATCATTATAGATCAGTTTCACTTGAGTGCGTGTGTGAAGGATATCATATATCCTCAAATTGATTAAGATAAAACTTAACAAACTTATATTTATCACATGTATATTAGTTGGAAAAAATTTTATATTATTAGTTTGTTTTTTATATTTAAAATTCAAATCATTATGTAATTAAAATCATATTGTAAATACTTTTAAATATATAAATTTTCATTTTTATATAGAAGAAAGAATATATATAACTTAGATCTATAGTTCAACATGTTTTAGAGCTACGACTGAATTAAAGGTAATCCAACAATATTATTTGAGTAAATGGAGTAGTGATTGAAAGTTAATATAACTAGGCATATATCAAGGTTTTTTACACTCATGGTGCTCCTAAAAAGTGGTCAAACTAAGTTCAAATAATAATTCAATAGATTTATTCACAAAGACACTACAAGTTATAACATTGAATAAATAGATACAAAACATCAAAATACATACATTGTTGAAGAAAATGTAATTATGTCTATATAAGTATGTGAATGTCATTGTTTCTTGTTTTAAACCAGACCCTACCATGGCTTAAGCCTTTCCATTGTTTGAAATCAATACATATTCCATTTTTTTCTCCCAACCATTGTTAGAATCCAAGATATCAAAGGATATCATATTGTCCCAGAGTTTAGGGCAAAATGCTAATTGCAATTCTTGTATAGTTTGATATGATATAAAAATAAGACCACTCCTAGGTTGGTATATTGAACATTGGAAAAGTTTCATACAACCATACTCATCAAAATATGAATTACATATAAATGAACCCCAATGGGATAAATAGCCAAGAAACCATAAAAACGTCATATCAAAAGTGACAATGAAAGATATAAGTTAATTCTAAAGTACACCACAAGGAAGAATACACCTTCATTATATGACATCTCATGAAAATGCTCCTAATTGAAGGGCAACTCTTTCAAGAATGTTAAATTCCTTGGAGCATCATATTAAGATATTGTGATCCTTAAACACGATCACACTATTTGTGACAAAGGAAAACAATGAATGAAATAGGAAAATGAAGAAACTAAATACTTGGTTGAAAAGAGAAACGACATTCAAGTACAACCTCATTGCTAAAGAAATCACTATGATGAGAGAGATAAGGGAACACACCTCTCCCAAATCTTTGCTTTTTCCAAATTCAAAAAACATGTTCCAAAATTGTGCCACATCAGAAGATGAATGGTTTTGCTTCACCTAAGAGACCTTTGGGCAAAGGAAACAAGATTCATAGAATATCCTAAGTCATCTTAAGCTCCATAAAGTTTTATTTCAACATAGACACATAACATAATGATTAAGAAGTGTCACTAAAAGAAAAATAAGGTTTCATGACATATATTTTCTTAACTAATGTACATTATATGTCATAATGTCCTATTTTAATTAACAAGGATGTGCAAAGTCCAAAGGTTTCCCCATTTGAAGCTTCTAAGCTTGCTTTGGAGTATCAAAAACAAAGATTCAACACCTTGAAGCTCAATATGGGGAAAAATTAAACAAAGATATACTAGTACTTCTTTAAGTCATAAGGGTAGTATACACTAATTATTTATTTTTCTTAGATGCAAATGAGGGTTACAATTCTAAGGAAGCTATTGAACTTCTTGAAAAGTTACATGGTAAAAATCTTCAAATGCGAAGAAAAATTGTATTATAAACAATCTCTTTATCTTATTATGCCATATTTTTTAGTTTTATATATGGATTTCAAGTGGGTTAAAATACCCTCATTCTTGTTGTAGAAATGGGGTGTTTCCTACTTGCTTTGAACAACTAGTTCATAGAGATGACTAGAAAGATCTTACACATGTTAGTGATGTTGCAAGAAAAACTATGTGATTTGTGTTGTGAGAGATGAACCCTACTAGAGTTTGCCTAATGTTTAGAAAATTAGTAATGAAAATTTTATAGATGCCATTAACATTAAACCAAATAAAATAAGGGCTTTTGGGGTACTTAAAAATTATAAAGATGGCAAGAAATTGATGTCCTACTTAAGCTTAAATAGGCCATAATTTTTGCTTTTCATCTGCTTGTTGGGCTTAACTACTTCAGGTTATTATAACATTTATATCTAACTTCATTTTTCACAGATAATAAGTTCTATAATCATATTGATCAATGTCATGTGGAAAATCTAATATTATTATTTCTATGATTACAAATTCCAAGAGTTTAAGGTATAAATTTTGTTAGAATTGTATGAGTAAATTTGTTAGTCTAGATACACCCAATCTATTGTTAAAACATCTAATTTTGTGAGGTTCGAAGCCATATTGCTTGTAAAGTTTAAAAATGATTTTGGGTTTAAATTGATATGCTAAAGTTGTGAGCATTTTTAGGTTCTTTTCATATGTTTACTTGTGTTAAGTGTTACTTGTCTATGTTTTGCCTCTCTTTATGAGTTTACTAACTCTGGGTCGGGGAGGTTTGCTAAGTATATTCAAATAGAGCCATTAAAAGCATAACATGATGTAAAAGAATAAGTTTTCATTAATATATTTATACATTATGGTTTATGGTTCCACTTTTCTATCCCTAATTGGAGTATTACTTATTTAAGCATTCACACCTATATCCATTGCTTCTTACATGACTTGGGTATATTAGGAGTTGCACAAAAGATTTAAGTCATAAATTCTTTGCAAGATGATAAGTTTGTCATAGTCGATTCATGGAATTAGACAATCTATTTGAGGTTGTAGTGTGTTATCTCATAATTGAAGAGATGACTTATCTTGGTCATTGAGATGAGTTTTCCATGGTAAGTGCACTAGTGTGTATGGTTACATATTAGATAAGACCTACGATGAATCATGGCATCCGCTATCAAGTAGTCAACTTTGAGAGAATATTAAACTAGTGTTGAAGTCTTCAATAGCTTTAATCTATGTGTAAGATCCTACAATGATCAAATATTTTCTATGGATTAAGTCACTATTGGTTAAAGCAAATGGCAACATGTCTTCTCAAGATAAGAACCATGATATATCATGAGACTAAGACGTGTTCCTTTGAGTGATCCTAAGGACTTGTGATCACGTAATATGGAGTTGCAGTAATTCCTTAAGTAGAATTTGACACATATCTTTTGTGGAATAGAGTATGTCGATCGATCACAAAATATGAGAATTTGAGACTCAAGAATTGTAAAGGTAATCTTGAGAGGTTGACAAAATCAACCTTGTTAAATTATGGACATCGATTCATGAGGAGTTTATATGTAGCAGATAGTAGGTCATAGATCCGAGAAATAGATTAAATTAGTTTTAATCTTTCTATCTCAATATAATTTCATATGGTACTGGAGTGTAATTACCTTACTTTAATGGAGTGGTAAGTCAACTTTAGAATTAGATAATGAGGGAGCTAGTATTTTCCTATGGGTCTCAATGACCCTACTCGCGTTCTTATTTTTTGTTGACACAAAGTCCTAAGGTTTTATGGAGAATTGATCATTTATGTGTATAAGGGCATTTTGGTAAAAACACAAAATCGCAAAAGATTTTATGATTAATTTTTTTTTCCTGAATTAGGCTAACTAATTAATCAGAGCCTAGTAAGGGTTAATTAATTAATTAGAACCCAATAGATTAAATTAAGTGACCCAAGTTCAAGGTAGGATAAAGTCACTTAAACCGTCGAAGAAGTTTATCATATAAACCTTCTTGGGTGTTGGAAGCAACTTGGGACACCTGGAAGCACCGCTTGATTGTCCCACTCGAGTGTTATAAGTGACTTCTCAAGCGTTAATCTCAACACTCGAGTGTTGTATCCTTGACATGTGCACCCAAGGTTGTTTTTGTAATTTCTTCGGCCATTGTTTCTCTTAAAGGCTCATCTTTTCCCAATGTTTTCTATGCCATGGATGTCCATGACTGATTTTAAGCACCATTCTCACTTTTGGGTAATCAAAGATAGATAAAAATCCTATTTTTACATAAAGGGAAAATCCTATGCTTCGTGGAAACAAAGCTTACAATCTCTTTAAGAATAAGAAATGATTTTTACATTAAAATATAAAAACCTATTGTAGACCCCTAATTTTGGTCTTAGGAGAGACATATTTTTATGAGCACTTTTTGTGACCTTCTAGAGACTTCTAAAGACAGTTGAGGAGGACACGTGGCAAAGGGGATTCCCTACAAGTGAGGACACATTTCAAGGGGTGATTGTTTCTTATATTAGGTTTGTTAGTGAGCTGAAAAAAAAGAGGAACGGGAAAAAAACCAATGAGAGGGAGAGAGAAAGAGGTGGAATGACTAATTTCAATGGGGTTTCTAGGGAGCAGGAGAGTGAGCTGGTTTTGAGGGAGATTGAGGTAGTTGTTTTGAGGGGAAACATTTCGGAGAAAGAGAAAGTAGATTCTGAGAGCTGAGTATAGTGAGGGAGCTATTTTTTAGAGAGTGAGCAAGCTGAGAATGGAGAGAGAGTAAACAACTTTTAGGAGGGCAGAAAGAAAAGTTTTAAGAGTTTGAGAGAGAGTGGGCGGAGAACAAAATAAGGGGGGAGAAGAGAAAAAGAAGGGCAAGAGTAGGAAAATAGAGAAGGAGCTCGCCAGTTTTATCCAAGTATGATTATTGCAAGCTTTTCACACTATTTTGCTCTCATTTTATGTTGACTTTCTGGGCTTTTATCTTGTTGATTGTCGTAGATATGAAGAGTTATTTGATTGTTTTAGTTGAATATGATCCTTTGTATGCATGCTCTGTTTTGGGTTTTCTTTGGTTTCCCATGTACAAGGCTAATACATGGATTTATTTTTTAACTTGATATCTGAGAATAATGGCTCTTGTTCCTTGATGATTCCACCTGTATTAGCCTATGGATGTCACCTAAAATGAGGCTCTATACGTTCAATGATTTGCTTGATTTTCTATTTACTCTTCCCCCAGTTTTTACTTTGGCTCCTATTTCCATTTTTATTCCTCTATTTTTGGTGTGTTTAGGGTGTTGAGTATCACAACTAGGTTGGCCGTTTTGATTGGGATGTTTTATGGGAGAGCCCTATGAGGGCAAATTCTATACAAACGGGTATTCCTAGATATCTGTAAGCCATGTGGACCACATTGAAATGCCTAAGGATGCAATGGAGGAATACAGATGAGGATGAGTAAACTTCTACTTGATGCTCTGAACACAAGTGAGGTAATCATGTAAAATGGGGTACTGCAGTCTATGAATTTTTCACTGTGGTCATGGGTGGATTTCCTCATGCACTAGGGTTACAGTGTTTGCAAGTTTGCGATAGCAAGGTAGATAAAAGTGTTGGTAGTTGTGCAGGGAAGTTGGATGAGAGGTGATTATGCATTCATTTTTGCTAGAGAACTCTTGAAAGACAGGAAGCAAAACAGAATGGAAAGAAAATGTAGCTGGGCTTTTCATTTATGGTTGTTCCATGGTAATGGAATTTCTACAAGAGGATTTAAAGTGCGTTTGGCAGTAAATTTCAAAAGTGTTTCTAGTATTTCTAATACTTAAAAAATAAAAAATTTCAAGTGTTAGAAAGTTTAAAAACACTTCTCCGAATCACTGCCAAACACACTCTTACTGTTCTTGAAGTAGTGTGCAAGTTATTGACAGTTGTGATTAATCTCGTTATTTGGGGCAAACATTCTATATTTGTGGGGCAGTGAGGGTTTTGATTTGTATGGTAGATGGGTTTTTGCATCAACAGGCACAACAATCACAATCTCAACTTATTCAAGGACTGGGAAATGCTCTCTGCCACCTTTGCACCCTAGGACACGCTTCTTAAACCTTGTACCCGAGCACCTCTCTATTCGCCAATCATATGAGAAAACTAATGGATTTGGATTTGATATTCTCTTATTAGAGCATAATTAGAATGAGGGCTCTAGAATTTGACAAAGCAGTTAATCAGAAAGAAAGCCATACTGCTGCTCGGCACTTTCAAACATTACATCCAACTCACTCTTGCATGGCCACCTTTTCTGTTTCATATGCTTCCTGGTGGTGCATCTTTAAAGCTGATATTAACATGGTTTCCACCACGGGATTCACCTGGGTCCGCTTCCCAAACCAATTGGTTGTTGTTCTATGTGGGTTTGCACCTTGAGTACAGAAGATTCTATCACTGTCCACTTCAAATTTGCTGCCCAAATATTGGAAAATGACGCATCAGCTTATCTAAAAGTTGGGGATATGGGTGTTATGAATCTTCATAAATGCAAGGAAGTGGAACCTGAATATTGGCTTCCCAATGGAAATACTGGTTTAGGAGAGCATGTTTCTCAGCAATGTAATAGAGTTGAAATCAAGGGAATGGGTTTTCGGTCTGAAAGGGAAAGCAGAAGTGTGGGATCAAGTCAGATGATACCACCTTTCTTGTTGGTGCTCTTTTCTTGTAGGCATCTTGGACAACTGCAATCAATCAAATATCCTTCATTGAGAAGGTCCTCCCTATGTGCATGTGACCCATGCGTGCATGGCCACCCAAAACCTTTGCAAAACCCTCCATCAAAATCCCTCTATCAAACCCAAATCCCGAGCTAAACAACTCCATGCCTAAAGCCTTATGACCAACTCACCATCCTCCTAACCTTCATACCCACCAAACTCGGCACTGATGCTTGGTATTTATGTTCGAGAGCTGAAAATCTAGCAAGACAACTAGAGCAATCAAATCATCAGATTTTGCTTCAAAAAATACTGGAACACAAGGGAGCATGGCCACCTTTGAGACCCCCCCACCCCTCCCCGTTAAGCTGCATATGCTTCCCTCCACTCCAAAAATCACCAATTTGAGTCTGCCTTTGTCGAGCAACAACTTAAATATATGTTAGTGGACAAGAAGCTGAAGGAGACAGAACTCGTCCTTGATGCCACTAAGCTTTCCGGCACCAAGAGACCATCATTTGAATGCTTGGAAAATCGCCTTTTTAGAGAGATGCAAGAGCCAAGAAACAAACATGACAACATTAAAGATGCAACAACTGCTATGGAGTGAATTAACAAAGTCAAAGATCAAACACGGACCTAAATTTGGTCCACCTACTCCATTTATGCAGAAGAAGCTCCTTATAGTTTTGAATGATTGCGCTAAAACGTCCTCTTTCATTGACGATATTCCCATATTTGAGTCACCCATGCATTCCCCTTGATTTCTGACGATGGAGCTCCTTAAAAGGTCACAAAGGAAGTAGAAAATGTTTAGGTACACTTTGTTGTGACGCAATTCATGAAGTTGGGTTCTTAGTTCAAGAAAGCAATGTCAATATGGATTTCTAGAATTTTGTTAATCTGGTAGATGAACTTTGGGGCAGTCTCAATTTCGTGGCCCACATAAGTACTGGGTTTTTCCTAGACCACCACTTCTTGTGTTGGGCATAGCTCCACGTGTCCATTGCCATCCTTCCCCATGTGCATGAGATCCCTATCTTCATGGCCACCTCAGCGTATGTGCTGAGTCTTTCCGAACGCGTAGTTGAACCCCCTTTTTGGCCCCCCATGTGCTGAGAAAATTTGGATACAATGGAGAAAGGAAACACTCTCACACACTCACTTTGATACAATAAAACTCTCAAAGATACAAAATAAGAACAAGAAGAAGAGGAACACAAGAAAGGCTCAAACAAGTTCTTGGAACTTTGTCCAAAGACTCTATTTCCTCCCACCTCTAGAAATCTTTTTGGGAACTAAATGGAAATAGTCTTGGGATTGATCAAGCCTTTTCACTTTTCTGCATAAGATTTCAAAAAGAAGAAAAGTCATATATAACACTCTTAGGGTTGAAAAAAAGGTTACAAGGATGAGAAAAAACCCATTGTCTTCCTCAATCTCTTCATCTTTGTAACATTCAAAATTAAATCATATGTTTAATTCACACATTAAACATGATTTAATCTCAAATGTGTAACTCTCTTACACTTAACCTCTTAAGTTTATAAAGTTACAAAGATGAGAAGACTCATTGTCTTCCTCAACCTCTTCATCTTTGTAACATTCAAAATTAAATCATATGTTTAATTCACACATTAAACATGATTTAATCTCAAACGTGTAACTCTCTTACACTTAACCTCTTAAGTTTATAAAGTTACAAAGATGAGAAGACTCATTGTCTTCCTCAACCTTTCAAGTTTTGTAACATTTCAAAACTTAATCATGTGTTTAATTCACACATTAAAAGTGTAACCCTTCTTACACTTTATTTTCCAAAAGTTATTTTCAAAAGTGTAACTCTTCTTACACTTTATTTTTAACCAACAATATATATATATTTATATAAATATAACAATCCCCCACTTGGTTAAAAATAAACATAAACCCTTATAACCTTAACAGTGAAAATGCATAAAATAAAATATCTTTCGATTTGAATTTTACCTTAGTGTAATTGTCACAAAGCTCCGTTGAAATCCCAGGTTGCTTGTAGCATTGAACCAGTTATTCCTTGTAACGAAACCGGTAACAACACACACACTTCCACTAACCACACGAGTGCCCATTATTTTCTTGCTTAGCACTTTTATGGCCATGTGCTCAATCCATTCATGAACTTTTTTGAAAGAAACTCCAACTCTCATGAGAGGCGGCACCACCCCTAAGTTCACATAGGTGAAATTCTTCCAGCATCCTTGTTACCTTTAAGATGTTTGTCACACATAGACTGAATTTCATTAAAAGCTTTAAGCTTAACCCTCCAACGGTAACAACCAGCATTAATCATCACAGATGGAACTCACATGTTCTAATGCTGCCACAACCCACTTATCAATGACTTGTTTTTACCCATTGAACTTAAGACTAGTCATTTCGTAGTATTAAGTTGGGTTACCATCATTGGTGAGTTTTATTTAAGGAGTTTTAGTCCCATCCCTTTAGATGTTATCCTTACTAAATCTCTTGTAAGAGGTTTAGTAAAAGGATCCGCCAAGTTTCCACTTGACCTCACAAATGAGATTGAGATGATTCCATTTTGAATCAATTGTCTTACATACTCATGTCTAATGCTTATATGTCTAGACTTCCCATTGTACACTCCACTGTACGCACGAGCTAGAGTGGCTTGACTGTCACAATGTATCGACACTGTTGACACATTATTTGCAGTAAAAGGGATGTCCATCATGAGATCCCTAAGTCACTCAGCTTCTTTTCCAGTTGCAGCTAGAGCTATAAACTCTGCCTCCATGGTTGAGTGTGATATACAAGTCTGTTTCTTGGATCCCCAAGAGACAGCCCCACCACCAAGTGTAAACACCCAACCTGTGGTAGATAAATTATCTCCCATACTCGATATCCAGCTTGCATCTGAATACCCTTCAATTATAGCAAGAAACTTTGAATATTGGAGGCTTAGTTCTTTCATATTCTTTAGGTAACCAAGAACTCTACCAATAGCTTTCCAATGTTCCACGCTTAGATTGCTAGTAAACCTACTTAGTTTACTAACTGCAAATGAAATGTCAGCCCTAGTACACTGAGCAGCATACATAAGACTTCCAATTGCACTTGCATACTCAAGTTGAGCCACCGATCTACCATCATTCTTTTCAAGTTTTATACTTGAATCAAATGGAGTATTAGCATCTTTAATCTTAAGATGACTAAATTTGCTAACTATTTTCTCAATATAGTGGGTTTGGTTCAAAGCATAACCCCCACTATTTCTTTTCACTTTGATACCTAATATAGTATCAACTTCTCCAAGATCTTTCATCTTGAAGGTTGAGGATAGAAACCTTTTCGTTTCTATTATTCCTTTCATGTCATCACTCAAGATTAACATGTCATCCACATATAGACACACTATGACCATATAGTCATCACAAGTCTTAGAATATAAGCACTTGTCCACATTGTTGTGTCTAAATCCATCCGAAAGAATAGCATGATCAAATTTTTCGTGCCATTGTTTGGGAGCTTGTTTTAAACCATATAATGATTTGACAAGCTTACACACTTTGTTTTCATTCCCCAGTAGAACAAAACCTTCCGGTTGTTCCATGTAGACCTCCTCATTGAGATCCCCATTCAAGAATGCCATTTTGACATCCATTTGATGAACAAATAGATTATGAATTGATGCCAAAGCAAACAATATCCTAATCGATGTTGTTCTAGCCACCGGCGCATAGGTATCAAAATAATCAATACCTTCTCTTTGTTTAAACCCCTTAGCTACTAATCTAGCCTTAAAGGTTTGAATCATGCCATCGGTGTGATATTTCCTTCGAAATACCCACTTGCACCCTATTGGTTTAGATCCTGGTGGAAGGTCTACCAATTCCCATGTTTGGTTGGACATAATTGAATCCATTTCATCATTGATAGCCTCTTTCCAAAAAGCAACATCTCTAGAAGCCATAGCTTCTTTGTATGTTTTGGGATCCTCCTCTATTTGAAGTACTATAGGAATTTTTCTTATAATATCTTCTCTATTTCCTTCTACTAAGTAAAAGGAAATTCTTTGAGAGTCAATCTCATCCGATCCCAACACTTTCTCTTTTCTAGCTCTTTGGCTTTTCCGAGGCACAATGGGTTGCTCAACAACCTTTGAAGGTGTTTCCTCTTGAGACTCTCCAACACTAGTAGGTACTTGAGAATTGTTATCACTCAACAAATTCTCAAAAAACTTTACCTCTCTTGATTCAATTATCACATTAGACTCCAAGTCTAATAGCCTATAAGCTTTGCTATTTGAGGCATAGCCTACAAATGCACACTTAATGGCTCTTGGACCCAATTTTGTTTTATTTGGATCCGTTTTCTTGCAATAAGCAAGACACCCCCACACTTTGAAGTAACCTATATTAGGCTTCCTTCCTTTCCATAACTCATATGGAGATATCTCTTTTTTCTTCATAGAAATTCTATTCAAAATATGGCAAGTGGTCAACAAAGCTTCACCCCACAAATTGAAATTCAATTTAGCATGCAATAACATAGCATTCACCATTTCCAAGAATGTTCTATTCTTTCTCTCCGCTATGCCATTGTGTTGAGGTGTATAGAGTGCGGTGCACTCATGTATTATGCCATATTCTTCACAAAAAGAATTGAATTCACTAGAGAAATATTCACCACCTCTATCACTTCTAAGCACCTTAATATTTTTTCCTAGTTGATTTTCAACTTCGGCTTTGTAAACTTTAAAGGCATTGAAAGTTTCACTTTTGTTTTTCAACAAAAACACATAGGTAAATCTAGAACAATCATCTATGAATGTAAGAAAATACGTATTTCCACCTCTTGTTAACATGCCATTAAGTTCACAAAGATCACTATGTACTAAATCAAGCAAATTAGATGATCTCTCAACACTATGAAAAGGCTTTTTAATCATCTTTGATTTAACACATATTTCACATTTTTCAAATTTCTTGGTATCACAAGCAATCAAACCACATTTCACAATCCTTTTAATAGTGCTTAAACCAACATGTGCAAGCCTATTATGCCACAAAAATAAAGAATTTGAATCACACATATAAGTGGAAGTAGAAGCCATTTTAATGATATTGTCATTGGTACAAAGTTTGATCATCCCATCACAAGAATACCCATTTCCCACAAAGTTCCCCGATTTGGATAAAATTAGCTTACCGGATTCAAACACTGCTTTGATACCCGGTTTGCCAAGCAAATCCCCACTAACCAAATTTTTATTCATATCGGGGACATACAATACATTTATAAGAGTAACCCTTTTGCCGGAGGTAAAAGCAACTTCAATAGTGCCCTTGCCAAGCACCTTGGATCTTCCTTCATTGTCCATTTGAACCTCTTGATCTCCCTTTGCATCTTCAAAGGTCTTGAAAAGAGATTTGTCATAGGTAACATGAACTGTGGCACAAGTATCATACCACCATCCTTGCACCTTTTCTTGGACAACGCACACATCGCTTAGTGTTGCAATGATCTCCTCATCAATTGCATTCACCACAACCCTTTTTTGGTCCTTTCGATACCTACACTCCCTAGCATAATGCCCGGGTTTTCCACACACAAAACAAGGACCTTTCTTGCCCTTAAATTGCTCTTGATTTTTCTTGGGGCTCATATAATTTCCGGAATTCCTTTTGTTATTTTTACCTCTAGGATGATTGGCCTTTGAAACCGCATTGGCTTTGTTAGTCCCACCATTGGACTCTTCCACCATTTTGTCTCTTGATCTCGATTCTTCCTCAATGCGAAGATGTTTTTGAATCTCTTCCAAGGAGTAATCTTCACTCTTGTGGAGAATCCTCTTCCGGTAGCCTTTCCAACTTGATGGTAATTTAGCCACAATAGCACCAACTTGGAAGGCCTCCGGAAGTTCAATTTTGAGAACTTTCAACTTATTCACAATTACTTGCAACTCATGAATTTGTGGTAAGAGAGGCTTTTCATCAAAAAATTTGAAATCTATGTATTGAGAAATAAGAAACTTTTTAGTACCTTCTTCCTCGACTTTATACTTGTTTTCAAGAGCCTCCCAAATCTCCCTCGCGGAATTGGTGTTGGTGTAGAGATCATATAGTCTATCGGATAAGGCGTTCAAAATATGACCCCTACATATGAGCTCATCCTCCTCCCTCTTCTTCCTTGCCGCCACCACTTGAGGTGTGTCATTTTCCTTTGGTTCCGGTAATGGTGCCAAGGTAGGATCAAGGATGTAAAAAATCTTGAGTGTTGTGAGAAGGAATCTCACCTTGTCTTGCCACCTAGTGAAGTTGGAACCATCAAAACGATCCAACCTCACAAGGTCTTGGTTCATAATCTTGATAGTCTCTCCCTCCATTGAGAATAGAGTCTTTGATTGTTGAGAAAATTTGGATACAATGGAGAAAGGAAACACTCTCACACACTCACTTTGATACAATAAAACTCTCAAAGATACAAAATAAGAACAAGAAGAAGAAGAACACAAGAAAGGCTCAAACAAGTTCTTGGAACTTTGTCCAAAGACTCTATTTCCTCCCACCTCTAGAAATCTTTTTGGGAACTAAATGGAAATAGTCTTGGGATTGATCAAGCCTTTTCACTTTTCTGCATAAGATTTCAAAAAGAAGAAAAGTCATATATAACACTCTTAGGGTTGAAAAAAAGGTTACAAGGATGAGAAAAAACCCATTGTCTTCCTCAATCTCTTCATCTTTGTAACATTCAAAATTAAATCATATGTTTAATTCACACATTAAACATGATTTAATCTCAAATGTGTAACTCTCTTACACTTAACCTCTTAAGTTTATAAAGTTACAAAGATGAGAAGACTCATTGTCTTCCTCAACCTCTTCATCTTTGTAACATTCAAAATTAAATCATATGTTTAATTCACACATTAAACATGATTTAATCTCAAACGTGTAACTCTCTTACACTTAACCTCTTAAGTTTATAAAGTTACAAAGATGAGAAGACTCATTGTCTTCCTCAACCTTTCAAGTTTTGTAACATTTCAAAACTTAATCATGTGTTTAATTCACACATTAAAAGTGTAACCCTTCTTACACTTTATTTTCCAAAAGTTATTTTCAAAAGTGTAACTCTTCTTACACTTTATTTTTAACCAACAATATATATATATTTATATAAATATAACACCATGGGCATATATAGCTCCTAACCACGGAGCTTACAACCCAATCTAAGTAAAGAAAGAAATCCAAATGATAATCATTCACAATTATAACTATCATATTTAATAGAAAACAAACGATTATTCATTCTTGGGGCCATGGGATGAAAAAGAAGTCTTGAAAAACAGAGTTAGCATACCTTAGAGTAGATCTAACACGCAAAAACTTAACCTAGGGATTTGATACAAGTTGTTGGGAACCCTAAATTGCTTCGTTCCCTTACTCTAGATCGAACAAGTGCATTAAAAATTTTCCTAGGCCTTTAGATCCTATGCAATAGAAGCAAAACAAAACATATTTTACCAATATAAGGTCTAGAGAAAAGCCATTAGAAAAATTTACCTTTGATTTGGATGTTCCCAAATTAATTCTACTTGGTGAAGATGAAGAATGAAGAATCTAGAAGTCTCATACACTCAAACCACAATCTTGACACTCCAAAGTGTAGGCTTTAAAGAGAGGAATCTTACGCTCACTCTCTCTGGAGGTGGAAAAAATTGTCTCTCAAAAAGTTAAGGAAACCCTAACCCCTAAGAGGGTACTTATAGGGTTTTCCTAATGAGCTTAAGTGACTTGAGCTTATCAAGGCTTAGGTCACTTAATCTAACCCAAAATAGGTCTTAATTGATTAATTAACCACACAGTGTCATTTAATTAATCAATTAGCCCAATCAAGAGAACTTATTCACTATCCCCTATGCAACTTTGCATAATTACCAAAACGCCCTTATGCACAAAAATGAATCAAATATTAATCAAACACTCATAAATTGTGTCATCATGGTATTTAAGCTCAAAGTAGGAACTATTGGGACCCATTGGAATACTGGTTCCCTCAAAATCTAATTATGAAGTTGATTCAACATTCCACTAAAATCAGTTGCACTCCAATACCCTATGTAAATAACAGCACGAAACTCGAGTTTGTGACCTACTATCCATTACATCCAGACTCCCCATGAACTAGTATCCGTAATCTAACAAAGTCATTCTATCACCTATCAAGATTACCTCTCAAATCCTTAAATTATAGATCCTACTTATTATGTGATCAATTGACATACTCTAGTTTCAAGAAACACATGTCAAATTTTCACTAAAGGAAATGTTATAGCCATAGTCTTCTAGATCAAGTGTCCTTTGGATCACCTAAGGGGACACAATATCTCAATCCATGAGATATCATAGTGCCTCTATTGAGAATAACTGTTGTCCCTAGCCTTCATCAACAGTGACCTGCCAATCAATAGGGATATATGACAGCTTTAAGGTCTCACCCATAAGTCAAAGCGTCTTGTTGACTTTAGCACAAACTCAATATCCTCTCAAGGTTGAGAGTCCATGTAGTATAGTAACTTTGGGGAATCATGATAATCGATAGCCTTACATCTTGATTCACCATAGGTCTTATCCAATGTGCATCACATGCACTAGTGTACTCAACATGGGAAAACCATCTTGACGGTTGAGACAAGTCATCCCTCCAATTAGGAGGTAGTGCACTACAGCCTCAGATGGATTACCCAAATTCATGGATCGACTGTGAACAACTCATCACTCTGTCAGGAACCCATGACTTAGATCTTATGTGCAACTCCTAATGCACTCAAGTCATATACAATACAAGTAATATGAGACGTGTACACTCAAATAACCAATTAACGCAAATGAGATAATAAAGGGAAACCAAGAAACACAAATAAATAAATTTGTAAATTAATCTCAATCTGTTACATCATATCATTCTTTCTAGGACTCAATCTTAACAAGACACACTCTCAACCATTGTATTCTAGAAATCCTTCATCTCTCTCTTCATAAAGAGGTATGTAGCCACTTTACACAAGTGTTAAGGCTCAAAGAAGAAGTGATCGGGTGGAAGATTGTAAGGTGATTGAGATCCTTTTCATCAACTAGAATCTAATCTAAGAACATTTAGATCAAAAGGTAAAAAAATTTAGCCCACTAGATCTATTTTATCTTTTTATATCTTCTGTTGCGAGTAGATCTTGTATCCCTGAATAGTTAAATATCCTATGATTTTATGGCTTTTCCCAATAGAGAAATATTTCACTTTTGATATGTTTTACTGTTTATAAGCAAAAATAGTTAATCAATAATGCATGCATAAATTTGTATAATCTCAATTTTTACAAATAATAGCTTAGAAATGATATGTATCATTATGTCAATTAGTGAACATCATCATTAGAAAGTATGTGTGCCTTCATTAATTTGTAGCCAATTATATATTCATCTGCTCAATAATAGGGGATCTCAATGTATTGACCATTTGAAGATAAGTCTTTGCCACTAGATGGGGTCTTCATTTTGTGGTTCACTATAGTTTTATCTATTAGTCAATAATGTCATTTGTTGTGTTGAATAAATTTCTAATTAACATAGAATCTTTTTTTAAATTATATTATTAGTTTCCTTTCTTTCAAATATAGATGAAGAAGTCTATGATCCACTTTTGACCCCCTTTATTATTGTGGAGCACTCTTATAATGAATTTATGAGGTTCAGATCTTCCATCATAAATGACAAGATTGTGACATTGCCTTCTTTGATGATGCCATCACCACAAATAGGTAAGGTGCCCATATTTGAGGCATTCTAACCCTGCATAATAAGCTTCCATTGACTTCAGCTCATGTCAGGTTTGGTTAAGGGCACTTAGCTTGACCCACAAAATGAAATATCAGATGTTGTATGAATATGCTATTTTTTTTATTACCTTTTAGATATGATGAACCTTGCAATTTATCTGAGAAGTATTGGGTCTGCATAAAATAGCGGGGGATAAATTAAACTCTCACGAAAAGTGAGTCATTAGATTGATGTTTAGCTTGAGGATGTTTGTGGATGATGAGATGAGCCTATTCGCTGGTGTCTAGATAAAATACATTAGAGAATACGAGATGTGATAAATATAGTAAGAGTTCACTTTAAAATATCGAATTTTACTAACACTTTTATTAAAAGGGTTTTAAAGAGAATTACTTAGTGTTTATATTTGTTTAAAAAACCAAGTGTTTTAATTGTATTTTTTTTTTTATAATTAATTATAACAAAAATAAGATTTTTGGAAAAATCTAATTATGTGAAATTCATTTTAAGAGATTATCCCTTTTTTTAAAAAAAAAAAAAAAAAAAAAAACGGTGGGGATTCCATTTAAAAGTCACTTCCAAATAAATTCTGAATTCAAGAACGCTGACACTCTTGTCAGTGTTCAAACAAACTTCGATTTCCATGCAGCTAATGCAGTGTGAGTTAACATTTATCATTCTAATCTACCACTGTTGACTTATATGTCTATTTTTCTGCAGAAATAAAAGGGCTGTCCCCTTAAGTAAATGCATGCAGTTCGTTCAAGTCTCGTTCAGAAGAATAAATGTGAGCATGTCGTACGTGTGTGGTTGTGAGGATTTCTGCCCCAGTTTCTTTTAATAAGCGAGGTAGGCGACTGTAGATTCTTCTTGAGGGAACATTGTTGACTTCAGTTATTGAGCTCTATAATTATAGTGATTATTAACGTTTTCCAACTTCCGTAATTTGTCAGAGACCTATTGGACCCCGACCTATGGTTAGGTTGGCTGTAATGATCTTTAGCTTTTTCTTTTCTTTTTTTGAGTTTTGTGTTGGTTTGAAAACTGTGAGCACCGAATACAGTGCTCGATTTACCTTTACTCTTTGTTCTTTTTTCATTTTTTTTCTCAGGCTTCTGTGGCTTGTGGTTTTGAAGAACATGGCTATGAACTCGGGCGTGCATTATTCAATAATTACACATCATTGTCAAGCAGAATAGCATTCTTTAGGATTGATTAAGAAGAGTGAACTAGAAATTTCGATGCATTTAATGTACATAAGTTGTTAATTCTAGTGTTGTATGAACTAAAACCACCTAAACGAACCAAGATGTCTTCTGCCAATTCAATACTTCCTAACAAAGATGATACGTTTGTCTGAGGTAGACAGCTGTTAATTCTAGTGGGTTAAGTCAAAATTGTGAAGATGACAGGGTTGACCCGTGCATTTACATTTTAGACACCTAACAATTTGTTATTCTCATCTCTTCAGTCACCTCATCTATAAATTCGGCAGGCAACCTTGGCCAAGTTCATCACTAAAAATCTTGTCTCTGTGAGAGTAGTGTTGTGTGGTTCAAGATGAAGATACCTTACGCTGCATTATGTGTGATAATGGTGGTGCTCCTGAGTGAAGCGCACCTGACAAAGGCAGTGACATGCAGCCCTCAGGAGCTGAGCTCTTGCTTTGCTGCATTCACCTCATCAGCACCCCCATCAAGCACGTGCTGCAGTAAGCTGAAGGAGCAGAAGCCATGCCTATGTGGGTACCTCAAGGACCCAAATTTCAGTCAGTATGTTAACTCATCCAAGGCCAAGCGAATTGCAAGTACCTGTGGTGTTCAATTTCCCAACTGCTAAGTTGGATTTTATTTACAGTTAAGTTGGTGTCCTGATGGTATAAATATATATGTTGTGCTTTGATCATAGTCCTCATGGACATAGCTCTTTATTTGCCCCTAAGTAGGAGTTCTGATGATGTAAATCTATATATGCCGAGCCATGATCATTGTCCTCATGGACATAGCTCTCTCTATCTCTCTGTATTGTTAAATAACTTCTTATGAAAATAAGGCTTCTTTTAACTAAACTGGAAAACAATAGCCTTTTATTGAAGTTGCAGTAATACATGGCTGATTTTAGGGGCCGTTTCTTGTGGCGGATGCACAACTTGCGCTGTTAAGAGTTCCACAGATTTAAAAACGCTATCAAAGTATTGAATTTTTATTTTGCAAAAAGAAAAAACGATATCCAAACAGAAAGGAGCCTCTTTAAAAGTATTTTTAATTTAAGCGCTAGTAATAAAAGTGCTACAGATGAAGGTGTTTTAACCAGTATCACTATGAAATGGAGCCTTAAAGTGCGTTTGTCAGTAATTATAGAAAGTGTTTCTACCATGCAAATATCCCTGGCCCTCTCTAGCAAGCCATTTTGTCCAGTGATAGATTAAACTAAAAATAAAAAAGTTAGCAGGGGGGAGAAGTAACCACAGTCAGTTGCTTAACTTTAAACAATAGAAGCCCATGACCCAGCAAGGTTAATTAGTTCCTGCAGTCATTTAAGCTTTAAGGGACTCAAAACTTCAGACAATGGAAGCATTTAAAATGAATTAGGATCAATGATCTATCGGTCTAACAAAATATGTGCAGTGGTTTTAATTAAGGTACTCTACAACTTGGTCACAGGCAAGCTAAGTCCATGGCTTAAAGTTTGGTGGGTATTTTGACCTCAATGCTCAATATTTTGTGCTAGCTTTTGCTACATTCTGGGTAAGAAAATTATAAATCCCCATCGTATGCAGATTTCAGGTTGTCTGGATATTTAAAACGTGTTGTGAGACAACAGAAGTCCACCTCAAAAACTACTTTTACACTCACATGGACCTGCTTCTTGTCATCTAAGCCCCATGACAAAATCTCACAGAAGAGTCGAGGCATTGAAGTCTCTGAAGTTGGTTTTTCTCAGGTGGCCATCTCCTCCTAATTATCAAGACGATTAGAATCATCTCTACCATGAAGAATCAAAATATCTTAAATGATCACTATAGATATTTGATTGGACTCAAATTAATAATTGATAGAATCATAATGAGCAAAGAAGAGTATGAGAAGGACTCAAATTAAGTGAATATCCTTGAAGCTCTTTTAGCTCAATTGAAGTTGGAGAGAAAATAAGAATATGGAAGAAGCAGGGCAATTAGTATTTTTCAATAATGCAGATACTTAAGTGGATAGTGTCACCTTACTTTTTAAATATGTATAATGCAGAATTCCAATAACAAACTGTTACTCAAGATAGTTCACCGGAGTAGAAGTAATTAAGTTAATTTCACTGGAAAGAACAATACCTCTTTTTCCTTCTTTCTTGTTCTTTTGTACATTGCGAGTCCTAAGGATACTGTACTTTGCTTTCCATTTTTCTCCCTTAAATTTAATGGACTGGGGCTTTATAGGCTTTATAACCAATCCAAAATGGTGAAGTTCTTTTCAAAATGGCTTAGGAACCTCTCGGCTTATTGACTTGCTATAAATTGACCCTTATCCAATTCAGTACATACTATGAAGCAAAGTGTCTTTTTTCTTTTTCTAGTTATGCTTATATTTTATTTGTGGAATTCATAGATATATAAGACTTTTGAAAATTCAACTGAAGGCTTAAGCATAATTTCACAGTTCAGAACAAGGAAAAGAGTCCCCATCATCATGTGTGTCAATGTTGGTACAAGTATAGCTAGAAAGGCTATCCACAAATGGAATGCCAGCCTCTAATTCCAGTATTTCAAATTTCAGAGCCTGTTTGGTGGAATTTTTAAAAACTGTTTTATAATTTTATTTTAATTTTTAGAATTTGTTTGACGGAGTTTTTAAAAATTATTTTCTGTTTTTAAAAATAGAAAACAATTTTTAAAAACTCATAATATTATTTCGTTATTGTTATCTATTTCCAGTTTTTAAAACAAAGTGAAATATAAAACAACTTCTAGAGAATAAGTAAAAGTTGTTTTCATCGGTTTTTAAAAACAACAAAAAACATATACACTATTATTTATCTTCTATATAGAACTATTATTTTTTTTTTCGTTGGGCAAATTAATTCCAAATTAAACAAGATTTAATGCGTTGAATTTTTTTAATATGTCTATTAATTTTTAAAAAATTAAATAATAAACTCATTAATACCATAAATTTATGAATATATTAAAAAATCATTTTTCTAATATATAATAAAATAGTATATTTTCTATTAAAAATATAGTTTATGATTTTATAATAATATTATTATTTATGTTTTTACTAAAAACTATATATATATTTAATTTATTTGTAATTACAAAGTTATTTTCATTTTCAATAAGGCTTCAATTATATTTAATTAATTAATATTATATAAATTGAATTTAAAATGTTTTTACAAAATCAAAACAATTTTTTTTTTTTAAATTTATCCAAACAAGTCTTCTTGTTTTTTATTTTTAAAATCCTTTTATAAAAATAACTTACCAAACATCCTTAATTTTATAAAACATTAAAAAACTTATTTTGATTCTTTAACTTAAAAAAAGTTTCTAAAAAAAGCATAAGAAATCATGATCAAACAAAAAATAAAAAAAAAATAAAAATAAAAGTGCTTATTTGACTTGTATTAAAAATAAATTTTAAAATCATTTTTATCTTATAGAAATTTTGTTTCACTACAATAAAAAAAAAAAAAAATGTTTCATAATTAAATAAAATTATTTATCTTTAACTCATATATATTTGTAAATTTAATTTTTATTTTTTAATAAGACTTAACTTGAATTTGATTTCATATTATTATAAATTAATTTTATAAAATAAAAGTAATACATTGTCTTTAAAAACAATACAAATTCTTTCATTCAAATAAGCTTCTTGTTTTTTTGTTTTTAAAAATGATTTTTTAAAACATCTTGCTAGACACTCTAATTTTAAAAAAAATTGTAAAAAAATTGTTTTTTGCTCTCTATTTTAAAAACAAATTTTAAAAAATACCGCCAAACGGGCCCTTAATTTGTCTTCTTCAATCTATAGATCACCTTAATAACTCATCTTATCAAGTAGTTATATTCGCCATGACAAGAACAATTTTAATGTGGTTGCCTTAAATTGAAAAAAATATCTGCATAACATGCCAACCACATTCATTTATACTTACACAATGTCAGAGATAGAAGCTAGGATTTAATACAAGACATATTTTGTGTTAAGGAAACACATTTGATAGAATGTAAAGTATTGACTCATGTAATTCAATCCTATAGAATCATAAAGTTATTCTCTAGAAAGACTACCAACATTTACTCTTCTTTCCACAATCAAAGAGAAATTCTCTTCGATAAAGTCATTAACTTTGAATTATTTTTCACTCCATAATATTAGCTGTTGTAATTCTTGTATTTATACTCATATAATCAACACAATAAGTTAATAAAGCTTTACCAAAATTGTTCTCATTCTTACCTTTGAATTTTTCTTTCTACTTATTGATTATCATGGTGGTATTGTTGAGATAATCATTAGATCATAGGTGCATGCAAGATCTATCATAGGTTTCTTTAGATCCATGCAATAGAAGTAAAAAAACATTTAAAAACTTTAGATTCAGAGATGAGTGATGATACTTGTGATATGAATATTTCCAAATAGATTCCAATTGATGAAGAGATGTTGTAGATCTCGAAGAACAATAGATATTCTACCCAAAGGCTCTTTTTCTTGGATCTTGGCACCTAAGGAGGTGGAATCCTCTTTAAAGGGAATGCAAGGAACAGTTCTCCTCTCTGGAAGATTGAATGGCAAAAATTATGAAACCTTGTACCCTTAAGAGAGTTTATATCACCTTCCTTTAAGTGATTTGAGTCCATCTTAGATTTTGGTCACTTAATCTAGTAGATCCCAATTAATTAATTAGCCATATTAGGCTCCAATTAATTAATTAGCCTAATCCACAAAGATCATTCATAAGTTCTTGTGCAATCTTATGTTTCTACTAAAACATCCTTCTGCACACATATAAATAAAGAACCTAAATATTCTTCAATAAATGTATCACCAAGAAATATGAGTTCGAATGGAAACTACTGAGACTTATAAGAAACTATTGACTTCCTCAAAATCAAATTATGAAGTTGACTCAATATCCCAGTACAAAGAGTCAATTACACTCCAATATTTTAAAATATTGAAATGAGATATTAAACTTAGGTCCTTGAACTACTATCCAATTATATGTAGACTAACCATGAATTAGTATCCATAATCTAATGAGGTAGGTGTTATCAACCTCTCAATATTATCTCTCTAATCCTTAAGTCTCATATTTTCCTATTATATCATCAACTAACATAGTCCATCTCTTTAAGAGCATATGTTAAATTCCAAATAAGGAATTACTATGACCATAGATTTCCTAGTCACATATTCTTATGATCACCTAAGAAGACTCAGGACTTATGAACCATGAAAAGTCCAAGCAAGGGCATGATAAGCAAGTCATAGGCATGAAATACTGGAAACAAATATTATAGAGTGAGATAGAGAGCAAGCAACCATAATGAAGGAGGTTTGAAGCAAATGCAATCAAGTTCAAATGGAAATTTGGAACTCAAAATCCGGCGGTAGCATATACCTTGAATTTGGGTAAAATATGGAGGATATCCCAAGGTCAATTTTATCTTAGGCACTATACCACCCTAAGTGGGCCTCACATAATTG
Organism: Vitis vinifera; assembly: GCF_030704535.1. Classification (NCBI taxonomy): domain Eukaryota; kingdom Viridiplantae; phylum Streptophyta; class Magnoliopsida; order Vitales; family Vitaceae; genus Vitis; species Vitis vinifera. Next base: position 20,253,014 of record NC_081818.1, read on the forward strand.
GAAGTCATGATTTTATTATTATTTTTAGTTATTTTTAGGTAATTATTTGTAAAATAGGTCAATAGGAACATGCCACATGTTGAGTTTTTCTTGAAACTATAAAAACTCAATTTTTACGTTTTTTAGGTAGTTCTTGATTTGGAAAGGAGAAATAAAGAAAAGAAAATTGATCTCTCTTCTTGAATTTCTTCAATTAGGTTTTAGATTTTATTTTATTTTATTTTCCATCTTTCTATTTTGTTTTCTTGGTGACCAAACATAGTTTACAAGGAGAAATCATCTACTATGTTTGGCTAGCTTGATTGATTTAGAGATGCTAACATGAAAGTGAAGAATCCAAAGAAGAGTAGCAAAAGCATGGTAAAGTTATGGTTTTCTTTATGCTTTCAAGATTTAATTGATAGTAATAAATGCTCTATGTGCGATTACCTTAGATAAATTACAAAGGATTCTTATCAAGATACTAGTGGTTTATGGGAAGATCTTGATAACTAGTTACTATAATTTGATCCTACTACTAATGAGTCTAAGGGTTAAATCTAAAAAGATTAATATAGACTTTTGATTAAATAAAATTGAAAATCAAAATTAACCAACACATATCCTTGTAAGTTGTCTTAGGGAATGATATGATATATTATTACCTGATATTAGTGATTTTGTGTAACTCATGATCATTAGTTATCCTAGTTTTCCCTATCGTTATATTTTCCTAAAACAAAGTAATAAAGAGTAAGAAGGGTTAAATTTAACTTGTACTTAATTTCATTCACTTAAAGGTTTTAGGAATTTGTTTTAAAAAGGAAAATTTTAAGTTTTGGATGTAATATTGGTCTTAAGATTAGATCACATCTTGACTTTGATCCTAAACTTTAGATTTTATAATGCTCTCTTTCTTAGGATTTGACACTGGATTGTGAAAATCTTTGGAACATTATTTCTTTTGTTTGATTAATCTCATTAGATTAAAAACATACATAATCATCTAAACCAATTTTTGATTTAGGTTTTAGTCTAGATCTAATTTCTCTTCTAATTAGGTAATTTAATCCAAAAGATCAATTCAATTCATTTAAAATCATCTTCCACTTATTCATACAATGTAACTATTCAATCTCATTAAATCAAGATTTAAAAATTTAATGAATCTACCTAGTTTGCGCGCATTTAATAGTCATCTAAGATAATTTCAAGAAAAAAAATCCTCAAAATTCAATTAATCAATCAATTGGATTAAAATACCTTGGCAATTCAAGCTTCAATTCCCTAAATCACAATAAATCTCGTTTCTAGATCCTCATTTCTCTGAGAAAAATGAGATTTAACCATTTGGAGATTTGACCTCCCAATACGTGTTTAGCTAGTGAGACAATAAAAACAAGTTGTATTTGATAATAAAATCTTCAATACAAAACAACTAGAATTGATTAAAAGATCCAAAAGTCATAATGAAAATCTCTAACTCCTATTTATAACTCCATGGTCAAAAGGATACATGACAACATCTTAAAGAACATCTAGAACTTTCATTTAAAATCAAAGATTACAATTTGAGTTATAATCAAATCTAGCATAAGAACCTCTTGTTTCGCATGGGTATGCGAAATTGATAAGAACTATGCCAAATAGCTTCCAAAAATTTACATCATGCACCTTTTTGGTCATGTTGGCATGGGCATGTGAACTTGGCCTTCTCAATGTGAAAAATTTCATTAAAAACATAAGACCATGTGAGATCACCTCTTCTCTCATGCAAAAATGCCTTGTTTGAACTCATACTTTATTTTGTATTTTGCATGGCAATGCAAATTTCATATAACATGACAAATTCAACCATAAAGCTCTTTATAAATGAACCCTTGTTGATCTAGTTCACATGGCTATGTAAACTTGGCTTCTTTCATGTGAAAATTGCATGCCAAAATCACTTAAACAGATGCATTCTTATCAAGACAATTTCCACTCCAACAATTCATCTTCCTTTGAATGGCTCATTTTTCAAACATCCTCATTTCTTTTCTTTTTTTTTTTCCCACAAAAATGCTACTTCATGTACTCTTATTAACTTCACTTTAATTTATCCTTAAAAATCACCTCACAATTAAAAAGATTTATTAGTAACATATCAAGAGTACCAACATGCCAATTGAGTAAAAAGGACATGATTATTATAAAAAGATGTAACATATCTCGTATTTGACATCCAAATTATGTACTTTTTGAATAGTAATAATTAATATTAATAAATTGAGCGGACCAAACTATGTAGATTGAAAAAGGATGGACATAATACTCACTTCAAAGAAGCTAAAGTGTGTAACTTAGAAATTAGCTCCATCTCCCCCTAATGAACATTCCACTCAGGAGGAGACTAATACATATTATAGTCCCCAGAAGGTGGATCAGAAAACCAAGTATATCATACTTTGGTCTTTGGATAACATGTTACAACATTAACATGCGTTTATGCTATCAATTATGATATTCTTACCCGTCTCCATGAGATATTTAGTGGTAAGGATAGGTCAACTAAACAAACTACCCTTAAGACTATTATGAATGTTAAGATATCAAAAGAAACTGTCATTAGAAATAATATGATTCATATGATTAGACTTTTTAATGAGATAGAGATCCATGGAGTTGAGATCAATGGGGAAACCTAGGTTGACTTGGTTCTAGAGACCTTGTCAGATTCTTTCAAGTAGTTTAAGCTACTATTGTATGAATAAGATGGTGATGAGCTTAACTAAACTAATGAAAAAACTCTAAAAGATTGAGAGAATTCTCAAAGACCAAAGGGACATTCATATAATAGTCAAGGGTTCTTCAAGTTCTTCTAGTAAGAAGAAAATAACATTATAGAGTCCACTAAGCAGAAGGGAAAGTTCAAGGGGGAAGGAAAATAAGAGCAAAAGACAAGGTAAGTACTTCCTTTATGGAAAAAAAGGCCACATGAAAAAGGAGCACCCAGTTTTCCTAAAACGACATTCAAATATGCATCATTCACTTTTAATTGAATCATATTTAGTGGTGAATTCAACTAATTCTTAGTGGATAGATTTTGGGGCCATTGACCATGTCTATAATTCTTTACATGGGTTTCAACTGTGGAAAGATAGAGACATGTACTTGACATTAGCTTTTGAAGCAAGGATTGTTGTGCATGCATGGGAAATGTTACCCTTATATTAGATGATTGTTGTCTTTTAGAATTACAATGGTCTTTATGTTCTTGAGTCTAGGAAGAATTTGATTTCGATTTCAAGCTTATGTAAACTAAATTGTTAAATGGTTTTTTTTCAATTATTATTATTTTATGATAAATAGGTTTTTATTAAATTGGATAATTTGTTTATATGAACAAGATCATTAGTCATTAGTTAATAATCTTTATAGTGTGACTCCATTATCTATTTTGTCAAGTAATGATAATTATCATATCTCATAGAAGAGAAAGAAACCTAGCACTAATCAAACACAACTTTGACACTTATGCCTAGGTTATACTAATCTAAACAAGATCTAAAGATTGGTCATGTTTGGAATATTACCTTCTTTGATTCTAAAATATCTTCCAGTCTGTTAATCCTATCTAGAATGTAAGATGTGTTAGGACATTGAGTCTTGATTGTTTGTTGGCAAATTTGTTCCTTTTAATGTTTGTCCATAGAAGTCTCTTTAGATAGTGACATTCCCTCCATTGAAGATAAAGGGTTGTTGTTTGTCCAATCAGGAAGTCACAGGTATGTCTAAAAAGGTTTGACTTGTGGCAAGTTAGGTTCTTAAAAGCTATAAAGATTCAGTCTTGTTTTGAACTTAAAAAGATTTAAAATTAACTTTTTGAATAAGACAAGACAACTCAATTGGCTTGAAGTGCTTTGATGTTAAGGACCACTTAAGCACGTGAGACACTTAAAAGGTGGGTTAGTTAGCTCAAGTAGTCATACTAATTATGTCGAGATTTTTTCATGTAAATTTAATTTAAAACTCTTCCAAAACCAAAACTCTTTAGGCTTTTTACCTATATATACCTCATTATAATCCTTTGGGGGTGGAGTTCAACTAAGAGATCATTAAGAGATCGCATATTCTTTAGAGAGTGTTTCTTAGAGAGAAAACCTAATGTGCCACACCATTCCCAATCTTTTGTTAAAGGATTTGATCTCTGAATCTTAAGTTGAAGACCTTCATCTCTTCAATAAGATTGAAGTGTATTCACTTGAGCAATCAGAGGTTGTTGCATCGCGGACTAGATCAATTTGTAGATACTAGAGAGCAAGTCTTTAAGGGTCAAGTAAATTTATGTAACTTGATCTCATATAGTGGATTTAGATTAGCAGTCTTAAACCTCGTGGTTTTTTATTTCCACAGTTAGTGTGAGGATTTTCGACATGAAAATCTCTTATGCCTTATTGTTTATTATTTGATATTTTGTTCGAATTGTCCACAATAGAAAGAAATGATAACCCCTAACTACTTGTAGGGTAAAAATTGGGTGTAACATAGAAATTTTTATTAAATTTTTTTTAACACCTATTTACCCCCCTCTTAGTATTACCCTATTGAACTTAATTAAAAGGGCTTTTTCAATTAGTATCAAAACGAGATAAAAATCAATTCTTTATCATTTTGATTAAAAATCCAATGTTTATTGATTTTATTGATAAAAAATCAAATTTTTATTAATCATATAGGATAAAAATCAATTTTTTATTGATCCTATAAGTCTAGTATGGAACATTCAAAGACAGAAACACCTTTGAATATTCCACCCTACTTTGATGGGAGTAACTATTCCCATTGGAAAACTTGATTGATGATTTTCCTTAAAATGCAAGGCAAAAGCGTATGAAATGAAGTATAATATGGATGAGGACCCCCATTGATCCTTGATGATCAAGGAAGAGTAACAAGAGAACTTAAACCTAAACATGAATAGGACAAAACCAACAATGAAGGTAGTGAAGCAAATGTTAGGGCTTTATTTATTATTTTTAATGGAGTTTGTCCAGATGAGTTTCATAGGATAGCAAATTGTAAACATGCAAAAGAAGCATAAGAGATTCTCCAAGTTACTCATGAAGGTACGTCTACTATAAAGATCTATAAATTGCAATTGCTTGCCACTAAATTTGAAAATATTAGGATGTTTGAAAATCAAAACTTTTCTTCCTTCTATTATAAATTAAGAGATATTGTTGACTATTCCTTTAACTTTAGAGAACATATTCCTGATTCTAAAGTTGTTAGAAAAATATTAAGATATATTCCAAAGAGATTTAGGCCTAAAGTTACTACCATAGAGGAAAGAAAAGACATTGATTTGATGAGAATTAATGAACTTGTAGGCTCCATACAAACATATGAGATGGGTCTTCCAAATTCTCAAAAGTAAAAGGATTCTACATTCAAAGTTTTTTAGAATGAAGAAAAAGATACTAAAATGTCATATAACACAACAAAAGATGAATTGGCTTATATGGCTAAAAAAATAAAAAATATTATGAAATTCAATACAAAATTCTATAAGAATCAAGAATTTAGAAAAGGACAAAGACCTTAAAAGTCTTCTAATGAAAAAGGAAAAGGTTCTTCCAAAAGTAAGAAAATTGAATACTTTAACTGTGGTGGCCTTAGAAATTTTGCTACTGATTATCCTAGTCCTAAAGATACAAAAGGTCAATCTAGGCTACTTGGAGGGACATAGATTTTGAAGAGAGTAAATCCTCAGCTTCTAAAGATGCAAGGTATGATCCCAATGACTTTTTATTGCATCTATGGAATCTGTTCATGATAGTGATTGTGATAGTGACAGTGATAATGAGCTTACTAATGATCAAAAGGCTGAATTATTGAATAATCTTACCGTTAAGCATGAAAAATTGATTAAGAATTATCTAAGGGATCATGATATTCTTTAAGCTCATAAAGTCAAGATTGATGCGTTAAAATAAGAAAAATACTAATTCACTTAAGAAAATTAGATTTCTTTAATCTAAACATCATTCTCTCCTTGAGAAGAATAATGATCTCACTCAAGAGATAAATAACAATAAGCCTTTTTCCTCTATGAATGAAAATTTTCGCCTTGGAACTATAGTGCTTAATGAAATACTTGATAAATGTAAAACCCATGGTGATAAAAGAGGTCTGCAATATTTCAATAAAGATGAAATTCCCACTAGTGGAGAAACTATGTTTGTAAAAGGTAAAGATAAAATCCTTAACCAAACATCATCTTCTAAAAATCCATCACTATGCACACACTAGAAAAAAATTGGACACACTTCATTTAGATGCTACACTAAGTTCCTAGAGAGATTTGAATCTCAAATAAGTAGGCTAATGAATGGTTTTAATTCCCTTAGAAATAATATCTTGAAAAATGAGAAACTAACAATTAGAAGCTTAGAAGTCAACCAAGCTTCTTTAAGTCACCATCTAGAATTAAACAAGTTTAGATGAGAAAAAATAGGCCTAAATGTCAAGTTGTCTTAATTGCATTTAAAGCCAAATCTTCCAGTGAGTGGTGCTTTGATAATAGTTACTCTAGACACATGATAGGAGACAAGACATTTTTCACTTTTTTTGAGGAGTATAATGGTGGAATAGTTACTTTTAAGGATGAGAGCTTAGCTTGTGTGAAAGGCAAGGGAAATATATCTATCATTGGTTGTCCTAAGTTAGATGGAGTTCTCTATGTAAATGGACTCAAGGCAAACCTCCTAAGTATTAGTAAGATCTATGACAAAGACCATGGGGTGAACTTTTGTCAAGACTTATGTGAGGTAGTCAATAAATAAGGAAAAGTCATTATCATAAGACATAGGGTGGTCAATAAATTCTAACTCTAGAACACCTCTTGTGTGCAGTAGGGCAAAGCTGGATCTTACTGAACTCTGACATAGGACACTAGGTCACATAAATTATAGGGACCTTATGCACTTAGTGAAAAGTGAAAAGTTAGAGGTATCCCTAAACTAAGTGGTAAACCTAAAACCATTTGTGGTGAGTGCATGAAAGGTAAAAATTCTAAAAGTTCTCACAAAAAGGCTAAGAAAATTAGTACCACTAAACCTTTAGACTTTTTTCACATGGATCTTATGGGATTAAAGTGTACTGAGAGTACTAGAAGTGGTAAGAGATATGTCTTGGTTGTTGTAGATGATTTTTTGAGATAGTCATTCATGAGTTTTCTTAGAGAAATTAGAGACCATAGAGCACTTGAAGTCTTTATTCAAAAGAATACAAGTGGATATAGGTCATCCAATTGTAAGAATTAAGTGTGTTAGAGGGAAAGAGTTTGATAATGTGGATATTGACCTCTTTTAAGAATCAAAATATATTTATCATGAGTTTTCAACCCCTAGAACTCCTCAACAAAATGGAGTGGTTGAAAGAAAGAATGGAGTGTTATAGGAAATGACTAGGGTGATGATTCGGTTGCATAATACCGTTATTCAATTTTAGGTAGAAGCGATTAATACAACATGTTACACAACTAATGGGATTTTTCTAAGACTTGAAATAAAAAAGACATCTTATGAATTATGGACTGGGAGAAAACCTAACCTTAAGTATTTTAGAACTTTTGGCAGTGAATGTTATATACTTAGAGATGGGGAGAACATAGGGAAGTTTGTTGCAAAATCTGATCAAGGTATTTTCCTAGGCTATTCTACTTATACTAAAGCTTATAGGGTGTATAATCAAAATTCACAAATTATTCAAGAATCCTTTAATGTAGTTATAAATGACACTGGATATGATCAGGATATAATTAAGAGTCAAATTTTAACCTAGGAATCAATTGGGGATAACCCTAAAGATGTGGAGATCACAAATGACAACCCTAACAATATCCTTGAAAGAGTCATTAATCCCAATAAGGATGAAATTGTACATCTAGTTGACACTTATGAAGAAACGATGAATAACCATAGATCCATAACACCAAGAATCACTCAATTTCAAATGTTATGGGTAATGTAAATGAACATGTGGTTAGAAGGAGACAATCCAGATTAATAAGATGAGTTTTGTCTACTACACCTTCCAATTGGATCCAAAGAATGTGGAGGAAGCTTTGGGTGATGAGTCTTGGATTACCATACTCCAGGAAAAACAAAATCAATTCAATAGGAATGATGCATGATATTTAGTCCCTAAGCCTAAATATAAGCATGTCATAGGTACAAAATGGATTTTCAAGAACAAACAAGGTGAAAATGGGTTCATTGTGAGAAACAAAGCAAGATTAGTTGCCTAAGGATACTCATATATAGAGGAGATTGATTATGAAATTTTTTTTGCACTTGTAGCTAGATTAGAATCAATAAGGATACTTTTGGTAATAGCATGTTCCTTGAGGATAAAGTTTTACCAAATGGATATCAAGAGTGCTTTTCTGAATGAGATTATGAGTGAAAAGGTTTATGTTGAACAACCTAAGGGTTTTGAGGATTTAGAATTCCCCAATCATGTCTATAAGTTAAATAAAGCCCTTTATGGATTAAAGTTGGCTCTTAGAGCTTGGTATGAGAGGCTCACAACCTATCTTTTGGAGAAAAAGTTTAAGAGAAGGGGAGTTGATAGAACCTTGTTTATTTATAGGTCCAAGGATGAGTTATTAGTGGCATAGATTTATGTCAATTATATTGTTTTTGGAGCCAAGGAAATGAAGACTAAATTCAAAATGAGCATGGTAAGTGAATTAACCTTCTTCCTAGGATTGCATATTAGATAATTAAAAGATAGAATCTTTCTTTCTCAATCTAAATATGTTAGGGAGTTAGTTAAGAAATTCGTTCTAGAGTCCACCAAACACTCTTAGACACCTATGAGCACTACCACTAAGCTTAGCAAGGATGCATTTGGAAAAAATGTTAAGCAAAAGCTTTATAGGAGTATGATAGGAAGCTTACTATACCTCACAACGAGTCATACTTAACTTATGTTAAAAGAATTATACATTAGATAGATGAGACTTTTGACTATGGCTTGTGGTTTCTTCTTTTGTGATTGTTGGTTGTTCTGGTACTAATGGTCATTTTAATGCTAATTGGGTTGGAAATGTTGAGGATAGAAAAAACACATTTGGTGCTTGTTTTTTCATTGGTGATTGTCTTGTGACTTGGCTTAGTGATTACTACTCAAAAAGTACTCTTTTATAGCTTGAAACTAACTGTTTTAAACTCTTTTGAGTAGTAGTTAATACCTTTTAACTCAATTGGCACATTAAGGAACCTAGCAAGGGTTACTAATAAGTTTTTGGCAAGATTTGGTGTTTTTGGTAGCTTTTTGATAATTGAAACAAGCCAAAAATGAGGGAGAATTTTGTGAAATCCATGGCAATGCAAGTTAAAGCTCAAATACATGAAGAATCCAAGCTTTGGAGCACTTCATAACCTTTTGCCAAGCCAATTAGAGATGCAAGGAAGAAAATCAGAGGAAGAAATCCAACAATCAGCAGTTTCGCATGGTTGTGCGAAATTTCGCACACCATGCGAAACCACTTGGGGTAGCCAAGGATTTCGCACACCATGCCAAATTTCGCATGGTATGTGAAATCTTCCTGTGCACTGACTTCGTTAGATTTTTATCTTCAGATATTTTGTGTAATTTCCTAGTTTTTCCTTGTAACCAACCTCAATATTTTCTTTTATATCTTTTTGGTAGCTTATATATAAGGAGAGAGAGAGGAGAGAAAATTATGTATGTTTTTCATTAAACACTTGTAAATTTCCATACTAAGAAATATATAGAGCTTTTTGCTCTGCCTTTCCTTCTCAATTTTGTTTTTTCACTTTTCTTGCTAGCCAAACAACCTCTGAGGATGATTTCTCAGGGGATGAGTGGCTAGGTTTTACGTTTCTTAGAGTGATGGAAGTTAGGTGAAGGACCCGAATGCAAAGGTGGGAGTTGTCCTTGCTTTAAATGACAGTAGTTGTTAACCATAAATAGTTTTTATTTCAAGGGTTAGCCTTAAATCCCTTAAAATCACCTTGAATGGCCAATACTTGGTAAGCTTTTCGGATTCCATGGATGTTTATTGCTAGATCCATGGATGTCTATTAGTTATCATTTACGAGCCATTGGAAGGTGGTTCAAGGTGAGAGTCTTTAGTGTTTGAAGCCATTAATGGGAAGCAACTATCATTTTCCATGAAACCTTTGGATCAAATCTTAATTACTAAATATAAAACCGGTTCGGAAGATAACCATCCTTTATGTTATTATCCCCAACGCGAGGAGAAAATCTGGAATCTTTCCTTTTGCCTAAGGAACCCGATCCTAGTGACCTACAACTCCAAGATACCTTTTCTTTATAGTTAATTTCACTTATTGTTTTTGCTTAACTTAAAATCAATCTTTGCAACCACAATTCCATTTTCTTATAAAACTAACTTTCATAAGAAAAAGCACCATGTTATTTCATTCAATTAAGTCAACTGTACGATGAAAACCCATTCCTGTGGACAATCCTAGAGCCACTATACTATGTTAGCTATGCTACCCTAGTGTGAGGTGATTTAGGTTTTATAAATTTTGTTGATAACACCCGTCTGAGCCAAAATCAAATGACATGACTGCAATGGGGACGAATCACTTATCAAGAAACAAAATTCTATATTTTTATCTACTTTTGAAGCTAAGTATATTGTTGCTAGAAGATGTTGCACGCAACCTCTATTAATGAAGAAAAAGCTAAAAGACTATGGAATTGAGGAAGTGACCATGAACACACACTATGACAACTTTAGTGGTATAAAAATCTCAAAGAATAGCGTTCTTCATTCTCATAATAAACACATTGAAATCCGTCATCATTTCATTAATGATCTTGTTGAAGAAAAGGTTGTCTCTCTAGAGTTTGTCCCCACTAAACATCAATTGGTAAATATTCTTACAAAACCCCTGGATTCTCTTAGGTTTGAGTTCCTTAGGAAATCTTTGAGCATATGCCTAATCGATAGATCTTCCAAAGTTATAGGCTTCAAAGGTTTTGAGCTTATTGTCTATGTTTTGTTTGCTTCCTTTGGCATTCTTTTAGTTTATTGTGGGCATATGATTTTTTATTTTTTACTTGATATATTAGCATGATTTGTAATATCTCGAGTTTGTGAACTAGAGAAATATACTAGATCTAGAAGACTTGATGTAGGTTGATTCATAGATATTTGTTAATCACTATTGACATACTTGATTCATGATAGTTAAATGTCTTTTACAATACCTTAAGGGCACAATTTATCATGGACTACGATTCAATAGCACATCCTCTTTGCCTCTTACCACCTATACTAATGCAAATTGGGTAAGCTATATGATGATAGAAAATCAATGAGTGATTATGTTATTTATCCCAGCTTTAATCTCATTTCTTAGCAAGTAACCAAGCAAAAGGTCATGGTTTATTCTAATACAAAGTTGGAGTACATAGCTATCACATTAGTAGTTGTAGAACTATCATGGATCCAATCCTTGCTTCAAGAAATTGGTATTGTTTAATACTCCTCTCTTATCCTAAGGTGTGATAATTTGAGAGCTAGCTACATTTTTTTTGTTGCTACAAATCCAATTATTCACTTTAGAATAAAACATTTAGAAATTGATTTCCACTTTGTTTTAGAGAAGGTCCTACAAGGTAATCTTACTTCTAGACACATCTCTACCAATAATCAAATCGTAGATATCTTTACAAAGGGCTTGGGGAATCAAATTTTTTTCAGATACTCAACACTATCATTATAGATTAGTTTTACTTGAGGATGTGTGTGATGGATATCATATATCCTCAAATTGATTAAAATAAAACTTAACAAACTTATATTTATCACATGTATATTAGTTGGCAAGTTGGTAAGTTTTTTATATTATTAGTTTGTTTTTTGTATTTAAAATTCAAATCATTATATAATTAAAATCATATTGTAAATACTTTTAAATATATAAATTTTCATTCTTATATAGAAGAAAGAATATATATAACTTAGATCTATGGTTCAACATGCTTTAGAGTTGTGACTGAATTAAAGGTAATCCAACAATATTATTTGAAAATAATATTGCTCAAATAAAAGGAGTAGTAAATGAAAGTTAATATAACTAGGCATATATCAAGGTTTTTTACACTCGTGGTGCTTGTAAAAAGTGGTCAAACTAAGTTCAAATAATAATTCAATAGATTTATTCACAAAGACACTACTAGTTATAACATTGAATAAATAGATACAAAGCATTAAAATACATCAACATTTTATCAACATTTTACCAACATTGCTAAAGAAAACGTAATTATGTCTATATAAGTATGTGAATGTCATCGTTTCTTGCTTTAAACTGGTTCCTACCATGGCTTAAGCCTTTCCATTGTTGGAAATCAATACACATTCCCCTTTTTCTCCCAACCATTGTTAGAATCCAAGATATCAAAGGATATCATATTCTCCCGGAGTTGAGGGCAAAATGCTAACTACAATTCTTGTATAGTTTGATATGATATAAAAATAAGACCACTCCTAGGTTGGTATATTGAACATTGGAAAAGTTCAATGCAACCATACTTATCAAAATATGAATCACATTCAAATGAACCTTAATGGGATAAATACCCAAGAAACCATAAAAGCGTCATATCAAGAGTGACAATGAAAGATATAAGTCAATTCTAAAGCACACCACAAGGAAGAACACACCTTCATTACATGACACCTCATGAAAATGCTCCTAATTGAAGGGCAACTCTTTCAAGAATATTAAATCCCTTTGAGCATCATATTAAGATACTGTGATCCTTAAACACGATCACACTATTTGAGACAAAGGAAAAAAATGAATGAAATAGGAAAATGAAGAAACTAAATACTTGGTTGAAAAGATAAACAACGTTCAAGTACAACCTCATTGTAAAAGAAATCACTATGATGAGAGAGATAAGGGGACACACCTCTCTTAAATCTTTGTTTTTTCCAAATTCAAAAAACATGTTCCAAAATGGTGCCACATTAGAAGATGAATGGTTTTCCTTCACCTAAGAGACCTTTGGGCAAAGGAAACAAGATTCATAGAATATCCTAAGTCATCTTAAGCTCCATAAAGTTTTATTTCAACATAGACACATAACATAATGATTAAGAAGTGTCACTAAAAGAAAAATAAGGTTTCATGACGTATATTTTCTTAACTTATGTACATTATATTTCATAATGTCCTATTTCAATTAACAAGGATGTGCAAATTCCAAAGCTTTCCCCATTTGAAGCTTCTAAGCTTGCTTTGGAGTATCAAAAACAAAGATTCAACACCTTGAAGCTCAATATGGGAAAAAAATTAAACAAAGATATACTAGTACTTCTTTAAGTCATAAGGGTAGTATACACTAATTATTTATTTTTATTAGATGCAAATGAGGGTTACAAATCTAAGAAAGCTATTGAACTTCTTGAAAAGTTACATGGCAAAAATCTTTAAATGCAAAGAAAAATTGTATTATAAACAATCTCTTTATCTTATTATGTAAATAATGTTCCATATTTTTTAGTTTTATATATGGATTTCAAATGGGTTAAAATACCCTAATTCTTGTTGTAGAAATGGGGTGTTTCCTATTTGCTTTGAACAACTAGTTCATAGAGATGACTAGAAAGATCTTAGACATGTTAGTGATGTTGCAAGAAAAACTATGGGATTTATGTTGTGATAGATGAAGCCTACTAGAGTTTGCCTGATGTTTAGAAAATTAGTAATGAAAATTTTATAGATGCCATTAACATTAAACCAAATAAACTAAGGGCTCTTGAGGCACTTAAAAATTATAAAGATGGCAAGAAATTGATGTCCTGCTTAAGCTTAAATAGACCACAATATTTGCTTATCAACTGGTTGTTGGGCTTGGCTACTTCAGGTTATTATAACATTTATATCTAACTTCATTTTTCACAAACAATAAGTTCTACAATCATATTGATCAATGTCATGTGGACAATCTAATATTATTTTTTCTATGATTACAAATTCCAAGAGTTTAAGGTATAATTTTTTTTAGAATTGTATGAGTAGATTTGTTAGTCTAGATACACCCAATCTATTTTTAAAGGATCTAATTTTGAGAGTTACGAAGCTATATTTCTTGTAAAGTTTGTAAATGATTTTGGGTTTAGATTGATATGCTAAAGTTGTGAGCATTTTTAGGTTTTTTTTTCATATGTTTACTTGTGGTCAGTGTTACTTGTCTATGTTTTGGCTCACTTTATGAGTTTACTAACTCTAGGTTGGGGAGGTTTGCTAAGTATATTTGAATAGAGCCATTAAAAGCATAACATGATGTAAAAGAATAAGTTTTCATTAATATATTTATACATTATGGTTTATGGTTCCACTTTTCTATCCCTATTTGGACTATTACTTTTTTAAGCATTCACACCTATATCACTTGCTTCTTACATGACTTGGGTATATTAGGAGTTGCACAAAAGATTTGAGTCATAAATTGTTTGCAAGATGATAAGTTTGTTCATAGTCGATTCATGGAATTAAGCAATCCATTTGAGGTTGTAGTGCGTTATCTCATAATTGAAGAGATGCCTTATCTTAGTCACCGAGATGAGTTTTCCATGGTAAGTGCACTAGTGTGTATGGTTACATATTAGACAAGACCTATGATGAATCATGGCATCCGTTATCAAGTAGTCATAACTTCACCAAGCTATTATGTTGCATAAACTCTCAACTTTGAGAGAATATTAAACTAGTGTTGAAGTCTTCAATAACTTTAATCTATGTGTAAGATCCTACGATGATCAAATATTTTCTATGGATTAAGTCACTATTAGTTAAAGCAAGTGGCAACACGTGTTCTCAAGATAAGCACCATGATATATCATGAGATTAAGACGTGTTCCTTTGAGTGATCCTAAGGACTTGTGATCACGTAATATAGGGTTGTAGTAATTGCTTAAGTAGAATTTGACACATGTCTTTTGCGGAATAGAGTATGTCGATCGATAAAAAAATATGAGAATTTGAGAATCAAGAATTGTAAAGGTAATCTTGAGAGGTTGATAACATCGACCTTGTTAAATTATGGACATTGATTCATGAGGAGTTTACATGTAACAAATCTTTCATATGGTATTGGAGTGTAATTACCTTACTTTAATGGAGTGGTAAGTCAACTTTAGAATTAAATAATGAGGGAGTCAGTATTTTCCTATGGGTCTCAATGACCCTACTAGGGTTCTTATTTTTTGTTGACACAAAGTCCTAAGGTTTTATGGAGAATTGATCATTTATGTGTATAAGGGCATTTTGGTAAAAACACAAAATTGCATAAGATTTTATGATTAATTAATTTTGGTTTTTCTGAATTAGGCTAACTAATTAATTAGAGGCTAGCAAGGGTTAATTAATTAATTAGGACCCAATAGATTGAATTAAGTGACCTAAGTTCAAGGTAGGATATAGTCACTTAAACCCCTGAAGAAGTTTATGTAAACCTTCTTGAGCGTTGGAAGCACTGTTTGATTGTCCTGCTCGAGTGTTATAAGTGACCTCTCAAGTGTTAATCTCAACACTTGAGCGTTGTATCCTTGTCCTGTGCACCCAAGGTTGTTTTTGTAATTTCTTCGGCCATTGTTTCTCTTAAAGGCTCATTTTTTCTTATTGTTTTCTATGCCATGGATGTCTATGAATGATTTTAAGCACCATCCTCCACTTTTGGGTAATCAAAGATAGATAGAAATCCAATTTTTACATCAAGGGAAAATCCTATGCTCCGTGGAAACAAAGCTTACAATCTGTCTAAGAATAAGAAATGATTTTTACATTGAAATATAAAAACCTATTGTAGACCCCTAATTTTGGTATTAGGAGAGACATTTTTTTTAGCATTTTTTGTGACCTTCTAGAGACTTCTAAAGACAGTTGAAGAGGACGCGTGACAAAGGGGATATTCTGGTGGTTTGTTGAGGGCTAACAGAGATTCCCTGCAGGTGAGAACACGTTTCAAGGGGTGATTGCTTCTTATATTGGGTTTGTTAGTAAGCTGTAAAAAGGAGGAACAAAAGGAAAACCAGCTAGAGTGAGAGAGAAGGGGTGGAATGACTAATTTCAATGGGGCTTTTAGGGAGCAAGAGAGTGAGCTGGTTTTGAGGGAGAGTGAGGTAGCTGTTTTGAGAAGAAACATTTGAGAGAAAAAGCAAGCAGACTCTGAGAGTTGAGTATAGTGAGGGAGTTGAGGGAGCCATTTTTGAGAGAGTGAGCATGCTGAGAATGGAGAGAGAGCAAACAACTTTTGGGGAGGCAGCAAGAAAAGTTTTAAAACCTTGAGAGAGAATAGGTGGAGAACAGAAGAAGGGGGGAGAAGAGAAAAAAAAGGGCAAAAGCAGGGAAACAGAGGAGGAGGTCGCCCGTTTTGTCCACGTGACTATCGTGAGCTTTTCACACTATTTTGCTCTCATTTTATGCTGACTTTCTAGGCTTTTATCTTGTTGATTGCCCTGGATATGAAGAGTTATTTGTTTGTTTTGGTTTAATATGATCCTTTGTATGCATGCTATGTTTTGGGTTTTTTTTTTTGTTTCCCCTGTACAAGGCTAATACGTGGATTTATTTTTGAACTTGATATCTGAGAATAATGGCTCTTGTTCCTCAGTGATTCCATTTGTATTAGCCCATGGATGTCACCTAAAATGAGGCTCTATACGTTCATGATTTGCTTGATTTTTTATTTACTCTTCCCTCAGTTTTTACTTTGGCTCCTATTTCCGTTTTTATTCTCCTGTTTCTGGTGTGTTTGGGGTGTTGAGTATCACAACTTGGTTGGCCGTTTTGATTGGGATGTTTTCTGGGAGAGCCCCATGGGGGAAAATTCTATACAAACGGGTATTCCTGGATATCTGTAAGCCACGTGGTCCACCTGGGTCCGCTTCCTCGACCAATTGGTTGTTGTTCTATGTGGGTTTGCATCTTGAGTACAGAAGATTCCGTCACTGTCCACTTCAAATTTGCTGCCCAAATATTGGAAAAAGACACATTAGTTTTTCTAATCTGAAGTTGGGGATATGGGTGTTATGAATCTTCATAAATACAAGGAAGTGGAACCCAAATATTGGCTTCCCAATGGAAAGACTGGTTCAGGAGAGCATGTTTCTCAGCAATGTAACAGAATTGAAATCAAGGGAATGGGTTTTCAGTCTGAAAGGGAAAACAAAAGTGGGGTCAAGTCAGATGATACCACCTTTCTTGTTGGTGCTCTTTTCTTGTAGGCATCTTGGACAGCTGCAATCAATCAAATATCCTTCATTAAGAAGGTCCTCCCCATGTGCATGTGACCCATGCGTGCATGGCCACCCAAAACCTTTGCAAAACACTCCATCAAAATCCCTCCTCTATCAAACCCAAATCCCGAGCTAAACAACTCCATGCCTAAAGCCTTATGACTAGCTCACCATCCTCCCAACCTTCGTACCCACCAAACTTGGCATCGATTCTTGGTATCTATGTTCGAGAGCTGAAAATCTAGCAAGACAACTAGAGCAATCAAATCATCAGATTTGCTTCAAAAAATACTGGAACACATGGGAGCATGGCCACCTTTGGGAGCCAGCCCCACCCCCACCTCCCGTTAAGCTGCATATGCTCCCCTCCAAAAATCACAAGTTTGAGTCTGCCTTTGTCGAGCAACTGCAACAACTTAAATATAGGCTATTGGACAAGAAGTTGAAGGAGAGAGAACCCGTCCTTCATGCCACTAAGCTTTTCGGCACCAAGAGACCATCATTTGAATGCTTGGCAAGCCTCATTTATAGAGAGATGCAAGAGCCAAGAAACAGACATGACTACATTAAAGATGCAAGAGCTGCTATGGAGCGAATTAACAAAGTTAAAGATCAAACACAGACCTAAATTTGGTCGACCTGCTCCATTTATGCAGAAGAAGCTCCTTATTGTTTTGAATGATTGCGCCAAAACGTCCTCTTTCATTGATGATATTCCCATAATTGAGTGGTACACTACTGAGTCACCCCATGCATTCCCCGTGATTTCTGATGATGGAGCTCCCCCAAAGGTCACAAAGGAAGTAGAAAATGTTTAGGTACACTTTGTTGTGACGCAATTCACGGAGTTGGGTTCTTAGTTCAAGCAAGCAATGTCAATATGGATTTCCAGAATTTTGTTAATCTGGTGGATGAACTTTGGGGTAATCTCAATTCCGTGGCCCACACAAGTACCGGGTATTTCCTAGACCACTACCTCATGTGCTGGGCATAGCTCCACGTGTCCATTGCCATCCTTCCTTATGTGCATGAGATCCCTATCTTCATGACCACCTCAGCGCATGTGCTGAGTCTTTCCCAACGCGCAGTTTAACCCCCTTTCTGGCCCCCCATGGGCATAGCTCCTAACCACGGAGCTTACAACTCAATCTAAGCAAAGAAAGGAATCCAAATGATAATCATTCACAATTATAACCCTCATATTTAATAGAAAACAAACGATTATTCATTCTTGGGGCCATGGAATGAAAAACAAGCCTTGCAAAATAGAGTTAGCCCACCTTATAGTATAACATGCAAAAACTTAACCTAGGGATTTGATACAAGTTGTTAGGAACCCTAGATTGTTTCTTTCCCTTACTCTAGATTGAATAGGTGCATTACAAATTTTCCTAGGCCTTTAGATCCTATGCAATAGAAGCAAAAAAAAAAAAAAAAAAACATATTTTACCAATATAGGGTCTAGAGAAAAACCATTATAAAAATTTACCTTTAATTTTGATGTTCCCAAATCAATTATGCTCGGTGAAGATGAAGAACGAAGAATCTAGAAGTCTCGTACACTCGAACCACAATCTTGACACTCCAAAGTGTGGACTTTAGAAGAGAGGAATCCTATGCTCACTTTCTTTGGAGGTGGAAGATAATTGTCTCTCAAAAAGTTATGGGAACCCTAACCCCTAAGGGGGTACTTACATGGTTTCCCTAATGAGCTTAAGTGACCTTAGCCCATCAAGGCTTGGGTCACTTAATTTAACCCAAAATGGGTCTTAATTGATTAATTAACCAAACAGTGTCATTTAATTATTCAATTAGCCCAATCAAGAGCACTTATTCACTATTTCCTATGCAAATTTGCATAATTACCAAAACACTCTTATGTACAAAAATTAATCAAGTGTTAATCGAACCCTCATAAACTATGTCATCATGGTATTTAAGCTCAAAGTAGGAACTATTGGGACCCATAGGAGTACTAGTTACCTCAAAATCTAATTATGCAGTTGATTAAACATTCCACTAAAATCAATTGCACTTCAATACCCTACGTAAATAACAACATGAAACTTGAGTTTGTGACCTACTATCCATTGCATACAGACTCCCCATGAACTAATATCCGTAATCTAACAAGGTCATACTATCACCTATCAAGATTATCTCTCAAATCCTTGAGTTATAGATCCTACTTATTATGTGATCAATTGACATACTCTAACTCCAAGAAACATATGTCAAATTTTCACTAAAGGAAATGTTATAGTCATAGTCTTCTAGATCAAGTGTCCTTTTGATCACATAAGGGGACACACTGTCTCAGTCCATGAGATATCATGATGCCTCTATTGAGAATAACTATTGTCATTAGCCTTCATCAATAGTGACCCACCAATCAATAGGGATATATGACCGCTTTAAGGTCTCACCCATAAGTCAAAGCCTCCTGTTGACTTTAGCACAAACTTAATATCATCTCAAGGTTGAGAGTCCATGTAGTATAGTAACTTGGTGAATCATGATAATTGATAATCTTACATCTTAATTCACTATAGGTCCTATCCAACATGCATCACATGCACTCAATATGCAAAAACCATCTTGACGGCTAAGATAAGTCATCCCTCAAATTAAAAGGTAGTGCACTACAGTCTTAGATGGATTACCCAAATTCATGGATCGACTATGAACAACTCATCACTGTATAAGGACCCCATGACTTAGATCTTCTGTGCAACTCCTAATGCACTCAAGTCATATACAATACAAGTAATATGAGACGTGTACACTCAAATAACCAATTAACGCAAATGAGATAATAAAGGGAAACCAAGAAATACAAATAAATAAATTTATAAATTAATCTCAATCCATTACATCATATCATGCTTTCTAGGTCTCAATCCTAACAAGACATACTCTCAATCATTGTATTCTAGAAATCCTTCATCTCTCTCTTCATCAAGAGGTATGTAGCCACTTTACACAAGTGTTAAGGCTCAAAGAAGAAGTGATCGGGTGGAAGATTGTAAGGCGATTGAGATCCTTTTCATCAACTAGAATCTAATCTAAGAACATTTAGATCAAAAGGTAAAAAAAAAAAAAAAAATTAGCCCCCTAAATCTATTTTATCTTTTTATATCTTCTATTGCGAGTAGATTTAGTATCCCTAAATTGTTAAATATCCTATGATTCTATGGCTTTTCCCAATAGAGAAATATTTCACTTTCTATATGTTTTACTGTTTATAAGCAATAATAGTTAATCAGTAATACATGCATAAATCTGTATAATCTCATTTTTTTTTTTACAAATAATAGCTTAGAAATGATATGTATCATTATGTCAATTAGTGAACACCATCATTAGAAAGTATGTGTGCCTTTATTAATTTGCAGCCGATTATATATTCATATGCTCAGTAATAGGGGTTCTCAATGTATTTACCATTTGCAGATAAGTCTTTGCCACTAGATGGGGTCTTCATTTTTTAGTTCACTATAGTTTTATCTATTAGTCAATAATGTTATTTGTTGTGTTGAATAAATTTCCAATTAACATAGATTCTTTTCTGTAAATTATATTATTAGTTTCCTTTCTTTCAAATATAAAAGTGGACCACATTGAAACGCCTAAGGATGCACTGGAGGAATACAGATGAGGATGAGTAAACTTCTACTTGATGCTCTGAACACAGGTGAGGCAATCATGTAAAATGGGGTACTGCAGTCTATGAATTTTTCACCGTGGGCATGGGTGGATTTCCTCATGCACTAGGGTTACAGTGTTTGCAAGTTTGCGATAGCAAGGTAGATAAAGGTGTTGGTAGTTGTGTAGGGAAGTTGGATGAGAGACGATTATGCATTCATTTTTGTTAGATTGAAAGACAGGAAGCAGAAAAGAATGGAAAGAAAATGTAGTTGGGGTCTTCCTTTATGGTTGTTCCATGGTAATGGAATTTCTATAAGAGGATTTAAAGTGCGTTTGACAGTGATTTTTAGAAGAGTTTCTAGCATTTTTAATACTCGAAAAATAAAAAATTTCAAGTGTTAGAAAGACTAAAGACACTTCTCCGAATCACTGACAAACACACTCTTACCGTTCTTGAAGTAGTGTGCAAGTTATTGACAGTTGTGATTAATCATGTTATTTGGGGCCAACATTCTATATTTGTGGGGCAATGAGGGTTTTGATTTGTATGGTAGATGGGTTTTTGCATCAACAGGCACAACAATCACAATCTCAACTTATTCAAGGACTGGGAAATGCTCTCTGCCACCTTTGCACCCCGGGACCACTTCTTAAACCTTGTACCCGAGCACCTCTCTATTGGCCAATCATACAAGAAAACTGATGGATTTGGATTTGATATTCTCTTATTAGAGCATAATTAGAATGAGAGCTCTAGAATTTGACAAAGCAGTTAATCAGAAAGAAAGCCATACTGCTGCTCGCCACTTTCAAACATTACATCCAACTCACTCTTGCATGGCCACCTTTTCTGTTTCATATGCTTCCTGGTGGTGCATCTTTAAAGCTAATATTAACATGGTTTCCACCACGGGATTCACCTGGGTCCGCTTCCCAAACCAATTGGTTGTTGTTCTATGTGGGTTTGCACCTTGAGTACAGAAGATTCTATCACTGTCCACTTCAAATTTGCTGCCCAAATATTGGAAAAAGATGCATCAGTTTATCTAAAAGTTGGGGATATGGGTGTTATGAATCTTCATAAATGCAAGGAAGTGGAACCCGAATATTGGCTTCCCAATGGAAAGACTGGTTTAGGAGAGCATGTTTCTCAGCAATGTAACAGAATTGAAATCAAGGGAATGGGTTTTCGGTCTGAAAGGGAAAGCAGAAGTGGGGTCAAGTTAGATGATACCACATTTCTTGTTGGTGCTCTTTTCTTGTAGGCATCTTGGACAACTACAATCAATCAAATATCCTTCATTGAGAAGGTCCTCCCTATGTGCATGTGACCCATGCGTGCATGGCCACCCAAAACCTTTGCAAAACCCTCCATCAAAATCCCTCTATCAAACCCAAATCCCGAGCTAAACAACTCCATGCCTAAAGCCCTATGACCAACTCACCATCCTCCTAACCTTCGTACCCACCAAACTCGGCATTGATGCTTGGTATTTATTTTCGAGAGCTGAAAATCTAGCAAGACAACTAGAGCAATCAAATCATCAGATTTTGCTTCAAAAAATACTGGAACACAAGGGAGCATGGCCACCTTTGAGACCCACCCCCCCCTCCCCGTTAAGCTGCATATGCTTCCCTCCACTCCAAAAATCACCAATTTGAGTCTGCCTTTGTCGAGCAACAACTTAAATATATGTTATTAGACAAGAAGCTGAAGGAGAGAGAACTCGTCCTTGATACCACTAAGCTTTCCGGCACCAAGAGACCATCATTTGAATGCTTGGCAAGCCTCCTTTTTAGAGAGATGCAAGAGCCAAGAAATAAACATGACAACATTGAAGATGCAACAACTGCTATGGAGTGAATTAACAAAGTCAAAGATCAAACACGGACCTAAATTTGGTCCACCTACTCCATTTATGCAGAAGAAGCTCCTTATAGTTTTGAATGATTGTGCCAAAACGTCCTCTTTCATTGATGATATTCCCATATCTGAGTCACCCCATGCATTCCCCGTGATTTCTGACGATGGAGCTCCTCAAAATGTCACAAAGGAAGTAGAAAATGTTTAGGTACACTTTGTTGTGACGCAATTCACGAAGTTGGGTTCTTAGTTCAAGAAAGCAATGTCAATATGGATTTCTAGAATTTTGTTAATCTGGTAGATGAACTTTGGGGCAGTCTCAATTCCGTGGCCCACACAAGTACCGGGTTTCTCCTAGACCACCACCTCTTGTGTTGGGCATAGCTCCACGTGTCCATTGCCATCATTCCCCATGTGCATGAGATCCCTATCTTCATGGCCACCTCAGCGTATGTGCTGAGTCTTTCCCAACGCGTAGTTGAACCCCCTTTTTGGCCCCCCGTGGGCATATATAGCTCCTGACCACGAAGCTTACAACCCAATCTAAGTAAAGAAAGGAATCCAAATGATAATCATTCACAATTATAACTATCATATTTAATAGAAAACAAACGATTATTCATTCTTGGGGCCATGGGATGAAAAATAAGTTTTTCAAAACAGAGTTAGCATACCTTAGAGTAGATCTAACATGCAAAAACTTAACCTAGGGATTTGATACAAGTTGTTGGGAACCCTAAATTGCTTCGTTCCCTAACTCTAGATTGAACAAGTTCATTAAAAATTTTCCTAGGCCTTTAGATCCTATGCAATAGAAGCAAAACAAAACATATGTTACCAATATAAGGTCTAGAGAAAAACCATTGGAAAAATTTACCTTTGATTTGGGTGTTCCCAAATTAATTCTACTCGGTGAAGATGAAAAATGAAGAATCTAGAAGTCTCATACACTCGAACCACAATCTTGACACTCCAAAGTGTGGGCTTTAAAAGAGAGGAATCCTACGCTCACTCTCTCTAGAGGTGGAAAAAACTGTCTCTCAAAAAGTTATGGAAACCCTAACCCCTAAGAGGGTACTTATAGGGTTTTCCTAATAAGCTTAAGTGACTTAAGCTTATCAAGGCTTAGGTCACTTAATCTAACCCAAAATAAGTCTTAATTGATTAATTAACCACACAGTGTCATTTAATTAATCAATTAGCCCAATCAAGAGAACTTATTCACTATCCCCTATGCAACTTTTCATAATTACCAAAACACCCTTATACACAAAAATAAATCAAGTATTAATCGAACCCTCATAAATTGTGTCATTATGGTATTTAAGCTCAAAGTAGGAACTATTGGGACCCATAGGAATACTAGGTCCCTCAAAATCTAATTATGAAGTTTATTCAACATTCCACTAAAATCAATTGCACTCCAATACCCTACGTAAATAACAACACGAAACTCGAGTTTGTGACCTACTATCCATTACATCCAGACTCCCCATGAACTAGTATCCGTAATCTAACAAAGTCATGTTATCACCTATCAAGATTACCTCTCAAATCCTTGAGTTATAGATCCTACTTATTATGTGATCAATTGACATACTCTAACTCCAAGAAACATATGTCAAATTTTCACTAAAGGAAATGTTATAGCCATAGTCTTCTAGATCAAGTGTCCTTTGGATCACCTAAGTGAACACATTGTCTCAGTCCATGAGATATCATGGTGCCTCTATTGATTAGAATAACTGTTGTCACTAGCCTTCATCAATAGTGACCCGCCAATCAATAGGGATATATGATCGCTTTAAGGTCTTACCCATAAGTCAAAGTCTCCTGTTGACTTTAGCACAAACTCAATATCATCTCAAGGTTGAGAGTCCATGTAGAATAGTAACTTTGGGGAATCATGATAATCGATAGTCTTACATCTTGATTCATCATAGGTCCTATCCAACGTGCATCACATGCACTAGTGTACTCAACATGGGAAAACCATCTTGACGATTGAGACAAGTCATTCCTCCAATTAGGAGGTAGAGAGCACTACAGCCTTAGATGGATTACCCAAATTCATGGATCGACTATGAACAACTTATCACTCTATCAGGAACCCATGACTTAGATCTTATGTGCAATTTCTAATGCACTCAAGTCATATACAATACAAGCAATATGAGACGTGTACACTCAAATAACCAATTAACGCAAATGAGATAATAAAGGGAAACCAAGAAACACAAATAAATAAATTTATAAATTAATCTCAATTTGTTACATCATATCATTCTTTCTAGGGCTCAATCCTAACAAGACACACTCTCAACCATTGTATTGTAGAAATCCTTCATCTCTCTCTTCATAAAGAGGTATGTAGCCACTTTACACAAGTGTTAAGGCTTAAAGAAGAAGTGATCGGGTGGAAGATTGTAAGGTGATTGAGATCCTTTTCATCAACTAAAATCTAATCTAAGAACATTTAGATCAAAAGGTAAAAAAAATTTAGCCCCCTAGATCTATTTTATCTTTCTATATCTTCTGTTTTGAGTATATCTAGTATCCCTAAATAGTTAAATATCCTATGATTTTATGGCTTTTCCCAATAGAGAAATACTTCACTTTCTATATGTTTTACTGTTTATAAGCAATAATAGTTAATCAGTAATGCATGCATAAATTTGTATAATCTCAAGTTTTAGAAATAATAGCTTAGAAATGATATGTATCATTATGTCAATTAGTGAACATCATCATTAGATAGTATGTGTGCCTTTATTAATTTGTAGTCGATTCTATATTCATCTGCTCAATAATAGGGGTTCTCAATGTATTAACCATTTACAGATAAGTCTTTGCCACTAGATGGGGTCTTCATTTTTTAGTTTACTATAGTTTTATCTATTAGTCAATAATGTCATTTGTTGTGTTGAATAAATTTCTAATTAACATAGAATTTTTTTGTAAATTATATTATTAGTTTCCTTTCTTTCAAATATAGATGAAGAAGTCTATGATCCACTTTTGACCCCCTTTATTATTGTGGAGCAGTCTTATTACGAATTTATGAGGTTCAGATCTTCCATCATAAATGCCAAGATCGTGACATTGCCTACTTTGATGATGCCATTACCACAAATAGGTAAGGTGCCCATATTTGAGGCATTCTAACCGTGCATAATAAGCTTCCATTGACTTCAGCTCATGTCAGGTTTGGTTAAGGGCACTTAGCTTGACCAACAAAATGAAATATCAGATGTTATATGAATATGCTATTTTTTTTTTTATTACCTTTTAGATATGATGAACCTTGCAATTTATGTGAGAAGTATTGGGTCTGCATAAAATAGCGGGGGATAAATTAAACTCTCTCGAAAAGTGAGCCATTAGATTGATGTTTAGCTTGAGGCTGTTTGTGGATGATGAGATGAGCCTATTCGCTGGTGTCTAGATAAAGATAAAAATACATTAGAGAATACGAGATGTGATAAATATAGTAAGAGTTCACTTTAAAGTATCGAATTTTACTAACACTTTTATTAAAAGGGTTTTAAAGAGAATTACTTAGTGTTTATATTTGTTTAAAAAACCAAGTGTTTTAATGGTATTTTTTTTTTATAATTTATTATAACAAAAATAAGATTTTTGGAAAAATCTAATTATGTGAAATTCATTTTAAGAGATTATCCATTTTTTTTATAAAAAAAAAAAAAAAAGGTGGGGATTCCAAGCATTAAGATGATGCCCTTTTAACCATTTAAAAGTCACTTGCAAATAAATTCTGAATTCAAGAACGCTGACACTCTTGTCAGTGTTCAAACAAACTTCGATTTCCATGCAGCTAATGCATTGTGAGTTAACATTTATCATTCTAATCTACCACTGTTGACTTATATGTCTATTTTTCTGCAGAAATAAAAGGGCTGTCCCCTTAAGTTCGGGATTAAATGTGTGCAGTTCGTTCAAGTCTCGTTCAGAAGATTAAATGTGAGCATGTTGTACGTGTGTGGTTGTGAGGATTTCTGCCCCAGTTTCTTTTAATAAGCGAGGTAGGCGACTGTAGATCTTTTCTTCTTGAGGGAACATTGTTGACTTCAGTTATTGAGCTCTATAATTATAGTGATTATTAACGTTTTCCAACTTCCGTAATTTGTCAGAGACCTATTGGACCCCGACCTATGGTTAGGTTGGCTGTAATGATCTTTAGCTTTTTTTTTTTCTTTTTTTTTTTTTCTTTTTTTTTTTTTTTTTGAGTTTTGTGTTGGTTTGAAAACTGTGAGCACCGAATACAGTGCTCGATTTCCCATTACTCTTTGTTCTTTTTTCATTTTTTTTCTTAGGTGGCTTGTGGTTTTGAAGAACATGGCTATGAACTCCGCATGTAGCATTAGACTCATGACTTGTTTGCATAGATATCAAATATTATTTCAGGTTTTAATTAAATATTAAAACTTGAACATTGTTATGCATTCAAATCAAACAAATTAGTATGTGTGAAGACTTTAGCACATAAGTGTCAAAAATACGACATCGCTTTGCGTTAGGGCTACAGCTTGATTACATGAGGGTCAAATCTTAAATATTCATATTTTTTATGGATATTTAATTTTGTTAAAAATTCCCCTCAAGTATTAAGGTAATTAATTAATTAATTAAATTAAATTAAATTACCTAAAATCAAATTCACATTTGCAAATAATGGAGGCCGACGCGCGTTCAAAAAAGGAAGGTATTTTTCTCCCTTGAAATATCACAATGCATTCAAGTCGAGCCAATTTGCATGAGTGAAGACTTTAGCACATAAGTGTTAAAAATGTGACACCGCGTAGTATCAGGACTATAACTTGTTTGCATAGATACCAAATATTATTTTAGGTTTTAATCAAATATTAAAACTTAAACATCATTATGCATTCAAGTCAAACCAATTTGCATGGGTGAAGACTTTAGCACATAAGTGCCAAAAATACGACATCACTTCGCGTCAGGGCTAAGACTTGATTACATGAGGGTCAAATCTTAAATATTCATATTTTTTTATAGATATTTAATTTTGTTAAAAATTCCCCTCAAGTATTAAGGTAATTAATTAAATAATTATTTATTTATTTAATTATTTAAATTAAATTAAATTACGTGAAGTCAAATTCACCTTTGTGAATAATGAAGGTCAACACGAGTTCAAAAAAGGAAGGTCTTTTTCTCCTTTAAAATATCATAATGCATTCAAGTCAAACCAATTTGCATGAGTAAAGACTTTAGCACATAAGTAACAAAAATACAACATCGTATAGCATCAGGGCTATAACTTGTTTGCATAGATACCAAATATTATTTCGGGTTTTAATTAAATATTAAAACTTGAACACCACTATGCATTCAAGTCAAGTCAATTTGCATGGGTGAAGACTTTAGCACATAAATACCGAAATATACGACACCGCTTCGCATTAGGGCTAAACTTGATTACATTAAGGTCAAATTTTAAATATTCTTTTTTTTTTATGGATATTTAATTTTATTAAAGATTCTCCTCAAGTATTAAGGTAATTTAAAAATTAATTAATTAAATTAAATTACTTGAAATAAGAGCTAATAATGAAGGTCGACACTTGTTAAAAAAAAGTAAGTCTTTTTCTTCCTTAAAAATAAAAAATAAAAAATTGAATGAATAAGGAGAACACGTGTCAACATGTATGTACATGGAAATTGGAAAGTGGATTCACGTGTCAACATATATATAAATATGTATGGAAATCACTTATGAAAGGTTTTACTTTTTCCATGCATGTTTTATATATTAAAAGAAAATCTTCATTCATTTTTTTTGGAGATCACGTAAATGTCCATATATTAAATCTTCATCCTTACACCATTATATATGTATATATATGCCAAAATGACGCCCCAAGGCAACCACTATCATGGCTCACGACTCCACCAACATTGTGGCTCCATCCCACCAAGCTCCAAATATATATATATATATATATATATATATATATATATATATATATATATATATATATATATATATATATATATATATATATTAAAAAGAAACACTTGCAAGTTTGAAGAGGTGAAGATTTCTAGCGGTAAATTCAACTTGGATTGAAGAACACCCAAAGATCAAAAGAGCTCTCTAATAAGGTTCAGGTCAAGTTTATCAACTATTGTCCCCTTTATATAAGAAAAAAAAAAGTGTATATAGGAATGACAAATTGGAAGAGGTCTAAAAGTGTAAAGCGTCTAAAAGTGTAAAACAAGAAGGAAAACAAATTGGAAGACTATTTAAAGTGTAAAGCAAGTAGGAAAATGAAGTGGAGTTTGAAAAAAAATAGAAAAGAAATATTTTTTTGAAAAAAAAAAAGGAAACTTCCTATTAAAATATATCTTTGAAAAAAAAATTACTTCAAGACCCACCTCATCCATATGACAATGCATGTATGTGATGCATCTTGAAGTGAGGGCATTTGTAGACATAAAAACAATTAATGGATTAAATTACCACTAATTTGGTCTTCAAAATGAATAAGATAAAAAAATAATTTCTCTTATAGATAAGTTTTCCTAATCTCCAACTATAAAAAAAGATAATAATAATAATAAGAAAATTATTATTATTATTATTATCTTGTTGGTAAAACCTATCAAGAACTAAATCCCTTTAATTAAGCAACTAAAATTCAGAAATTTGAAATTCAAATTCCATATCTTCACTTATAAGTAGAGGTGTCTTCTATTTAGAAGGGAGGAGATTCATAAATAAAAAAAATCCAAAAAAGGAAAATCCTAAGGTAATTTGATACTGCTACATGTGTTCTATGATGTCGTCTTCCAAAGTGTGATAAAAGCAAAAGAATCAGAGGGAAAATATCCTTTTGAAGAGAGTATTATTTTTGGAGAGATTATACCCATAATATATTTTAATTTTAATAAATATTTTATTTACATTATTTTCTTATTTTATTTTTACTAATTTTTTTAGGATAAAAATTTATGAAATTTGTGCGTATATTATATTTTCTATTTTGTTTTGCCAATTTTACGGGACAAAAATTTATGAAATTTGTGCGTACAACCTTTTTATCCATTTAAAAGTCAATTGCAAATAAATTCTGAATTCAAGAACGCTGACACTCGTCAGTGTTCAAACAAACTTCGATTTCCATGCAGCTAATGCAGTGTGAGTTAACATTTATCATTCTAATCTACCACTGTTGACTTATATGTCTATTTTTCTGCAGAAATAAAAGGGCTGTCCCCTTAAGGTCGGGATTAAACGTATGCAGTTCATTCAAGTCTCGTTCAGAAGAATAAATGTGAGCATGTTGTACGCGTGTGGTTGTGAGGATTTCAGCCCCAGTTTCTTTTAATAAGCGAGGTAGGCGACTGTAGATCTTTTCTTCTTGAGGGAACATTGTTGACTGCAGTTATTGAGCTCTTTAATTATAGTGATTATTAACGTTTTTCAACTTCCGTAATTTGTCGAGACCTATTGGACCCCGACCTATGGTTAGGTTGGCTGTAATGATCTTTAGCTTTTTCTTTTTCTTTTTTTCTTTTTTTTTGAGTTTTGTGTTGGTTTGAAAACTGTGAGCACCGAATACAGTGCTCGATTTTCCTTTACTCTTTGTTCTTTCTTCATTTGTTTCTCAGGCTTCTGTGCCTTGTGGTTTTGAAGAACATGGCTATGAACTCGGGCGTGCATTATTCAATAATTATACATCATTGTCAAGCAGAATAGCATTCTTTAGGATTGATTAAGAAGAGTGAACTAGAAATTTCGATGCATTTAATGTACATGAGTGTCGTGTCTTAAGAATACAAAAGAAAAAGAAGAGTTGGAGCAACCGGTGGTTGGCGGGAGAATATCACATTTAATTACTTGTTGTGACACTGAGGCTAACCCATATATTGCAGTTACAGCAGATGTATTAGAAATAACATACAAACAGAAAAATGGAGTCAAAAGAAGAGCAATAATTGGGAAGGAAGGAAAATGGCAAATTGGAGAATTTTCCCATTCAACTGACATGGGAAACGGAAAGGAACAGTTTCAATGGTAAAATGACATGAAATCAGTGGGGCACAACACATGCAAATCAATCTGAATTATCCAATAAACATGATTCGTATACCTCTTCGGCTTGAACTCATCAGTGAAATGATCCTTTTCCATTTGCATTTCAATGCGGTTGTTTGCACTTGACTACCGAAGAAAGGGTTGCATCAAAACACTTTCATCAAGGATAGTTACCTTGGTGGGTGGGAAAAATATCCACCATACTGATCAATCCTAAAGGATCCAATCAAATCCAACTGATTTAATATGTTTTTCTTCTCATTTTTAATTTTTTTTTTGGACAAATTACGGATTTAGATCTCGGGTGCAACTTTTTTCTATCGGAATCAAAATAATAAGTTTCCCCTTTTTATTTGTTTTTTTTAACCCTAATACTACTCATCTCTCTCATCATCTTCTTATTCAATAACTAAATTGGTTATAATTGGTTGTAATTTAATCAAAACCAATCAACTTGATTTGATCTGGGGTTGGCTATGAACTAAAACCACCTAAACGAACCAAGATGTCTTCTGCCAATTCAATACTTCCTAACAAAGATGATACGTTTGTCTGAGGTAGACAGCTGTTAATTCTAGTGGGTTTACGTCAAAATTGTGAAGATGACAGGATTGACCCGTGCATTTACATTTTAGACACCTAACAATTTGTTATTCTCATCTCTTCAGTCACCTCATCTATAAATTCGGCAGGCAACCTTGGCCAAGTTCATCACTAAAAATCTGGTCTCTGTGAGAGTAGTGTTGTGTGGTTCAAGATGAAGATACCTTACGCTGCATTATGTGTGATAATGGTGGTGATCCTGAGTGAAGCGCACCTGACAAAGGCAGTGACATGCAGCCCTCAGGAGCTGAGCCCTTGCTTTGCTGCATTCAGCTCATCAGCACCCCCATCAAGCACGTGCTGCAGTAAGCTGAAGGAGCAGAAGCCATGCCTATGTGGGTACCTCAAGGACCCAAATTTCAGTCAGTATGTTAACTCAGCCAAGGCCAAGAAAATTGCTAGTACCTGTGGTGTTCAATTTCCCAGCTGCTAAGTTGGATTTTATTTACAGTTAAGTTGGTGTCCTGATGGTATAAATATATATGTTGTGCTTTGATCATAGTCCTCATGCATGGACATAGCTCTTTATTTGCCCCTAAGTAGGAGTTCTGATGATGTAAATCTATATATGCCGAGCCATGATCATTGTCCTCATGGACATAGCTCTCTCTATCTCTCTGTGTTGTTAAATAACTTCTTATGAAAATAAGGCTTCTTTTAACTAAACTGGAAAACAATTGCCTTTTATTGAAGAATTGCAGTAATACATGGCTGATTTTAGGGGCCGTTTCTTGTGGCGGATGCACAACTTGCGCTGTTAAGAGTTCCATAGATTTAAAAACGCTATCAAAGTATTTAATTTTTATTTTACAAAAAGAAAAAAAGGATATCCAAACAGAAAGGAGCCTCTTTAAAAGTATTTTTAATTTAAGCGCTAGTAATAAAAGTGCTACAGATGAAGGTGTTTTAACCGGTATCACTATGAAATGGAGCCTTAAAGTGCGTTTGTCAGTAATTATAAAAAGTATTTCTACCATGTCTAATACTTGAAAATTTTTATTTTTTAAGTATTAGAAAGATTATAAACACTTCCTAAAATTACTCCCAAACACGTTCTTAGTATCAAAATAGAGTGATTTTTCACACAAGCTAATGAAACTGGAGCTTTGCAGAATGTAAAAAGAGAGTTGATCCCATGAAGAACTCGATCCAGAAATTTAGCTCCATCCGGTTGCTAAAGAGACAGGAAAAGAAAGAAATACTGATTTTATTTTAAATACTAACACCACCATTCTACGTACTCATTTTACTATGATTTTTATTTTAATTTCTTTGGGAAATAAAAAGCCCTGAAAACATGATGAGCTCATTAGAGAAGTCCACCTCAAAAACTACTTTTACACTCACATGGACCTGGCTTCTTGTCATCTAAGCCTCATGACAAAATCTTATAGAAGAGTCAAGGCATTGAAGTCTCTGAAGTTGAAACTTCTCTGCAGTTGGTTTTTCTCAGGTGGCCGTCTCCTCCTAATTATCAAGACAATTAGAATCCTCTCTACCATAAAGAATCAAAATATCTTTTCAAAATGGCGAAGTTCTTTTCAGAATGGCTTAAGAAGCTCTCGGCATACTGACTTGCTATAAATTCGCCCTTATCTAATTCAGTACGTACTATGAAGCAAAATGTCTCCTTTTTACAGTTTTGCTTATATTTTATTAGTGGAATTCATAGATATATAAGACTTCTGAAAATTCAACTGAAGGGAAAAGCATAATTTCACAGTTAAGAACAAGGAAAAGAGTCCCCATCATCATGTGTGTCAATGCTGGTACAAGTACAGCTAGAAAGGCTATCCACAAATGGAATGCCAGCCTCTAATTCCAGCATTTCAATTTTTAATTTGTCTTCTTCAATCTATAAATCACCTTAATGCCTCATCTTATAAAGTAATTATCTTCGCCATGACAAGAACAATTTTAATGTGGTTGCCTTAAATTGAAAAAATATCCACATAACATGCCAACCACATTCATTTATACCTGCACGATGTCAGAGATAGAAGCTAGGATTTAATACAGGACATATTTTGTGTTAAGGAAACATATTCGATAGAATGTAAAGTATATATTGATTCATGTTATTCAATCCTATAGAATCGTAAAGCCATTCTTTAGAATGACTACCAATATTTACTCTTTGTTCCACAATCATAGAGAAATTCTCTTGAATAAAGTCACTGATTTGAATTAGTTTTCACTCCATAATATTAGTTGTTGTAATTCTTGTATTTATACTCATATAATCAACACAATAAGTTAATAAAACTTCACCACAAATTTTCTCATTCTTACCTTTGAATTTTTCTCCCTACTTATTGATTATCATGGTGGTAGTGTTGGGATAATCATTGGATCATAGATACATGCAAGATCTATCATAGGCTTTTTTAGATCTATGCAACATAAGCAAAAAAAAAAACATTTAAACTTTAGATTTAGAGATGAGTGACAATATCTATGATCATAATATTTTCAAATCGATTCCAGTTGATGAAAAGATGTTGTGGATCTTGAAGACCAACAGATCTTCTACTCAAAGGCTCTCTTTCCTGGATCCTGCATCCAAGGAAATGGAATCCTCTCGCATCTCTAGAAGATTGAATGGCAAAAAGTATGAAGTCTTAAACCCTTAAGAGGGTTTATATCACCTTCCTTTAAGTGATTTGAGCCCATTTTAGGTTTTAGTCACTTAATTTAGTCCACTAGATCCCAATTAATTAATTAGCTCTATTAGACTCCAATTAATTAATTAGACTAATCCACAAAGATCGTTCATATGTTTTTGTGCAATCTTATGTTTCTACTAAAACGTCCTTCTACACACATATAAATAAAGAACCGAAATAATCTTCAATAAGTATATCACCAAGAAATATGAGTTCGAGTAGAAACTACTGATACTCATAAGAAAATATTGGCTTCCTTAAAATCAAATTCTGAATGTGACTTAATATCTTAGTACAAAGAGTCAACTACACTCCAATATCTTAAGATATTGAAATGAGA
The DNA here is from genome assembly GCF_030704535.1 of Vitis vinifera. Classification (NCBI taxonomy): domain Eukaryota; kingdom Viridiplantae; phylum Streptophyta; class Magnoliopsida; order Vitales; family Vitaceae; genus Vitis; species Vitis vinifera. The sequence goes on from NC_081818.1 coordinate 20,287,499, forward strand.
TATTAAACTTAGGTCCTTGAACTACTATCCACTATATGTAGACTACCCATGAATTAGTATCCATAATCTAATGAGGTAGGTGTTATCAACCTTTCAAGATTATCTTTCTAATCCTTGAGTCTCAGATTTTCCTATTATATCATCAACTGACATAGTCCATATCTTCAAGAGCATATGACAAATTCCAATTAAGGAATTACTACGACCATAGATTTCCTAATCACATATTCTTATGAGAAAAAGATACATTGTCTCAAAACCAAAAGATATCATCATGTCTATCTTGAGAATATCTGTTGTCATTTGCATTAATCAGCAATGACCCAACCCATAGGAAATATATGATCATCTTAGGGTCGGTCTCAAGCAAAGGTCAAAACCACTGAAGACCTCATCATTAGCTGATTGGAGCCAAAATACGTGTTCCAATAGCACATTTATAATATGATTTATGCATTATAAAAAGCTTAAATAATCTAACATAACTCAAATTAATGCTAAGACCTTAGTTATGGATCTAATTTCTATTTTGAGATTAATTCCAAGATTAAGAGATGAAAAAAAATGATAAGTGCAAAAGTCATTATCAATCAAAGAAGTAGAAGGGTTAAACATGTATTATTGAGAGACTTGGGACTTATGAACCATGAAAAGTCCAAGAAAGGGCATGATAAGCAAGTCATAGTGTGGACCCGCATTTTTCACGTGCGTCCCCACTCGATTGGCGAGACTTGCTTTTTATTTGTGAAAAAATTATTTAGTTTTGGAAAAGTTGGAGTCCCCACTTATTTTATTTTTATTTTAAAGGGAAAATAAAATAAGAAATAAAACCCTAAAAAAAATGACTCCATAATTTTTGGAAAAGCGTGTCTTTGAAAAAACTCGAGTCTAAGTCTGGGGATCAGGTTACTTATTGGGAAGGTACCTCTAGGAGGTAGCACCCCTCTAAGCCCTAAAGAGGTCTTTACTGACTAAATTGGGGAAATGAGGCAATTAATTGATTAATTGAGAGTACCTAGATAGACATAGGTGATTTCAAAAAATAACATGCTAAACAATCAAATCACAATAAAGGAGAGTTAGGGTGCGTACCGAAACCGTTTCTCAAGCATCATCAGAAGACATCAAATGTTAGTTTAAAAATATGACACACAACATATATTTTTATTAAAGATAATCAAACAAGCAACAAATATATATCAAGGTAATCAAGCGTGACATCAAGCAAGGGCATGGTACACAAAGACATGGATATTCATGGAATTTTGAAAATGGGGAGATGGAGAGAGTACCTGGATAGCATAAATAACTTGTAACGTGCTTCCATCTTATGGTGGGTGGTCAAGAATCTGGTGATGTGTCGGTGTTGTCTGTTTCAAGGTGCAGCCGTGGTTCCTCTAAAATCTGGTGATGTGTGCTACCTTTTTCCTAAAAAAATAAAATTGTGCGTGTTGTGCTTTCCTTATGCGACTGTCATGATGCTTCTCCATCTGGTGCATGTTCCTGTTATCAATGGGAGTGCGTGCTGCTTCTCCAATCTCACTGAACTGTCTATATTGGAGAGAAATTCCTCTTAGAGCGTGATCTTCCTAACCACATACTGCCATATGTTCTTCAGTGCCTCAATTCGGACAAACTTAATCGAATAATTGCATGCACCATGAGTGAGAGTCTCTCATCACAGCGCCGGTTCTTCCATCAGCAGACATCATGATAATAGGGAGGTCCGTTTCCAACCCAACATGTTCAAGAAGTTTATAGTCGATCATGCCAGGCACACGAGCATCACTCAGCACAATATCGAAACAATCTTTCTTCTCCCGAAGTATATTTAAAGCAATAGTGGCCTGGGAGCAAGTTGTAACATGATACCGAAGCATCTGCTCTAGGATCCTCAGACGAGTGACGTCATCATCGACAACAAGAACCTTAAGACCCGTCGAAAACTGATCGGACACCACCACGTTGACCTTGTACGGCTTGTTGGTGCCCCCGAGACGACTACGATGACACTTTCAAATATGAGTTTCTGTTCAGAATTTGCCATTGAACCATGGCACGTAAGTAGTGAAACTTTATTAGGATCCCCTTAGCAATGCACGCATTGGCAGCCCATCATTCCCTCATGAATGAGTGTTCACTTATCCTTCCTCCAAAATTCTGGTACTTCTCCCTCCCGCCTAATGGTGTGTGTCTCTCCACCCATTGCAGCCCATGTCCTCAAATCTCCCTGTCAAAGAAATAAAATTCCTCGCGTGTTTCTCTTGCTTCTTCATCAATTTTCAGCCGTTGAAGACCCTCGTCAAATGCACATATATTTAACAGAAAATTCAGTCACTCCACTAACAACATGGAGTCATAATTTCCTCCACTATTCTGCCATAATTTTCAGCTCACTTATCAATGGTCCTTCACCAAATTTCCAACACATTTCATTGTGAATTTTCAGCCATGAAAAAGCTTCCATTCATAGCCACAATTCTCGCGTGTCCACCACAAAATTCAGTTTTCAAGAATTCTCCTTTTGCATGAAACTACCTTCAAAGGAATTCTCCATATGCAACCATATATTCCATGATTCATCCATGGAAATTTATAAATTCAAGGCCATTATCTCCATTAAGCTATTTTAAAATTCATCCATGGAGATTTATAAATTCAAGGCCATTATCTCTATTAAGCTATTTTAAAATTCATCCATGGAGATTTATAAATTCAAGGCCATTATCTCCATTAAGCTATTATAAAATTCATCCATGGAGATTTATAAATTCAAGGCCATTATCTCCATTAAGCCGTTATAAAAGTCATCCATGGAGATTTTATATGCAAGGCCATTGAAACCTGATTGGAATCAAGTAATTAATATTCACAAAGTGGCTGCCCATTCTCCATCATAATCAAAGTGTTAACACAGCTAAAAGTGAATGAAAGCCTTTCCATTTAACCAAGGCATCAACACGGCTGAATGTGTATAGAATCTTCTTCACTAAATCAAGGCGTCAACACGTGTAAAGGGGATGAAATTCTTACCCGCTTCGATGGAGATCTCCCCTCCTTCCCAGAATAGTGCAGCTGAGTTCCAACCCTCTACCTCAAAAATCTGATTCCTAATGTCTCTGACCTGTTGTGTGTGCAGCTCTCCTGATCTGACCTGTGCGCGTGTTCTTAGAAAATTAGAATTGTGCATGGACTCCTTCATGTGACTGTGGAGATATTTCTAAGTCTTTTGTAAGTGGACGGTACAGAGAACAGGAATGGAAGACTTCAATTTTGGCTTCCCACAGGTTATCGATCCCGTATGCGCTGTCTTGATGACATAATCACAGGGCTTGTAAATCTCTATTTCGGATCACACAGAATATGCAGATAACAGAACCTTGTTAGCGCCCCTCGCCTAATCCTCCTTGAACGTCTGTATCATCAAAAGCCTTTTTTCTCTTCCCAAGACGTCAATTTCTTTTTGTATGGAAGTTTCCATATATTCTTCTATGGGCAGCAACTTCCTTTCCTTCCTTGTAGTCGTGTCCTGCTTTCCTTTCTTTAACACTTTAAAACTCCTTTCCATCCTCCATTCAACCGTGATCTACTTTCCTTTCTTTAAGGATATAAATCTTCTTTCCATGTTGCATAGAATATCACCACATATATGCAGCTGTGTACATCAAGAATCTTCTCCGATGTGTGCATTCGAATCTCATGCCAAAATAAAATAAGAATTAAAATTAGTAAAGGTCATGAAATTGAATATCAAAACTAATTTAAAATTATGCAATTAAAAACATTATGTCTATCATAGGTACATAAAAATAATGAAGACATCAGTTTACACAATTAATCATCAATCTCATGCAATATTCTATCAAATAAATAAATAAATAAAAACAAATAACTAACCAAATAATAATAAATAAATAAAATAAATAGATAAATATATAAATAAGAAATCGAGTACATGCAAGCATTAAAAGTGCAAATCATGCAAATTATGTAAGTCATGTGGGAATTACCTAAAAGGTAACATATGTGGGCTAGAACGCCTAAGTGGATCTAAAGTGAGTGTGTGTAGGCTAGAAGGTGCCTAGGTGGGTCTAAGCGGGTCAAGGTGAATCTAAGTGGGCTTAGGGTGGTGCTTAATGGGCCAAGTGCATCTAAAAACTATCCTAAAAATGAATGAAAAGCCTAATTCTAAATTAGGGCTGCCAAAGGTCACAATAAGGGGTCAGATAATCCCTCAACTAAAGTCTCCGAGGTGGCTCAAAAAAGGTAAGTAGTTTGAGTAGTTATGGGCCACCAAGGAGCTATTGTAAAGTATTGAATAAGTATCTAATAGGACATGTGCTAAGAGGACAAAATTGAGGGTCTAGACATAGGCATGAAATACTAGCAATGGATTTTATAGAATGAGATAGAGAGTAAGCAACCATCATAAAGGAGGTTTAAAGCAAATGCAATCAAGTTCACATAGAAATTTGGAACTCAAAATCTGGCAATAGCATAGACTCTGAATTTGGGTTAAATATGGAGCATATCCCAAGGTCAATTTTTAACAAGCTACATTTCATTTTAAAGCTTAAGTCAGAAGTCCACTACTCCATAAGTTGAATTGAAACGAAGAAGTTATGACCATTTGAAGACAACTAGGTAGAGTTGAAGGACCATTTTGAAATGGTTTCAAAATGATCCTAATTTCAAAATCGCACACTATCACTTTGATGTTTTGTCTCCTCCACTTTGGGAATTGCATCTTGGGCATTCCATCCACCCTAATTAGGCCCCATACAATTAGAAATATGATTTTATTAATTTTATTAATCATTTTTAAATAATTATTTATAAAATAAGTGGCCAATAGGAACATATCATGTGTTGGATTTTTTATGGAAACGATAAAAACTCAAATTTTAGGTTTTCTAGGTAGTTCTTGATTTGAAGAGGAGAAACGAAAAATGGGAAATTGATATTTCTTCTTAAATTTCTTCGTTAAGGATTTAGATTTTATTTTATTTTATTTTCCATCTTTCTATTTCATTTTCTTTGCAACCAAACATGGGCTATGAGGAGAAATCATCCATTATGTTTGGTTAACTTGATTGATCCAAAGATGCTAACATGAAAGTGAAGAATCCAAAGAAGAGTAGCAATAACACAGTAAAATTATTGGTTTTTTTTTTCATTTTTATGTTTTCAAGATTTAATTGGTAGGAATAAATCCTTTGTGTGAGATTACTTTAGATAAATTACAAATGATTTTTTTCAAGATACTAGTGATTATGGACAAGACCTTAATCATTATTTAATATAGTATGATCCTACTACTAATGAATCTAAGGGTTAAATTTACAAAAATGGATATAGGCTCTTGATTGAATAAAATTGAAAATCAAAATTAACCATCACCTATCCTTATGAGTTGTATTAGGGAATTATACGATAGATTATTACATAATACTAGTGATTCTTGGTAAATCTTGATCATTATTTATCTGGTAATTAATTTCATTCACTTAATGGCTTTAGGAATCTGTTTTAAAAATAAATAAAAAATCTAAGTTCCAGTTGTAATATTGGTCTTAAGATTCAATTTGGTCGCGGATTGAATTTGATTCTAAACTTTAGATTTTTATCATTCTCTCTCTCTCTCTCTCTCTATCTCTTAAGATTTGACATTGGATTATGAAACTCTCTTAGACATTTTTTTATTTGATTTATATATTTTTGGAAATCTTTATTCATAATTTATCCCTATATATATATATATATATATAAGATTTCATTATCTTTAGCAAATAATTAATTCTTTTAATCTAAAAAAAAAAATTAACACATTAGAATTGATCCCAAAGGACAACAATCCAAAATACTACAAAGTCATGGTGACTTTATCTCTAGTTTTTCTTAGCCAGAGTTACTATGTATTTATGCTTTATTATTTTATTTACAACAAAGATTTGTGGTCAAGAAAATAGCATTGTTGCCAAGAATCTACGTTGCTCAGTTGTTTTTAGTTTTAAAAAAAAAAGTTATTTGTTTAATTGCTTTTAGATTAGATTAGATTTCTATATTTTCTTTTATTGGATTTCACTTATTTTTGTGTTGAGATTTTTGTTGAAGTCGAGTTTCTAAAGTCCAAAGTTTGAATGCTACAATAGAGTACTAGAACACAATTACTACAACAATGTTGGAACACCATCTAAGCCTTCACCAATTTACAAGACAATTAGAGATTACCTTCATCCTAGGCCTATATAAAAAATTATATCAAGAAGAAATCATCTCAATTCTGAGTTTGCTCAAGAGTATAATTAATTGACAGTCTTTCATCGTCAATATATGGTATATCTATTAAGGTAGACCGATATTCACATATGTCATATATGCTAGTGTCAAGAAAAGGTAAAAGCTAGCTGCCAATATGCATATGCTAAGGTAGACCTTATTTCTATCAATGTAGGAGTCTTATGAATATGACATATGTCAATGTTTCTTCCACTTCAGTCAAGGTTAGGTTAAACATATGTGAAGGTTGACTCACTATTTTGTCAATATTATATTCAATATATGTTAAGCTTAAGTATGATATATGTCAATGTTGTTTTATATGCTTTCAAATTTAATTTACACATATGTCAAGGATTTTTTTTTTTCAAAGTAGAAATTTTAATATGTTAAGGCTCCTTTATTCTTTTATGTCAAGGAATATAGTTTTTTTATGTCAAGATTTCTTTATTCATATATCAAGGAAATTGTTTTATTTCATATCAAGGTTGGAACATGTCAACAACTTAACCTATTGCCCAAATGATCTACATCAAAATTGAACCTATTGTATATATATATATATATATATATATATATAAAAGTACATGAATGTATAAAATATATTTTTAAAAAAAGATATAAACATGTAGGCAAATATATTGACAAAAAAAAAAAAAAAACCATTAACATCTATTCATAATCTTGTATTATCATCACATACATCCAAAAAGAGGCAAATATGTACCCAAAAATTCAATATTTATACATGATAAATAGAATGTATGCATGATTTTGTGCCTTAAAAAGTACTGCAACTGCTGCAAATGCCACCTAACCTTCTACAAGTAGGAAAAAAACAACATCAATATATGTTTATATTTGAAAGATTAATAAAAATATATAAACATGTATCCAAATGTGTTCCCAAACAACCTATCAAATGTACTTAATCATGTTATCTTATCAAATATATCTAAAAAAATGATAGACATTTACCCAAAAATAACCAAATATCAAGTAGTTGTACATAATAACAAAAACTTATATGTGATCTTGTCCTCTAAAAACTGCAGCTACTGCAAATGTCACCTAACCTTTGGCAAGAAAGAAAAAAGTAACATTATTTTATGTTTATTTTGAAAGTTTATTAAAAATTCAATGGAAAAGAATCCATGTCCAATGTATATCAAACATGTCACCCAATCTCTTGCAAGTAAGAAAAAAACAACATTATTTTATTTTTTTGTTTGAAAGTTCATCAAAAAGATATAAATATGCATCCTAAATATATCCAAATGTATCCACAAACAACCTAGCAAGTATACATGATCTTGTACTATTATCAAATATCTATATAAAAAAATATTTACTAAAAAATAACCAAACATTAAATAATTATGCATGATGACAAGAATATATACATGATCTTATACTCTAAAAATTGCAAGTGCTACAAATGTCACCCAACCTCTTGCAAGTAAGAAAAAAACAACATTACTTTATGTTTATGTTTCAATTTTTTTTTTAAATGATACAAACATGTACCCAAATATATCAAAATGTATTCACAAACAACCTAGCAACTATACATGATATTGTACTCTTATCAAATATATCCAAAAAAAATGACATAGATATTTACCAAAAAAAATCCAATAGTTATACATGATGACAAGAACTTATGCATGATCTTGTACTCTAAAATTGTAAATGTTGCAAATGTCACCCAACCTCTTGCAAATAAGAAAAAAACAACATTAGTTTATGTTTATATTTAAAAGTGCTAATTTAAAATATATAAGCATGTACCCAAAGACAAAAAAAATAAAAAAAATAAAAATCTAGCAATATACTTTTAGAGCTAAAAATATAGATAAGATATGTACCTAAAAATATCCAAAAAAAAAAAATCTAATTGCAATTTTACATGCATGATATATAGCAAAAGCCTATGCTGATGTTGTATTCTCAAAATTGCAACTACTACAAATGTGTTTCAACCTCTTGCAAATAGATAAAAAAAACTACATTACTTGAAGTCTATAGTTGAAATTTTACTAAAATGATATTAAAATGTACCAAAATTTATGCAAAAAGAACCCAACAGACATACATAATAATAATAAAAAATAACATCAATTTGTACTATCATCAAATTTATATTTTAAATTATATAAGTATGTACCCAAAAGTATCCAAAAATCCATCATCTATGCATGATAATAAGATCTTACACATGATATTGTAATCTCAAAATTGCAACAACTGCAAATGTCACCCTATACCTTGCAAAGAGGAAAAATGTAACATTAATTGAAATTTATGTTTGAAATTTTATTTAAAAAATTATAAAATTCACATACCCACTATACTTGGTCGAAGATAAGAGTGCTAAAAAATGAGCCTCATTTAGATCTCACTTCATCTAACTCAACTCGTGAATAGGTTTTTTTTCCCTTCAAACTAAAATATATGGCAAGAGAAAATATGTTAATATGCAACATTAAATATATGTATAAGTTCTCATGTATGTATGAAAATACATAGGTAAATAAACCCGAGATATTAGAAGACTTCTATTTGCAATTATGTCTCGCATGTATCACATGACAAAATATTCGCACATGACACCATCCAATTGTTTGGGCCTCTATAACCAAAATTATATCAACAAAATTTCATGATCAAGTATGACATCATATAAATTTTGTCAATTTTTTCATCCTTCACATTTTTAATTTATAAAAACAATGAATGACATAATGTTAATTTCAAGTAAAATTTACACCTAAATGAAGTCAATACATGTCTAGCATAATACCCTAAGCTCCCATGTTTAAAACTTAGAGGTTTAAATTGGGTAAAATATAAGAATGTCAAATAACATGCGTATGTGAAATATGGACAAAAAATGAAGAAATTAAGGTAATGATTAAGTATATTTATTAAGAATAGTGATTAGCTTTAGAAAAAGGGAATAGTTAAATTTTGTCTATGTGAGAATAGCCCTTATAAAATATCATGACTTTTAAGACTTCATTAAGGTAAATCAATCAAGCTTCATCAAGAACAATTATCAACAACATATTTGGAAATATGTAGTATTGGCCTCCTTTTACATCTCATAAATTGACATTGTAGAAGAGAAATGTAATTAGTAATTACAATGAATAAATGTTTTACATTTAAACAATTTGATTGAAGATGGATAAAAAAGTGGAGAGTTTAGATTAGAGAGAGAAAGAGAAAGAGAGAGAGAGAAGTTGTGCCTAATAGGAAACGTGTAAACTAAATATAGGATGTATATAAGAAATACTAAGGCCAAAAGAAAGATATAAAGAACAACTCACACCTAAGTAACATGACCAAAGCTATCTAAAGGATCCCCATTTGCTTCATTGCCCACACACACATTTAAATGATTCTAAAGGATTCTAAATGCTATGGATATAGTGATCAAAATTTAATAATTGTTCTTCCTATGACCAACATTTCAAATTGACTAATTATGTATATATTAAATTTTTATTATACTTGAATTTTCTTAGGTTTGATATTCCACATTAGAATACAATTGAAAAAAATTCTTGCATTCATTCATTTTTAACAAAACTTTTCTTATTTTTCTTCTAGTTTCATTTACTATTTCTTGAAATATTAATTGTAGAAGGTGGAAATGGATTATAAATCTTACAGTCACATGACAAAATGGGTTTATTCTTTTTTAGTACTATTTCATTGCTAGTAGAATAATGGGCATATGAGTACATTGTATTCATAGCAATTTAGATTGTATTTTCATAAGGTGGTGAAACAAAGATATATAGTATCCTTCTCAACTCAAGTTAGGAATAGGAAATAATAACAAAAAACAATTATAAGCTAAGAAAATTCATATATATATTTATATAGAATCTTTACATTTCAAAAATCAAGTGAACTTTAATTTAGGAAAGCAACTTACATGTAGGTAAGTTTTTAAAAAGTTAGAAAATGAACAAAAAGTTTAGGAGAAGAGAAAAATGTAACCTCAATAACTATCCACTTTAGCTCTTTTTTAGATCATTTCTTCTTTTGAGATACAAAAATTCAAAACCTCCTATAAAAAATAAGATTACATTAGTGCTCATTTTGAGAAATGAAAACTAAAATTATGGTAGACTTACATGTTCACAATATCTTTTATATCTTCGTATGGTTGTTGTAATAGCGAGTCTAAGTAGTAGATTGTTTGTGATTTTAGGTCAATTATAGCCAAAACCCAATGAAACCTACAATATATCAACATACAATTTAGATAAATACCATATATAAGGGTAAGAAATTAAAAACAATTATGATTAACAACTTACTTTGAATTATATGGAAGAAAAATAAGGTCTACCAATTTTGAGTCAATTAGGCGATCGACAATGAACCTTGCTCTTTTTTCAATTTGTGGGCTATTGATCTGGCCTTGGACACCATCCTTGGATGAACAAATATAATTTTCTCATGTTGTGTATCATCCAAATGTTCATGCAACCACCTAATGAAATGTCATCCAATTTAGAATTACTTTAAAAAAAAAAAAAAAACAGTTTCTACTTATTTATGTCATGAATGTAACATAAAGATTTACAACAAGATCTCACCAAATATAGAAACATATACAATTCATAGTCAACTCTTTTATAGAAATTACATCTTTCATTTAAGTTGTCAAGAGAAAGGTTTGAAATTCCAACCTAAAAACATTGATTGGAAAGTCAAGTTTGGGTGTTGGTTTACCCTCCAACACTACTGAAACTGTTTTAGAAAACAATTGTATATCTTTAGAATTTTCATTTTCGATTTTCTTTGGGGATGCTTGTATCTTCTTTATTTTATTCTTCCTCTTTTCAACATCCTAAACACATATAAATAGATTAAGAACATTAAAAAACAAACAAACAAACCAAGAGTGTAGGAAAATATAACTCAACTTCGAAAGTTTGGGTATAATGCTATTCACCTCATCATTTTCATCATCTATCACAAACGCAACAGGCCACAAAACCTCATATAAACATCATCCCTTATTGTACTAATGTTTTCAGAAAGTGGGAATGGAAGAAGTGCATTAGGTTGAAGAGGGTAAAGGATGACCACTAATGTATTAGAATCATCAAAGGAGATCTTTGAATCTCGTAAATAAGTTCCATATGCAACAATGTTGTCTTCAATTTCAAGAGCTAATTTGCATTTATAAACCTGTAAAAACATATTTTGTAATCCTTAGTATTTTATTTTAGTTATTTTATATATTGTTTTTATCAGTTTAACTTAGGAAAAGCCATATATACCTGAGTTAGTGGAGAAGCTTTTTAAGTCCTTTGTGCTAATGGGTCCTGCACATGAGCACTATAATGAGTCTTCCCTCGTATTTCTTCATGTTGCAACAATTGTTTCCTTATGTTTGTATTGTTCACTTCAGAGTGGGGTGTGAGGGGTTTTATTTTATTTTTTATTTTTTTCAGCTTTCAAAGCAATAATCTCCTCTTCCAAGCTCTTTACTTTCTCCCTTAACATTCTTTGACATTCCTATTCTTCAAGAGTTTTTATGGGTTTTGGTGTGTTGAAGAATTGTTTGGGGTTTTTTTTTCCCACATTTTACTCTAACCCATTCAAGATGCTCCAATGTACCTAATGCTAAACTGAGGATATCCTTTTGGCCAACGCATGTAATCTTCCCTTCCTCAATAGCCTTCGCCAACTCTTCCTCCAAAAAATATAAAATGCTTCAAGGGTCATATTGAATAAATAAATAAAAAACAAATGAAATTAACTAAAATTGAGTATAGGTTTGAAAACTTACAATCTTTTCTGCTACAAGCCTCGTAACATCATCATATTCATTTTTTTTTTCAATTTTGCTAGCTTCTACAAGACCCATCTATCAATAGGTTTCCTTGAACCTGTCTTTTGTATCTATCAAAAAAAAAAAAAAAAAATGAAGTAATTCAACTTTACAAAAGTAAATGTCTAACTAAATCAATTTAACAATTCTTCTTGAAGTCCTGCATATCATTTTCTACTCACTCGATGAATATAGACGTATTTTGCCCTCATTTCTTTTTATTTATTTATTTAATTTGAAACTTGGATGACAACTTGTTAGCCACTAACTTCCTCCAATCTTCAATTGGAATGTAATTATATTCAATTGATGGCTGTAAAAAGTACTCAAGCTTATCCTTATAAGGCAGGATAGACTCTTTCATCAATATGTGCCTAAATGATCTAAAGCTACTCCTAATGGATAATATGATGGTGTATTTGTTATTCTCATCAACCAAGAATACACCATAAAATATAAGATCTTAATTATTTAATAAGCATGTAAGGTCTACACAAAATATAAGAAAATAATTTCAATAGATTATTATATACCTTATAAAAAGATCTTGATTATTTAATAAGCATGTAAGGTCTACACAAAATATAGGAAAATAATTTCATTAGATTACTATATACCTTAACACAATCTCATAATTTCTCCTTCAATTCAACAAGCACTACTGATTACTACTCAAAAAGTGTTATATCATAGCTTGTAATTAACTCTTTTAAATACTTTTGAGTAGTAGTTATCATCTTTTAACCCAATTAACATATTAAGGACCCTTGCAATCAATTCTAATCAAATTGTGTTAAGTTTTGGTGTTTTAATAGCTTTTTGATCACCAAAACAATCAGAGATTAAGGAGAGTTCTTTTGGAATCCATGGCAAAGATGTTCGGACAGGGCGTCCGGACACACCATTGGAGAGCGACGGAAGTAAATGATCCGGACAGCATACCCGGATAGGATATGCTATCATCCGGAGTGTGATGTTCACGAGTGTCGGATAGCATGGCGGCGCGTATCCTCTTGGGGAATCCGGATGGAGTGGAGCCGGATAGCATGGCGGCGCATGTCCTCTTGGGGAATCCGGATGGAGTTGAGCTAGATGGGTCCCTACACCTTACCCACGCAAACGGTCCCCTTGTGACATCCGGATATCTCATCCGGAATTATGTCCCGTCAGACATGTCCGGATCCGTTGATCGGATATTTCACATCCGGATCCCCTGACGCCGGATGGGAGAGGCGACGTTTCAAATTCCCCGGACAGACATGTCCGGATCTTCTGATAGCGCTCATCCGGAGAGCATCCGCGGCTGACATTTTAGATTACCCGGATCACTCCAAGCTGAAGGCAGAACGTTGCACAATGCCGTAGTGTTCTCCTGAAGCTTCCAGATATTTTCGACCAACATCTTGAGATATTTCCGACCGACATCTTGAGATATTTTCGACCGACATCTTGAGATATTTTCGACCGATATTTTGAGATATTTTGCTTTAGATATTTGATGTCTAAATCCCCAAACTCTCCTTGTAATCCACCTATCATAGGATTCCTTAGTCTTTAAGTAAGAACAAGGGGTGAATAACCTCTTATATATAGTTTGTAATTTCCTTTACACAAAACATCGATCATATATCATCGATCAGATAATATAATATATATATGAAGCCGACGAACAGAGCACTTGCTCTGTTTTTCCTATTTTTGTTTTCTCGTTCTTCTTATTTCTAACCAATCAAACTCTGAGGATTTTTCCTCAGAGGATGAGTGTCTAGGCTCTTTGTCTTCTGGAGTAAAGAAAGTCGGGTAAGTTTCTTCATGCATATATTGGAAGTTTTGTTGTTTTAGTTTTTAATGAAGAGAAAGTGTGACCCGTTAATGGTTTTTATTTTTTTAGTTAACTTAAAATGCCTTCAATTCACTTGAGCCAACACTTGGTAAGGCACGTGATCTCCGTCCATGGAGATGCACTTGTTTATCTCTTGCGAGCTTTTGGGAAGTGACTTGGAGCTAGGATTTTCTAGAATAGCCAACACTTGGTAAGCTTTTGGACTCCAAGGAGACATCCATTAGTTATCTCTTGCGAGCTTTTGACGGATAATCCAAGGTTAAGGATCACCTTGAATGACAAATGCTAGGTGAGAGGCACGAGCCATTGCAAGTTGCATCAGTGAGAGGGATTTAGTGTTTGAACCCATTAAAGGGAAGCATCTGTACCGCACCGGTTAGAGAATTAACTATATGTTAATTCTCTAATGCGAGGAAAAGAAACAAGTGACCGGAACTCTCTTTTTGTATGAGAAATCTGAGCCTAGTGATATGAAACTCCAAGAAACACTTTTCTTTGTAAGTAAAATCAGTTACTATTTTTGGTTAGTTTAAAACCAAACCGTTTTCATTTAAACATCTTTATGTTTTCTTTTAGAGCTAACCTTGAAATGAAAAGGCACCAATTCAGCTTTGAATTAATATCAATTGTGGAGTGAAAACCCATCCCAATGAACGATCCTAGAGTCACTATGCTATAGTAGCTTTGTCTTTGCTACCCTAGTTCATGGTGTAATAGGTTATAAATTTTGTTGATTACTACCTCAATCAAGGAGCACCAGCTGGACATAAATCAGCTGATACACCAAGTGGACACGAATCAAATGGCGTCGTTGCCGGGGATGGTGCCACTTTACAGTGATATGACCTTTTTAGAGTACTTGTGATCTTCATCACAAGTTTGGTGACTTTTCTTTTCCTTTTACTAACTCTTTTCATTTATTTATTTTTTCTTTGTTCATATTTTAGTATACCTTTTATTTAGTTTTTAGTTTACCTTAATTTTTTTTTCTTAAAATTATTTTTCTTTTGTTTGCTTTTGTTTTCTCTGTTTTTAATTCACAAATTGCTAGTTGTGCATGCTATATTAAATGCGAGATAGCAGAGGAAGCCATGAACTTCATGAGTTATGTGGCTGAAGTTTCAAGAGGATGGGATGAACCAAATGCTAAGGGTGAGATGTATATTTTGAATGACGGCATAGACATGAAGGCAAAGATTGCAGCTATGGCAAGGAGATTGGAAGAGCTAGAAATGAAGAAGATGCAAAAAGTGCAAGCCATCTCTTAGACACCATTGCAAGCTATGCCTTGTGCCATTTGTCTATCTTATGAGCACTTGGTGGAAGAGTGTCCTACCATTCCAATGGTGAGAGAAATGTTTGGTGATTGCAACACCTACAATTCCAATTGGAGGGACCATCCAAATTTCTCTTGGAAACCACAGCCACCTCAATACCAGCAACCTGCTCAAGCACCTCAGCAAGCCTCAAACCTTCATCAAGCAATCATGAATCTCAACAAGGTTGTGGGAGATTTTATTGGAGAACAAAAATCCATCAACTCTCAACTCAGTCAAAGAATTGACAGTGTAGAGAATAGGATGGATGGGATGCAAAATGACTTATATCAGAAGATAGATAATCTCCAATATTCAATCTCAAGGTTTGCCAACCTCAAAAAAGTGCAAGAAAAAGGAAACTCTCCTTCTCAACCTCATCAAAATTCAAAGGGTATCCATGAAATAGAGGCTAAGGAGAGAGATAAAGAGGTTGATATGCCCACATCCAAGCTAGAGCATGATGAAGAGAGTGAAACAGAGAAAGAAAAGAGGGAGGAAATCAAAGGAAAGAAAAAGGGGAAAAACATAGAGAAAAATGACTATGATCTTAATATAGATGAAGATCCACAGAGGATAGTCATCAAGGAAGAATTGATGATGAAACACATGCCTTCACTTTTCCTCCATGCTTTGTATGGGAAAATCATACAAAGCAATTCTCAAGTGAGAGATGCGAACTTCATATGGGATCCAGGCAAGCTAAATCAGGATCAAATTTTTTGATGGACTTAGTCTTTCTAAAGACTAGCTAGTCCATATCTTTTTGTTTTACTTATTACTTGTTTTAATTTTGATTTCAATGTTTTAAAATTTGATTTAAATGCTTTAATTGTGATTTCAATGCTTTAATTCTAATTTGTTTTTATGTAACATAGGTTTTTGGATGATCAAAATCAAGAAGAAGTTATGGTTGTTTGAAGACTGTGCAAACAATGAGCTGAAATGTCGCATCCGCACCCCATTTTGCTACGGTAGGACACATTTTTGAAGCACTTCTTGGAGCTCAAATTATTCATAACATATGTCATTTCAAAGCTTGGGAAGTCAGGAGTCTAATGCTTCAAACGGTACATGATTTGGAGTTGAAACGAAAAAGTTATGGCTGTTTGAAGACGAACCACGCAACCATGCATCTAAAGAGGAGAGCCCTCTCACTGAGATCACACACGAAGCCTCTCACTCCATTTCTTACCTCCTTAAACCATCAAATCCCATAGCTACCAGTTGAAAGCTCCAGTTGAAGAGACTATGCCACTTAAGGAGACTATCAGAATAGAGGCCAAAGTTCTGGTCCAACCCACTCAAGAGGCCACCACAGATGCATCAACTCCACAGGACCTTACCATCACTTGATCATCTCTTCAATTTTTTGTATTTACATATTAGTATAAATAATTCCCTGTGTATATAAGACATCATTTTTATTTAAACTTGGCATTTTTCTATTTTCTCTACTCACTAATCTTTTGTTTTTTTTGAAACATGTGGTTTCTCCTATACGACTCAGACTCCATGTCACTTAGGAGGTACCACTTTCTCCCTATTTTTCAATCGTTTTTGTCACATTAAGGACAATGTTCAGCTTGGTTGGGGGGAGAGAGTTGAGGAAGGAAGTTTTAATTATTAATGCTAAGTTATTTTGGTAATTTAGTTACTTTTTGCTTAATTTTAAAATTTTTTAAGTTTTTATTCTACTCTCCATGGTTATTAAGGAAAAATTCTCAAAAATGAAAATGGAGAAATTGAAATTTTGTCTTTTTACTTGACTTAGATTTTGTATTATGCTTACTAAAGTTGATGAATTGTTGAAGTTTCTATTGAATTCAACCTTAGTTCTTCCACTTTAACCTATCCACACACTGTGCACAATAGGTTCCGAGTATAAGATGAAAAACTATTTCCCTCTTGACTTAGGAAAATTTATATTTGGTACCTTTGACCTCATTTAATAGTTTTGGGACACCTTGTAAAAGACCAATGAGTCTTTGAAAAAAAAAAAAAAAAAGAAAGAAAAATGTTTACTTGCCTTGAAACCCGAGCAAGGTCTGAGGGGTATATGGTGAAAATCTTTAAAACCTGGTGCCCTAAGCCTTAATTGGTTGGGAGTCACCAACCTCAATGCTCGTTACAAGGGTGAATAGGTGGAGTTTAACATACTGTAGGTGCTTGGGTATTAAAATTTATTCTCAAAAGTCCGGGGTAAAATCCGAGGAGTTAGTGGTTGAAAGATCCTTAAAGCTTGATGCCCTAAATCTTAATTGGTTGGGAGTCATCAATGGACCCCCGTTACATGGACAATTTAGAAAATAATACCTTTAAGCCTTGTACTCCTACAATGAAAAAAAATTGTGAAAAAAAGAGGTGCGTTCTTAGCCTCTTGGAGGTTGATAAGTTTGCTAAGCTTTGAAAAATAACTAGGTTTGGGGAGAGATTAGTTCAACATACTATATTCGGAAGCTAATAAATAACACTTAGATTTTTGTGGAAGAGTAAGGTTTGACCCTTTGGGAGTGGAAACTCTTTTAAAGCTTAAATTTGCATAATGCTTTCTCTTTAAGAATTGTGATTAGACAAGTTATTTGATAACTCTTGTTGAAGTTTGAGTTTTATTTCTTTAATGTTCCACGTGAGAGTTAGATCATCATGCCACTTGAAAATTGTTTTTTTGATCAGCATGATGTTGTAAATTATACTACTGTTTATTTTTCTTTTTCTCTCCTTCATTGCTAAGAGACTAGCAATATGTCGGTTGGGGGAGTGATTACTACTCAAAAAGTGCTATTTCATAGCTTGTAATTAACTCTTTTAAATACTTTTGAGTAGTAGTTATCACCTTTTAACCCAATTAACATATTAAGGACCCTTGCAATCAATTCTAATCAAATTGTGTTAAGTTTTGGTGTTTTAATAGCTTTTTGATCACCAAAACAATCAGATATTAAGGGGAGTTCTTTTGGAATCCATGGCAAAGATGTCCGAACAGGGCGTCCGGACACACCATTGGAGAGCGGCGGAAGTTAATGATCCGGACAGTATATCCGGATAGGATATGCTATCATCCGGAGTGTGATGTTCACGAGTGCCGGATAGCATGGCGGCGCGTATCCTCTTGGGGAATCCGGATGGAGTGGAGCCGGATAGCATGGCGGCGCATGTCCTCTTAGGGAATCCGGATGGAGTTGAGCTGGATGGGTCCCTACACCTTACCCATGCAGACGGTCCCCTTGCGACGTCCGGATATCTCATCCTGAATTATGTCCCGTCAGACATGTCCGGATCCGTTGATCGGATATTTCACATCCGGATCCCTTGACGCCGGATGGGAGAGGCGACATTTCAAATTCCCCGGATAGGCATGTCCAGATCTTCTAATAGCGCTCATCCGGAGAGCATCTGCGGCCGACATTTTAGATTACCCGGATCACTCCAAGCTGAAGGCAGAATGTTGCACAGTGTCGCAGTGTTCTCCTGAAGCTTCCAGATATTTTCGACCGACATCTTGAGATATTTCCGACCGACATCTTGAGATATTTTCGACCGATATTTTGGGAAATTTTTCTTTAGATATTTGATGTCTAAATCCCCAAACTCTCCTTGTAATCCACCTATCATAGGATTCCTTAGTCTTTAAGTAAGAACAAGGGGTGAATAACCTCTTATATATAGTTTGTAATTTCCTTTACACAGAACATCGACCATATATCATCGATCAGATAATATAATATATATATGAAACCGACGAACAGAGCACTTGCTTTGTTTTTCCTATTTTTGTTTTCTTGTTCTTCTTATTTCTAACCAATCAAACTCTGAGGATTTTTCCTCAGAGGATGAGTGGCTAGGCTCTTTTTCTTCTGGAGTAAAGAAAGCCGAGTAAGTTTCTTCATGCATATATTGGAAGTTTTGTTGTTTTAGTTTTTAATGAAGAGAAAGTGTGACCCGTTAATGGTTTTTATCTTTTTAGTTAACTTAAAACGCCTTCAATTCACTTGAGCCAACACTTGGTAAGGCACGTGATCTCCGTCCATGGAGATGCACTTGTTTATCTCTTGCGAGCTTTTGGGAAGTGATTTGGAGGTAGGATTTTCTAGAATAGCCAACACTTGGTAAGCTTTTGGACTCCAAGGAGACATCCATTAGTTATCTCTTGCGAGCTTTTGACGGATAATCCAAGGTTAAGGATCACCTTGAATGGCAAATGCTAGGTGAGAGGCATGAGCCATTGCAAGTTGCATCAGTGAGAGGGATTTAGTGTTTGAACCCATTAAAGGGAAGCATCTGTACCGCACCGGTTAGAGAATTAACTATATGTTAATTCTCTAATGCGAGGAAAAGAAACAAGTGATCGGAACTCTCTTTTTGTATGAGAAATCTGAGCCTAGTGATCTGAAACTCCAAGAAACACTTTTCTTTGTAAGTAAAATCAGTTACTATTTTTGGTTAGTTTAAAACCAAACCTTTTTCATTTAAACATCTTTATGTTTTCTTTTAGAGCTAACCTTGAAATGAAAAGGCACCAATTCAGCTTTGAATTAATATCAATTGTGGAGTGAAAACCCATCCCAGTGAACGATCCTAGAGCCACTATGCTATAGTAGCTTTGTCTTTGCTACCCTAGTTCATGGTGTAATAGGTTATAAATTTTGTTGATTACTACCTCAATCAAGGAGCACTAGATGGACATAAATCAGCTGATACACCAAGTGGGCACGAATCAACTACTCTCCAATTAGTATGATATAATGGCACCATAATTCATGCTAGCATGCCTAAGTATGATACAAGTTGTACATATTCTTCACTCACTCCCTCACCATCATCATTATATTGAATATCAATCTTCACTCCTTTACTTCTCTTTTTAGCAATTTCAGGTTTTAAAGTTGGGTCTCTAAACATTTTTGGTGAAGTAATCTTCTGTTTTTCTTCCTTTTTATCCACCTACGTGACAATCAAAAGAATATGATCAATATATATATATATATATATATATATATATATATATATATATTACATTCAAAAATAAAGCATGATATTTTAGTAGTTTACTTGCCCTTTATCTCTTCTTGGTGGAGACATTCGTAAAGACATCACTTTTCTTGCAAGTTCCCAAATAATTAAGAATTATGCAATAATAAACAACACTTGAAAATGTATCTCAACTAAATATAAAGGAATTAGTTACAAAATGATTCCATAAGTAGGAATAAATCAATGTTGTACAAACTTTGCAATACATGAAAATTAATCTTAAATCTTGATTATGAAATATGCATAAAATTAATAGGATAATCTATTGTTAAACCTCAACAACATATTAAGAAAATTACCTCTACTTATCTTATAAAAACACGCACACATTCTACCATTATAGCTTAGTTAAATTATATATATTTTAGTCACTACTATTATAGAGTCCTAGTGGGAATGCACGCTTCTAGTTAGGATGCAATAGTCATAAAATGAAGTTTAAGAGTGTGGATTGAGAATGCATTGCAAAGTGTTTGCTTTTCCTACTATTAAGCATAGAAGCATTGATCATATGTAATGAGATGTGATTGCCTTTACTCTAATGATTCTAGGATACATGGCTTCAGTACTTACACAATATTGAGGATAGGTAATGTCACTAATAGTTAACAATCACAAACCAAAGACTACGTTCATTGAAGCTAAATAAATTGAAGAAGATATTCTCTAATTTGACATAAAGTCAAAAATCTACTAGATCCACATTAATGAAACTTTATTCTAATTTTTTTAAACTAATGTTATTCAATTACACAAAATTTACAACTTGATCAATTACCTCTCAAAAGCCTTTGTTATCTATCATAAACAAGTGACCTAAAACAAAGGAAGGACCAAGAAAATAAAATTTAAAACCGTTTTAGTTGGAAATAAGAATATTCAACTATCAATTAAAAAGTATTTTTCCATCGTTAGATAATTCCTTATGAGGATCAACTTTGTATAGGTTAGGTTGTTATTATCTTTACATTGAGTTCATATATGTTATTTATTAATGTTTCAAACCGGTTCATTATGGGTTGGTGGATTCAATCCATCTTCCCATAAAACCTTTTGTTTTGTTTTGCATAGTAAATAGTTTAACACTTTGATTTAAAGTTTTTAATTGAAATCCATAGAAAGCTTCAATTGATTACCCTTTAAATCATTTAAAATTTGAATCAATATGAAAATAGGTGAGTAATGGCTTCTTTTTGTCTATTTTGAAATTAAACTTACAATGTCAACATATAAGCAACATTTATTTAACTACATATCAATTAAGCTTAAATGAAAGTTCAAACTATTCAATATATATAATATGATACTAACTGCATTTATTTAGAATGTCTTAGCAATTACATAATAGAAAAAATATATTTAATAGGAATAAAATAAAAACATAACATTGTTGAGCATCACATTGTATATTAACAATAACTCAAAAATCACATAATACACTTAGTGACTACAAAGCACAAAAAATAAATAAATAAAAATAAATTAAGCTTAATGTTCAATTCAAATCTCCTCACAATCAGTACACATACAAATTTCATCATAATCTTCAACTTCATCAAAAGACTTAATATTAGGCATCTCATTCACAAATGGGTGATGCCCCATACAATTGTTGGGCATGTTGTCATCATTCTCTATGTCAAACAACTCCATTTTTTGCCTTAATAATGCAATAGACCATCTTGGATCAATTTGATCGTCTACATAAATTACTTGTTGGGCTTGCATTGCCAAAATGAAAGGATCTTATTTATGTCCTATCTTGCTCAAATCAACTAATGTAAACCCAACCTTATCAACTTTGACACCATTCTTGTTATCAACCCAATCACACTTAATAACATAAATATTAAACATGTTATAATCAAGGTCCCATATCTCTATGACAATTCCATAAAAACACAGGTCACAAAGCATAAGATTTTTATATTTGGCACTTGCAATTTGCATGGTCAATGCCACAATATTGACACCACTATTTTGGTTAACTCATGCCTCATCATGGTCCTTGATATGGTAACTGTAGGACCTCAGGCGCTACCAACTCTCCTAAAAGTAATTGTTGTTAGGAATGGCGCATACCCTAACCTTATAGTACATTCACCCAAGCACCCACGACGAACACAAGGGGAGTTGATGGACGCGACCAACCCTCCGATCTGCCAACAATCTCTTCCTCAGCGACACCCTTAGGGTTCGAACCTATGACCTCAGCTCTGATACCATTTGGAGGACCTCAGGCACTGCCAACTCTCCTAAAAGCAATTGCTGTTAGGAAGAACGCATACTCTAACCTTATAATGCATTCACCCAAGTGCCCACGACGAACACAAAGGGAGTTGATAGACGCGGCCAACCCTCCGATTTGCCAACAATCCCCCTAACCGAAATTTCTCTATTGTACCAAAATACTTAGCCTTTTTACGTAGTAACTCTGGTCAAGAAAAACTAGAGAAAGAGTCACTACGGCTTTTGTAGTATTCCGGGTATCGTTCTCAAGGACTGGCTTATGAAAATTGTCAATACTAGAATAAATGAATTGTTTTTGTTTAAATCCTTAAGTGAAAAACAATATGTGAATAATGTGAAACTAAGTAAAAGAAATTAAATTAATAAGAGAAAATGAATATTGATTTTAAATTCAATTGATTCAAGTTTGGGGTTTTCCACAATCCAACCTAGGGTATAGAAATTATAGAAAACAAGGGTATTTTAAGTAATATGATCTTAAGGTTTTGGGATCCTTGGCCACTCGCAATCAAGTTGAGTTCTATAACTCAAAATTGCATCCGAAACCTAATTTTTCCTTTTTAAAACAAATTCCTAAAACCATCAAATGAATGAGATTGATTATCAATTTAAGATTTGGCTTTTTAACTATTCCTACTCCTTATAGCTTTGTTTAGGGGCAAATAACGGTAGGTAAGATGAGGATAACTAATGATCAAGAATTACCAAGAATCACTAGTATCAAGTAATAACCTACCGTATCATTCCCTAAATGAGCTCACAAGGATAGGATAAAAAAAATTGATAAATTGTCACTCAACCAATAATTAATCTCATTGTTATAATAATTCACCCATTGTCCCTATAGGTTTCCTAGCCTTTAGGTTTTCATGCTTCAAGCCCCAAGTTGGATCTTAGCCTCTCATGGGGGTGATGTCACATTCACAATCCATAGTAGGGTAAAAATCCATAATTTGAATAAAAAGAAACTAAAAACAATATATTCAATAAAGAAGAAAAAGAAAACAAACCAAAGTTCTCGTCTTCTTCCTCCTTCAATGTCAAAAACTCCAGAAAAAAATCCAAGATTCAAGATTCCTAAAACCTAGAATTGAGAGAGTTTATATAATATCCTCAATTACCTAACATGTGTCACACTCTCATTGGCCACTTATTACAAAATAATTTCCTAAAAATGATTATAAAATAATAAAATTGTGATTTCTAGTCGTGTGGGGTCCACCTAGGGCAGATGGAGTGCTTTAGATGCAATTCCCGAGGTAGAGGAGGCGGAACATCAAAGTGGTAGTGGGTGAATTCGAAATTGGTGTCATTTCGAAGTGGATTTCGAATTCATAAGTTGAATAGATGCAATTCCCGGGGTAGAGGAGGTGGAACATCAAAGTGGCAGTGGGTGAATTCGAAATTGGTGTCATTTCGAAGTGGATTTCGAATTCATAAGTTGGATTTCGAATTCATAATTTGAATTTCGAAATCATAAGTTGAATTTCGAAATCATTTCGAAATGACCCTCCAGCTTGGTGCAGTTGTCTTCAAATGGCCATAACTTCTTCATTTCAGCTCCGATTTGCAAACCGTTTGAAGCGTTGGACTCCTGACTTCCCGAGCTTCGAAACGATATATAGTATGACTCCAGAAAGTGCTCCAAATTTGTCCTCAAAGTCAGAGTATATAATGTCATCAGATTTTTGAGTTCTAAATTTCCATGCAGCTAAATCTTGCTTCATGCCTCATTTCCCATGATTCCTTGCCTTCTTTCTTACTCCATAATGGTCATTTATCATCCTCCAACCTCATGATATCCTTGTTTTTCCTTCCCTTACATTCAATGAATCTTGACTCACTTATTTCCTCATTTAGCCCTTTCTTGATCTTTCAAAATCTAAAGTCATTCAATTTGCACAATTTTCTTCCCTTGAACCTGAGATAAATCTCCAAAGTATAGATTAAACTCATGGCTAGGGCCTTAGCATTGATTTAGGTCAAGTTGGGTGATTTGAATGTCCTTTGGTGCACAAATCATATCGAATATGTGCCATTAGAGCACATATTTTGGCTCCAATCACTCCCCCCCCCCCCCCAATGACACCATTAATAATATATCCATGGTAAGTAAGAACTTATTGTCTTGGTCCTTGTGCAA
Organism: Vitis vinifera; assembly: GCF_030704535.1. NCBI lineage: Eukaryota > Viridiplantae > Streptophyta > Magnoliopsida > Vitales > Vitaceae > Vitis > Vitis vinifera. Next base: position 20,312,224 of record NC_081818.1, read on the forward strand.
GCCACTTAAGTTCCTCTTCAATAGGTTCTTTTTACTTATGTCATCTGAAACCTATAAGGTTGATTAATGATATGTAAGTCAATGTAATTTAAATTTTATAAGCATTAAATTTTAAGAGGATTATGAATATTAAGTTTCATACCTTTTTTCTAAGCCAATAACTAAATGTGCGCACATGTTCATCTTCCAACCATTTCACTCTCTTTCATTGATGAGGATATTTTGTCTTCAAATATTTCATATGTTCACTATCAAGTAAAAATAGGCAAGTCATGGTTTGCATAAACATTAGCTAAAGTTTCGAACTCATATGTTCACATATATGACACTTACTTAATAAAAGGTTGTACAATGGTTGTATTTTGTAAAACATAATGATGTTCTTACTCCACCAATTTATAATCATGAATAGTTATCACATAACCACCAAGTAATGGTTTCCCACATTTCCATTTATGCTAGAAGGAATCCCAATTGCATCCATGCTTGAGAAATACTTTGTACAAAACTCTAAAGCTTCCTCTGTGATATAGCACTCAGCAATGCACCCTTCTAGGATATTATGATTTTGAACATAACCCTTTTGAACTTTCATGTACCTTTCAAATTGGTACATCCATCTCATATACACTGGTCCACATAATCTAACCTCTTTTACCAAATGCACTATTAAATGAAGCATGATGTCAAAAATGAAAGGTGTAAAATATTTCTTTAGCAAGCACAAAGTGACCACTATGTCCTGTTGTAGATCATTCAATCTTGACATGTCCACCACCTTTGCAAAAAGTGCATTAAAGAAAAAAAACACAATCTTGTAATGGCATATCTAACATGCTTAGGCAACACAGATCTAATTACTATTGGTAGTAGTTGTTGCATAAGTGCATGATAATCATGGGACTTAAGACCACTAAGCTTTAGTTCTTCCATGGACACAAGATTTCTAAAGTTTGAACAATAACCTTTAGGAACCTTCAAATTAGCTAAAGTTTGCAATACTATTTTCTTCTCCTTTCTACTTATAGTATAACATGCAGGGGAAAGATAAGTTCGCTTCAACCCAAACCTTGGTGTTAAGTTAGGCCTTAAGCCCATTTTGAGAAGATCAAGTTGAAACATTACTCCATCATTTGTTTTACCTAGAATGTTAAGCAAAGTTCGAATGATGCTCTCACAAACATTCTTCTCTATATGCATGACATCCAAGTTGTGTCAAATATAAAAATATCTTTAGTATTCAAGTTCAAAAAATATAGACTTCTTTTTCCAACAACTTGTAGGATTAGTAAAGGATTCACATTGTTTAACCTTCTTTTTCTTTCCCCAAGAGTTATGAATCATATCAACCTTTCTAAATATTTCATCTCCAGTAAGTTCTTTTAAAGGTAACCTAAACTCTTGTTCACCATGCAATGCCTTCTTTTGTTTTCTAAATGGATGGTTTCATGGAAGAAATCTTTTATGGTCGGTATAAGAGTTCTGATTCCCATGTTTTAGCTAATGTGAGTTTGTTACTTCACCACATATTGAACAAGCATAATATCCCTTAACGGTGCAACCAGGCAAGTTCCCATATGCAAGGAAATCATTAATTGTCCATCACAAAATAGTCTTTAATGTGAAGAACTCTCATTGATATGCATCATAGGCTTCTAACCCTAACTCCCACAATGTTTTCAAATCATCCACTAATGGTGCCAAGTAAACATCGATATCATTATCAGGTTTCATGGTCCTGATATTAGCAAAGATAACATCATAAATTTCCTCTTCATGCATAACCAAATGGGAAGGTTGTAAGTTATTGTGAGAACAGGCCAACAATTATGTGTACTGCTCATGGAGCTATGAGGATTGATACCATCTGTTGAAATAACAAGTCTAAGGTTCCTATAATCTGAAGCAAATTTAGACCACATTTGGTTCACTAGTTGCCATGTTGGGGAATCCACTGGGTATAAAAGTTTGCCATTATTTTCTCTTCCATGTGCATGCCATTTTAGGTCTTTCGCTACTTTAGGATATTGAAACATCCTCTTAAACCTAAGAATGGGTGGAAAATACCATAACACCTTTGCAAGAATCCTCTTTGTGTTTCTCGCCCTTATTTACCTTACACCTTGACATTCCACAAGTAGGACATGAAAATGCATTCTTTAACTCATTCTTGTATAGTATGCAATCATTTGGGCATGCGTGTATCTTTTTGTATTCCATTCTTAATGCATTCAATGTTTTCTTAGCCTCGTACATGGATAAGGGCATCTCATTATTCACCGAGAGCATATCCCCTAATATTTAGAGTAAATCTGAAAAGATTTTATTTGACCACCCATACCGTGTCTTCACATTGTACAATTTAACTAATTCAGAAAGCTTTGTGAACTTATGTAACTAGAATACAAAGCTTGTTCATCATCTTCAAGAAATTTTTTAAATGACATTGGATCTATCATGAACTCATCTTCTGTAGCATGAACCATTTCTATTGTACTAGCAACGTCACCACAATCCATCATGTCATAACGTTGTGCCATTTTAGTTGGTTGTTTATTGGAAGGACCTATTTCTCCATGCCAATACCATGTACAATAACTCTGGTCAATACCATTGAAAACATATGTTCCCAAATCTTGTTAGGCGTATGATGTATTAAGTTTTCACATCACATATAAGGACAACGAATTCCACTTTGATTCAGATAATGTTCTAATGCAAAATTAATGAAGTATTCAACTCCTTCCTCATATTCCCTTGACATTTTATCTTTAGACATCAAACTTCGATCCATTCTATGATTCAAATGCCCAATGAATTAATCATGAGGAATTGTAACACTAGAATCAACTTGTTAAGAGTAAGGGCTCTTGTTCCATGCATTAGACCACCTTTTTTTTTCTGTCTACAAAAGCTATTGTTTTAACACTATTTTGAAATGTTAATGTTGTATTATAGATCAAAAGGATTCATCATGTAATATACCCATGTTATCTACAAGTATATCAAAGTGGGATAGTTAATTATAAAAATTATCTTATTCAATTCATGTCATTGTAGTTAATGCCACAAATTATTAATTTAAAATTTCTATTAGTTCATGATATTTCATCTTATTAAATGTATTTAATTTCATTAGGTATTGAACCAAAGTAAAAAAATGTGGTTCTCTTATAGAATTATGATCCTATCTAGTTGATTCTCTACCATACAAATGGGAAATAAATATATCTTACTTTTGTTTAAGTCTTTATTCACTCTTGCCTCTTCAAAGATAGCTTAATATGCATATTTCCATAAAATTGAAATAAAATTATATATCGAAATATTAAACCAAGAAACATAATTAACTCTCATGATTCTATCTTGTTAAACTGAAATCAACTTATACTGCATGTCTTATGCATTCTAACATCTCAAAGTTCTTAGTTTGGGTGGTGGTTCCTATCCCATATAGGAATACATAATCCCTACATGTCAACTACTATTATGTTTCGTTTCATTTTAGAAAAATTTTGGCAACATTTCCCCATAGTTCTCCAAGTACACAAAATGGAGAAGGCATATTATTCAGCCTTGTCCAAATATGCACCCAGAAAACAAAAGAAATGACTGTCAAATTTTCTAAAAAATGAACCAACCATAAGAGAGTAACTCCAAATATTTTATGCTTTAATTTCCTTAGATTGTCCAACTAGACAATTCGAGCATCATTTGTAGAAAAAAAAAAAGTCTCATTCACATGCTAGACAAATTTAGAAGTTGTCAACTTCAAACTAGTTCATCAATGAACCATTTTCATTCTTTGACAACTTAAATGTCCTTAGCATGTAATAAGAGAAATTTTTGTCATACAAGGATGCTAGAATGGGAAGTATAATGTTTCATGCACGAACTTATTTAAATCCTACCTAAGTATCATAAACTCATTAAAATGAAATACATTTAAATCCTTTAACATATTTGTTATTTGCCTAATAGAAGAAAAAATAAGTATATTTACTTGAAAACTCACGAGGAGAGAAATTTATTTAGACTTGGCAAGAAAAAAAACAGAAGTTAATACTCAAAATATAAAGTCATCGACTTCACAGGCAAACCCATACATGGATGATAATGTAACCCATTTAAGTTTCTAAAATAAGTAATATTCTTTATAATACTAATGAGAAAAAATTAAATAATAATATGTAATAACAATAGGCCTTTGTCCCTTTAAAAAAAATAGAGATAGAAATATTTTAAAAGAACAATGTCAAAGAATGTGGAGATTCATAATGAAAGGAGTTTAGATTTTTCATAACATATCCCTAATCATACATCATATATTTTTTTTGGATTTACTAGGTCACAGGAGTTCTTGATTCTTATGAGGTTTAGGGACACAAAGCATATATTAGTGTTATTTACAAGTTGATTAGTTACTCAATAAATGCTCAATAAGTCTAAAAAGACAACACAACAAATAGAGAGGGAAATTGAGTTCAAATATCAAGAAACTAGTAGTTAATTTTAATTTTGTATATGAAATTGATATTAAAAATAAGAATGACTTTGAATCAAGGAATGACAATTCATGAGAAGAGATTAAAAATGGTATAATACTCAAAACAAAGAAATCTAATGTAAATATTTAGAAACTTTTCCAACGGAAGAAAATGTTTAAAATTTCTCATATTTTAGTCTCTTGCACCATATTCATTTTCCATGAGAAACAAATTGTAGAAATAAATTAAGGTACATTCTTTGTTAGTAAATTAGTTTCAATTTCAAATGGAGAAGAAATATAAGTACTAGGAAATTAGTTCCCATTGTAAGAACATGTTAATTGAAATACAAGTAAATGCTAAATCCACAACTTTTAAAACTAAATTCAAAATTACACTTAATTTTCTATGTGTAATATATCAAAAATAAGTCTTTAACTCTTTTTCTTACATTATGCTTTAATGGAGGACATAGTTACTTTTACAATTTATTGAAACTTAATAATCTCTATTGTTCTTGATAGGAGAAAGATTAATTGCAAAAAAGACAATTATGATTGATAATGTCAAATTTTATTTTATGTTGCTTTATATGCTCATTATAGCAAATATATGCAATATAAACTTAAAGTAAAAATAAATAAGTAAATAACAAATAGAACTCCATAAAGTAGAATATGACCTTTATATGTCACTACAATTAGTTCCTTAGAAGAAGGAAAATGTAAAATTTAATAAATTAATTAATTTCAAGTTTGTGCAATATCAATATAATAAGAACTTATAGACTCTTAAACTCATGCATTGTTTTTGCCAAAAAATAAAGCTTTCATAATGGCTTGTTAAAAATTTAGTTCTCTTTTTTATCAATTTCAAAAATTTTATTTTCCTTCAAATTTCTATGCTTTATCTAATAATGATTTTCTTTCAATATTTTAAAAAAATTAAAGAGGATGATAATTATTTTTATTTTAGTTACCTACTTAAATCTATCACTATTCATAGTTATATAATAACTTTATTATTACATTAGTTTCAAATATGTAATTGGAAAACAAATAAAAATAATTAGATAATTTTTTAAATAATTTAAACCCTAACTAACAAGTTTGAAGGGTTTAATCAACATGCCCTAAAAATAGGGTTTTAATTGAAGTCCATAATAAATACACAACCATTACAATAGGGATCCATTTTGATAAGAGGACATATTTCATTATCTTGGATCTGGTCACTTAATAGCCATGAATCATTTGAGAGTTTTTCTTTATGACACGATTTATGAGGGTTGGATGGGTGTTTAGTTCACTTTTGTGCATAAGGGCATTTTGGTAATTACATAAGGTTGTATAAGGATAAGTGAGTGATATCTCTGGATTGGACTAATTGATTAATTGGGGCCTTATATAGTTAATTAATCAATTAACAATATTTTTGGGCTAGAATAAGTGACTCAAGCCCATGGTGGGCTTAAGTCACTTAAGCCAAGTAAGAAGCCTATAAATACCCTTTTAGGGGTTAGGATTTCCATGTCTTGCCATTTTCTCCCTATAGTCTAGAGAGAGAACCCTAGCCTTCACCCTTAAGATCTCCATCATCTCAATGCCTAGATACAAGGAAGAGTCATCAAATAAAATAGAAGATAATGGTGTTTACAAGTTCCATTACAACTTTAGAGTTATCTATATCGATTGGAATTGATTCAAGAATATCTAGATCAAAGGTATGTGGTTTTATTCTCTAAATCTTTTTTTTTTTTTTTTGTAACATCCATATTGTTTTTTAATACCTATTTATTCGATGTGATAGATTTAGAGAGCCTGTGATAGATTTGGATGCACTCGACACAATCCAAGGCATAGGAATGAAGTTATCCGAGGTTCCCAACAATGATATCCTGATTAAGATAATTTTCTTCACTTAAAAGGAGTTGTTCTTAAGTAACAATAGGAGGAAATGTAAAAAAATAAAAAATAAAAAAATAAAATGACTGATTTAAGCTTAAGCAAATATCAAAAAGGGTAATGCCCTTGTGTCTTCAAACTCTGGTGCCCAAAACCAACTAGTTAAGAGTCATCAATATTTTGCTCATTACACAAGTTGAACTCAATTTAAAAAAAAAATGTTGAAAATTTATTTTTAGGAAATTGACCTTATTAACCTTAAGCTAGGGTGATACTTGTAAAGGCCCTTCAATACCCAATACCTTGGGTGTATACCTAAAAGTTGTTGATGGATCCCTATTGAGCCATATAGAAAGAGATTCCCTAAACTAAAAAGAAAAAAAAAATCGTCCATTTTTAACTTAAAGAATGATGAAATTTGAGTTTAAGGAAAAGTCTTAAAAAAAATACTATAAGGGGACACTAAAATTAAACACGAGGTTTCGGTAAAAAGAACCAATAAAGGGAAATATAAAGGACACTAAGAGGGATGCTAAACATGGATGCATGCTTACGTATAAGAAGATAAGGTGGAGAAACTAGGAGATTGCATATCTTGTGTCATCCTGCTCAATGCTAGGAAATTTGACTACTTGATTATCTTGTGTGAAACATGTTATGCTAAGTCACTATACTTTCATGAACTCTAATATACATTTTTCATTCTTATTACTCTCTTTATTTGTTGGTGACTAGCAAGGTTTAAGTTGAGGAGGATGACTGGAGCCACAATATGCGTTTCAATAACACATATATGATATGATTTATGTAATATAAAAATCTCAAATCATCCAACTTAACTCAAATTGATGCTAAGACCCTTGATATGGATTTAACTTCTATTTTAATCTTAATTCTAGGTTTAAGAGATTAATATATATATATATATATATATATATATATATATATATATATATATATATATATATATACAAAAATCATTATCAGCCAAGAAAATAGAATGAGTTAAACATGCATAACCGAGAAACTCGGGATTGTGAACCAGCAAGAGTCCAATCAAAGGGTGATAAGCAAGTAATAGGCATGAAATACTAACAATGGATGTTATGGAGTGAGATAGAAAGCGAGTAACCATAATGAAGAAGGTTTGAAGCAAATGCAATCAAGTTCATATGGAAATTTGGAACTCAAAATCTCGTAATAGCACATACTTTGAATTTGAGGTAAAATCTAGAACAATATTCAAGGTTAATTTTGGCTAAGTTATATATTATTTCAAAGCTCAAGAAGTTAGAAGTCCAACGCTTCAAATGATGCATAAATCAAAGCTTAAATGAAGAAGTTATGACCATTTGAAGACAACTAGGTAGAGTTGAAGGATCATTTTGAAATTCAACTTATGATTTCTAAATCCATTTTGAAATGACACCAATTTCAAAATCACACACTGCCACTTTGATGTTCCACTTCTTCCACCTCGAGAACTGCATCTTAAGCACTCTATTCACCCCTAAGTAGGCTCTATACAATTGGAAATCATGATTTTATTTTATTTTTTAGTTATTTTTAGGTAATTACTTATAAAGTAAGTGATCAATAGGAACATGCCATGTGTTAAGTTTTTTCAGAAACTATAAAACTCAAGTTTAGGTTTTCTAGGTAGTTTTTTATTTGAAAACAAGAAACAAAGAAAATGAAATTGATCTCTCTTCTTGAATTTCTTCAATTAGGTTTTAAGTTTTATTTTATTTTATTTTCCATCTTTCTGTTTTATTTTCTTGGCAACCAAACATAGGTTCTAAGGAGCAATCATCCACCATGTTTGGCTAACTCGATTGATCCGGATATGCTAACATGAAGGTGAAAAATCAAAAGAAGAGTAGCAAAAGCATGGTAGAATTATGATTTTCTTTATGTTTTCAAGATTTAATTGATATGAATACATCCCCTATGTGAGATTACCTTAGATAAATTACAAAGGATTTTTATCAAGATACAAATGATTCTTGAGGAGACCTTGATAACTAGTTACTATAATTTGATCCTACTATTAATGAATCTAAGGTTCAAATCTAAACAGATGAATATAGGCTTTTGATTGAATAAAACTGAAAATCAAAATTAATCATTACCTATCGTTGTGAATTGTATTAGTGAATGATACGATATATTATTATCCGATACTAGTGATTTTCTGTAACTCACAATCATTAGTTGTCCTAGTTTTCCCTATCATTATATTTTCCCAAAACAAAGTAACAAGGAATAGAAAGGGTTAAAAGGTCAAAATTTTAACTGGTAGTTAATTTTATTTAGTTGATGGTTTTAGAATTTTGTTTTAAAAAGGAAAATTTTAAGTTTTGGATGCAATATTGGTCTTAAGATTGAATTCGATCATGGATTGACTATGATCCTAAAATTTAGATTTTATAATGCTCTCTCTCTTATGATTTGACATTGGATTATGAAAACTTTGGAACATTCTTTCTTTTGTTTGATTTATTTCATTGGATTGAAAATATAAATTTTCATTTAAACAAATTTTTTATTTAGCTTTTAGTCTAGACCTAATTTCTTTTTTAATTACGTAATTTAATCTAAAAGATGAATTCAATTCATCTAAAATCATTTTCCTCTTATTTATACAATATAACTATTCAATCTCATTAAATCAAGATTTAAAATTTTAATGAATTTGCCTAGTTTGCATTGTAATAGTCATTCAAAATAATCTCAAAAGAAAATTCTTCAAAATACAATTAATCAATCAATTGGATTAAAATACCTTAACAATTCAAGTTTCAATTCCCTAAATCACCATAAATCTCGCTTCTAGATCCTCCTTTTTCCGAGAAAAATGAGATTTTGTCACTCATGTTTAGATATTTGACCTTCCAATACGTGCTTGGCTAGTAAGAAAATGAGAGAAAATATAAGCAAGTTGTATTTGATCAAAAAATCTCTAATACAAAACAATTAGAATTGATTAAAAGGTCCAAAAGTCCTAAATGAAAATCTCCAACTCCTATTTATACCTCCATGGTCAAATAGACACATAACAACATCTTCAATAGCATCTAGAAATTTCATTTAAAATCAAAGGTTACAATTTGAGTTACAATCAAACTTGCATAAGAACCCTATTTTGCATGGGTATGCAAAATTGATAAGAACTATGCCAGATTGCTTCAAAAAATCTACATAATGCTTTCTGGTCATATTGGCATGGGCATGGAAATTTAGCCTTCTCAATGTAAAAATTTTCATTAAAAACATAAGACCATGTGAGATCACCCCCTCTCCAATGCAAAAATGCTCTTTTTGAACTCATATTTTATTTTGTATTTGGCATGGCCATGCAAACTTCATATAACATGCCAAATTCAACCACAAAGCTCTTTATAAATGCACCCTTGTTGATCCAATTCTCATGGCTATGTGTAAACCTAGTTTCTTTCGTGTGAGAATTGCATGCCAATATCACTTAAACATATGCATTCTTATCAAGACAATTTCCACTCCAACAATTCATTTTCCTTTGAATAGCTCATTTTTCAATCATTTTCATTTTTTTTTCCACAAAAATGCTACTTCATATCCTCTTGTTAGCATCACTTTAATTTATCCTTAAAAATCACTTCATAATTCAAAAGATTTATTAGTAAAATTGCAAGAGTACCAACATGCCAATTGAGTAAAAATGACATGATTATTATAAAAAATATGTAACATATATCGTATTTATCATCCAAATTATGTACTTTCTGAATAGTAATCACTCACCATTAATAAATTGGTTGGACTAAACTATGTGGATTGGAAAAGGATTGTTACAATACTCACTTCAAAAAAACTAAAATGGATAACTCAAGAATGAGCTTCATCTCCCTCTAATGAATATTCCACTTAAGAGGAAGTTGATACATATCATAGTTCATAGAAGGTGGATCAGATGACCAAGTATATAATACTTTGGTCTTTGGATAATGTGCTAAAACATCAACATGTGCCTATGCCAATAGCTTGTGATATTCTTACCAATCTCCATGAGATGTTTGGTGCCAAAGGTAAGTCAACTAGACAAACTACCCTTAAGACTATTATAAATGCTAAGATGCCAAAAGAAACTCTTGTTAGAAATTATCTTATTTGTATGATAGGACTTTTTAATGAAATAGAGATCCTTAGAGTTGAGATTGATGGGAAAACCCAAGTTGACATGGTTCTAAAGACCTTTTCAGATTCTTTCAAGCAGTTGAAACTAAACTATTGTATGAATAAGATGGTGATGAGTTTAACTAAACTAATCAAAGAACTCTAGACGATTGAGGGAATTTTCAAATACTAAAAGGGCATTTATATAACAATCAAGGGTACTTCTAGTTAGAAAAAGAGACACTACAAAGTCCACTAAGTAGAAGGGAAAGTTCAAATGTAAACGGAAGAAAAAATAAGAGCAAAGGACAAGGCAAGTGCTTTCTTTATGGAAAAAAAAAAGTCATTGGAAAAAGGAGTGCCTAGTTTTCCAAAAAAGACATTCAAGTATGCATCATTCACTTTTAGTTAAATCATATTTGGTTGTGAATTCCACTAATTCTTGGTGGATAGATTGTGGGGCCACTAACCATATCTATAATTCTTTATAGGGGTTTCAGCTAAGGAGAACCCTGAATGATAAAGACATGTACCTAACATTAGCTTTTCAAGCAAGGATTGTTATACATGCATGGGAGATGCTACCCTTATTTTAGATGATAGTTGTCTTTTAGAACTAAAATAGTCTTTATGTTCCTGATTCTAGGAAGAATTTGATTTCGATTTCAAGCTTATGTAAACTAAATTATTAAATGGTTTTTAATAATAAACAAGTTTTTATTAAATTGGATAATTCATTTATATGCTCAAGATCATTAGTTGATAATATTTGTTGTGTGACTTTATTATCTATTTTGTTAGGTAATGAGAATTATCATATCTCATAAAAGAGAAAGAAACCTAGCACTAATCAAACATAACTTTGGCACTTATGCCTAGGTCATATTAATCTAAATAAGATCTAAAGACTAGTCAAGTCTGGAATATTACCTTCTTTGATTCCACAAGATCTTTCAGTCTGTGGATCCTATATAGAAAGTAAGATGACAAAAAGACCTTTCCACTTCTAAAAGATATAGAGCCAATGAGTATTTAGCATTAGTGCATACTGATATTTGTGGGATTTTTAATGTCCATGCATAAGGAAGGTATGAGTACTTCATCATGTTTACAAATTATTACTCTAAGTTTAGATATGTTTGCTTCATGCATAGAAAATCTGATATATTGGATTAAATTAATTAAGTTTAAGGAGAAATCAAAAATCCAATTGGGTAAACATATCAAGACACTTCGGTCTGATCAAGGTGGAGATATTGTCTACTCAATTCGATTCTTTCTTCAAAGAGCATGGGATTACATCCCAATTGGGTGCACCTAGAACTCCTAGCAGTATGGAATAGTGAAAAGAAGAAATCAAACATTGATGGACATGGTGAGATCTATGATGGGTTTCTTATCACGTCATGTATCCTTTTGGGGATATGCCTTGGATACTACAACTTATCTTCTCAACCTAGTGTTTTCCAAGTCAATACCTTTAACTCTCATAAAGATGTGGAAAAGTTGCAACCCAATTTACAACACATTCCCATTTGGGGGTGTCCAGCACATGTGTTAAAGCCAAATGTAGACAAGTCAAAAACAAGGTCTGAGGTATGTTAGTTTGTATGTTATCCAAAAAAAAAAACGAGAAGGCATTACTTTTATAGTCAAGTCAACCAAATAGTATTTGTCAATAGAAATGCTAGATTTCTAGAAGAGGACTATATGATGAGTAATAGCGCAAAATAAGATATAGATTGGAGGACACTTGAAGATACTCCACATTAACATAGGGACTATGGATCCAGAGGTTCCTACACATACATTCTTATTAGTTCTTATGCATGAGAGTTTTGTCATAGTGGAGAGTTGTTATACAACTAGATAGGTTCATGTATATAGGAGAGTTTTTCGAGGCAATTCTAGAGGAACATGAGATCAATCGCACGGATTACAATGAAGCTATGAGCATCCATGATGTTATTCTATGGCAAGGAGCTATGGAGGTAAGGTTAGAATATATGTATTTTAAAGGAGTTTAAGATCTTATAGAAACACCCGAAATGATAAAACTCATAAGGTACAAGTGAGCCTACAAGTGAAAGAGATAAGTAGATAGAAAGGTTGAGACATATAAAGCTAGGCCAGTAGCAAAATGATATAGTCAAAATTTTGGTTTCAACCATGAGAAAACCTTTTCACCGATAGTCATGCTCAAATCCATCAAAACACTCTCCATTGTGGTGCATCTTAATTATAAGATATTGTAAATAGATGTCAAGACAACGTTCTTGAAGAGAACATCTATATGATGCGATCAGATGAATTCATAGAAAATGGCCAAGACCACCTTATATGCGAGTTGAATAAATCCATTTAATCATAATATCACTCATGGAATAAATGTTTTAATTAGAATATCAAGACTATTGATTTTGATCAAAACGAGGATAAGTCTTGTGTGCATAAAAAGATGTCAGAAAGCATAGTTGTGTTTTTTGTCTTGTACCTTGATGACATTCTACTCATTGGGAATGATGTGAGGTTGTTGTCGTCAATCAAGATCTAGCTATCTACTCAATTTTAGATGAAAGATCTAGGAAAAATGCAATATGTTCTTAAGATTAAAGTCTTTTGGAATCACAAGAATAAGAAGATTGCATTGTCTTAAGCCACTACATTGACAAGTTTGTGGTCAAGTATGTGATATAGAACTCCAAGAAAGGTCTGCTACCCTTTAGGCATGGAGTACCTTTTCTCAAGATCAATGTCCTAAGATAGTTAAGAAGAAAGATTACATGAAGACAGTACTCTAAGCTTCAGCAATGGGAAGCCTTACGAATGCGATGCTATGTACCAGATCATATATTTGCCTTATTGTAGGATGATGAGTAGATATCAATCCAATCCAAGCATGGAGAATTGGATAATGGTCAATCTTTGGAGAATGAGAGATTATATGTTGGTATATCATTATGATGAGTTGTTACCCCTTGGGACACAGATTCGAACTTTCAATTTGATAAAGACTCTTACAAGTGTACCTATAGGTTTGTGTTCACTCTAGGTGGTAAGGTTGTTAGTTAGAGAAGTGTAAAGCAATCTTGTATTGCTTATTCTACTATAGAAGTGAAGTATGTTGCTACTTCTAAAGAAACAAAAGAAGTTGTTTAGCTTCAAAAGTTGTTAATGGGACTCGGGGTAATACCCTTGGTTATATCTCCCTTGGTACTATTTTGTAATAATAGTGGGGTGATGGCATAGTCTTGAGAACCAAGAAACCACCAGAAGAGTAAACATATATATAGAAAGTATCACTGAATACGTGAGATGGCAATGAGAGAAGATATAGTTGTGGAGAAAATCGCTTCTACGAAGAACCTGGTAGATCCCTTCACAAAGACTTTGTCTACTAGAGCCTTTGATGGGTTATAAGGACAGCTTAGGTGTTAGATGTGTTCCCAACATACTATGAGGCTAGTAGGGGTTTGTTAGGATTAAGCCCTAGAAAGTATGACATGATGTAACATATTAAGATTCATTTATAAATTTATTTACTTATGTCTCTTAGTTTAAAATTATCTTGCATTCATTAATTAGTTATCTAAGCTTACATGTCCACATAACTTACATTGTTCATGACTTGGGCATATTAGAAATTGCACAAAAAATCCAAGTCACGGGTTCCTTGTAGAGTGATAAGTAGTCCACAATAAGTTTATGTGCAAATAAGTTTATGGATTTGGGCAATTCATTTGAAACTATAATGTACTACCTCTTAATTGGAAGGATGATTTCTCTTTGTTATTAGGATTGTTTTCTCATAATGAGTATATTAGTTTATGTGATGTACACTATATAGAACCTATGATCGACGATTCATGATGTGAGGCTATCTATTGTCATGATATGAGGTTATCTATTGTCATGATTCACTAAGCTACTATACTACATGGACTCTCAACCTTGAGAGGGTATTGAGTCTATACCAAAATCAATATGAGGTTTTGACTTATGGCAAGGATAAAAATATCGGTACTTCGATTTTACGGATATACCTGATATATCGAAGATATATCAATGGATATTTTGATACAAACTATCATTGACATAAAAATCAATGAAAATATTGAAAATTTTAAGAAAAAATCTAAAAAATTATATAAGAAATAAAATAGACTTTTAAAGTTATTTAAAAAAATTGATATATACATATAATTTGTCATATTTGATAATAATATCCTCTACGTCGATAAAAAAAATATGAAAATTATAACACATTTATTATTAAGTTGCATTCTATATTATTTTACAATAATATTATGATAACATGTGTAATTTTAAAAGATATTTAATATTTAAATTACAATCCATTTTAATTTAAATCTATTCAATAATATCAAATAAATAATAATATATGTATAATTTTTTCATATGTATATTTTTATATTTAATAAATATATAGATTATATAAAAAAGAATTATTAAGAAAATTATGTTTTTATATTTTTAGTAATAAATTAAATCAATTGTAAGAATAAAATAATTAGAATTAATTATTTTAATAATCAAAAAATCTAAAAATCAGTAAAATATTGATAAAATATCTAAAAATATCGGTTGAAATATGAAAAAAAAAATCCAAAAATCAATGAAATATTGATAAAATATTTGAAAATATCAGTTGATGGATATATCTTCCTGAATTTCGTATCGGGGTCCACAAATATTGAATATATCAAGGATATATCGACAATATATCTAGATGTTTTAAATCTTGCTTATGAATAAAACCCAAAAGTGGTCATATATCCCTATGGATTAGGTCACTGTTGATGGAGGCTTGTGGTAACAAATATTCCTAATAGAGACATCATAATATCTCATGATATTGAGATAGTGTGTCATTTTGGTTGATTTAAAGAAAATGTCATCTAGAATACTATAACTATAGTATTTCACTTAGTGAAATTTGACATATGCTCCTTGGAGTTAGAATATATCAATTGATCACATAATAAAGAGGATTTGTAACTCAAGGATTGGAGAGATAATCTTGATAGATGATAACACTACCTTGTTATATTACGAACATCAATTTATGAGGAGTTTGTATGTAGTGGATAGTAGGTCACGAACATGAGCTTCGTCTCATTATTATTTACATAAAGTACTAAAGTGCAATTGATTCTCTATAGTGGAACATTCAATCAACTTTAGAATTAAATTTTGAGGGAGTCAATGTTGTTTTATGTTCCTAGTGGTCCCCGTTCAAGCTTATATACCTTTATGATACAACTTATGAAGGTTAGATAATCTCTAGGTTCACTTATGTGCATAAGGGCGTTTTGATAATTATATAAGGTTGCATAGGGATTAGTGAACGGTATCTCTAGATTAGGCTAATTGATTAATTGGATAACCATGTTGGATTAATTAATCAATTAAAACCTTTTTAGGACTAAATTAAATAACCCAAGCCTATGTGGATTCAAGTCACTTAAACCTAGTAGGAAACCTCATAAATACCTCTTTAGGGATTAGGGCTTCTATAAAATTGTCTTCCATCTTTAGAGAGTATAGAGAGATTTAGCCTTCACCCTCCTAAACACCCACCATTTGGAGTGTCAAGAATAAGATTGAGTCATCAGGCAAAAGATTATGAATTTATGAGGCTTCTAGCTACTTTGATTAGGATCTTCTTTGAAAGAAATTGATTTGGGAACATCAATCCAAATCAAAGGTAAAGTTTTCTGTTGCACACATTAGGATCTTTTAATTGTTAAAAGTATTATTTTTACTTATGTTGCTTAGGATCTAGAAGCCTAAGAAAAGTTTCATGCACCCTAGGATCGATAGTGAATAAAGAGATCTAAGATTCTCCACAATAAATTTTTTACTTTTGAACTTTGATGTTGGCATAGAGTAGTGGAATTAGGGAAATAAAGATAGGATGGAGGGTAATGCAATCCTTGTAAGTGCATCCTTGTAAGGATATTGAATTGAATTTGATTATGCTAATATCTAAAGCAAAAAATCAAACTTGTTAAGGCTTTGAAACCAAAGTTAACATTAAACTCAACTGTCACTCAACCTAGGGATTATTCCTCACTATTAGTAGTGTACATACACAACATGTAGCATTTGATTATTGGGGGAAGGCCAAAGAGTCTAAGGCCAAAACATAGAGGGAATAAAAAATGAAATCATTTTAGGAGAGCTATGAATAATTTGGAAATTTAACCTTAAATCATGTTGAGAATAAAATAAAATAAACAAATGGAAAAAATATATATGAATAAGGTTATATGCCAAAAATAAAATGAGTGAGCTAATGTAAACTTGCAAACCTAGGCATGGGTCTGAAGAAAGCTTTCAATCCCTAAAGCCCTAAACCAACTATTTGGGAGTCACTAACCTTGATGCCCACTACATAGATCAAAAGAGCTTAACATGGTGAATAGTACCAACCACTAAAGTAAAGTAAGAGTTGAATAAAATGATTATGCCTCCTAAGTTAGGCATGGTGCTCTGAACATTCATACTCTCTTAAACTTTATTATATCATTAAAAGCACCATTTAATTAGGAAAATGTATGTCATCTTGTATATACTTGGTTTTCTCATATTTTCTTAGGGTTTTTTTATTTTTGCATCCATATTTCATGAACAATGACGACCTTAAAATATCTTAGGACATCCCAGATGCAAAGATGAGGTGTGAATTGAACTAGAAAGCTAAGATTGCATGCAATTCTCAAGCAATATCCCAGCTTAACCAATAAAATATTTTGAAGTGATTGAAGGGCCTATAGATGTCCAAAGGAGTTGAACTACTTTTCTAGATTTCTAACTTCTTAAAGTTAAATCTAACCAAGTTTCATAATTTTTGGAATTCATTTTCTCATGAAATCAACACGCAATGTTTTCACTTCACTTCTTGAACTTAAATCTAACCAAGTTTTATAATTTTTAGAGGCTATTTTCCTAGGGAACCAACTAGAGAAAATAGAGCAATGTCACAACATAAGGGAGCCACAAGGGCACCACAAGGATGCCACCTACAATCCGCCACCCCTTTGCTTTAGGTTTTCCAATTTTGGGTCTCCCCTATGGCACAACATGTAATTCTCACTTAAGCCCATAAAAAGGCTTTTAAATGAGGCTCATTATAACCTTTAAATGTTTATGGAAGCTATAAAAGGGAGGATTAGCATTTTTCTAAGGGAGTTTAGATCTTCCCCTTTGGGAGGGAGAGTTTTTTATCATTCTTAGTTCTTATTTGATTTTTAGATTTAACCCCAATAAAAGGCGATCTTGGGAACCCCATATCACTCTGTTCTCATGCCTTGGATCGTGTAAGGTGCATGCAAATCTATCCTAGGCTTTCTAAATCTATCACAACAAATAAACAGGTATTCAAAAAACAATATGGATATCATGTAATGGATCTCATAAACACCATGATCTTCCACCTGATGACTCTTTCTTGTGTCTAGGCACTAAGATGATAGAGATATCAAGGGTGGAAGCTAGGGTTCTCTATTGGAATTGTAGGAAGAAAATAGCAAGACATGAAAACCCAACTCCTAAAGTAGTATTTATAGGTTTTATACTAGGCTTAAGTGACTTAAGCCCTTCATAGGCTTTGGGTCACTTAATCTAGCCAAAAAAAGTTGTTAATTGATTAACTAACCATACAAGGCCCTAATTAATAAATTAGCCCAATCCAGAGACACCCTCACTTTTTCCTATACAACCTTGCATAATTATCAAAACGTCATTATGCACAAAAGTGAACTAAAAAACCCATCTCATAAACCATACCATCGAGGAATATGAGCTCAAAACGAGGACCAATGGGACCCATAAGAGTATTGGCTTCCTCATAATCAAATTCTGAAATTGACTCAACATCCCACTATAAAGAGTCAATTGCATTCCAGTACCCTATGTATATTACAACAAGACACCAAGTGTTCAGGTCCATGACCTTACTATCCACTGCATGCAGACTCCCCATGAACTAGTATTTGTAATCTAACAAGGTAGTGTTATCACCTATCAAGATTACCTCTCAAATCCTTGAATTACAAATCTCACTTATTATGTGATCAAATGACATACTCTAACTCTAAGGAGCATATGTCAAATTCCATTAAAAGAATTACTATAACCACATATTTCATGATCACATGTCCTTTGGATCACCCAATGTGACACACTGTCTCAATCCCATGAGATATCATGGTGCCTCTATTGAGAATACTTGTTGCCACTAGCCTTTAGGAACAATGATCCAATCCATAGGGATATATGACCACTTTAAGGTTTCACCCTGAAGGGAAAAACCCGGATCTCTCTATTTCCTAAGTCCGAATCAGGTTAGGAACATGCATAACTATCTTAGGCTTTTTCTAAATCCTATGCATAGCGAAAAAATAATATTTTTTTTACTTTAAAATGATTCAGAAAGTGATAAGGAAAACCATACCTCAAATTCAGATGTTCCTAAACCCGAAGTCTCGTATGGATTGGATCGTAAACCCGAAGTCTTCCACCCGATGACTCAAACTTTGATCTTGACATACTTCTGATAGAGAAGAAAATATGGTAGATGTTATGACTCTCTATCTCTATGGATGGTGGAAAACGAAAGTTATGGAAACCCTAACCCCTATGAGGTATTTATAAGCTTCTTAAGTGAGCTTAAGTGACTTGAGCCCACTCGGGCTTGGGTCACTTAATCTGGTCCAAAATGGGTTCTAATTGATTAATTAACTCAATAGGGCCTACTAATTAATCGATTTTCCCAATCCAAATACCTTGTTCACTTACCCCTATGTAACCTTGTGTAATTACCAAAACTCCCTTATGCACAAAAGTGAACCTAGAGACAATTCGGCCTTCATAACCCATGCCAACAAAGTATATGAGCTCAGAACAGGGACCATTGGGACTTATAGGAATATTGGCTCCCTTAGAATTCAATTCTAAAGTTGATTCAACATCCCACTGTAGAGAATCAACTAAACTCTAATATCCTATGTAAATAGCAACGAGACACCAAGTGCTCAGGTCTGTGACCTACTATCCATTGTGTTCAGTCTCCCCATGAACCGGTCTTCTAGTCTAACAAAGTGAAAGCTATCAGCCTTTCAAGACTACATTTACCATCCTTAAGTTACATATCCTCCTATTGTGTGTTCAATTGACATATCTTAGCTCTTAAAGAGTCTATGTCAAGTTCCACTTAAAGAACTACTATGGTCATAGTTTCCATGAACACACCTTCTTAAGATCACCCAATAGGACACACTATCTCAATCCCAAGAGATATCATGGTGTCTCTATTAAGAATACATATTGTGACCAACTTCCATCAACAATGACCCAATTCATAAGGAATATATGATCAGCTTACGATCTCACCCCTAGGTCAAAGTCATTATTAACTTTAGCACAAACTCAATATTCTCTCAAGGTTGAGAGACGACACAATTAATCAGCTTGGTGAGGTCATGACTACTTGATAGCCTTAAGTCATGACTCACCATAGTTCCTATTCAATATGTAATCGTACACACTAATGCACTCACCATGGGAAACTCATCCCGATAGTCAAGACTAGTCATCCCTCCAATTAGGAGGTGGTGTACTACAATTTCTAATGGGTTGCTTATACCCATGAACCGGTTGTGAAAAAGTCATCTATTTTCAAGGAACCCATGACTTAGATCTTCTATACAACTCCTAATGCACCTAAGTCACGTACAATGCAAAATATGCAAGCAAGAATGCTCATAAAGTATAATACATGGAATAAGGATAGATAAAAGTGAAACTGGAACATCATTAAATAAATAATGAATTCCAAATTTATTACATCATGTCATGCTTTTAAGGGCTCTATCCTAACACACCCATAAGTCCAGTGTAGTATGCATCACATATACTAGTGCAATCACTATGGGAAACACATCCCGACAACCAAGACAAGTCATCCATCCAATTAGGAGGTGTTGCACTACAATCTCTACTACATTGTCCAAATCCATGAACTAACTGTGAACAACTTATCTATTTACAAGGAACCCATGACTTGTATCTTTTATGCAACTCATGCCCCAATTCATTTACAATGTAAGAGACGTGAGTGAATGCTCAAATCAATGTCGATACACCAAAAAGATAGTAAAGGTATAGTTAAGTCTAACTTAGTTACACCATGTCTTACTTTTAAGAGCTCAATCCCAACACATTGCAACCTTTAAATGCTTGTGAAAGCTATAAAAAAAGGATGATTAGTAGTTTTCTAAAGGGGTTCAGATCTTCCCCCTTAGGAAGGGAATTCTTGATCATTCTTAGTTCTTATTTGATTCTTTAGTAAGAGATGATCTTGGAACTACTTTTGGTTTAAAGTTTCTTTTATTTTTCTTGTTCTTATCTTAGATCAATTTCATTGTCTTGAATTGATTTTATTAAAAGTACAATTGAATCTTTCATTATTATTAAATTTATGTGATTTCAGTTTTAAGTTTTAAGATTCCTATGTTTAGTTGTCTCGTTTCTATTTTATTCATTCACTTTAATTCTCTTTCTATGTCTAGTAAGTAGTTAATTAGGTTTGAGAAAAAAGAGTCCTAGGGCACCTTCTTCCACCATTAGAATGACCTCATGCCAATAGATACTCATAATTCAAAGTAACTTGTCATTTGAATCTCATTTATTCAATAGAGAGCACTATATCTTACTATTTGATTAGGGTGTCCCAAACACTTAATGGGGAAGCCATTTTGACTTGGAACGATCTTTATTGAACCCTTAATGGGGTAATTGGACAAAGAGATAAGATATATATTAGGCTTAATGAAACCACCGAATTTTTATACCTAATTAGAAATTAGAGCCTAGGGTACCCATTGGGTATTCTAAGAACTTAATGGGGAAGCCATTTTGACTTGGAACAACCTTATCAGCCCTTAGGATGGCAATTTTCAAATCACTAATATTTTGGGGAAAAGTGGGATTGTGCAAAGGGGATTCAATTATAAGTGAACACTTTTAATTAAGATATTAATAACAAGGATTATTTCATGGTAAGGAAGGGATACTAGGAATTCCTCTTTCCTCAATTATCAATTACAATTAGTTAACACTTTTTAGTTACTTATTTCTTCTTATAACCACTTTTCAACAACCTTCTTGCCTTAGGCAAGGTTTTAAGAAAAAAAATTTCACCATCATTTTTTATCCTCTTAATCCTTCCACTTTACCTACATTCAAGGATCTCTTTCTTGAGGTTTGACACCCGACTCACTAGGTTCTTTTTAAAGCTACAACTGCACCCCTACACTTAGGGAATTGCCTTATTCCTTATACAAACTTTGGTGTGGTCAGTAAGCCTCGAAACCCAGTTCATCATCTATTAGTTTTAGGAATAGGTAGCTCAATTTAGGGTGTTTTTGCTATCTTTTAGGTTTGATTATATTTTCAATAGCTTTAGGCATTTTGAGTTTGTTTAACTATTGAGTCCTTTATATTCATCAATTTAATGAGTTTTCAAGTTATGGCCTAGTTGTTTGCTACTCTATCTCAATAGTGTTAACACTCATCAACCCTCAAAAGATGTTAAAGATGGTAGGAGGATAAGGATACCCCCATGCTTGACATTTCAATGGATGGTGCACCTAATGTCACTACATTTATATACATCTTTGAGTCCAATGCGCAGGTTGTGGAGGAGATCAAATGCATATTACAAACTTAGACCCTCCATAGTATACTAGCATTAGATATGGTTGTATATTATGTTGCTAGTCACCATACTTCCTCATCATTTTTCTTAGATTGTCCTTTGCTTATCTCTCTTATCTAGATATCTTTTTGGCATTCATCTTATTTTCATGCAAGATATGATTTTTTAATACACAAGTCTAAGTCCATGATCTATGAGATAACATTCTTTCACCTTACTTTTTTTCTTTATTGTTCTACACATTGGGGATAATGTGTAAATTAGGTTGAGGAGAAAGGTATTAGCCTTATTTATTTTTCAAGAAATTTGGCATACTACATTTAGTTAGTAAATGAAATTTTTTATTTGCTTTCATGATTCATAGGTTATTTTATGGAGGAATTCTTCCAATATGATTTTTCTTTAGAATTTGAGAAGAGACACAATTAGATCAAGAGTGTTAGTTTACTAATGTTTTTCTTTTCATACCTTTAATTGCAAAAATAGTTAGGTTGAAACCTTGGGATGCCTTTGACTTTTATTTGATAGTTATTTTCTATTTAAAAC
This sequence comes from Vitis vinifera, assembly GCF_030704535.1. Lineage (NCBI taxonomy): Eukaryota > Viridiplantae > Streptophyta > Magnoliopsida > Vitales > Vitaceae > Vitis > Vitis vinifera. The sequence continues at coordinate 20,335,059 of NC_081818.1, forward strand.
TCATGACACATACAAAGCTTGATGTATCCTTAGGGTAACCTAATTGAGACTAGTTTCTTTAGCTAAGAAAGGAATTGATCTTAAGTAATAAGAAGGATGAAACACTTCAAATTAATTTTTTTTTTTTTTTTAAAAAAAAGGACTAGTTTAAGCTTAAGGGGTAATGAATGGCCTTGTGTTTTCAAGCTATAATACCTAAAACCAACTGGTTAGAAGTTATCAATATCTTGCATGTTACATAAGTTGAACTCAGCTTTGAATATATATATATATATATATATATATATATAAAAGAAAAAAATGAAAAATTAATGTTTAGGAAATTCAACCTTATTTTACCTTGAGCTAAGGTGATAGTAGGAGGGTAAGTGGCCTATAAAGGTCCTCAATACATAGTATCTTAGGTGAATACTTGGGAGTCCTTGATGGATCCCTATCTAACCATATAAAAGGAGATTTCTTAAAATTTAAAAAAATAAAAATTAATTCTTTCTCTTTTAAGCTAAAGAATGATGAAATTTTAAGTTTAAAGAAAAAAAAATTAAGAAGAATACCACAAGGAAACAATCAAAATTAAACACATGAGGTTTAGGTAGAAAGAACCAATCAAGAGAAATCTAAGGAACATTTGAAGGATGCAAAATAGGAATGCATACTTATGTATAAGAAGATAAGGTCGGGAAATTAAAAGATTATATTATTTATGCAATATAAAGGCTTAATTGATTCAAATTAATTTGACTTAGTGATAAGGTCTTAGTTATAGATCTGGCATATATTTTCAACTTAATTTCACATTTAATGCCTAAAAAAGTTATAAGTCACAAGATTCAAATTCAACCAATGAAGAAGAAAGGGTAAAATATGTCTAAAAAAACATTCTAAGACTTGAGAAATATGATGAGAGGAGAAAATAAAAGTAAAAATGAATAAGTAATAGGCATGAAATACCAATAATGAATATTATGAAGAAAATTAGAGAGCATGCAACGAAGAAGAAGCAATTTAGTCACTTTTCCAAATTCAAATGAAGATTCAACTCAAACGAGATACATCTGACTTTGTACTGAATTTTAAATCACTTTTTTAAAAATTTTCTAGCAATCTATAGGAAGCTCAAAAATTCAAGAATCCAACATGAGATAAGGCATTGTATCACTGTTTCGTCATCTATCACTAACTAATTTCACAACAACCATGGCCTCCTATTTGCAACGGCCTCTTTCAATTTATTGATGCTGCCTCGTCATCATCCCCAATTCCTACTTCCTACTTAATATGATGTCTTATCATCTCGTTAGTACGTCCCACTCAAGAGTTGGTTTTCTGTGAAGCATTTGTGCACCCATAGGCATACATAGGATAGGAGTAGAAATAAGAATATCACGTGGAAGGAAATTTTTATTTCTTTTTTTATATATAAATTCAATAATGAAATTAAAAATAAACAAATTTCTACTTATATGAATATTTTACAAAGATAGCTGAAAAATAAACCCTATGAAAAGTCACTAATTATGGAACTTGAACATCTTAATGCTTATTTAGATACACTTCTTTTAAAAAAATAAATAAATAATAATAAAAAGAGAGAAAATTATTTAAAATATATATATATAACGCATGATGTAAGTTTGATATAAAATTAAAAATATTTAATGACTACTTCTATATAAAGAATGCGTAACATGAAAAGGAGCAGAAATTAACGCCACGTCACCGGGGCAATGCAGAGGGATAACAAACAAAGCGGTAGGTGAGCTGGCTGGACTCAATTTACTCAGCAACTGAGTATTTGCCTGGTCAGCATGCATTCTGCCCGTTCATCCTTGCTCTCAGGATAAACATCAGCTACGTGGCATCCTCCACTGGCAACAAGCCAACAACCAAACCCTGCTGTTCTGTACACTTGGCTAAATGCGGCGGCCTGACCCCGCTCACCGATTTCCACGTAACAATATTTTATTAGCAAATCAAGTTCAAATTTGCTTTTCTATATATAACCAAAACGATCATAAATATAAAAAAGGTTAGGATATGTCAGAAGCATCGTCTAAACTCTCGCAAAATCACAACCATGGCAACCGATCTCTCTGTCATCCTCCCTCGCGTTCTCATCGTCTCAAGACGTACCCTTCGCAAGAACAAGTTCGTGGATTTTGTGGGTACGTCCTCTCTCTCTTTCATCTTTGCCTGATAAAAATTAACCTAATCGAAAACAAGATCTATAGTTCAAAAAGATTTGTTCTTTTGTTGTTCTTGTTCTTGTTCTTGTTGTGTGGGCTTAATTATTTGAATTGAATCCCTGATTCTCAGGTGAATACCATCTTGATCTGATAGTTGGGTATGGAGCAGTGCCGGTTATTGTGCCTCGTGTGACCGGGGTTCATAGGTTGCTTGAAAGCTTTGAGCCCATCCATGGTGTTCTTCTTTGTGAAGGAGAAGACATTGATCCCTCGCTGTATGAGGCTGAGCATTCTGGTCTTTCTCCTGAGGAATTCGAAGAGATACGAAGACTGCATGCAAGCGATACCGCCATTGATAAAGAGAAGGATTCGATTGAATTGGGACTGGCCAAGCTTTGCCTTGAAAGGAACATACCCTACTTGGGAATCTGCAGGGGGTCACAGGTCCTGAACGTTGCATGTGGGGGTACCCTTTATCAAGACATAGGGAAAGAGCTCCCAAAGAAACGCCCAGAATGTGAGAGGGTGGTGCACATTGATTATGAGAATTATGATGGGCATAGACATGTGGTGAAGGTGGTGACCAACACCCCTTTGCATCATTGGTTTCAAGAATCTTTAGATGAAAAGATAATGGAGATTTTGGTGAATAGTTATCACCATCAAGGAGTTAAGATATTGGCTCAGCGTTTTGTGCCAATGGCTTTTGCCCCAGATGGCTTGATAGAAGGGTTCTACGACCCTGATGCTTACAATCCTGAAGAGGGGAAGTTTATAATGGGACTCCAGTTTCATCCGGAGCGAATGAGGCGGCCGGATTCCGATGAATTTGATTATCCGGGCTGCCCATCTGCTTATCAGGTTAATTTTATAAGAATCCCATATCATCTCTTCTAATCTAATTCATCATGATTGTGACAATTCTGTGAATGGGAATCTGACTTTTCAGATTTCTGCGGCGATTTTGCAGGAATTCGCGAAGGCTGTGATTGCTTATCAGAAGAAGCTTAATTGCTCAACCGCCTTGCCACCAAAGCCTCTCAAGCTTGATCAAGAAATGGAGAACAGGAGAAAAATTATTGTTCGCAGTTTCTCCATTGCCAAAGATATATACACAACAGGCCGTGGAATGAACCCATCTAAAGAGTCTGAACTTGAAGCTGGAGCAGAATTTCTTGAGGTATTATTACATGGAAATATAACAAAAGCGTTTGATTCTCTTCCCCGTTCAGTGAAGAATATGATGCAATCATTGTTTGTTTGCAGTCCAACACAGTACTGAGTTTGCAACAAGAGAATAGGTTGAAGCAAATGGGGGCAACAGTGAGGAATGGATCTTCCTATTTCCAGAGATTGAAAATGAATGAGGAGAGAGATCGGGCAGCAAAAACTTTAATGAGGAAGATGTCAGTAGAGCAGTTATCAGAGCTCATGTCTTTCTACCACATGATGGGGCAGATCTGCTCAGAAGTTCTAGACAAAAAGCTTCATGGCATTGTCAATGATGTTGGGTCTTGTTGAGGACTCACATGTCCTCTCCTCCCTTTCAGTCGCTATCTGCCTTTTTCCCCCTTTCTTTTTCTTAAATTTTGTTTGTGAGGGGGTAGTGATGCTGTAACCTTTATTTCATGGTTATGAATCAAGATTGATGCTGCAATGTGTTATCAGAGTCTTCTATAAAAGTACAAGGTAAGCTTTGACAATAGATGGCTGGTCATGAACTGCTATCTACAAATCAATCTTTTTTTTTAGTGGTAGCTACTGCTTTTAGGTTTTTTGCATTTTCTGGAGTTTGATTGAATAATTATTATTAGCTACAAGGCATTGGTCAAACAAAGCATGCCCAATTTCATTCCGCTGGGAAGAGCTACTAGTGAATGGGGCCTATAACCTGCATGTCGCGCTGATTATGCTTGAACATTAAGAAATGACTTTAGAGTGCCTCGGACCCAAAGCCCAAAAATCAAAAAGACTGAAGAGCAAAAAGAGAAGAGCCTATTTCCGTGATTTAAAAACAATTTTTTATTTTTAAAAAGAGAAAGACGGATTTTAAAATTTCCTAATTGACCTTTGTTATTTAAAAATGATTTTTAAAAGCAAAGTGAAATAGAAAAAAAATTTAAAAAAAAACAAGCAAAACTTATTTTTATCGATTTTTAAAAATAAAAATAAAATAAAAAATAAAAATAAATTGAACATGACATCATCTCTTTCTCTCTCACACAATCTAATACAATACTGAAAATCTTAAAATATAAACTTCATTTAAATTACATATATGTTTCTGAATTTCTTTTAACTTCTCCAAAATATTTTATCAAGTAAATAAATTTAAAATTAAATTTATTAATTTTCAAAAATAATTTAAAACTTATCAACAACTAATTTAATTAATACTAAAAAGTTATAAAACTCAACAACATTAGTAAATCATAAATCAAAATTTATTTTAAATTTCAGAGTTAGTTTTTTTCACATGGATAAAAATTGGGTCTATAAGACTTCATTGTTTCTCTTTTACATAAAATCTTTAATTTTTTTATTTTTTTCATTAAATAAATAAACTCCAAATTAAATAAGACTTAATGCGTTGGATAGTGATCCAATCCATACAAAAAATTTATGGACAAAAATTAATCTAAAATAACTCTATTATTTTTTTTTTTCATGAATTCATTCGTTTTTAATATTTTTAACCAAACAAATAAGCTTTAAATTAAAAAAGGTTTAATGTGTTGGATTTATTAACAAGTTTAGTATTTTTTAAAAATAATTTTAAAATTAAATAATAAATTCATCGATATCATAAATTTATGGATAAAAATTGGTTTATAATGACTCTATTATTTTTTTTCTATACATAATTATATTTTATATTTCTATAGATTTTCTCACTATAAAACCGAACTTCAAATCAAGTCACACTTTATATTGAATTATTTATTAATGGGTTTAACAATTTTAAAAAATAATTTAGAACTCAAAAATAGATCTAATCATTAATATATATATATATATATATATATATATATATATATATATATATATCATTACTTTATTGTTTCTCTTTCTATGCACAAATATATTTTTTGAATTTAAGTAAATAAATTGTAAGATATAATTAATAAGTTAAATTCTTTAATGAATTTTTAAATTTTTTAAGAATAATTTTGAATTAAAAAAAAATCTAATTAATTGCATATTAAATCAAAATATTTTAGAATATTATGTTTGTAATTTAATGTTAACTATATATATATATATATGCAATAAAAAACTTGACTCATTTACGTATTAAAAAGTAATTAAACTTTATTCATTATTCCTTTTAATTAAAATATTATTTTAAATTATTACAATACATTTTTAACAAAAAAAAATTAAGAAGATGTTAATATCCTTATATTTCTAACATATATTAAAATAGTATATTATTTTTATAAAAATATATATAATTTATAATTTATTATAATATTATTATTCATGTGTTTTACTAAAAACTATTTATTTGTAACTACAAAACTATTCTCATTTTTAATAAGATTTTAATTAATTAAATTTATTTTATATCAATTGAATTTGCAATATTTTTATAAAGCCAAAATAAATAAATAAATTATTTTAAAAACAACTTATCTAAACAAGGTTTTGTTTTTTATTTTAAAAAAAAAATTACTTTTAAAAACAAATTGTTAAACACCCTTATTTTTATAAAATATTAAAATAATTATTTTACATTCTTTAATTTAAAAATAATTTTAAAATCAAATTTCAGAAAATATGATAAAACAGCCCAAATATTTTCAATAGTCAATATCATATGCTCTGATTTTTTCTTAATGAGGTGTTATAGCATGAAGCCGTTTGAAAGCAAATGGACCACTTAATTAAATGGAGAGCAGGGGGACTAGATAATTTAAGGAGAGAAACGGTGGTCATACGAGAGTAGCTAACGGAAAGAGCAAAGTAGCTCCGTAGTCAATCAAGTTAAGTAAGTAGGCTTACCCAAAGGAAGTTCCATAATGAGTCAAGTAATAACCCTAAATGAATCTATAATAATTTTCAATAACACAAGTTACCATAAAATAAAGAAATGAAATCTAAGAAATCAATCACGCCACGGGCAGGTAGTGAAAAATAAATAAATAAATAATTCTCAAAACACCAATCAAAATTTATTAAATATGATTTTTAAATGATAAAAAAAAAATATGTTTTCTCTTCTAAAGAATTATGAAAAGGTCTAGATAAGCCCTTCATTTTCCCCTCCACAATTTTGTATCCTGTACATTACGTTGACAGCCCCATTGCCGGCGAAGAAAGTGGGTGGGGCTTTTGCTTTTGATTTGGGGTGGACGTTGAGCCTGTCCTGAGCTTGACTGAAACTCGTTCAAACCCCTTTGCAAGAGCTTGTTCATAAGCTTACACCAACATTGCTCTATATTCTTGGACCCTTTCTTGAAGAAAAAAAAAAAAAATCAAATTTCTATTACAACACATGTATAGACATTGAAGTTCAAATTTCTTAAAGTGCTTTAAGCCCCATTTGCCACATCCTTCTTTTTATCTAATTAAAAGCTTCAGCCTTTTTCTGACTGTTACAACTCTAAATTAATTGTTTATTTAAAAAAAAAAATTCTCTTCTCACCCAAATTGGTTATGAGATGCAATTACAAAAGAGGATTATTGATGGTGTTGTTGATACTTGGACCTGATCAGCTTCTCCAAGCTTGTGAAATTGGTGGTGTGGGCCATATTATAAATGGGCGACACTTGAAGCTTTCCCAATTGTGGTGTCATCGTATTAATATATCTCTCATATTGGCCAATCTTATTCACAAAATGACAACCATTCATCACTATCTCAACCACCCTTTGGAAATTTGCACCAACTGCCCACATTATTCAATTAATACATCATTTATAGCTAGGTTGGTGGTGTACGAACGGCAGAGAGTTTTAATGAAAATTGAGCTGATTTCTCCCATCTGTCTTCATCCTTTCTGATCATAGGACCTGAAGATTACACATTAAAATGATCCAGTGTAAATGGGAAAATATGAAATCAAAGGTGGTGGTTTTACCAGTTTTCTCTGAAGTCTACCACCCCGTTTACGATACTCAGTTTATCTTCCAGGGACTTGACTCACCACCAAACCCATGTCCTTTGATTTGGCATTAGTGTATCTAACTGTGAGATCACGGCATAGGTATTCATGGGTCGTTGGTCTGTCAAGACTCTTGAATTAATCCCATCCCTTTTCTTGTTCCTACATCTCATCAAATCTTGTGGACTATTGAATTGGAACAATCTCCAAGTCCATTGGGCAGTTTATACGTTACCAACTAATATCAACCAATTAATATTTCTCAAACTACCTCAAAATTTCATTACTCTTGTGCCACCATTACAAGTTTCTTTTCTTTGGCTTTTTTCATTTTTTTTTTTTTTTTTTTTTTTGTCCCCTTCACCATCTTTGAATAGCGTTGCAGTCAGGTGAAGCCATTTATCTCCGTTTTCCTCAGGTTTCCATGAACATACATCAAGTCTTTACCATGAAGACTGTAGACCCAATGTACAAATCTGGTCATTGATTTCAACCCAGAGACTCCAATGTTGCGTAAGTGGGCAAACTGGTAAAACCCACAATTCATAATTCAAACTCTTTGATCCTGCCGTTTGGTATTGGACCCCTCTATTTTCTTTAGGTTTGGTCTAAAATATGAACAAGTCGACAAGAAGGAAGCTTCAGCCACAAGTACGCATAAATATGAACATGAAATCTCGTGAAATCCTCACTTGCTTCACACTTCTCTTTCCCCTATTGACGGTTTCTTCAACTCTGCTTGCTCTTTTCCCGCACGCACTTGGATTTGCACATCGTCACCATGCAACTACTCTCTTTATTGAGTCCAGAACTGGTCAAATATTGTAAAGTAAATGGTATTTGCTTTTAAAATTATTGGTGAGGATGTGAATCACCAAAATAAAAAATATAAGAAAATTGCTTTTAAAATATATATATATTTGGCATAAATATATATATATATCCACTGTCAGTGTTAGACAGGTAGATGGGGGATAAACTAATGCTAATTTCCAGTTGAGTTTGCCACTTGATTTGCTTCTTAAAGGTTTGGGTATTTAAGTAATTTGCCTTTGGTATAGAAAAATGGTTTCACATTATAATAGTTTTTAAGTCGAGAAGAAAACAAAGCTCGAGTCCTTCCATCACTTTCTATGGATTGTCTTCACCATGGATGAAGTCAATTCACTTCCACAATCTCCATTATTTTCCTTGAAATAACCCAACTCCTGTTATCCATCAGCTCGTCTCACACTCTCTAGCCCCTGCTGCCCACAATGAATTCCTTGTTTTTCTCATCTTCACCATCTCTAGGCCTCTTCCTTTTATTGGTGTTGGTTTTGTTCGATTTTCCTGTGTCTTTAGGCAACCCTGATGAATTGTACAAATACAATACCTGTAGTAAAGAGTTCAACTGCGGCAACATCACAGGCGTGAGTTATCCTTTCTGGGGATCCGACCGGCCCTTGGGTTGTGGGCATCTTGACCTGCAGCTCAATTGTCATGACGGTATCGCAACCATAGAGATTATGGGCGTTAATTACCGTGTTTTGAGTTTCAATAAGGATGCTCAAACTCTAAGAATTGCAAGACAGGACTACTTGAAGGGAATTTGCTCGCCCCTTCTTGTTAACACTACGCTGGATCCCAAACTCTTTGATTATGCAGCTGTTTACCAGTATGTCACATTTTTCTATGGTTGCCCCTATTCTCTGGCAATATCTGTTATGCCTCAAAAATTTTCTTGTTCCATAGCTGGGATTCCTCTGAAGGATGGTTACTTCGTAGCTTCACCGCAGCCTCAGGGCCCTGGACCATGCAATGTCAGCGTGTTTGTTCCAATTCTTTCAACATCCATTTTGGAAGGAATTGGAAAGTTTCAAAATTTGGATCAATTAATTGAAGGAGTGATTGGAGAAGGAATTGAGGTGAGATTGAATGTGGATGGTACAGCATGTAGTGAATGCCTGGAATCAAAGGGAGTATGTGGTTATGACATCGGTTTGAATCAAACGACTTGCTACTGCAAAGATCAACTTCAAGCCTCCAAAACATGTGGTTCCCCAACAGGTGAGGGACCCTCCCCGGAATCTTCCCCTCCAAGTACGTATCTCAATGTCATGTTTTTGGGGCAATGTTTTATTTCATACTCGTAGGCATTAGTTAAGATTCATATATAGCACAGCACCCACATATATACCAACAAGCTCAATACACCATAGCATCAAACACTTTCTACCCTTGAGAATTCATTAGTTGCCCTGACCACCAAATTCAAATCATGACTCGCAATCCACCAGCTACGGGAGGTAGGAATACTTCTTCTGGAGGGGTGAAGAACTGTCCTGCAATTGCAGAACCCTCTGTGATTAAAATTATAGAAGAAATTAGAGATCAATTCTAATCAACTAGCTCTTGAATTTGATTAGGATCATCCTATCCGTTCAATAACTAATTATATGAAGATTGACTATGTATTAGGTAGTGGACCAAGCAATAAGTAACTCTATAACCCTTGTGGGACCAGAAGAGTCCAATGCCCTTGGTACGGGTGATGAAACCATTACAGACCTAGTGAATAACTAGGCATGAATAGAAAATAGAAATCTTATGGGAATAATAAGACCACGTCAATAAAGTTTATTTCCTTGCTAGATTTTTTATCTTATTTTTGTGTGGTGATAATTACTTGTTGCCCTCTAAAGTATCGCAAGTCCTTTCTCTTGCAAGTAAGAAACTTTTAATTTAACATTATGTAGTTTGCAAGTAGTTACACAGAGATATGAATTTTTTGTGAGATAATAAGACTACATCATTTAAGCCGCCCCTTTTCCAACTATAGAGCTGCTTTCAATTTTATTTTGTTGGTTAGCTGTCAGCATTCCAAGTAGTATGAAAAGCCTTTCGTAATTAATCAACTCTTTAAGTTCTTATACTTTCTATTTACAAGAGTTACGTATGCATGTTGTACTCTTATTGGCCTGTTTTGAATTCTCCAACTGTGTTGGTTGTATTTAAGGTGAGAAACCTTATTAGTCGTTGGTTAGGAATTGGTCACTAAAATAAACCTAAAAGGCAAATAACTTGTGCGAGGGAAAAATGTATTTGCGATAGAAACAAGGTATTTATGTTGAAAACTGGGAAAAACAATTGGAGGAAAACCAATGATAGTCTTTGAAACTAATAATGTCTGGAAACTTAAGAATGAGTGGAATAATGTAGAATTCCACAATGTTGGATGTTGTTAAGCACATACTCCATGCCAGCTAATTAATTGAATTCGTGCTGAACTACAAACGATTTCTGGTTCTTGTTTTTTTGACAAGCACAGCTCACTGTGAGTCATACCTGACAAATCTACAAGGATTAGAGGGCCAGGGAAAAATCTTGAGAGTCTATACAGAAAAAATGGTGTCTCAACTCTCAAACAATCCTTCAGTTTGTATTCATTGTACGAAACCAAAATAGATGGATACAACTCTTTAAAAGGGAGTTAAAAGAAAATCTGGGAGACTTCCCTAATTGGTTGGGGGAGCCCCAAGGGAAGCAGAATTTGCTCATTCCATGATCAGTTTATTACCTTTTCTATTGTTTGAAAAGTAGATATCCACTTTGATTAGTTGAGCTGGCAAGTGGATCTATGGTCGATCAATTTTTACAAACATTTAACCCAATAAATTAACATATTTAAATATGAAAAAGAAATATATCAATACGACACTACACTCCATAACAGGGGAATCTTATTACGGGTACCCTTATGGGGTTCTTTTTATCAAGTGGTGCAAGTCATGGGAATTTCATAAGGGGATGTAATTGTTAGAAAGAACCAATATATTGATGGAACAGCTATTGTTCATTGGGTTTGGACATTGGATGTTGCCCGATCTCCTTTGAGTTCAAATACTAGATGTTAACTTATGTTTATCAGTCATCTATTAGTGTAGCTACTTTTTTTTTAGTTTAGACATTGGATGTTGCTTGAACTTATGTTCTTTGATCACTTACATATTGTACAAACCTTTTTCTCCTAGGCGGTTTTACTATTGAGTACTGTGATAACTTTAATTAGGTTGATTTGGACATTAGTGTATTTATCGAAGCTCCACTCTAATGTTGTTCCACTCAGTTGCTAAGGATAACCTATCACACAAGAAAGATCCAAGGAGACCTCAAAAATTTCCCACCAGTGATCAAGTTAAACTTTAAGCAAAGAGAATGAACAAGAATATGTAAGGAGAGAATCATTTTAAAGAGGGGAGGTGGTCCTCATCTTCCTCATTTTTTAGTCCACTATATAGTATCTCATAAGGGGTAGATTAGGAATACTACATGGGCTTAATAAAGGTCATCCTAGGTCAAAATGAATTTCCCATTAAGTGTTAGGATACTCATTGCCCCTGTAATCCCCAATTGTCAAATTTGATGGCCTCGTTGAGCTTAACATCTCATCTATTTGTTCAAAATGACTTTCCCATTAAGTATTTGAGATACCCATTGAGACCCTATAATCGCCATTTGTCAAATATTGAGATATGGTGCTTTCTAGCAAATAAGAAGGAATCAATTAACAAGCTACTTTGAATTATGAATACATTATGAGCATAGTCATTCCAATGGAGGGAAGGAAAGTCCTAGAGCACCCTTTCCCTAACCTGAATAACTACTCAATAGATACTGAATGAAAATTAACTTGAAGAAATAAAATAAAAAGCAAGAAATTGAACGTCATACATTAAATCAAATGTGAAATTACAATGATTAGTGATGTTAAAAAAATTAATTATGCATTAAATAAAAACCAATTTAAGATAAATAAAATAAATGAAAGCAACAACAAGAAAATAAAAAATAAATAAATAACCTAAAAATAAAAGTTTATCCAAGATCCCATCTTCCTAAGGTTGACCATAAGAAATAAGGAAGAATGTGCAAGAACTCACCCTTAAGGCAAAAGATTTGAACTCACTTAATAATTGCTCATTTCCTCTTTTATGTCTTTCCTAAGCAAGCCTTGAGTTACTTATTCCTAGAGGTCTTTCCCAAAGTCAAGGGCTCAATATTGGTTGAAATTAGTCACCCACTTTGGCCCAACCCATCCCTTCATTTTAAAACAATTAAAATAGCTCTCATGTATTGCAATCACGTGAGTTTTGATACCAAAATGGTGATTGTAGGTGGTGAGGCCCTTTGTGGTGCATTGGAACATCCCTAGTCTTTCTCTATATAGTTTCACAAACAATCTCCAAAGTTTCTAAAATTTAGTTAGATTTAAGTTTGAAAAGTGGAGAACTTAACAAAATTTGTTTTACATCAATTGAACATGTTTAACCCCTTTAATCACCTCAAAACATTTTATTGATCATATAGATACTTGATAATTCCTTGCAAATTCTCTTCATATATGGAATGTCGGAGAAGGATTTTGAGATCTTCTTTATTTGCGAAGTATGATCATAAACATAAAAGACTCAAAAAAAAAAAAAAACATGAGAAAATTGAACATAGACATAATTACTTAATTGTAAGGTAATTTTAATATTGAAATTAAGTAAAAGATGTGATCATCATCCCAGCTTTTATACCCAATAATCACCCCTTGTGGAGGAGTTGGAGGTCAGTTGTAGGCGCCTTGTACTTTAATACAAGTCAATTCACCAGACAACTGTGACTAGCTTTGACTGATGATGCCCAATCATGCTGTCCGATCAAGGAATAAGGTTCAAAAGTCTGCAAATTATCCGGGAGACGTTAAGTGACCGACCCCCTCATAGCTGCCCGAAATACGTGGGTGGCCGACTCCCCCACCTATCAAGTGCAGATTTCGGGCATAGAGACCTTGACAGCTGCCCTAATCTAATGAAATTCTAGCAAACACTTGTATTTTCTTTAAATTTATAAATACCCTAATTGTCTTGTCAAAGTCTGATCAACACAATATATAGACTTTGGTGCCTTCTTGAACCCCGTTCATATTTTCTCCGGGTTATGATCGAACTACACATTCAAGAGTTCTCACTACTGTTATTTAATTATGCCATAGAAGACAGATGAATACGTGGATTCCACTTGGCGTTAAGTTCCAGTCATGAGCATACTTTTGGCATTACACGCAATCCCCATAGTCAAAACTCCGATATTTTCCGAGCCAGATTTACTTAGTCAAAACTCGTCACCATCAGAAATGAGACTTCTTTCATCTTAATTCATCTCCTTCATTCTCCCCTCAAATATCTCCTCAGACCCCTACCAAGTTTTCATGAGTTTACACTTTGTTTCAAGTTGTTTGTGTAGATGCATGCGTACTAGTTAAGTCATCATCTCTAATTTCCAAAAAAATAGACAAAGAAAGAAAGACGATTGGAGACAGAGTCCATGAGTAGGTGCTGCCATCGATTGTTAACTAGCAAGACCAATGGGGTACGGATGAGAGCCTAATCGTAATGAACTTTTGGCGGGTTCGTGGTTGAGTGCCTTGGGACATGTAGTTAATTATAAGTTCCATGTCCTGTTGTTTCTTGTTAAATCATTTCATTCCAAGGAAAATTCTATGAGTCTGTTGTTTGAATTAATTTTAAGAACATTTTTTCCTTCTTTTGTTTTCCTTAAAAGTATAAAATCATTCTTTGGAGTAGAAAACATTTTGAGAATTTGTTCTAAAAGTAGGGTATATTTTGATAATTTTCACTTATTTTTATCGAAATTATTTTAAAAAAATAATTATATAAATAAAAAGAATAATTAAAAATAAAGTATTATAGATAAAAATTACTTTTTTAGTAAAATTTAAAAATATAAAACATAGGTTAAATAATATTCTAAATTCTTAATTCTACTTTTATTTTAGAAACTTCATTAACCTATTTTAAAATATTGTTCTTAAAACTTGTTTTTTGAAAACTGTTTCGAAATGCCCCCAAGAGACTATAAGTTGAGATATACTTATCAAACTTCTCTTTTTTATCAAAGGTGTAAAAAAATCTAAACCCTTGAATAAAGATATAAATAATAACATCAATAAATAATATATATATATATAGTAGGATTAAATTAATGACACTATTAGGTATGTCTTTTGTTTGTTTTTATTTTTTATATAATAAAGATATACATATTTGGAAGTATTCATAATTTTTAAAAAAAATACTAATTTAATATATTTTCAAGTGTATCAAAATTCCAAATTTAATTAAATTATTATTTTATATAATTAAAATAAAATATGTGAAAACATAGGAAATTAGTAAGTAAATAATAATTAAGGTTTATGTTTGATTATTAAGAAAATGGAAGAAAATTTCTTATGTTTTATTAACTACTAATTTATTTATATGTGGTATATCTTTTTGGATTTATAGATTTGTTATTCATATGTGAAGTTAATTAACAAAACTAATTTATAAATTTTTTTAAATTTGGAGAAGAATATTAAATCCTATTTTTTATTTTTTTTAAGTAAATTTAGTTATATTTTGAGCAGAGAGAAAAACAAGATTTGGGTATTATAGAAATTAAAGTTAAAAAGATGAGAAACGAGAGAACAGACTTTCTATTTTTTATATTAAGATGAAAATCAATAAATACTTAGAAGCTGGGAGAGAAAGGAACAGGCAAAGGAGGAGAAATTGTCATTTCCCTGACTTTTGACTTGTACATGAATCATGATAAATTTTATGAGTTTCCGGCACTTCATTTATAGGCTGTTGGGTTTGTTGACCAAGTGCCGATCGAAAATGAATTAAATATTGGATTTGCGTACAGGGCAAACCACTTAGCGATAGATTGTTTACATTAGACTCGGTCAGTTACATTGCCACCCACCGGCTCCCATTACATTCCAACAGAAGCTTCTTTTCCTTGGAAAAAGCTTCACAAGTCTCCAAATCTTTTCAAAGATCCACCGTTTAATTTTATTTTCATGATTGAGAAAGGAAATTAATTTCATCTCATCTCCATCTCCATATCCATATCCATATCCATATCCTTCTGAATCATTCCAAATCGCTCTCTCTTGCAAAATGCATCTCCATCTTTTTCCACTTTTCCTTATCCTCCTGTTCATGTTCATGGTCCCTGTTCCGAGGGTTGTGTGCGAGGCCAATCAACAATTCGTCAGCTGCGGCGCACAGTATGAGTGCGGGAATATGAATATTAGTTATCCTTTCTGGGGAGGGAGCCGCCCTCCTTACTGTGGCCATCCAGGGTTCGAGCTGACTTGTAATGGTGAAGCCCCGGTGTTTACGATGAAGGAGGCGAGTTACCGAATCCTGGATATCAATAACTCATTCCATACTCTCACCGTTGCTAGGGCGGATTACTGGGATAGTTACTGCCCTCCTACATATGTTAACACCACTCTGAATGAATCCATTTTTAGTTATAATGCCACCTATACAGACGTGACCCTCTACTATGATTGTCCCCAACTTACTATCGCGCCTTCCAACCAGTTCAATTGCACCAATATCACTGGTTACTATACAACACTGGATTTTAACCTTGGCGTAAGCATAGGGAGTTGCAGTGTGTATGTGACGGTTCCGATTTTCAAGTCAGCAGCTACCGCTATAGTGAGCGGTGGAGGTACACTGACTCTTCTTACTGAAGCTCTTAAGGGTGGTTTCGGGTTGGAGTGGAATGCCAGTAATAGTTTGTGTACAGAATGTGTTGAATCCGGTGGGCAGTGCGGCTATACCTCCAACCAATTCACATGCTATTGTCGGAATGGGTATTCTCCCTCCACTTGCCAAAACACAACAAGCGCATCAGGTATGTATAGAAACAACTTCATCATATATATAGCTTTCGACTCACAAACATGCATGCCACCCATCATCACTTTCCTCATTATTGTGTTTTCTGGAGGCACCTTAGATTTAATTTGTTTTGGGAAGAGCCAGTTTAAGGGAGAGTAGCTTTCCTTTGGAATTTGAGGGAAATATGGTTTGCTTGTTCCCGAGCCACACTGAATCCTCAATTTTTCCACACCCTGGAACATCCCCAATTAACACCACTTTTATCATTTTTTTTTCCACCATTCTTTTAGATTAATTGCATATTGATTGAAGGAGGAACCTTTCTCTGAGTCTATATTCAAAGGTCCTGTCCCTTGAGGTTGCAGAATATGAATCCTTCCATTTTAAAATTAGAATTTGACAAGTCGCAATCTGCTCAGAGCAAGAGACATATATATCTAAGGTTGGTGTTTTATTCTTTTCGTTGCCATCAGATGATGGAATATTGAGATGGGATCGAAAACTGATTATGCCCAACAGTAGTCTGCAGTCTGCCTCATATTCTCTTTCACCATGCTCTTTCACCTTAAGAATACAAACCACCTAGCAGAAATTAGAGCTGGTGACAACCCAGGCCTAAACTAACTTCCCAGGGAGCCTTTCACTCTTCTGGACTTGAAATCAAGTATTCTGAGTCCTTGATCGAGCTCTTAAGGGGTTGTCTGAATCCCTTTTTTTCTCACCTAAGATTTTGGGCTCCAACTTTATAAGGGTCTTCCATCCATGTTTTTCCTCCACCCAGATCCCATGTTTAGCGCGCCAGTCAACTTAGAGGTGCCAACTGCACTAAATTAATCGTTCTATTTTTAATCATTATGCTTCCCAATAAGACTGGGTTGGTAAAGATAGTCACCGCATGCCAAGCCTACCTAGTAAATATCTATCATATCTTGCGCATCATCCACTGTGTAATCCCTTCTTTAGTGGCTACCAAGTCCAAGGAACCTGCAATTGGTTTTTGTTTAACATGAAAGCTTCTGGAAATAAAAAATTTGGTTACCTGCTCTGCCTAAACTATGGGTTAGGTTTTAAGTTTTAGAAGTAGGTCTTGTTTGGGTGAAGTTGAATTTTCCGACTACACCTACTAACTAACAGTAATCGACTTTTCTGACCCACCAGTTTATGCGTCTTTCCGCTTTTACATACAGACCCAATTCAATTCATGGTAGTCGTGTTTTTAAAATTGTAAATTTAGTCAAATGAAGTGGCCGGGCTTCAACTTCATGTTGTCTAGACTCTCTAGAATTGCAATTTAGTTAAAATAAAATAAATAAACATAGCCAAGAAGGCTCAATGATGACTCAAATAAAAATTGGCAATTTCCCACAAAACAAATATTAGAAAGAGGAGTTGAAGAAATCCATACGACTTCTGGAAAATGTTGTAGGGTTAGGTAGCTTTCTTCAAGTTGCAGATTGGACCTTCCATTGAGAAGGTGAGCAAACTAAGGTGGTGTTTGTTTTTTTACTTAATTCTAAATAGAACCTTAATACTTAATAGTATTAAATATTAGGTTGTTTATTTTTATAGTATTTTATTTCTATTAAGTATTAAAAAGTAAGAAAAACCATTGTGTTATTTTTTCTATTTAGAAAAAGTCACATATTTTGATTTTTTCTATTTAGTAAAAAGTTTATAATAAGTCATAAAAAAGTAAAAAAACAAACAACTTAAATTCTAAAACTAAATGATTTTCAGCAGAAAATAAAAAAAACAAACACCACCTACGTCTCCCATGTGATATTGAGGTAAATATTATTATTATTATGGAGTGGTTGTAGGTTTTGTACCTAATACACCCAAGTCTTCCAGTTTTTCAGTAGGCATTAGAAATACGTTTTCCATTTTTACTTGTATTAATCAATTTTGGATAACAAGGATGAGATCATTCGTGGGCAATTTGGTAATCACACTCCTTCGAACGCTACAATAAGTCGATAGAAATGCCGACGTGGCGACTTGAATATGACAAGATTTCCAGAGAATGGTAGCAGCAATCGTGGAATGGTCCGTGGCAGACCCCCACCACATGGGCTCCACCACCATCAACGTTAAATACTTTACAGTCCAATTTCAAAGGTCAACCAAAGCCACCGCCGACCTCCAATCCTCCGACAAATCCCCTCACCCTGTTACCAAATGCCATCTCACTCCACACTCCACCCCCTCCCCTCTCTTCTCCATCCTCAATGTCGCCGCCGCCGCCGCCGCCGCCGCCGCTACTCCTCCTCCTCCTTCCGGCCGTCCTTCTCATCTGCTCCGGCCACCTCCCGGCCACTCTCTCCGCTGGTGTCACCTTCTTCCCCAACTGCAACCGCACTTTCAGCTGCGGCTCCCTCCAGAACATCACCTACCCTTTCACTGGAGGCGACCGTCCGGAGCACTGCGGGCCACCGGGGTTCAGGCTAATTTGCCGGGACGGGTACGCCGAGTTGAAGATGAAGTCTCTGATATACCGAGTTCTTCGAATCGACCAGACCGGTGAAAACCTAACCCTGACCAGGTTGGATCTCTGGAATAACACTTGCCCCTCCCAGTTCGCTAATTCCACTCTCAATTTCACTATCTTCAATTACGGCATGGGTAACGAAGACCTAAACTTGTTCTATGGCTGCGATAGTGTGAAGCTAATTACGCCTTACAAACAGTTTAATTGCAATGCGAGTGGCAGTGCAAGTGGCAATTCAAGCTATGCTTATTATTTAATTGGTCCCGTTCCCGATCCGATTCTGAAAATTATTCGTTGTAATACTAGCCTTAGGATTCCGGTTCTTCAATCAGCGGCGAATAGTCTCACTGCCAATAACATCACCCTCGGCGAAGTTTTGACGGTGGGTTTCAATGTGAATTATAGTAACCCCTGTGAAGCCAAGTGTTCAGCATGTATTGCCTATGGTGCGCAATGTGGATATGACTATGATAAGGAAGAACCCATCTGTATTTGCAGTGATCGGATTTGTCATGTACGAGGTATTCGAGCTTGCTCCATGTTACTCATTTTTCTTTGTAAGTGATTTTAATTGTGGTATAGGTTATGGAGAATGGTTGGGAGACGATTAGGATGATTAGTCCAGTCCTGATAGCTTTTCCTTAATGGAATGAACTCATTTTTGGTCTATAGATGGTTTAGGATTGATGCTTTGCAATGGTCCGGGTTTTGCTGCAGACCCTGTTTTCACCATTCTTTCACTCAAAATGCACATACGTCATTCCATTTTAGACAACTTGGCCTGGACAACCTACATGCTAAGATCCTGGATTGCAACCAAACTTGATCTAATTCTGCCCCAAAGCATGCTCTTAAAGTCTGATTAGAGGAAAGGTTGTAAAAGCAAATAATGTAATCAACCCTAATCCCGGAATTGTAAGTGAATTGTTTATCCTTGAAAAGAAATTACTAAATACATGTCCTAACCCATATAGATGTAGGCAGTATAGGATTCCAGTTCTGCAACCCAACTCAATCTTGACCTCGTTTGTTCTGTTTGATGGATGTTGAATTCTCTGAACAGAGTGAAATTTGGCAAACTTGGGTCAACCCAATTTTGCATTTTATGTCTCAGAATTATAATGCACACATTCTCTTCTCGACCTTGAAATAAAGGAGATGAAAGAAAAAAGGTTTATATGTTCTTTGTCTACGTACTTGTCAGTGAACTCATTCTTTTTTGCTTTGTTCAAAAGCTAGAGAACTTCTTCCAACTCTGCTCTCAAGTGTCTAGCTTATTAGATTAATAGATGCTAACACAGTGCTTGAACATCTTTCTGGCTCATGATTTCTACCCTTGTTAATAGCACAAACTTCCTTAGTTAAACATACATCTATATTTCTGGCCCAAGATAAAATAAAGTATGTAATTCCTTGGTAGATGAGAAACTGCTATTTCAGTCTGAATTTTCAATCTTTCTACAGGTGTTTGGTACTCAATTCTACATCATGTTTGATTTCAGTGAGGGCTGACTTTCTTTTGGTATCTTAATTTGGTACAGAAGAAGAAGAGGAAAACTATGTTAAGATTTGGTCACTTAAGTTCTGCTAATTCCTGTTTGCTTTTGCATTCTGAATTCTGTTTATTGTTTTTTATGAATGTTTTTTGATCTATTACTTAACTTTTTCCTGTGTCGTGCTCTTAGTGCTGCTATCTTTCTAATTGATTTCAAGCCAGCAATCTTACTGGTGAAGGTGTCTGGCTGCCGAGTCTGCTAAATCTAGATTGTATGAGACTGTGTCAGACAGACCATCAAACCTCCCTAGTTTGCGAGAAAATGGAGCCCCCACAACAACACTATCACATATCCTTCCTTTAGTTCACTGCCAAGGGAAAAATAAAAATAAAAACACCCTACTTAACAGTATGTCTTTAACAATGGCATCTCAATTTGCAAAGAGATTCTGGTCAACAAATGTATATAATGTTTTATAATTGTTTCTGTATCGACACTTTCTACATCCATCACCTGCTTCCATTTCAGTGAATAGCCTAGTAGGCTATGATTTTAGTGGCTTTGTTGATTGGAAGGGTTATGAGGAAAATCTTAGTTTCTAACAAATATTAATTAGGATGATCAATAAGGGCCTGATTGGTTAGTTTGTATTACCATTGTGTTATATATGTTCCTTTTTTCTATCTGCATACAAAATAAATTTCCCATTAGTTACTTTGACACAGTCATTCATGTTTCAACTGACATTGGCTGTATTTCATGAATGTTGCAGGGACAGGCGGTAATAATGTACCAAAAACAGTAGGTAATACCTCTTATTTCAAACAGATTTGAACGCCTTCAAAATGGTTCTTGTCTTGAAGCAGATTTAGAATCCTTTTCTTCCATTTTCAGGCTATTCCGTATTAGGTGCAGTCCTTTTGGGCATTTTCCTTGGATGTCTCTTCTATTTTCTTGCCCAACGGCGAAGACGTGCATCCAAAGCTAAAAGCAAGGACCTCCCTACTCCTCCTTCAAGCAAAGGCATTGCACCATCCTTAACTGGTTTCTCTGAGAGCATCCCCTCTTATCCCTATACAAAGTCTGACATTGAAAAGGGGAGCACCTACTTTGGAGTTCAGGTCTTCAGTTACATGGAACTTGAAGAAGCCACTAACAATTTCGACCCATCTAGAGAACTTGGAGATGGAGGATTTGGCACTGTTTACTACGGTTAGAGGACCATAACTTTTAATATCTCTTGCAATTAGCGACTTAACTCACCGTCAAATATTTGGTTTTCCTTTTTCTGAACTTCTATTTCAATTCTTTGTTCAGGTAAACTACAAGATGGGCGTGTAGTTGCAGTTAAGCGCCTATATGAGAATAATTTCAAACGTGTTGAACAGTTCATGAACGAAGTTCAGATCCTAACTCGTTTACAACATCAAAACCTCGTGAAGTTGTATGGGTGCACCTCAAGGCGAAGCCGAGAACTCCTCCTTGTTTACGAATATATTCCTAATGGAACTGTGGCAGATCATCTTCACGGTAAGCAAGCAAACTCTGGCTCGATCACTTGGCCCGTAAGGTTGAGCATCGCCATAGAGACAGCCAATGCACTGGCTTACCTCCATGAGTCAGAAATCATACACCGTGATGTCAAAACAAACAATATTCTCCTGGATAACAATTTCCAGGTAAAAGTTGCTGATTTTGGGCTTTCTCGATTGTTCCCGACTGATGTCACCCATGTGTCAACTGCACCACAAGGGACGCCTGGCTATGTTGATCCCGAGTACCATCAGTGCTACCAACTGACGAGCAAGAGCGATGTTTATAGCTTTGGGGTGGTTTTGATGGAACTTATATCATCAAAACAAGCTGTGGACACCAATAGGCACCGGCATGATATTAATTTGGCCAACATGGCTGTGAACAAAATTCTAAATCATACGTTGCATGAGTTGGTGGATCCATCCCTTGGGTTTGAAAGTGATTCTCTTGTAAGGAGGAAAATAACGTTGGTGGCAGAGTTGGCTTTTCGGTGTCTGCAACATGAGAGGGATATGAGGCCTACCATGGGAGAAGTGCTCAAGGCTCTGAGACGAATTGAGAATGAAGAGAGCGACGTGCAGAAAGCAGAGGAGGTGGATATAAACTCAGAGGACATCGGGCTTTTAAAGAGTAACCCTCCCCCGGTCTCTCCAGATTCAGTGGTGGCTGATAAAGGGGTCAACCCTACTACACCTTATTCTTTCTAGTAGGTTGAGATTTCATTTTTGCTTAAATTTGAGACTAGAATGGTTTAAGTATTACTCACACTCGTGATAGGATGTCACCGAGTGTATTAGAATTTCATTGTCTTGGGAACCACCTGGCTTTGTCATGATGTTCATAGAAGATAAATGCAAGCAAACATACCTAATATGTGCAAGTTTCAGGGAATGTACATAGTAAAATGAAGATAGCAGCACAAGTATGCTGATCTTCTTTTATTGGATACACCTGTTCGCATGCTTTCATTGCTTTGTTTACTTTTCAAGTTTTCTCAGAGAATTTTGCTTGTACTGCACATAGAGTTCTGCGTTCACAATTAAACCACCGCTTACATCATCATCTCATACTCCATATTTAGCGGCAGCTTCTCTTTGGATTTTTTGTTTCCGAATTACTTCGGAAAGGCATATTCTATTTTTTTTTTTTTAATTTTTTTATGTGATTGAAATACAAAATGATTGGATGTGACACATCATCCCAATCAAGCATCGTTTCGAAGCAAATCCCATATTTCTTAATATAAAAAAATGGTACTCGTCATTCTTTAAAACATAAGTGAAATAAAAATGAATAATTAACTTAAAATAATAATGAAATTAATTATTTTCGAAATCCTGAGAAGCTGCCACGTGCAAGCGGGAAGCTCATCCACCAGATTCACTCCCACGATGCTAACACCCAAAACGGACCCCAAAAAGAACCCATCCGTCCTTATTTTTCATTATTATTATTATTATTATTACTGTAAGGAGGAAAAAAAATTAAAAAAGAAAGAAAGGAAAAAAAAACAAAAAGGTAGAAAAGACTAAAGAGTAAAGAAGGATGGAAGAATCAAAATAGCGAATGCACTCACCTTATTCACGCTCTCCTCTCTCAAGCAATCATCACTCACAGAACAGATCCTCCAAGACCCTCCATCAGCATTCATTCCAATTCCATCTTTTTCTACAGAGGCAAAGTAGAGACACAAACTGCTAGATTTTGATCTCCAATGGCTACTCTCCAGAAATTCAAGCTCCTGGCCACTCAGTGCGCCGTCGCCGGAAGTCCGACGCGGAGCCCGACCACCAGCCCCGTCGTTCATCTCCGTCGCCGCAAAACTCTGCGAATGCTCCTCAGCCGCAACGCCGGCCGCCGGATGTCGCGGCGGGATAGCTCGCCGGATCCACCAGGGATCAGCGAGGATCCACCTCGGAGGCCGAAGGAGTTGTCCGCCAGTCACAAGCTGAAGGATTTGTTCATCTCCTCGCCTCCACTTGAAGATAGGGTTTCCGAGAAGGTGAGGAGTTCCGTCGATGAGCTGCCGACGGCGGAGTCCACTGAGAACAGCGGCTCCGGTGGCCGCCGAGGCGGGCCCAGTTACATCAGGCCGTTATCAGCGGCGTTTCGGCAGCGGTTGCTGAGAAGGGCTTGGCGACCCGTGCTGGTAACCATACCAGAATAGTCGCTGGGAAATGTACGGATAATTCCATTTTTTAATTTTTGGAAATTGTATTTTATTTTAATTTTCACTTTTTTTCTTTAATTTATTGTGCGTGGATAACCCCAAATTATTCCGTGCCGCATAGTTCTAACGGGCACCGCATGGTGCTAACATGAACATACATGCGACACCGACAACCATTATGATGGCAAGATCGGATGGGCGCAGAGAAGCGGGGTGCAACCCAGGTGGCGCATTTTAGCAAGAGAATGTGCCACCAGCATCATAAATATGGACCAGAGGAAACTTCAGTGTGTTTGCCACAAAACTAAAAAAAAATATAAACTTAGGCTTAGATTGATTTGTGGGGGCGTAGGTCTTAGGAAGTGGGATACATAATGAGGACAAGACAGAAGGTGATTAGTAATGTAATTGAAAGTTGTGTCTCTTGCAGTTCCATGTGTGATGTGTAGTGAGATGCTAACATAATTGTGGTTGGGGCGGTGACCCATCTTGTCCTTTCGAGGTCCCAAACCCCTCCTGCCCCATCTGATAAGTACATTGATCTTGATTGGACGATCTTGGTGTGGGGGGCACTCTGCCTTTATTGTCTCTATTGCTAGCGAACCCTCATTCGCTTTTAAGCCGTTGCTCTTGGATTTTTCCACCCTCCCTTTGGTAATTCTCTTTACCTTACATGGGTAATAACTATGTAAAACAAGATTGCTACAATCTTATATAAATTTGAAGATGGAGGCTGTGCTATTACAATATGGATGTGAGATGATGAAATTGGGTAGTACTAGGCTAGCCTAAAATGTTGTCCTGTTTTTAATGATGATGGGGGTCTAGTGTGATCAATCAATTGATGGTTAGATTAGCCTTTGCCTCTTTATGGGGAAAATTGCCATGCCTCCCTCTTACCGCTTCACATGATTAAAGTTGTACGGTATATATATATATATATATATATGTAGTAGTGGGCTTCATTCCCATGCATTACCATTCATCAACCAACATCATAATTCATATTTACAAGCTCCAAGGGCTTTCAATCCTCTGTTCTACAAGTGTTTTTAAACTGCATGTTTTGTCGGTCACACCTTTTACTTTTATGGTGTGTCAATATAATAAACATTATTATTATTATTATAATAATAATATGTGGGCTAAGGTAAACATCAGCAAAAGAAAAAAAGAAAAGTTACCTTTTAAAGAAACATCAATTAGATGCTATTCCAAATATCACTTTCAATGATTTTTTATATTTTTGAAAAATGATTAATCTTATCAAAAACCTAAATTTCATAAGAAAAATATTTCTAAACATTAAAATTTTTTTAAACCTAAGAGTTTGATTTCTTTGACTTTTTTTTTAGTATATATGTATATAAATGAAAAGTTTTTAAGAAATAGTTTTTTTATAAAATTTAATATTTACTATTTAATTTTTATTTTAAATATTAAAATTATTTAATAAAATTTATTCTAAATTATCAAATTAATATATTTATTTTTATAAATTATAATTAGGGAAAAAGAGGTAAAATAACAATAAAGATATCGTAAAGCAGTAAAAGAATTATAAAAATAATTAACTCAAATGATGGAAAAAAAATGTAAAATAAAAATTAAATTTAAGAATAAATTAATCATTTTTATTTATTATTTAAAATTATTTTTTATTTTAAGTTATACTATTATATTATTTTATTAAATATACTTAATTTATTTAATGAGTTCAATTAAATTATTAAATCATTTAAATGGTTTATTAAGTTATTAAAATTAGACCAAATATGCGCCGGACAACTTACACCAGATGAGCAATTGAGGTGGCAAAAAGAAAAAACAATGGCCTAATTCCCCACCTTTCACGTGCTTTGTCTCATTTCCGTCAGAGTGCGGCCATCCTACGCTCAGTTTTTAAAGGACAAATTACTCATTTACTTCAGATGTCAACCCAAAAGGATTAAAATCAGACCTAGATTCCTTTCGTTCTTTTCATTTTTTCCCCCCTCTTTTGCCAAATAATATTAAAATTACATTTCCAAACTAAAAAAGTAGACTTGTTTCGCACCTACACGAAGAAGAAGGCATAGATGCTCAGCCCAACCTAACCATCCTACTATTTCACAAAATAAAAATGGTTCAATTGGAGTTGAAAAGGTCTAAAAGACCCTAAACGTAAGGGTTGGAAAGGAGAAGAAGAGAGGAGGATGTGAATTAGTAGATATTGGTTCCATCAGCCATGTCATAGTTGGAATTGTACCCTACCTATATCTACCCTACTAATATCTACATTTGATTCACGGGTGTAATTGTGCCATACAAACCAATGTCAATGCCACACCCACTCATGCAAATTGAATATTTTTAATAATATTTTTTCAAAAAAATATAATTCTATTTATAAATTAAAATTAGTTAAATTCTAATTAAATGGAATTAAACATATTGGATTCAAGTTACAAAAAGCACTCCTGCAACAAAAATTGTAATCCGGCTGAGGGAGATATCTATCTAATCCTTTGACTTTTGTTTTCTCACTCAAACTGTATAATTTAAAAAAATAAAATAAAAATAAAAATTCTATTAAAAAAATTAACTAATATGTTTTAAAAATATCTTAATTCAAGCAAATACTGATTCATTGGGCCTGGGCAGTTGAGTGTGGATGATGATTCAATAAGCTTAACCAAAACCCAACCCATTTATAATTGGTTGGGTTTACAATTGGATCTATGAATGGGCTAAGCCCAAGAGCGGGTGCAACTTGATGGGCTGATCTTATCCAACCTCAGTCCAGTCAAGTTAAGTAACTAGAATTAGTGATCAGATTAAAATAAACTTGGAAATAAGTACTTGGGTTGGGCTTTTCTTAATTGAGGCGGGTTGGATTGGAGTTGGAAGCCTAGAAAGATTTGGTAGCCGGAAGATTTGAATACCAATTTGACATAGGCAACCAGAAAGCACAGATCCTATTAAGCCCATGGGATTGGGATTTGTTTCAGACTTTTTTTTTTTCCTTTCGCTTTTTCTTTTATTTCCATTTTTTATTCTTTTATTTCCTTTCTACCCAATTATCTAGAAATTTATGTGTTGAAATTCTTTATTTTTTTTTAATGTAAAACAAGTTTAAAAAATAGAAAGTATATGAGAAAAATATATTAAATTCAATATATATTTTTATTTTCTTCCAATTTTTTTTTTCAATTTTCTCACTATTTTCTTATTTTAATTTTTTCCTCACACTTTTGGTAAGGAAGTAAATAATCAAAATATTAGGCCTTTTTGTTTAGATCGCTTTGTATTTCCATTTTTAAGAAAAACAAAAGTCAAGCCTTTTGTATTTTAATTTTCTAGAAAATTGAGTTTAGAAAATAGAAAAAATGAAAATGCTAATTTGGCATTTTCAAAATTTTCTTACAAAAAATAAAAATAAATTAAAAAATAGCTTTATAGTTTTAAAAAATAGAAAAATGTTTTTAAAAATTCATTACATTGTTTGACCGTTGTTCTTTATTTTAAATTTTAAAAAATAAAGTAAAATAGAGAATAGTTTTTAAAGAATAAGTAAAAATTATTTTCATTAATTTTTAAAAATAAAAGAAAAATTAAAAATCATAAAAAAATAAGTAAAATTGAATATGATATCATTTCTTCTCTCTCCGTGATCCAATATCAACAAGAAAAATATTTAAATATGGTATTTTTTTAAAATTACAAGTATTTTTCTAAATCTCTTTTAAATTTTTAAAAATTTTTCATTAAGCAAGTGAATTCAAAATCAAACTATACTTGATAGATAAATTTATTATGTTTTAAAAATAATTTAAATTTTAAAATATATTTTATTAGTACTAAATAGTCATAGAACTTAATAACATTAAGAAATCATTTACCAAAATTTATTTTAAATAACTTTGATAGTTTATTCGTTGCATATATCATATTTTTGCAAATAATTTTCACTTAAACTTCAAATTAGGTAAGATTTAATGAGTTGGACTCATTATCAAGTCTAGTAATTTTTAAAAATAACTTAAGAATAAAATAATAATCAAATTAATACAAGAAATTTATGAGCAAAAATTAGCCTATAATGATTATTGTTTCTCACATATATATTTTTATTTTTATTTTACTAGACAAAAAAATTTCAAATCAAATAAAACTTAACGTGTTAGATTCATTAACTTAATAGAATTTGTGGATAAAAAGTAGTTAACAATTACTTTATTATTTCCTTTTTTCACATAATTATATTTTTATAAATTTTCTCATAAACTTCAAATTAATTGACACTTTGTATTTAATTTGTTAATGAATTTAACAAATTTTAAAAATAAATCAAAACTCAAAAAATGAATCTAATTACTACCAAAAATAATAAATCAAAATTGATATATCATAAGTAATGACTTCATTGTTTCTCCTTCACATATAACTATATTTTCAAAATTAAGTGAGATATGATCAATAATTAATTTTTTTTAATGAATCTTTTAATTTCTAAGGATGATTTGGAATTCAAAAAATCGATCCAATTAATTATAAATTAAATAAAAGCATTCCAAAAATACTATTTTAGCACTAAACATGTGCATATGTAATAAAAATTTTTAAAATATTACTAACAATTATTATTATTCATTAAAAAATATAATTATACTTTTATGCGGATGTTAATGTCCATATTTTTCTGACATATACTAAACTAGTAATTTTTTTTTATAAAAAAAAATATATAATTTATGATTTTATTGTGGTATTTTTCATATTTTACTAAAAACTATTTATTCTTCAATGTATTTATAATTACAAAAGTAATTTTCATTTTTTTTTAATAAAACTTGAATTAATTTTAATTAATATTATATAAATTAAATTTATAAAGTCTTTACAAAATAAAAATAGAAAAAATACTTTTAAAAATAATTTATTTAAACAAATTTTAAAATAAATTACCAAACATCCTTTTTTTTTTATAAAATACTAAAACAATTATTTTTTTCTTTAATTTAAAAACAATTTCTAAAAATAAACATAATGAAATATGATGAAATGGACCCAAGCATCTTATAACACCTACTTGTAGACCCCAAAATTTGCCCCAAACTCTTTTATTTTTTACTTTTGTTTTTATTTATTTATTTATTTTTACTTTTGTTTATTTTATTTATTTTAGGACTTTTGGTTAGTATTTATTAGGCTTATTTTTTTATTTTTTTATTTATAACTTTTAACCCAAGTTTTATTGGAAAATTAATCTTAACCCTTCATTTTATTTATTATTTTTTTCATCAAATCCACACCACTCATTTCAAACAAAACCCTTATCTTCTCAATTTTCTCTCCATCTCATCCTACGATCGTCAGCCTCTTCACTCACATTTTTCTCCATATTCTCTTCCTTCTTTGTTTACTTTTTTTTATTTACTTTTCCTTCTTCTCCATCTCATTTTTTTCTCATCTAATGGCGACGCCATTGTCGACAACATCTAGGGATGGCAATTTTGTGGGCTAACCGAGTAACCCGCCCCGCCCCTATTGGGATGGGTGTGAAATATAAAAAACGGGTATAGGTCGGGTTTGAGAATATTTTAATAGGTACGGAATTTGTTCCAACCTACCCCACCCCGCCTCGGATATAAATTTACAAAATTATCCTTTAACTACTAGTAAAATGTCAAAAAACTCTCCGTATATATATACTTCATTATTTCCCATTTGCCCTAATTCTGACAGCTACTCCTTCTTCTTCTTCCTTTGATACACCGTCTTTCATTCTTCCCATTTGCCATAATTCCAATAGCCGCTTCTTCTTCTTCTTCCTCTGATGTGCTGCTTGAAACTCTATCTCCAAGATCAATTCCATTTTTTCTTCCTCTCTTACACCAACTAAAATACTCCAAAATCAATTCCATTTTGCTCTTGGTTTAGCCTAAGAGCCCAAAACTCCTATATCGTGACATCAAACTAGTCATAGACTTCGATCTCCTTGCCCTAAATTTGTGCAACACAATCATCTAGAGCATCACCTTGAAGTCTTTGTCCAAGAGCACAACTTAAAAGGAATGCGACAACCTTTGAAGTAGTGGATTTGATGAAGTCTTGGTTCAAAGATTGGCTTGAAGAGGGATTCACATCCATGGCTGATATTGACCCATTTTCCTATTTGGTTCATTGTTCATTCTGTTTTCTTGTAAATTGTTTAGATGATTTTTTTTTTTTTTTGTATTTTGTATTTTGCATTAATTTTGAATCATTTAAGCTAACTATGAACTTAAAAATATTGATTGTTGTGGTGTTAATTTCAACTTTGATATTATTTTTTCATATTTGGTATGTTATCATAATCTCATTATTTTGCGATGAAAGGAAAGTGCATTTAGGTATAAGATCTACTCATCACCAATTAGGGTTAGAGCTCACATTCGGGACGAGACGGGACGGGACGGGGATAGGGTTATTAATGCTTTTGTTAATGGGGATGGGGACCAATCAACCTGCCCCAACACAGGTTTGTGTCGGGGATGAGAAATAACTATATAATCGGGTGTGGGAATGAGATGGGAATGACCCATCCCAAACCCGCCCTGTTACCATTCCTAACAGCATCACTATCACCTCCATCTTTCTCTCTTTCTCATTTCCCACCCATTTCATCCACCATCTCCATCACCCCAAACCTCCCAATCGTCACCCTAACAATCATGGTTGTGCCACTCAACCCCATAAAATTCTACAACAATAGTCTTCCCTACCCCCACATCTACATTGATGTCAAGTTGAACCCTTCTCGAGTTGATTTGCCTGCACGGATTCTTCAAAGGGAGATAAGTTTTCTCTGCATTGATTTGTACAGTAATGGTTTGTGGGATTTGGGTATTTTCTTTGGATGATTGGATGTGGGTTATTGGATTTCCTATTAGGCCTTTGATTTATCCCTTTACGTCTGTTTTGGGTTGATTTTTGTTTCCTATTTATTGGTATTGGACTTTGGCTTGTAAGATTGTTGTTTGGTTTGATTTGGGCCTAATTGCATTTACTTTATTATTCCTTTGGGTCCCTTGTGTTCGAGTTGGTATCTTGACATGGCATTGAGGACGAGAAGAGGCAAATTTGCGGCACAATGTTTTAGTTGGAGTAGTTGAAGCGAGGTATAGGCAAAAGCAAATTAGATTGGACGGAAGAGACTTGTTACATATATTTTCAATTTTATTTTTTATTTTTTATTTTAAGGTAAGAAACTGGAGAATGAGGTTTGGGTGTATTTTCTATGAGTATTTTGGAGAGTTGAGTGTTTGATACATTTGAGCTTCATTTTGGAAGCTGTGGGAGACCTACTACTAGGCACTATAGAGGTTACTCTTTCATCCGTGTCCTCCAAGTTTTGTTGTATATATTCATTTCAATTTTCTTCTTGTATACATGTAAATGGATTATTAGTGTTTAGATTTTTTATTTTATATGTATGTTTAATTTGTTATTCATAGATATATTTTTGTTTCCATTTATTTGTTATTCTTATTTAATATGCTCTGTTAGCCTTTGTTTTGAGAAAATGTAATTTATTTATTTGTGTTTTATTTTTCTATTGAGAGAATAATCCAATAATGGGATACTATTTTTGTTTGAAAAATATTTTATTTTATTTTATTTTATTTTTTTCTTCTTGCCTTTAATGAATGAAAATTCTTTTTAGAATAACTATTTACTCCTTTTTAATAAATGTTTGTTCAATAATCTGGATTTTTTTAAAGATTTCTTTTTATATTAATAAATATAAAAACCATTTTCTTAAAATCATATCAGAAACCTTTTTTTTTAAATAAAAATAAAAATAATACTCTTCAAAAATTGAAAAACGATTTTTTTTATTTATAAAAATAAGGAAAAAGAAACATTTTTAGAATAAAATTGAAAAGGAAAAAGAATGTATTTTTTATTTAATAAAATTGAATTTCCCTTTTAAATATATTGAGAATTTTTTTAAATAAATCTTTTTTATTTTAGAATATGATATCACGTTATTTTAATAAATTTGAACTTTTTTTTCTTTCTTATTTTTTATATAATCATATATATATATATATATATATATATATATATTACAAAAAAATGTGGATAACTTTTTAAAAAAAAAATAAAAAAAATAAATTGTAAAGCTTTTCTAAATAAATTTGAAAGTTATTATTTTTTTTTGTAAAGTATAATTTTTTTTTCTAATTCAAATAAAAATTGGTTTTTGTCAATAAATATTTTGTAAATATTTGAAAATATATATTTAAAACTATTTTGAATGTAATTCTTTTATAAATAAAATTGTAAAAAGTCTTGTTTATTTAATTGAAGTGTCTTTGCTAGATAAATGTATAAAAAGTATCTTTTTCTAAATAACTTGTAATTTATTTATTTATTTTTAAATAAAAGTTGAACTGAAATGCTTTTGCAAATAAGATTATAAAAATTCATCTTTTTTTAAAAAAAAAATGTAAAATAAAAAATATTTTTTATTGCAAAAAAAAAAAAACCAAATTGATTTTTTTTAAAAATAAAATAAAATTAAAGTTTCATTTTAATAAATTCTTTTGACAATAATAAGTGTAAATAACTTTATTGAAAATTGAATACAAATGAAATTGAATCAAATCACTTGAAGAAAATATATTGAAATCATTTTGTTTTTTTGTAAATAAATAAATCAAAATCACTAATTCAAAATTTTTTTTTAATAAAATCATTTGAAATTTCTTGAAAACTAATTCTTTCAAATAACTTTTTTCTAATTAGTTCAATAAATCAATTTGCATAATTCTATGGTCATTTGTTTTGTATATTCTTGTAATTTTATTTTGTCATCATCTTTATGTTTATTGTTTCGTTTTTTTAATCTTGGTATCCATGATTAATTAATTAATTACCATAATTCCTTAATTCGTTTATTAGAGACCATATGAATACGAGTTTAGAGGGGTGCTACGGCTTACCACCGTACTTTCCCAATAGGTAACCTGACCCTTGGACCAGACTTGGTTTTTCACTGACTAGTTTTTGTTTTAGGAGTCACACTTAGGGTTTTTCTTTCTTATTTTATTTTTCCATTTAAAAATAAAACAAAAGTAAGTGGCGACTTCAAGTCTTTTTAAAAATCAAATTTTCACCAAATAAAAAGCGAATCTCACAATCAACTGGAGACGCATGTGAAAAACGCAGATCTACAAAATAACGACTCCACTGGGGATATTTAGAGGGTCAAACTTAAACTCGAGTTGAGAGAAATGTGGCGTTTGATTGGTCGATCAATGGATACCCCTCTCTACATGTCTTTGTATGATTGGGTATTGATTACACGTTGAGAACTTTGATATGTTTATCTGTGATGCATGTTTGGTTATTATTGTTCATTGGAGATGTTCACATGTTGATTATATCGATTGATTCTCTTACCTACTTTTGCGTAGTGACTTTTCTTGTTGTATGATTATCTTGCTATCCTTGACATGTATGTTCTCATTTTTGTATATCTCATTCATCTTGGCATGATTGATTCTCTTTGTTGTATAATATCTTGTTTGTCTCAACATATTGTCTATTTTGTGATATACCTATCTTGCTTATCATATTCCCATCTAGCTTGTGTGTAGATATGAGTGATATACCTATTATTTTCATAACTGCTTGGTGCATGACTGTTCTTCTTCTATGTGATGCATTTATTGCTTGTCTGTGTGGGACACACATCTATCCCATTTCCTCCAACTCTCTGGTCTCGATCGACCTTGTTTCCCTTGATCTTGTATTTGATATGAGACTTGTTTCTTTGTTTGCTCTTCGATCGAGCTAGTGATTCGGAGTAGGGTTTAGTAATGGGCTATATCTATGTTTGAGAGCATTCTAGAGAAAGTTAACACATTGATGCTGATTGGAGTCCGATCTTTGAAGACTTTTATAACCTAAAACTAGATTTCAGGATATTTGTGTGACCAATGTGTTTTCTTTCCGCTTAATTTGATAAGATTTTCAAATGCACCCACACTGTTCACTGTGCACCTTAGATTATTACTAAGTGCTGAGAGATATGAGAGTCTTCACCATTAGGAAACCTTCCAGGATATGAGATAGTGCATGTGTGGAGGTGATAACCAACTTGCATGGAAACAACCCCGTTTTTTCGAAGGTATGTAAGAGGTTGTGTACTATCAGAGGGTACGATCATTTTTTCTCTACTAGTTATTCTTTAAAGTCCACCTTTTTTTGTTTCTAGAGTTGCCTTGACCTCGTAGGTTGAGTCTTAGATCATTCGATTAGGATTCCTTTCCTATACACGGGTGCATTTGAGAGCCTTTGGGACCTCCTTAGTCACGGTCTGGATCCAATACTCCCCATTTTGGTCTCTGGTAGAGAGTGCTTAGAGATTAGTGCGAATTTGAGTATCAGTTGAACCACCCCTTGTTGTATGGTGTTGGCTTCTTCTTGTTGCTCATTGAGTTTAACACATTTTTCTCTAAGGCTTTAGACATATTTCCTTTCGTGAGCCAGTACACTCTTTTGGTTTATTGTCATTATATTTGATACTTTAGGGTATGCTCATCAATCATGTTCACCTTTCTACACTTATCATGTGCTTGATATTTCATTATTTGATTGATTCATTTGATTCCATTTTCAACCCAATGGTTATCATTTTGACTACGAAAAGGTGAAAGACTCGTTTTCACATTCATACATTTTTTAGAAATCTACCTTGATCACCTTATCATTTTTCTTTATGAAGCTGGGTTGAAAGTGAATTAAGGATATTTTGTTGTAGATTGAGTATCGATCTCGTGATAGCATTATTCTTCACACCTCATTTATTTTCTAGATTATTAATAGAAATTTTTTAGTCATATTTGTAGCCATCTCACACTGGACACTCCTGTGACTCTAGAGTTTCTATCATATATCCAAATTTTGATTGTCACCATAGGATCGTGTATCACACCTTATCATGTATTGAGTTGTGTTGTATCATGCATTGGTCATTGTTCGTTGCATCCTAAGCCATTGCATGAGTCATGTTTGAGTCGTTTTGTTTTTTTCTTTTCTAGGAGTCTATTTGTAGTCCTAGTCTTGGTTCAATGCCCTGAGTTGAGTTGGAAAGAGGCTGATTCATATCACATAGCTATTATAGATGGATTCACAATCAGTTTCTGTTGATCAACTTACCACTTCTATGGCTTTGATTCAAGAGGCATTGACCAATTTGAGTCAGAGAATGGATACTCAACAGAGTGGGCATGTAGTGCCCAATAACACACTATCTGATTTAGTACCACCACCACCTCAACTCGTTTAGATACCAGCTATACAAGCCTTGCATACCACTTCATGGGATTAGGTTGCTGTCGTTCCACCCATTGTCACACCGACTACTGTTATTAAGTATCCCCACTCTCGCATAGACAAACTTGAGCAAATGATTACATGGATGAGAGATCCTAAGGGGACAATTTATTAGGATGACACTGATGATATGCCAGTGGCCACTTTGCCAACCGATTTCAGGATGCCTAAGATAGAGAGATATATTGGTGTTGGATGTCCCCGTATTCAAACTTTACAGCACAATTATGTGGGCTCTTGGTCTAGATGAGGCACAATTGCTCACTTTGTTCCCATTGTCATTGAGCGGTACAACACAGAGATGGTATGCTTCATTAGAGTAATCTTGTAAAGGACTTGGGATGACTTAGCACAGGATTTTCTAAGACAATATTCATTCAGTAGTGATATGGGTGTTGCACGTAGAGAGCTTGAGTCTCTTAGACATAGATCAAATGAGCCTGTTTTTTCTTTTAGATGTGCATGTTTTTTAGGAGTTTGCAACCTAGATTTGCTCAACGTCTAACGAGGGTCTCTTTCTAGGATTTCATATCATTGGTTCGGGCTTTGTTCGATGTGGATGAGAGTATATTTAAAGGATTATGGTCATGTATTACTCT
This sequence comes from Vitis vinifera, assembly GCF_030704535.1. Taxonomy (NCBI): domain Eukaryota; kingdom Viridiplantae; phylum Streptophyta; class Magnoliopsida; order Vitales; family Vitaceae; genus Vitis; species Vitis vinifera. Next base: position 20,370,747 of record NC_081818.1, read on the forward strand.
TTTCCCAGATATGAAGAGGAAGAGAGTTATTAGATCATCTGACAACTATGGAGTTGTATGTTTTATGAGCTTTCAACATTGATGACCTGGTTATCATCATACGCCAGATCATTGCAGATACCTAGAAGTGATTTCTCTCCCTCACAACATCGTCATCCTTAGTTGGTTCAATAGTATCCTTCTACGCATCCTCATACTGCCATAGTACGACCTTTATTTTAGTTTCAACGTCCACAAACTAGTATCCCATGACATGAGCAATCTTGTCCCCATCAGCGACTTTGGAGAACTTATTTTGATTTGGGGATACCCTTGGATAGAGCTTTTGAGTGACTCAGAGCTATTGGTTTTTTAGTACCATTGGCCCCCTAGATCATCCTCGAGTACTTTGTCTCCACATTTTCATGCTCATAAGTTCTGTGCATTTCACTAAATAGCAGGTCACCGTACCGATTATTGTGTTTCTTTGCGTCATAACATACAGGATCTTATTGATAGTGGTACAGTTAGTTTTTCTATATCGACCACAGATTACTGATCTTGGTCCAGATATGACTATTGATTCCTTTCCAACCTATTCCACACATGCATTTCCTCATCTTTCAGGCTTATATCATCATGTTTTAGATACTTTGATATCAATCGTAGACCTTTGTTGATGTATTTTTTGAGCGACTCAAAGCTATTGGTTTTTTAGTACCATTGGCCCCTAGATCATCCTCGAGTACTTTGTCTCCGCGTTTTCATGCTCACGAGTTCTGTGCATTTCACCAAATAGCAGGCCACCGTACCGATTATTGTGCTTCTTTGCGTCATAACATATAGGATCTTATTGACAGTGGTGCAGTTAGTTTTTATATATCGACCACAAATTACTGATCTTGGTCCAGATATGACTGTTGATTCCTTTCTAACCTATTCCACACATGCATTTCCTCATCTTTCAGGCTTATATCATCATGTTTTGGATACTTTGATATCAATCGTAGACCTTTGTCGATGTATTTTGGGACTACGGTTTTAGTTGGTCATTTGAGTTTTTGTTATTTTTCGTTTTATATTTGAGTTTTGTTTTACAGTTAGTGATTTGATTTTGTACCCCATGTTTTGAGAGTGGACCTTATTGTCCTATTATTTGGTATGATGTACTCTCGTTTAACTTTGTGACATTGTTTTTTTCTTGAGTATGTGTTTCTGTCTTCTTTTTTTTATTGTTTCATATCATGCATCTTATCTGTTGTTATCTTGAGTAGCCTTATGTGTTGCTTTATTTTATCTATAGCATGTGTTTGCTTTAGAGTCTTGGATAGTTTGAGTACTATGATTGGTTCCCAAGCAGAGATTAATGGCATTTTAGTTATGGTACAAAGTACATTGAGATTAGACTTCTTGAGTTGTGGTTCATCATGTCAAATGAGATCGCACTAATTACTCTTACTACTCTTTATGAGATGATGATGGATTTGATAGGAAGAATTGAACTCATTTTGTTAGAGTATTCATCATCGTCGAGAAGAGCTCTAAGATTAGTGACGTCTTCATGGCCACATTTGACTTTTCCAGCATCTATTACTCAGGGTGCCTCACATCCATGACCTCACCCATATTTAGGGTCCTAACAACATTCTTCACCCACTACACTGGCTAAATTGACATGACCTCCATTCTAGCTTTGGGACCCTCTGTTCATTATAGTTCCATGCCCGGGAGTGGCTTCACCCTCATCGATGATGTCGAATACACTTTTCAGACTTAGGCATACCCCTGAGTAGAGTTTTTGAGATGTTCCAGGCCATGGGGTTTTTAGCCCCTTTGGCTTTTAGGCCACTTCCAAATCTTGTGTCTTCATAGTTTCGACTTGATTTATATTGTGCATACCATTAGTCGACAGAGCATTACATTGATCGTTGCACTACTCTACATCATGTAGTACAAGACATTGTTGATTTTGGGACGTTTGGTTATCCTTAGTCTGATATGATTTATATTCCTACCTCAACTCAGGTCATCCATGCAAACACCCCTTCCCTAGTAGTCCCTAATCTTATTGACTTGGGTGATTGACTCATGATTGACTTACTTTGGTGCAATGATGCTCATATTTTCCCTCCTATGGATAGACATTAGGACCAATTAGTGTTTTTTAGTCTCATTTTATTTTTGGCATTTGGAATCTATAACTCGATTTTCGAGTATTGTCTTTGTTATCCTTATTTTTGCATGATGTACTCATTATTCCTTTTATTGGATGCATTTTCCTTTATAAGTATATGCTTGTGTTTTGTGATATGATGTATTATCTTTTAAGGCATCTATTCACCTATATTTTGTAATTTTGAGCCTGACCTATCATGGATGATATTGAGCCTTTTGACCTTGCACCAGAGACTTGACCCAGGGAGTTCAAGATTGTTACTCATCTATTTGATGATCAGAGCAGTACCTACCCACTTTCGCACATTTTACCTTTGTGTGCCTATCTACTTTGAGCCTTGTGAAACATCATCCCTCATCCCGTTATCGCTTGACCTTTCCATTCCTACATATTCTAGTTTTGCATAGTATTGTCACTTATTCTTTTTATCATTCTCTGATTAGTCCAGGTGGAGTTTTAAGGGATTGAGTCTGAGATGAGTTCAACATGATGAGAGAATAACTTGGTTGTTTGAAAAGTTTGTTGATTGTTCTACCATTTAGAGGAACATCTTTTAATCTATTATAGAGTATTCATGTTGAGATATTTATATATGACTTCAGAGAGTTTCCATGAGTATAGAAATTGATCTTGCATGATGAGAGTTGGCTTGTGATGAACAATTATGCTCAATGAGATCGTCATCTATTTTACTTTGAGGTGATCAACTTTGAGATTATTACGGAGCATTTGGAGTAGGGTCTGACGCATGATTCCAGAGAGTTGAAACAATTATATTAGATGGACATCGATCTTTAGTATCGATCATTTAAGAGTTTGAGAACACGATGTTGGAGATCGTGATCACAAGATGGCTGACCTTAATTTCGGTTAGCTTATACCTTATTTTCTTTATTGACATCTGGACCGTTGCTAGCCTTTTAAGCCTCACATGAGCATCATAACCTTTTCTTTCTTATAGCCTTGCTCACTTTTTACTCAAGGATAAAGGCCCTTTGGTGTATATTTGCTTTATTTGGGAGTTTCATAAGCCATGGACTTATTAGCTCACCTTATTCATTATTTTCTTTGTTGTCCTACCATCATTTTTCATCATACCTCATTGTTTATATCATTCGTTCCATTCTTTGTCTTTGTTATCACATTTCTTTCCATGCCTTTAGTGATGATTTTTCACATTTTAGTGCATGGAGGATGGACATTTCCCTTTCTACTCCCATCTCATGGACATTGGTTTAGAGATCCTTAATTAAGAAGGTTATCTTGTCAGAAAGAGTTCATGTACATTATTATTTAAGAGTACAACCATTTCATTATGTATTCTCAGTGAAGCTCATTTGTTGATATTTAGAGTATGTGCAAGTGAAAAAAAAAAAAGCACATGTATGTATGCATATAATGTCCTTCTCCATTAAGTATGTATATTGGCCATTGAGAGCTGCATTTTTTTTTAGTCAGTTTCTTATGAGAGTTCGTATGTGAGCTTTCAAACCCTTCTTTTCCTTGTGTCTATCTCATTATGTATTTTGTGTGTGAGAGACGGGTGACCCTTCCCTAAGGGCTCTGGATCATTGTCTTCTCTGTCCATTCATCAGTGATTTGATTGTTCTCCATGACTTGATTTGAGTAAATCAATGCTCATTCATTTTCCTTCGATTTATTTTTTCTTCTAATGGTAGCTCTTTCGTCTTGCCTACATTGGTCTTTGTTCATATCAATTTACATTCCATGTTCAATATTTTCTACACATCATTCTTATACATCTCACCAACAATTCGTTATTCTTCCTTTCTTTTTTTTTCCATCACTGATATAGCCATTTTAGATTCTTTCTTTTCATCATCGATATATTTGTATTGGACAACCTTAGGCCCATGTTTTATGAGATTCTTTGTACATATTGTATTCTACACATAAGGGTATGAATTTTGATCATTGGGTATTTGAGCCTAGTTTTCTTTTGTTTCTTTCACCCTATTACCTTAGCCTACGTTACGTATCGGGTCTTAAGACCATCCAGAGGCCATGATATCATGCATTGTGTTTTGATTGTGATGGACCAAGAGTTGTGGTATGACCCTACACTTGGGGCATAACCATCTCTAAGAGTTTTTATCGAGGTATGCAGCCATTCTGCTTAATACATTGCATTAGGGCGCACACCTTTCTTGGTTGAGGGTTAATTTTTTAGATGACTATTACACAGGAGCATACCCCTCTTAGTTGATGATGGTTTTTGCGGCATAACAGTTCCTAGGAGGTGATCAGATTCTTCTTTACATTTGAGTATCAGATATGATTGTGTGATTTGATTAGATGTGTTTATACGGGAGCATAACCCTCTTATTGGTATTGATAGATTTTTGAGTGATTGGATCATGGCACAGACACTTGTGAGAGCTATATTGGTTCTTGAGCATTTTAGAGAGCATAACCCTCTCATTAGTGATTGATCTTAGAGACACCAACTTACATGATCACATCAAAAAGCATTTTTTTATTCAGACATACCACTTTACTTGACTTTCCACATTGGGATTTGCTCATTCCTTGGAGGAGATCAGATACTCCCATCATGTTACAATATGAGAAGACTTTAAAGGGTAGAGATTTACTTTGACCCGATGATGTATCATGGATTATACTCCTCCTATGATGGTTGATTTGGAAATTCTTATATTGGGGCATACCTTACTCATCGATCAGTGATAGATTCTGTGAGATGACAATTTATACCAGACATATACTTTCTAGAGATTATCTTATATTGAGGGCTTACCCATTTTGAGAGGATGTATTCATATTGGGGCATAGCCACCTTGCTGATTTTTTACATTGAGACTTGAGTTTCTGTTTATGATTGTTATTTTCGATGGATCATAGTGTTATTGACACCCTAGGTTCAATCTTCTCCGCATACTTAGTTTGATTCAAATATAAGTACCTTTGTTACACACTCGACATTTTGCCTTTGACATTGTTACGCCTACATTGATCATTTCAGAGCCTAATAGATATTGAGCCTACTTATCTTACTATTGAGCATGACCTTATCCCATTATCTTGATCAGGAGAGGATGTAGACCGGTCTTGAGTTTTCTAATCGAGTTTTCACATGCCTTTGGACGTTAGGTTCAACATCTTCCATGATCGCAAGACTTATTAGATTGTTGATGTATTTGTGATGATGTTTTCACATTAACAATTGATATGTTGTGTGTTGTTTTGCTTACATTTCAAACTTGGAGTCTTGGTCAGCATTTGTCTAGTCCGTTATTTTAGTTTATTTTGTCAACATAGTTTTTGTGATGTATGGTTTTGTTTAATCAATTATTTATTGATGTTAGATTTTTTCATTGCATCATCGTTGAGCATATCTAATAGTGTTTTGTATGGTGACATTCTGTGTCGTATGTTGGTTACTATCTTACAATGGGGCATACCCCTATCCTTGAGTTCATTAGATCTTTTGCAAATTTTCACACTACTAGATCTATTTCTTGATCTTTGCGAGTTGTCATATTGGGGCATACCCTCTTTTAGCATTCTTTTACTAGGGCATACACCCTCTTTGGGTTCATCATATTTCCTGTTGATTTCATGATCGTTTAACCTGTTTGTTGACCCTTATGAGTTATTACCTTGGGCATTTCCCTTTTCAAAGCTCTTTTATTGGGGCATGCCCCCTTTCTCATTAAGTTTATTATCCCATCCACATTTTTTTTTTATTTTTTTTAGTTTATTTAGGGTGTCTTTGGTTGCAGACCACATTTCTTGGTTCTTGTTTTGCTTTAGGTGTTCTTGATTGTAGATCACATTTCATATCCATTTCTTCAGTTTGTTTAGGACACTTCTCATTTTCTTCAGTTTGTTTAGGGTATCCCCCTACCATCAGTTTGTTTAGGACATTCTCTTACCGTCAATTTGTTTAGGGCATCCCCATTTCATCAATTTGTTTAGGACATCCCCTTATCATCAGTTTGTTTAGGGCATACCTCTTTCTTTCAACTTGTTTAAGGCATCCCCTTTCCTTCAGCTTGTTTAGGGCATCCTCTCATTGTTAGTTTGTTTAAGGCATCCGCATTCCTTCAGTTTAGACCCACCACCATAGATTGGATATCTATAGGTCTTTGAGTTTATCACCACCATGGATCAAACATCTATGGACATTTCAGATTCACCACCATAGATTAGACATCTATGGGCATTTCAGATTCACCACCATAGATTTTCATCTATTGGTCTTGATCAGTTTTCACCACCATAAATCATAAATCTGTGGGCATTTTTTAGACCCTCCATTTTGTCATACTAGCATATGTCCTATTACGTGTTCATTTGGTACATTACAATAGTTCCCGGGTGGCCCATTACTACTCATAAAACTTATATTTTTTTGAGCTACCTCGGAGACTTTGGTTGAGGGATTTATCTAACCCCTTATTATGAGTCTTGGCAGTGCTAATTTAGACTTAGGTCCATTAGGCACCACCTTAGGTCCACTTAGGCACCCTAAGCCCATTTAGGTACACTTGGCCCATTGGGCACCACTTTAGGCACCCTAGGCCAATTTAGATACACTTGGCCCATTAAGCACCACCTTAGGCCCACTTAGGCTCCCTAGGCCCATTTAGATGCACTTGACCCATTAGGAACCTCCTTAGGCCCATTTAGGCACTTTAGGCCCATTTAGATACACTTGGCTCATTTGGCACACCTTGGCCCGCTTAGGTTTACCTAGTCTTGCTTAGGTCACCTTTTTGGCATATCTTGCATGTCTCTCATGGCTTGCATGGCTCGTTTTTATAAAGTTGCATGAGTTGAATTTTTATTATTTTATTTTTGTTTATTTTATTTATTATCTTGTCTATTTCCTAATTTATTTTATTTTCCTATTATTTTGTCACTTTTACATAATACTTGTCTTTATCTATTTTAATTTAATAATTTTGTTTAAATGTTTTTATTTATTTATTATTATTATTATTACTCATTTTTATCATTATTATTATTATTTTATTTAATCCATTAACTTTGAAATTTTGTAGGGAAATCCACCAATGGAAAGATAAGAAGGTGCTGAAGCTTGGAGAGGGTAGCTGCCATATTGATTCCAATAGTAGACATATGGAAGAAATGAATGGAGTCATGTTATGAGGAAGATTCGGCTTATGTATGAAAAAAGAAATGATGAGCAAAAAAGAAAGAATGTAAGTCGTCTTTTGGAAAAAGAATCGCATGATGGTGGAAGGAAGCTTGAAAAGTGTTCTAAGGTCAATGCAGACTTTAAACGGAAAAGGAAAAGAGATGTGATTTTTTTTCAAAAGAATTGAGGTGGTAGTATAGAGGCAACCGACTGATGAGAGCAGAGGGGGTGGTGGAGAAGAATCCCAAAAAAAAAAAAAAAAAAAAAAAAAGATTACATGAGAAATTGTTAGCACGAGATGGAACCAAGCGGAATCGGTCGAGAGGAGCAAGATCATTTTCTAGAGCGTGAAAAGGTGCAGCCAAACCATTGAAAGGAGAATATCTAGAGAAGTCGCACCATTAAAAGACAAGAAAAGGTGTAGCCGCGTCATTAAGAAGAGGATCTCCAGAGGAACGGGCACCATTCTAGAACGTGAAAAGGCGTAACCACACCATTGAGAGAAGGATTTCCGAATGATTCGCACATTGAAAGGCAAGAAAAGGTGTAGTTGCACCATTAAGAAGATGGTCTTTAGAGGAACGGGCACAATTTTGGAGCGTGAAAATGTGCAGCCGCACCATTGAGAGGAAAATCTTCGGAGGAGCTGCACCATTGAGAGGCAAGAAAAGGTGCAGCAGCACCATTGAGAGAAGGAAAGATCTTCAGCTGGCTGCACCGTTCTTCAAGCAAGGGAGGAGAATCCACTCCGTCTTGTGTTTCTAGAGTCACAAGAGGCACTATCCTCATCTGGAAAGAAAACATACCAGCAGCGTCGCATCACACTTTCATTTCCACCGCTCCTCTGCATGATCATGGTCGTCTCCATGACCACCATTAGCCATCCATGATAGCACTCATCAGGATCAATGACTTCTACTACTAAAAATCTCATGCCGCCTACTACAACTACTCATTTGTAACAACCCATCTGCTGCTAGTTTGCACGAGGAGTTGTTGCTGACACATGCTACAACCTAGAACACGCATAGCCAGCTGATTCACACAACTGCCACTTTGGGAAGCCTACCGCCCACACGCCTATCCGGTTGGGTAAGCTGTTCTTCTCTCATATTTTTAATTAGTCAATGCAATTAATACAATATGTTAAAGGTTCTTTATGAATTTACTGTTATACCTTTATAAGTCATCATTAAATTTGAGATATATTTATTTATTTATGTATTATCTATTTATCAATTTGCTAATAAGATTGATTTTATAGGTTAGAGATTGAGTTTTAGAATTTGTTTTGGATAGTTTCTAATTTAATTTTAGGTTTAGGTGCTCTTATAAAGTTTTAGTTTGTTAAAATAATTATCATATGTGTTAAGGATTTGATTTTAGATTTGCCTTAATTAGTGTTTAATTCATTTTAAGCTTAGATTTCATTTTAGTAATATAAGTTTATTTAGAAAATTGATTCCATGAGTTCATATTAAGTTATATTTATTTATTTATGTGTTATCTATTTATCCATTTGTTAATAAGATTGATTTTATAGGTTAGAAATTTAGTTTTAAAATTTGTTTTGGATAGTTTTCAATTTAATTTTAGGTTTAGGTGTTCTTATAAAGTTTTAGTTCGTTAAAATAATTATTATATGTGTTGAGGATTTGATTTTAGATTTGCCTTAATTAGTGTTTAATTCATTTTAAGCTTAGATTTCATTTTAGTAATGTAAGTTTATTTAGAAAATTGATTCCATGAGTTCATATTTTGTTTAAGTTATATTTATTTATTTATGTGTTATCTATTTATCCATTTGTTAATAAGATTGATTTTATAGGTTAGAAATTTCGTTTTAAAATTTGTTTTGGATAGTTTTCAATTTAATTTTAGGTTTAGGTGCTCTTATAAAGTTTTAGTTCGTTAAAATAATTAGCATCTATGTTGAGGATTTGATTTTAGATTTGCCTTAATTAGTGTTTAATTCATTTTAAGCTTAGATTTCATTTTAGTAATGTAAGTTTATTTAGAAAATTGATTCCATGAGTTCATATTTTGTTTTAGTTATATTTATTTATTTATGTGTTATCTATTTATCCATTTGTTAATAAGATTGATTTTATAGGTTAGAGATTTAGTTTTTAAATTTGTTTTGGATAGTTTTTAATTTAATTTTAGGTTTAGGTGCTCTCATGAAGTTTTAGTTCGTTATAATAATTATCATATGTGTTGAGGATTTGATTTTAGATTTGCCTTAATTAGTGTTTAATTCATTTTAAGCTTAGATTTCATTTTAGTAATGTAAGTTTATTTAGAAAATTGATTCCATGAATTCATATTTTGTTTTAGTTATATTTATTTATTTATGTGTTATCTATTTATCCATTTGTTAATAAGATTGATTTTATTGGTTAGATATTTAGTTTTTAAATTTGTTTTGGATAGTTTTTAATTTAATTTTAGGTTTAGGTGCTCTCATGAAGTTTTAGTTCGTTAAAATAATTATCATGTGTTGAGGATTTGATTTTAGATTTGCCTTAATTAGTGTTTAATTCATTTTAAGCTTAGATTTCCTTTTAGTAATGTAAGTTTATTTAGAAAATTGATTCCATGAGTTCATATTTTGTTTAAGTTATATTTATTTATTTATGTGTTATCTATTTATCCATTTGTTAATAAGATTGATTCTATAGGTTAGAGATTTAGTTTTAAAATTTGTTTTGGTTAGTTTTTAATTTAATTTTAGGTGTGGGTGCTCTTATAAAACTTTAGTTCGTTAAAATAATTGATCATATGTGTTAAGGATTTGATTTTAGATTTGCCTTAATTAGTGTTTAATTCATTCATCTATTTAGTTTAGGTATTTTCTATAATATTGGTTCATTAATAAAATTAATTCTATGATTGAAAATTCATTTCGATTGTTATTATTAATTGATGTGTTTCTTGAAAATTAGTCATTAATTCTTGGTGAGTATCTTATTAGCTTATTTGATCTGAGTTTGAATAGTTTATTGCTTTGATAGTCTCTAGTAAAATTTACTTTTCGGAGGTCATCGGAAAATAGTGAAGATTGGCCTCCATTCTCACTACTTTAGTTTGCTCAGTTGTCAAAAATTTCACTTTATGAATTCGTTTTCTTCTGTTTTGCTCGGTATTTTATTTCTAATGTTTTGTTGTTTTCATATTAATTCCCTTTATTTTAAAATCAAATGCTTTTCTCAAAAGATACCTTTGAAAAATTTTATGTTAAAAATAATTCATTTAGTGTCCTTAGAATCAAAATCTCGTTTTTTAATTAATATGCAACCATGTCTTGATCGGTTTGCATCTTACTCAATTTTCAATAAAAACTACGATTTTGAATAAAATACGAATCTAAGCTGGTGGTCCTAAATAAATGGGATAATTCTAGGCTAGATTTGTGTATATCAATTGGGGAATTGGTGAAACCCCTATATAAAATCTTTTTTTTTTTTTTTTATAAAAAAAATATCATTCTTGCTACCATCTTCGGTACTTGTTGTAATCATATCTATGTATTTTTTTAGGAATTATATACAAGATGTATGTGATAATTGATGATTTCGTATACTTTGATCATTTTTGCTATGCTAATTAGATAACAAACATGTTAGGATTTCTTTATTTTATTATTTATAATCTAACCCCTCATGTCTTATGGAAGCACATTACAAGTTACTTATGCTATTCAGGTACGCTTCTTACCTTCATATCTTAATTCCATAAATTATGTATTACTTTATATATGATCGTTATGTATTGCTTCGTATGCGATTGTCAACCTATTCAAAATATCTTTTTGATTGTTTGTTTAGCTAGTCATGTTTGATTAAGAGACTAGGGTAAAATATATGTGTGTTTTATTTTCCAAACTAACCATTGATGTCTTGTGATGACACTTAAGAAGTAGTCTAGGTACACACCGTAAATCTTCTTTATGATTTGTGATTGGTTCTCTTGTTTAGTATGCCATTTTTTGAAATCACCTTAACCTACCTAGGAATCTATGATCAACCAAATTAATTGTCACATTCCCATCAACTTAGTCAGTAGAGACCTATTTAGGTCTTAGAGGGGTTCTATCTTTTAAAGATAGCTTCCCAATAGGTAACCTGATCCCCGAATCTAGACTCGGGTTTTCAAAGACATGTTTTTTCAAAAACTATGGAGTCACTTCTTTAGGGTTTTCTTTCTTGTTTTATTTTTCCTTTTAAAATAAAATAAAATAAGTGGCGACTCAGAATTTTTTCCAAAAATAAAAGCGAGTCTCACCATTGAGTGGGGACGCACATGAAAAATGCGAGTCCACAATTTCAGATTCATAACCATGGATTTTCATCTATGAGTCTTGTTCAATTTTCACCACCATAAATTAGACATCTATGGACATTTCAGATTCACCACCATAGATTTTCATCTATGAGCCTTGATCTGTTTTTACAACCATAGATCAAACATCTATGGGCAGTTCAAATCCACTTTCATAGATTGGATATCTATGGGCCTTTGAGATTTTCACCATAGACTTTCATTTATGAGCCTTTGTCTCAATCTTCTTACCACCATAGATTATGTATCTATGGACATTTGTTTCAGTCTTCACCACCATATATCAAATATCTATGGGTATTTTAGTTTTCACCACCATAGATTTTCATCTATGGGTATTTCAAATTCACCACCATAGATTTTCATCTATGGGCATTTTAGATTCACTACCATAAATTAGACATCTATGGGTATTTAAGATTCACCGCCATAGATTGGATATCTAGGGGCCTTTAAGATTTTCACCATAGATTTTCATTTATGGGCATTTCAGTCTTCACCACCATATATTTTCATTTATGAGTCTTTGTTTCAGTCTTCTCACCACCATAGATTGTGTATCTATGGGCATTTGTTTCAATCTTCACTACCATAGATTAGACATCTATGAGCATTTTTGTTTTCACTACTATAAATTTTCATCTACAAGAATCTCAAATTCGCCATCATAGATTTTCATCTATGGGCATCTCAGATTCACCATCATAGATTTTCATATATGGGTCTTGATTAGTTTTCACCACCATAGATCATACATCTATGGGCATTTCAGATTCACCATCATAGATTTTCATCTATAGGCCTTGATCAGTTTTCACCACCATAGATCAAACATCTACGGGCATTTCAGATTCACTGTCATAGATCATACATCTATGTTCATTTTAGATTCACCACCATAAATCAAACATCTATGGGCATTTTAGATCCACCATCATAGATTTACATCTATGGGCCTTGATCAGTTTTCACCACCAAAGATTTTCATCTGTGGGCCTTGATCAATTTTCACCACCATAGATCGGACATTTATGGGCATTTCAGATTCACCACCATAGATTTTCATCTATGGGCCTTAATCAATTTTCACTACCATAGATTGGATATCTATGGGCCTTTGAGTTTATCACCACCATAGATTGTGTATTTATAGGCATTTGATACAATTATCTCACCATCATAGATTTTCATATATGAGCGTTTGTTCCAGTTGTATCACCACCGTAGGTGTTCACCTATGGGCATTCAAGTTTAGTGTTTAAAGTTATATTTTCAATTTGACTTCTAGAGCCATTCTTTTCTCAATTTAGCTCTAAGAGTTGGTCTTATCATTCATAGCCACAACTCTTGACATTCATGATCACTAGAATTGCACACCTTGTCATCACAGTTTCATATTCGATCATACATCTCACTTCATTGCATAAGTGCTTCTCACTTTGTCATCATATTGCTATGGAGTTTCTCCTCTTCCATTGCGCATGGTATAACCCTTTGAGCTTATAGGGCCATTTCTATCGTATTGTTGGATCCTTATGCTTTATGTTCCCATATAGTACACATACGGTTTTTCCCTTTGCATACCTTCATTCATGTGTTCCTTGGTAGTCTAATTACTTCTCAACTTTGACATTTATTTTTAAGTCTTTTTTTTAGACTTTTTGGAGGGAGTCTGGATCCAGAGTGTAACTTTAAGAGTTTCCATTCTTACTCTTTTTGTGGGGTTTTAGAGTCCCTTTGTTCTTATTTTAGTTTAAGAGAGTCCATGTCATATTATGACAAATTTCATGGTCTTTCTTATTCTTCGGCAGAGCCCACTTCATTTCGCTTGTGTATACACTTACTTTACTCGTGAACTCTATCGTGGAAGAGCATATTTGTAGACCCCAAAATTTGTCCCAAACTCTTTTTTTTTTTTGTTTTTTTGTTTTTATTTATTTATTTTAGGACTTTTGATTAATATTTATTAGGTTTATTTTAATTTTATTTTTTATAACTTTTAACCTAAGTTTTATTGAAAAATTAATCTTAACCCTTCATTTTATTTATTTATTTATTTCATCAAATCCTTACCACTCATTTCAAACAAAACCCTTATCTTCTCAATTTTCTCTCAATCTCATCCCACAACCGTCGTCCCTCTTTACTCACATTCTTCTCTTTCTTATATTCTACTCCCCTATTTCTTTTTTTCCACATTTTCTTCCTTCTTTATTTTCTTTTCTTCCTTTTCTTTTCTTCATTTTCCTTTCTTTCTTCTCCATATTTTTTTTCCTCACTTGTCAGCAGCAACGTTGCCGACTGACAATCCCTTTTGGCATCGATAGTCACCCCCTTCTTCGCTTGCATTTTTTTTTCTCTCTCTCATTTCCTACCCTCTCACCCACCATCTCTGCCACCCTAAACCTCCCAATCGTCGTCCTAACAATCATGGTTGTGTCGCTCGGCCTTAGAAAATTCTACAGCAATAGCCTTTCCTACCCCCATATCTACACGGACATCAAGTTGAACCCTTCTCGGGTTAATTCACTTACACGTGTTCTTCAAAGGGAGATAAGTTCTCTCTCCATTGATTTGTACAGTAATGGTTTGTGGGATTTGGGTATTTGCTTTGGATAATTGGATTTCCTATTGGGCCTTTGATTTATCCCTTTGGGTTGTTTTAGGTTGATTTTTGTTTCCTATTTATTGGTATTGAACCTTGGCTTGTAAGATTGTTGTTTGGTTTGATTTGAGCCTAATTGCATTTGCTTTATTATTCCTTTGGGTTCATTGTGTTTGAGTTGGTATCTTAACATGGCATTGAGGATGAGAAGAGGCAAATTTGGGGCACAGTGTTTTAGTTGGAGCAGATGAAGCAAGGTATGGACAAGAGCAAATTGGAGTGGACGAGGGAGAAGGCTTGTTGTATATATTTTTTTTAAGGTAAGAAAGAGGAAGACAAGCTCTCTCGGTTTTGGGTGTATTTTTTATGAGTGTTTTGGAGAGTTGAGAGTTTGATACATTTGAGCTTCATTTTGGAAGCTATTCGAGACCCACTACTACTAGGCATTGAAAAGGTTACTCCTTCATCCTTGTCCTCCAAGTTTTGTTATATATATTCATTTCAATTTTTTTCTTGTATACATGTGAATGGATTATCAGTGTTTAGATTTTTATTGTATATGTATGTTTAATTTGTTATTCATGGATTTATTTTTGTTTCCATTTATTTATTATCCTTATTTAATATACTTTTTTAGCCTTTGTTTTGAGAATGTGTAGTTTATTTATTTGTGTTTTATTCTTCTATTGAGGGAATAATCCAATAATGGGATTATGTTTTTGTTTGATTTTAATAAATGTTTGTTTAATAATCTGAACTTTTTTTTAAGATTTCTTTTTATATTAGCAAATATGAAAACCATTTTCTTAAAATGATTTCATAAACCTTTTTTAAAAATAAAAATGAAACTCTTCAAAAATTGAAAAACGGTTTTTTTTATTTATTTATAAAAATAAGAAAAAATAAACATTTTTAGAATAAAATTGAAAAGGAAAAGAATGTATTTTTTATTTAATAAAATCGAATTTCCCTTTTAAATAAATTGAGATTTTTTTAATATTTAAAAAAAAATAATCTGATATCACGTTATTTTAATCAATTTGAAGTTTTTTTTCTTCTTATTTTTTATATAATCAATTTAAAATATATTTTTTTAGAATAAATTGTGGATAGCTTTTAAAAAAAAAAAATTGTAAAGCTTTCCTAAATAAATTTGAGATTTTTTTTGGTAAAGTATATTTTTTTTTCTAATTCAAATAGAAATTGGTTTTTGTCAATAAACATTTGAAAAAAAACTATTAAAAAATGTTTTGAATGAAATTATTTTGTAAATAAAATGGTAAAAAGTCTTGTTTATTTAATTGAAGTATTTTTGCAGAACTTGTAATTTTATTTTTTATTTTTAAAATTTTTTTATTTTTTATTTTTTTTTTCAAATAAAAGTGACAGTGAAATGCTTTTGTAAATAAGATTATAAAAATTCTTCTTTTTTTTTTTACAAAAAAAAATGTAAAATAAAAAATATTTTTTATTGCAAACAAAACCAAATTGAATTTTTTTATAAAAAAAATTAAAGTTTCATTTTAATAAATTCTTTTGACAATAATAAGTGTAAATAACTTTCTTGAAATTGAATACAAATGAAATTGAATCAAATGAAAATATTTTCAATTTTTTTTTGTAAATAAATAAATCGAAATCACTAACTCAAAATTGTTTTTAATAAAATCATTTGAAATTTCTTGAAAACTAATTTTTTTCAAATATCTTTTTTCTAATTAGTTCAATAAATCAATTTGCATAATTCTATTGTCCTTTGTTTTGTACATTCTTGTAATTTTATTTTGTCATAATCTTTGTGTATATTATTTCGTTTATTTAATCTTGGTATCTCCGATTAATTAATTAATTGTCGTAATTCTTTTAATTCGTTTAGTAGAGACAGTATGTATACAAGTTTAGAGGGGTGCTACGACTCACCACCGTACCTTCTAAATAAGTAACCTAACTCTCAAACCAGATTCGATTTTTCACAGACCGGTTTTTCCTTCATGAGTCACACTTAGGGTTTTTCTTTTTTATTTTGTTTTTCCCTTTAAAAATAAAACAAAAATAAGTGATAATTTTAAGTATTTTTTAAAAAAAAATCAAATTTTCAACAAATAAAAAACGAATCTCGCCATCGAGTAGAAACACACCTAAAAAATGAATACTATAAATATCAAAAGAAATATTAATATGAATTTATAAGTATTTTTTTATTTATTAAACTGTATATTTTATTATCAATAAATATATTTTAATGTTAGAAATTAACTATTTTTCGTTGATCTATTATAAAAATATTATAATATATAAATATAGTATTTTTTTTAAAAAAAAAGAGAAAAAATGTGAATAAATCTGGAAAATTACGAAGAAAACAAATATAATCAACATCATTTAAATTCTTTTATATTTTCAAAACTTCTATTCTCTATCTATTTCTTTTTTTTCTTTTCCTTTTCCTTTTGCATGGACAAGAAACTATCCAGTTCAGCATGCCGATATGGGAACATTTTTCCTTTTCAAACCTAGAAAATAAGTAAAAAGAGAAATTTCTTTTAATTTAGAAAATAATTAAAGAAAAATTTTAATTATTTGAAAAATAAATTTTAAAGTTTCCTTATAATGAAATAACTTAACATTTTAATTATTTCTATAATAAATCAATTATTCATTCAAAATGTAGAATACAAATAGATAGATGTACACATTAATATTCTACATACAATATTAATATATGGACATATCTGATTTTGATTTTGCTTTACCTTTTCCTCCCTTCCTCACCAAAATCTTTCAACATTCTATTTGCATCTTGCTTTTAATCTCACAAGGTGGGAGAGAAAATGGTCGGTTTGGACTTTAGAATTGTTTCTTCTCAATATGAAATGTAGTCCCATCACATCACATGAACTCAAGGTTGATCTCACAAATGCATCTTGCTTTTAATCTTCACAGAATTTAAGTATTCTCTCTCCATCATTTCTTCGTAAGTCTTCGATTATTTCTCCACATGCCAACTTGGTCTGACTCGACACCTCGTGGCTTCCCAAAAATGTTGTCAACTCATCAATAATTACTCTTGCTTCCATTCCTAATATCCTGCAAAATGCAATGACCAAAGCAAAACTTAACCCATAAGATATGTATCATAAAAAACAAGATATCATGGTCCATGAATCACGTGGCAATGTTTTTCCTTGTGGGCCCTCTAGAGTAAGGTCACTGTGACCACTTTTAGGCCAAAAAAAAATAATTATGGAACTCGATATTCTAATATAAAGTATGTTATTATATTTGTATAATTGTATAAAGGGCAAAGACCGTTTGATGAAAGCTACTGGCCTCATGCAAGGTAGGAAAAAACTGTGCAATTACTATGGGCAGGGTCTATGGAATGACTGGTGGGTAGAGATGAGCATGTGATGGTGGTGGTGGAGGTGGGGGTGGTGGTAGTGGTAGTGGTGGGTCATACCTCACGCCTCATGGTGGGTTGTCAGGTCATTGTCCTTATCTCAAATCTCAATATGGATAGATTTTAATTACCCGTTGAGCTTGCAAGCTATGTTTGACTCCACAAATTGCTCTGTGCTTCTCAGGCTCAAGCTTTCACACACCCTGTAACTCTTCTGCAAATAATACTTCTGATGTAGGTTCTCCGCCACGAAAAACTCTGAATCCAATGCTATGATTTTTGTTACTATCCTCCTATTAAGCTTCATCTGCCTCCTGATCTTTGACTCCTGTGCTTGCTTCTTTTGTTCCTCATTCACGTAAAATATGGCAGATCTGTGGTGTGTGCTTAGCCCAAAATTCTGCCACAGTCAGCTCTCATTTGATCAGACCGAAGACATGTGATATATGGTGGTATATAGAAGTTCAAGTGATGAATGAGAAGCAGAGGAAATTACGAGAAATTCTTTGTTGGTGGGATCATGGGCTTCCCAGAAAGCATCACATAGAGATTTGTATGAAATTTTTCTCTTATCATACATGACTTTTACTGCTTCAGTGTGGCCTGTTCTTCCTTCACATACCTGTAAATCAATGTGAATATGAATATAGTTTGTGCAGTGAGAATATGTAAAAGGGTTAATGAGATTTTTCTTTCTTCCTTTGGCACCTCTTTGTACGAAGGCTTCTTCAGGGTTCCTCCACAATAGCCAGTAGCAGTTTTCACAACTCCATCTACACGCCCAAATGCAGCTTCAAGACCCCAGAAACCATCTGCAAAAACCATGCATCAATAATACAGAAACAAGCCAGTTCATGAGAGAGAGGTAGACTCAGAGAAAGAGGGAGAGACACCTCCTGCAAACACAGCCTCACAGAGGAACTCCAATGGAATAGTAGCCCTAGATGTGCTTTCAGAGATGGGAAATTCAGAACCATCGGTATGGGTTTTTGGAAGGATTTTATACATATTCGGTGCTATAAAACTCAGAACTGCTGCTTCAGAAACGAAAGAAATAGGTTTAAATGGTGACCTCTGTGACATCTGATAAATAATCTCTTATATGGTATGAAAGAGAAGAAAAGGTATGAACACGCTTGGACTTTCCTCACAAGCCGTGTTGAATAAAATACCTTTTTGCGGATTTTGTGGGGCAATGACAACTTGGGTGTGAACATATTTAAGTAATTTTCTTGTCTTGCTTCTTATCTGTTGATTTTATGCATTTTAGTTTATACTAGGGAAAAGTGAGAACTATTTAAATGGCTGCTGCTTATCTGCTTATGCAAGCAAGGGCTTGCGGCTTTAAATTTTGATGCCTACTTAGGGTTGCTCCTTATCTCTTCACATGTAAGAACTAAGAACAGTACGCGATTCATCGATGTAGTGCAGTTTTATCAATGAGTTTGATGCTTTGCATCTACATTTTTTGCTTCTTTAACACAATAAATGTATGCCTTGGGCCCAGAAGGGCTGTGCTTCTGCAGAAGATCCTCTTAATATTCAAACTAAAGAAGACTTTTATATAGAATTGTGATTGGAGGTTGACAGGCTGGAGCCATGGATGAGTGTATTTATGATTCCATGTCTGTGTCACATTAACAGGATAATAAACATTAAACAACTATTGCATCAGTACTGGCCTAAACATTAAACATATTTCTAAACCATATATTTTCAGAATACCATTGACTTTTGAAAGCTAAACTTTCCCTAGACTTTTTAAGCTATGTTTTTGAAAAAAATTACCGGAAAAATGTAGAACAAAGAAAATAAAGAGAAAAAATTTAAGGAAAAAATGAAAAAAAATAAAAAATAATTTTCAAGTTAATAAATTATTTTTATATGTTATTTCCTTCTCTTATATAAAGACTACCTAATTTAAAAATATGTAATTTTTTAATTATATTTGATCTTTTTTTTTTTCTCAAAATCAAATATAAAAAAACTATTTTCCTTAACATACTCTTTTCTTACCTTAATATTTTTTAGAACCAAATGTAGCCATAGGTTCATACATGGAAGAGTTTAGACTTGAGATCTTTGTATTCGGAGTTAGGTGGTTATATAATTGGTGACATAATGCACTTTTAACCTAAGGTTTATTTAGAAGTGATTTTAATTAAACATGACAATTTTATTAACAATACTTTCATTAGAAATGCTTTTAAAGAAAGTAATTAGTGCTTAGATATAAACTAAAGAAAATGCTTGATATTGTTTTTTTACATATACAATATGTTATATAAAAATAATAATTTTAAAAAAAATTACATATCAATTAATTTTTCATAAATCACTTCAAATGATTCATTATTTAAAAAAAAAAAATTGTCTCATAACAATATTTTTTTAGAAAAATATTTCCAAATATAAAGATGTCTTTTTTAAACATTTTTAAAAATTACTCTCCGTTCAACTCTCAATATCTGTTTAACAATTGTTTTTTAAAACAGTTTTTTATTTTTCAAAACAAAAAGTTTAGAAAATTGATTTGGCAATCAAATGCAGTTTTTTGTTTTATAATTTTTAAGAAAAAAAATATTTTTAGAAAATATCTTTTAATTTTTTTTCGCTTATTTTATAAGGGTTATTTTATATAATAATTATACAAATATTTAAAATAATTAAAAATAAAATACTATACTTTAAAATTATTTTTAAAACATGATAAAAAAAAATACTAAAAATGGATTAAAAGCATTTTAAATTTTTAAATAAATTTTTGTTTTACAAAACATAAAAGAACAGTTTTGTAAAACTGATGTTCAAACGGTTACCCAACAAACCCTTATTTAGTGTGAAGTGTGGCTAAATTTAGGTAGTTACCCGTCAAGAGGTTCCCGCCCATGTGATCTCTTCCTGTATTCTTCCTTTATTCCCTGAACAACAGGCAAAGTGAATTTTCATTGTTGGTTTATAACATGAGATACAAAATATTGTGTCAAGAATGAGAGGAAAAAAAATCCAACTCAAACCGTAGTACTTTCCTTGTTGAAAAAGACAAAAGGTGTGAACATTTGAAAGAACTCATGGCGTCCAGTCAATACCAAAAAATCCTTAGGAGTCCAGTCAATGAAATTTGGTTCACTTCACCAAAGAAACAACCAAGCAAGTACCAAAAAATCCTTGGGAGTCTAGTCAATACCTCACAGACGTTCCAAATGGTAGGATGGCGCGTCTTGCTTGGTTCAAGGAAACTGAACCAATCTGAACTGGGTTACACTCAATTTGGAAGACACAGATATTGTTGCTTAAAATTTGTCTTATTTAAGTAATCAAGTGGATTAAAATGATAGGAGGGTCAAAAAGGGCCTCTTGTGAATGCAAGGGGGGAATAACGACTTTCGCTTCAAGCTTTCTAGTATGAATATCAAATGGAGATCTTAATTTGACAATTAAGCTTTTCTCCACCTTTGGACAATGAGGGTTGGAAACTTGGAACCACTTTCCATATTGCGACGAATAAAACTTGGATTTGACACTTGGAATTGACTTGAAAGGATAATTATGAATGGGTTTTCTCAAAGTAGGGTCCGTCATCCTCAATTTTTAAATAACCAAAATGATGATTTTGGGTTATGCTCCAATATCAACCCTCACATATAATGCTATCTACTATTTTCCCTTTTTTTGTTTTTTCTTTCTTAATTTATTATTATTATTAGTCCAAAAATGATCATAAAAAATATTCTTAATTTATTTCCAAATAATGATAGATTCTTTCTAAAAATGTTTCTAATGAAAGTATTGTGATAAATTACTACAAGATAAAAATGCTGTCATAATTACTATATAACAAATATTTAATCTACTGAATTTTGTTAATTTCTACTCAGACATTTAAATTGATCTTAATGAACAATTCTCATACTTTTTGTACAAAATAAAAGCATTTATAAGTCAATAGATATGGGCATAAAACATCAGCATGTGTTGTTAATTATGCTCTTTTCATTGGGTTTTGGCTGCACAGCTGCCTGGCTGAAATAGTTCCTCCAAAGCCATCTCACCATTATTCAATTTAAGGCCTACAGGAACTTTATCTCTTTATTGCTGACCAATGTGGGAGATCCTTTTCATGATAATAACTGCCTGCCATGTAAGAATATATACGCACTGTACTAAGGTCAAAACCATCATTAGTTAAACAGAATAGCTTCAGCCTGATAAGTTTAATTTGTTATTTGTGGAATATGTGTCATGGACTTCAAACCACATTTTGAAAACTTAACTACTTCTTTTTAATGCCTTTTTACATAATCAATATTGTCTGACCTTCAAGATTTATGGTCATTGGAGGCATTGGGCCATATGCGGGACCCGACTCGCCTGTACCACCTGAATCGATAGATTAGGTCGAGCCTAATAGGAGCCTGAGTCAAAATGTCTTCCATGCTCGATGATTATACGAGGATCTTGACTAGACATGGGAAACTAATATTTAGTTAATCTCAATTTTAATAATAAAAAAAATAAGATTTGAAATTCATAATTTATCGTAAGTGTGTTTAAATAAGAAGATTTAAAAAAAAAATACAATCAAAGTTATATTAAGTCAAAAAGAAATTAAGAAGGAGACCTCAAAGATATGACATTCTAAGTTAAATTTATTAGCATATCTTTGTAAGGTTATTGATATGCTAGATTTATATTGCATTACATTCTCGTTAAAGCACTTAAAATCTTCCAAGTATCTAAATCGATGCTTTTTGTTAATATATATGCACTTTAGTAAGGTCAAAACCATCATTAGTTAAACAAAAAAGATTTTGCCGGTTAAGTTTTGTCATATGTTGCATACACATATAGATGCAACGCCTCATAGACTTCAAACCATATGCAACACCTCATAAACTTAAAACCATATTATGAAAATTAAACTACTTTTTTTATGATCTTTTCACTCAATCAATATTGTATGAAGTAATGATGTAAAAAGAATTTTAGAAATTATGACATGTCATGCATTATTAATGATTATAATGAATATTTCTGTATAAATACATTTGAGTTATACTGTAATTCAAACTCTATCTTTTACTTTAATTCAAACTTTATATTCTATTTTAATTTAAATTAATAATTAATTAGATAAATCTTAATATTTAAATTAAGAATAAATATTTAAATTATTTGTTTTATCTATTATGCCTCGCAAGATGGAGCTTTGGGAGGAAAGTCCAATCTTGACTTAAAGAGTGAGAAATTGTGCACACGCAAGAGGTTTGATGAGGTCAACGGCTGATTGATTTTCAGAGGAGACATAGGCCACATGAAGAAAACCACTTTGAACTTGTTAACAAATGAAATGATAATCTAATGTAAAATGTTTCATGTGGGAATGAAAGATTGGATTGGAGTAGAGATTAGTAGCCCAACATTATCATTGTAGATCACAGGCATTTGGGGAACATAGACACAAAGTTTAATAAGTGAACATACCTAAACACAATTCAACAAACATACAAGCAACATAACGATATTCTGTTTTAGTAGAAGAGCATGCCATAATTTTTTGCTTCTTGGAACTCCATGAAATAGGGTTGCATGCGACCAAGATAGACAATGTAAACACTTTTAGAAGTGAAGTCTTCTTTATTACCAACCTAATTTGCAATAGAAAAGCCATGAAAAGAGAGAGAGGATTTGCAATAAAGAACCAGACCGATTAGATGTGCCACAAAGATACTGAAGCAAGCGTTTGACAATAGTCCAATGATCACTAGTAGGGCGATGCATAAAATATGAGAGTTTATTCACTACAAAAGCGATATAAGGTTGAGTGAGAGATAGATACTAAAGACTACCATAATAGTCCAATACTTTATTAGATCAAAGAGGGTAGTACCAGTGTGAAATTCAAGAATTGGAGATGTAGCAAGTAGTTTGGTGACTAGTTTGACATCTGACATGTGAGTGTGAGTTAAAAGTTCTCTAATACATTGATGTTGAGAGAAAAATGACCCATGACGATGGTGTGCTGCTTCATCAACGCCAAGGAAATAAAAAAGAGGTCCGAGATCAATCCTTAAGGGAGAATCGTTAGGATGAACTTCTGTATGACACCCTCATTGTCACCAATAATGATAATGTCATCAACATAAATAAATTATTAATATCAACCAATATGACTAAAGTGAACTTGTTATTAATAAAATTTAAAATATTTGGATATATCACTCATATATCCTCGATATATTCAATATCTATGGATCCCAATATGAAATTCAAGAAGATATATCCATCAACCAATATTTTTGGATATTTTACCCATATTTCATCATTTTTTTCAATTTTTTCATATTTTAACTGATATTTCTGGACATTTTGTTATTAAATAAATTAATTATAATTATTTTAATTTTACATTTGATTTAATTTATTACCAAAAATATAAAAACTTAATTTTCTTAACAGGTCTTTTTTATATAATCTATATATTTATTAAATATAAAAAATATAAATCTTAAAAAATTATACATATATTATCATTTATTTGATATCATTGAATACATTTAAATTAAAATGGATCATAATTTTAATATTAAATATATTTTAAAATTAGACATGTTATCATAATATTATTGTAAAATAATATATAATGCAACTTAATAAAAATGTATACTTATAAAATTTATATTTTTTATCAACAAAGAAGATATTATTATTAAATATGAAAAATTATATATATATCAATTTTTTTAAATAACTTTACAATGTATCTTTTTACTTCTTATATAACTTTTTAGAGTTTTTTTTAAAAATATTTTTAAAATTTTCATTAATTTTTACGTTATCAATATTCTGTGTCAAAACATCCACCGATATATATAATATATTTGTAAAATTAAAATATCAATATATCCATGATTGCTAATATTTTCATCTTTGATTATTAATTGGTTTAATTTAGTTAGGTTGATTGATATCCACATGTTACTTTTAGTTGAAAAGAAAAAGTCAAATATTTAGTTTTTTCTATTTAGCTAAAAAACAAATACCAAATTAGTATTTACATTTCTTTCTTCCTTATTTCTCTATTCATTTGCAATTGTTCTTATATTGATTTTTATCATATTATTACCTATATTAATTATGACTTGCATTCATAATTTTTAAATTTGTAAAAAATGACCATCATCTTATTCCTCCATTTCCACTAAGGTGATTACCTTATGTTAGTATAACTAGAATCCTAACAATTGATATTAAAGCAAAGTCTCTTGTCTCTACTTATCATCCAAAGTTTTTCAATTTCTAAACGCCCACTTTTTTTGGAAATAATTATAGGAATTAGAAAACAAAAGGACTTGATTTTTAAAGTTTACTGATTTTGATTTACAACAAGTTATTCAAAATGGATATCATATTCCAACTCAAATTGAAAATGAGGTGTGTTTTCCAAAGTATATCCATGGGTGGAATGAGAAAGAAAAGAAAAATACTCAATTGAATGTTAAAACTACATGTTACCTCTATTATGTCTTAGAAATGAAAACAATAGGATCTCCTAATATAAATCAACTAATTATGAAGACTTTTAAAAATTACTCATGAAGGCACTAACCAAGTGAAAAAATCTAAAATCAACATTCTTGTGCATGATTATGAATCATTTTCTATGAAGGAATTTGAAATGATTGTTTAGATGTTCACTAGTTTTATAGATATCATCAATGGATTTAAGCTTTGAAAAAGACTTACGTCAAAACAAAGTCACAAAGATTCTAAGTCTCTTCCAAAGCAATTGGAAGCAAAGGTGATGACAATCCAACAAGCTAAAGATCTCACTAAGTTTCCTTTTGAAGAACTCATTGAGTCACTTATGACTTATGAGATAAATATGAAAGTCATTAAAAAGTTAAAGACAAGAAGAAAAATTGAAATGACATTCAAAGCTTCAACAATTAATGATGAAGAGGAAGAAAGTGAAGGTGAAAACTTGATCTCATAACAAAGAATTCATGAGGTATATCAAGTTTGAGAAGATTAAGGGAATAAGATCTCAATCAAAGGAGTCCTCAAGTTCTAAAAACAAAAAAAAAAAAAGACAAAAAAACAAAAGCAATGGTGGCAACATAGAATGAAAGTAATAAAGATTCCATGGAAGAAGAATGCATAAATGAGAAGACTAACATGTATTTCATGGATTTTGAATGTGATGAAAATAAGGGAAATTCTTCAACTATAAATGATGAATTATAAAATGCCTTCGAATAATTATATTTTGATTTTAAAAAGTTTTCTTTGAAAAAAATTCCTATCTCAAAAATAATTTCTTTTCTTGAAAATGAGCTTAAAAAAATTATAAATATTGAAAAGGCAAAAATATCTTTTGAAAAATAAAATAAGGAGTTGAAAAAAGAAAGAGTGGTTAACATTCTCTCTAGAAAATTTCTTAAATGGTCAAAAGGTTTTTGCGAGGTTGGAAGCTATATTTGGATTGACCTGGTGCTCCTCGTTAAGCTCATGTCTATCACAAAGTGTCTTCCCTCCTCTTCCTCTTGTGTTCAGCAAATGAGCATTTGTTAGGTCTTAGCACCATCCAATTGTTCAACTTCATAGTAATCAAAGTCCTTGAGGAAAAGTGCTCCTTGGGAACTAAGTATTCTAGAGAGATTCGAGAAAAGATCTAAGGGACGAAAAGATCTACATGAGCTATTCTCTCCATTTGGTTTGGCTTTAAAAGTAGCAAAGTATGCTTTTTTTAAGCAATATTGATCATGTGTAAGTGGTTCAGGTGCTCTCATGACGCTTTCTTTACCCACTCAACTAGGTATTTTTGCTTCTTATTTGTAAGATGAATCATTCGAATTAGGTAAGAAACCGGAGAAACATTGATATTGAAAAATATGACAGTGCATACTCGAGAAGTTTAGAGTGTGGTTCAAATAGAACTTCCCATGGGCCTCATCCTCTATACCATCCCAAAAGTTATAGACAATAACATTGTCCTTTGCTCAAACTTTACTAAAGTCGGGGCAAATTAATCACTAGCTATAATGAATGAGTATGGGCTAAAAGAAGGAACTTTTTCTACCAATTCAGCTTGATGGTATGTATGAGCATAACCTCCCACAACGATAAGTCAAGGTTGTAAAGGGTGTTCAAAACACTGCACCCCATCAATATCTGAATTACATTTGAATGGACGTGGACTAGAGAGATGTAAGAATGGTAAAAAAAAACTACCTCACCATTAAGGGTAGCAATAGCCAAAGCCTGACTTTAAATTATTCTTTAATAAAGTACATAAAGTTTAGGAGTTAGTTAGTTGTTGATTGTGCATTCACGCATGTGGTAAGCCAAATACCTGTTGTATTTAAAATAAAAAATTTGGCTCTAAATTTCTCCTCAAAGAAGTCATCTACAAGCTGTATAACACTCCTATAGGGAAACTTTTGTACCATACCTGTAAGATTTCCCACTCTTTAAAGTTGCACCCTATTTGTCCATTTGCATGAAGTAAGTAATAGGGTTTTACTCAAACAAACAATGTTATAAACAAAGTCCAAACACATTAAGTCATTCCCTAACCATTTATTCTACACGAAAATGGTCATGTGTCTAAAAAGTTGGCATGCTAACTTGGCAAATCATTCCAATAGATTAAACAAAGAAGGTACGCTTGACCCTAAACCAAATCCTATTCGGCAGCTACAAGCATGTCATCCCATCTAACAAAGACACTTGATTCATGATCAAGGTTTTCTATAAGCCATGAGGAAGGCATCTTAGACTATGTAGGACTCTAAGGGCCTAAAGTGCCTTGTGCAAAAATAGAATGGAGACTAAATCTCTAAAACATAAGTAGAAGGCTTAACCCACAAGGACAACTCATATTTAACACAACAACAAAGAAATTAGAAATGTAAACTAACATGTTCAATAAAGGTTAAGGTAAAAGAAGAAAACTCTAATGGTGTTGTCAATGGTGAACCAACACTCTTAAAGACAAAGTAACAATAAGTCTTACTGCAACAATACCTAAGTGAGAGGATTAACAAGATAGAAGAAAAAGTAACATAAGAAAGGAAAGACAACACTATACACCCCCAAAACAAGCATTGGGAAGGTAGAGAGTCAATCATCGTGTTATTTAAATGATTGAGGTGATTTATGTGGGTGCAAAGTCTTATAAACTACGACACATTCTGTCATTGTGTCACAAACTAAAATAACATTAATTTAGATTTAAAAATTAAAGTAAAATAAGTTTTCTAGAAGTCCTTATTGCTTCACGAATTTTTGTGACTCACCATCCTTAGATTTGCACCTAAAAGGAAAAGTTGCAAGAAAGTGTAGTTATAGAAGGTTGTAGCTCTGTCAGTGCAAGGATTTATTGAACAGGCTTGAATAAAAATATCTAAGCATCTGCTTTAAAACATGCAACCAAGTTTGAGGTGCCCATATGAGTTTTCACAAGGAAAAATATCAAGCGAGCATTGTTCCTTAAACCATAGATGCTTGCCTAGCTAATGACAACATTGTTTCTATGACAAAATGCAATAGATCAGAGTAACCAACATCCACTAACGACCTTGGGAGGTTTTTGTAAGAATTGCATGTCACTCTCTCTACTCCTTTCCTTTACTTGCAAGCTAATGACAAACGAGAAGGCACATATCAAACCATTATTGTCTCACAAGTCATCTAAGTAGAGAGTGAGACAACATAAGCAAGTGTTATAAAAGATGTGCAACCAACCATTAGTGAAGGCACACAAGTTCATGGTCTAATTTAGTAATTAAAGGGGATTCCCTGAGGTAGACCTAGAGTATCCTTTTGTGCAAACCTTTCGGATCATGCATCAATGTCGCACGAAACCGGGTACAAACAAATAGGAGCCTTGAACCATGAGGAAGAATGACAATGGTTCAAATATTTTATAAAACCTATTTGTAGTATCCATATATATTTTTCTTTTCTTTCTTAATTTGATCTAATCCCATTTTTTTCACACAAATTATTAATCATCATAAGATTAATTTTTATATAAATCTTAATATCATCATAAAATAAATTTCAATAAATTAATTTTTTGTAATTTTATATCTAATATTTGATTAAATATCCTTTTAGTAGTGGGTTGTATTCATTTTGATCTTGAGATTTTTTAAATTTAAATTTTTTAGATCTAATTAAGTAATTAATAATTTGCAACTAACTACATAATTATTTAAATTATATATATTATTTAACCGTTGGCAAAATTTAATTTTATTGAATGATTCATATGAAGTTTATGTTTAATTTATATTATAAAAGATTATATAACTTAATAGGATCCATTGAATTATAAACAATAATTTTTAATTTTTATATCCTCAATTATATTTTATTTGAGAAGATTTATGATTCTACTAAATCTCTAATTATCAAAGCACTTGTGTTTTTATAATGGCACAATACTTGTATCATCATATTATAGATAACTATTAAATAAAAATCTTATAACTATTAAATGATTTACATTTAATTATTTGAAAAAAAAAATCAAACTTTTTATGGGTGAAATTATAGAACTTTTCTAAAATTTTGTAGCAAAAGATTACAAAAATTATTTTTAAAAAATTTAGTGACATTTTTTGCTATTTTCAAATTATTTTGAAAAAATCCTTTTAATTTTTAATAAATTTTAATAAAATATCAAACTTTTTTACAAATGTTTTTATTATTTTTTATTAGTTTAATATATTATATATTTTTCTTTCCTTTCATAATTAATGATAATAATGACTTATTTTATTAAATTATATTGAGGGTCCTATTTCTAATATATATATATATATATATATATTATCCATATTTATTAATCCACAAATTTTCTACTCACTTCCCTTAACCAAATTTTTTACACCACCTTGAAGGAGGAATTGATGATAGTGGTGGGAGAGCTTTAAGCAAAAGAGGAAATTGAAAAGGGATTTCAAATGCTTCAAATTTGCAAGGAAAATGTTTGGGGAGAGGTGCATTCGTCATAGTTAATGATGTCTTTCCTTTGATTGATAGGCACAACTATAGCTAACATATTGATGCTTCCCCAATGCAACATGTATCCATGAATGACTCTTGAATTAAAATTTGAACCAAAGTTGAGACAGCTTATCATGTTCACCACTTTTCGATTGGGTCATCAAGCTAGAACATGGGGTTAATTGAAGGGACTAAATGTTATCTAAGAAATCAACTCACACATACTACTTGAATCAACTAATTAGGTTGAGCCTGGTAAAAGCCTAACTCATAATTAATATCCTATTAGCTCAATTGTATGGGGATCCTAGACTAATCCCCTAACCTGACCATGCATGAGTTACCTATAGTCTCATTTGACATCTACCTGCAAAGTCATAATTAATTCAGTCCTTCCTATGGTGCAAAGTTTGTCTTCTCTAATGCTACTCAAACCATTTTTGGTCATCTCCTGTCAACATTGGATTAACAATCTAACTAGGAAGAAGCATATATAAATACTCTTAATTATACCTTTCCAATCAAACCTTACGAGGTGATATAAAGAATAACTAAGTAATATACTAAGTATGTAACTTCATTTCTTACTCTTACTTTTCCTTCATGTAAGAAGTGATCATAACTTAGCCATCGAAATAGAATTCCTAAGACTCTCATTAGTTTTCTTTGTTATTTCAAGAGTGTAGTACAACAAAGTAATTGATTGGCTAGTTATACCCAAGGATGAAAATATAGGTAATCATAGATATATTGATACTTCAATTTTACAGATATATTTGAAATATTGGAGACATATTGACGAATATTTTTTTAAAAAAATTTTGATTGGCATAAAATTTATCAAAACTCATAGAAATATAAAAAAAAAAATTCATACAAATGTAATTAAAAGTATAAAAGACATTTTAAAGTTGTTTTGTTGAATAATTTGATATATATATGAATAATTTATCATATTTGATAATAATATTGTATGAGTTGATAAAAAATATAAATTTTATAAGTGTACATTCATTATTAAATTACATCATATATTATTAGATAATAATATTATGATATTTGATTATAATATGTCTAATTTTAAAATATATTTAATATTAAAATTATGATATATTTAATTCAATGGTATTAAATAATATAAAATAAATGATAATATATGTCTAATTTTTTAATATTTAGTTAATATATTAATGATATTTAAAACACTATGAAGAAAATTATCATGATAATTTTTATATTTTTGGTAATCAATTAAATGAAAAATTTTCAATTAATTATAAAATAATTATAATTAATTTATTCTTTAAAATATTCTTTCAATATTTTGTTTATATGATACCTTTTACTATATATATATATATATATATATAATATGTGGTGCAACATATTTACCAAGGGGCTAGTTTGCTCCAATGGTGGGTCATGACAATTTTTCATCAAAAAATTAGCAAAAAAAATGTTGCAAATGGGGATTTATTCTACACTTCATCGATTAATCATCAAATACCAAAATTTCGGAAAAACATTGCAATTTTTTTGGATATTTCTGCTCTCTGACATTATGAGCCCCTGTTTTTCCACGACTCCCAAAACGTGATATTTCAATGAAATTTCATCGAAATTTATGGAAATTTTCATCTATGATCATACCCTTATTGGAAGTTCAAGTAATTTCAAGTGTTTAGATCAAGCTTTGAAGAGTTACACTAATAATAATCAAGAAGTTCTTTGTTCGCTATGTATTTCTAAAACTTGGAAACATATCATATTACACTTTTTAATAACACTAGGCTTGTTCAATATGCAAGACACATGAATTGCTAGCTAATAGTGTATTTCTTATCTAAAAATACATAAATAAACCATATTTGTAATATAAGTCTCTTATAACAATAAATAAAATAAAATTTAATAAATCAATTCCATATCATTAAAAGTTTAAAAGTGAATTTTCTAAAATACAACCAAAAAAAAAAAAACATATGTAATTTGTGAAAGAGTACTTATTTTACAATAATTTTGAAATTCTATTTAATTTTAAATTTTATATTTTTAAAAAATAAATGCAATTAAATTAATAATCATATTTATTAACATTTAATTGTTATTTAACTTAAAAAAATATTTTTTTCATGTTTATTTTTTTATTAAAATTATAAATAGTCATGTTCTCTTTAATTTTAATTCCTTTATATTTTTTATTTTTTTTATTTTTTTATTTATCGTTTTTTATTATTTATTTTCTAATTTAGTTACTAAAATGAAATTTATTATAAACTAATGTTAAATATAAAAAATGTCATTTATATCTTATAATTTTTTTTCTTTATTCTTTACACTTGAAATTAAGTCTTATAATAAATTAATAAATTTTATATATAATATTATTATTTTTATTGAAGTAACTAATAGAATAATTATCTTTCATTATATACTAATTTTAATGATAACATATTAAACCTAAATATATAAATATTTTTAATGTAGCACTATATATTTTCATTTCATCCATAAATTTAATTATATACTTAAGTTCTCTTATCATAGAATAAAATAGAGTCATTATCAAATATACTACAAGAGACATTATAAATATACTACAAATATCATAAAAAGCTAGATAAAAAAATTACTTTAAAAGAAATAAAATATAATATATAATGCTTACTTACTAGATGTAAGTAAGTAAAATATAAAAAAAAAAAAACCACTTTTCTTAATACAATTGTATTTGGGAATTTGTTTTAAAGACTCATTTTCTAAAATAAAAACTGGATTAAAAATAAAAGTTGAAATAAAAATTTTTCTAAAACAAAAATTGGATTGGAAATAGAAGTTGTACATGAAAAAAAAAAAAATCTTTAATAATAATTGGATTAGGAATAGAAGTTGTAATAAAAACTCTTTTCTTAAATAAAAATTGGATTTGAAAATAATTTTTGTAAATAGAAGTTGAAAAAAAAAATCTTTCTAAATGGAATCTTTGGAATGGAATATCTTTTTGTGAATAAATAAATAAAATCGTAAAATTATTTTTCTAAATAAATTTGTAAAGATCACTTTTCAAAAAAAAAAATGTCAATATCTATATATATTACTTTGTAGGAAAGACGCTTATTCTTGAACAAAAGATATTTTTAATAAATTTTCTAAGAAACCTTTTTCTAGATAAAATATGAAAAAAAAAATCTTTATTGGGGCTGATTTTTTTTTTTTTTTGTAGATAATTTTTAAATGCTTTTTTTTAATTCAATTTTGTAGTCAATCACTTCTCTTAAATAAAATTTGAATTGAAATATTTCTTAAAAATTTGTAAAAATTTATTCTTTTAGAAAAAGTAAATAAAAGAAAAAAAAAACTCTCTTTTGTGAGTAAAATCAAATCTACACATTTAATTTCAATAATAAAATTGAATTCAAAACATGTGCTTTATAAAACTAAGAAAAGTCACTTTTGGAAATAAATTTTAACATGAATAAGACTCGAATCTTTTACAAATAAATTGAAACTTTGTTAATAAGTAAATTAAAATCATTAATATGAAATTGTTTCTAATGTAAATAGATTCTTTCGAAATTCCTTTAAATTATGTTGTAATTTTTGGAATAATAGAACTCATATTTTCTAATTAATCTAATAAATTACTCAATGCAATTCTCTCATTATTTATGTTGTATATTCTTGTAATTTGTTATTATTTTATCTTGTTGTATATTTATACGTATCGGTATTCCATGATTAATTAATTAATTGTCATAATTCTCTTTATTTACTTAATAAAGACCGTATATATATGAGTTTAAAGGAGAGTTATAGTTTGTCGCTTTATCATCTTATTATATAACTTGATGCCCGAATCCATTTTTTGGTTCACTTTTCCAAAAAAGGAATCACATAAAATTTTATTTTTTATTTTGTTTTCCTTTTAAAAATAAATTAAAATAAATGACGATTCCAATTTTTCAAAAATTAGTTTGTACTAATAAAAATACAGTTCCACAACAAAATATTGTACCCGAGTTTCGCCAAACTCGTGATGTTGCATCCATGCCTGTGTGGTAGCAAGGCTTACCATGCATTATACCTTACTCATGTCTTTAAGTGTAGTATGTCTACTACCACTCAAGTTCTATTACCACTCCTAGAGCCACCCTCCTCCTTTACAAAGCATTTTAAGCCTTTTCCATTCTAAATGGTAGGAGATATCATGGGCACTTCCACATTCAATTATAGAGTTATCCTTAAAAACTACTTTACTTGGAAACCCCCTGTTAGGGTGTATCCTATTTAATAGTAGGAAATGCCCTCCTAGGGCATATGCTTTAAAAGGAAAATCCTAATACAATAAATCTTACACTTGAATTTTTACCGAATCATTGAAAATATAAAAAATAAGTTGACAACATTAAAAATTATTCAAACAAGCTTCTAGAAAATATAAAAGAACTGCTCTTAAAAATTATTATTTTTAAAAACTATTTTTTGGAAAACTATTTCCAAATAGGCGTTGAATCTCCCACATACCTCTAATTTTTCATCTTGTCTTTGTTATGATTTGTCAACCCTATATGCCATAAACACTCATGGATGAAAGGTATGATTAACCATATGAGGCCCACATTCTTATGGTCAAGGTGCTCACTCTTGCACATCGAAAACTTTGCCCAATACCTCTCAATGTTTTTTGCACTTTTGTGGGCACCTATACCAAACTTTTTGCTTTCTTTTCCTTAGAGTGAGATCTCAAGGAAAATTTAAGAAAAATTGGAGGTAGTTTTATATTGAAGCAATTAATCCTAGTATAGTAGTAAAGAAATCTTTATGAATAGATGAGATTGAAGTTGATCTCTTATTATAATTTAACACAATAAAATCTGAACATCCTTGCTGATTGCAGCAGTGGGCTGAAGTGCACTTTGGGAGTTTAGACATCAAATGGCACTCTTTGAGTTGTATTTTTTAAAATTTAAAGTTGGACTACAAAGGCCAACTTAAGGTGGGTCATTCTCATTCATCATAAAGCACCGATCCCCCCACCCCACCATGTTAGCAAAAGGCAGACCCCCCCATCTGCAAAACCTACCACTCATTATGGTTTCAAATAAAGGACAAAAATTAAAGATTATCCAGGCATCAATATACCAATTCAAATGACTGCAAGTGGGATTTTTAAATTGAATGTTATGCTTCAAATTCCCTGGGGCATATCACTCCTTAATCCTCAAGGAAAATCACATCCCACCCAAAGGACTTTTCTCTCCAATCTGTGAATGTAAATTTCGTAAAACACTAAGAAAAACCGTGGCCCGTACATTCCAAACATCATATCATTTCCCCTAGTGAAAGTCAGGGTTTTTTTTTTTCTTTTCTTTTTTCTTCTGTGGGGGTGGGGGCTAAGAAAATAGAACTTTTGTGAGTTGTAAAAGCAGATTGGCGTATTGCATTTGGTGTCTTCCCCTTGTCAATATGCTTCATTTGCGCTTCCAAAGGGGACAGACCTTTCCCACCCATTCTATCATTATAAGTGCGGGTGGTCCATCTCCCCATTTTCATTGTGTGAATGCAAATTATACACTCATCTTTCTTCCACCATTGTGGTTTAAAGTTGCTTCTAAATTGTATTAAATTGCTTTGTGACAGATCTGAAGAATAATTGCTGAATTTATCTTCTTAATTAATTAAACATATTGAATGGGGTTTATATAGATCATAAACATCCCAATCAGTTACAGTAAATATCCCACAAAACGTGGGCAAGTCAAATACAATTTGTTACAACAAAAAACTAACAGCAAAGGAATAGCTCCAGCAAAGGAATAGCTCCTATGAGTGAGCTTCAATACGCCCCCGCAAGATGGCAGTTCCATCTGAAATGCCAATCTTGGATCGAAGAAAAATGAACCGACTTTTGGAAAGAGGTTTGGTAAGAACATCAGCCAGCTGGGATTGAGTGTTAACGTGAGAAACTTTAAGAGAACCATCAGCAACTTTTTCCCTAACAAAATGGTAATCCAATGCGACATGCTTCATTCGACTGTGGAAGAGCGGATTAACACACAAATATGTGGCACTTAAATTATCACAATAAATGGTAGGAGATTGTTGAAGAGTGATACCAAGCTCAGAAAGGAGATGAGAAACCCAAGTGACTTCAGCAGCCGTAGAAGCGACAGCACGGTATTCTGCCTCCGTTGAAGAACGAGCTACCGTCTTTTGTTTCTTGGAACACCAAGAGATTGGATGGCCACCAAGAAAAAGAACAAAAGCAGTAGTAGACTTGTAAGAATCAGGGTCGCCAGCCCAATCGGCATCGGAATAAGCCCGAAGATCAAGAGGTGGAGTGACATCGGAATAAGCTTGAAGATGGAGAGGTTGTTGACGTCGAAAAGTGAGACCGAGATGTAGTGTATGTTTGAGGTAACGGAGCAACCTCTTAGCTGCAGTCCAGTGAGTTTGAGTTGGGGCATGCATGAATTGGGCAAGTTTGTTGACAGCGAAAGCAATATCGAGACGAGTGAGCTGGAGATATTGAAGTCCACCAATCAAGCTTCGAAATTGAGTAGCATTAGCTGGAGGAGAACCATCATTGAGAGTGAGATGACCAGTTGAAGACATTGGGGTGGAAGAATCCTTTATGCCTTCCAAATTAAACTTTGCCAACAGGTCACGAACATACTGATGTTGAGATAAAAACATGCCATCAGAAGTGGAAATGGCCTCAACACCCAAGAAGTAGCTCAATGGACCAAGATCTTTTAGGGAAAAACGATGAGCAAGAGCATCAATGAACCTCCGAATGGACTGAGAACAATTCCCTGTTACAAGTAAATCATCCACATATACTAGAAAATAAATTGTGGCTGATCGGCATTGATAGATGAATAACGAAGTATCAGACTTAGAATTGATAAACCCAAAGGTGAGGAGAAATGTCCTTAACTCCATGTACCAAGCTCGAGGAGCTTGTTTCAAGCCGTAAAGAGCCTTTTGCAAGCGACAAACATGAGTAGGATTAGCCTGATCAACATACCCAGGGGGTTGAGCCATGTAAACATCCTCAGTTAAGGTTCCATGAAGAAAAGCATTATTAACATCAAGCTGGGAAATAGACCAACCATTACTCAAGGCAATGGATAGAACAACTCGAATGGTGGTTGGCTTAACAACGGGGCTAAAAGTGTCATGATAATCAACCCCAGGTCGTTGATGAAATCCTTTGGCAACCAAACGAGCTTTGTATCGGGAAATAGAACCATCCGGATTGCGTTTGATGCGAAACACCCACTTACACCCCACAATGTTATGGTTGGAAAGAGGAGGTACAAGAACCCATGTACAGTTGCGAGCAAGAGCAGCAAGCTCATCGTCCATGGCAGCACACCATTTGGGATCTTTAAGAGCTTGAGAGGCGGTAGTGGGCTCAAGGGATGCAGGAAGCGGATGTTTGGTGACATGAAAGCTTGTCTTAAAATCAGGAAATTGTTTGGGACAATGGATATTATTTTGAGAACGGGTTACAATGCGATGAGATGGCTCAGGTAGAGGATTGGACCCTTGTGGTTGGGTAGGTGGTGACAAGGACAAAGATGGAGATGAAATATTAGAGGAGTCAAAAGACACAGGAAGAGAGGAAAGGGAAAGATCATACCTTGGAGGAGCATCACACGCAGAGAGAGGAGCTGAAGCCGTAGTAGGTGGACTTGAACTAGTAGGAGAAAGTGATGAGATCAGCTCCTGATTAGGCCCTGTGTTAGTGCAAGAAGGTGCTTGGTGCGGGAAAGATTTGGAGGAAGTGGGAACCACAAAAAAAGAAGGTTGGATAGCAGCAAGAGCTGGGGAACACGAAGACCAAGTGGAGATAGCTTGGTTAAGATCAGTAGGCGTAGTATTTGAGGCAAAAGGAAATTTGTGTTCAATGAATTGGACATGACGAGAGATGTACACACGGTTGGAAGACAAGTCTAAGCACTTATAAGCATTGTGAGTGTTGGAATATCCAAGAAAGACACAAGGCTTGGAGCGTTTATCTAGTTTATGATCAGAATAAGGACGCATCCAAGGAAAACATAAGCACCCAAAAGCTCGTAACTTATCATAGTTTGGCATATGTTGAAAGAGAGACTCAAAAGGTGATTGATGTTTAAGAATTGGAGTGGGCAAACGATTTATTAAGTATGCAGCAGCAAGGAAAGCATAAGACCAATATTTTAAAGGCAGAGAAGCTTTGTGAAGCATGGCCAAACCTGTCTCAACAACATGACGATGTTTCCTTTCAGCAGAGCCTACATGTTCGGGTGTGTAAGGGGGAGACACTTGATGTTGAATACCTTGTGATATAAAGTAGGATTTAAGGCTTTTATATTCGGTGCCACCATCTGTGTAAAGAGTTACCAATGATGCGTTGAAGTATTTTTCGACCATAGACTTGTATTTGGGAAAAATTGTGTAAACATCAGATTTGTAAGCCATAGGAAACAACCAGACATATTTCGTAAAATAATCAATGAAAATAAGATAGTACCGAAAACCATCAATTGATTCAATTGGAGAAGGTCCCCATACATCAGAATAAACTAAATCAAGAGGACCACGACTTCGAAGTGAGGAAACTCCAAAAGGCAATTTGTGGCTCTTATTACATAAACATGACTCACAAAAGAAATTGTGGAATGACTCAGTGGGATAAATTTGAAGATTATGTTTGCGAATTAAAAACTGAAAAATACGAGATGATGGATGTCCTAAACGATGATGCCAATTGGCAAGTGATGTCTTGACACTAACACAGGCTTGTTTGGGAGAGGTACCCAATGTGTTTCCCTTGTTAGGCCAAGGCCACTCATACACATCATCCTTGCTCCGCCCTTGAGTGAGACGCGCCCCCGTTTTGAGATCCTTGATAACAAAAGAAGAAGGAAAAAACTCAATAGAAGTATTGTTGGTTTTACAAAACTTAGAAACAGAAATTAAGTTTTGCTTTATTGAAGGAACACATAACACATTAGACAAACAAAAGGACTTAGAAGTAGCAGGGAGTTTAGAAGAACCAGTGTGAGTAATTTCGAGGCCTGAACCATCACCCAAGAGAATGTCATCTGGACCTTCATAAGGCTGTTGGTGGGAAAGATTAGTTAAATCGCCAGTAACATGATGGGAGGCGCCAGAGTCCAGAATCCAATTTGAAGACGACGAGTTCCCAAAAGAGGTGTGATGAACCTCTGGCTGTTGTTGTAGGAGCCTCCTAGCTGAATGGCATTGTCTAGCAGTATGCCCTTTTTTTTTGACAAAATTGGCATACAACATTGGATTGAAAATGATTGTTATGGTTACCATTGTTGTTGAACTTCCTGCCTTGGGAATGTCGGTTATTAAAAACCCTTTTTCCATTATTACTTTGTCCATTTCCATTCTGTCCATTGCCATATCGGGATTGAAAGTTGCCAAAACTTGTGCGAGTACTA
This sequence comes from Vitis vinifera, assembly GCF_030704535.1. Taxonomy (NCBI): domain Eukaryota; kingdom Viridiplantae; phylum Streptophyta; class Magnoliopsida; order Vitales; family Vitaceae; genus Vitis; species Vitis vinifera. Next base: position 20,409,873 of record NC_081818.1, read on the forward strand.
TTCACAGTGACATTTGAACCTCCACGTGACTCTTCTCTTTTCAAGAAGGTTTCATGTTCTACCAGCTTGTCATGAAGTTCTTCAAATGAAATAGGAGTTTCTCGGGCTCTTATTGCAGCAGAAATCTCTTTGAAGCCGCTTCCAAGGCCATTAAGAGCAAAAATAGTCAGATCATCATCACTTAAATGAGTGTCAATGAGAGCTAGCTCATCAGCAATTCCTTTAATGGTTTGAAGATACTCTGCAACAGAACGAGTATTGCAAGTGATGTTGGTAAGTTTCTCCTTGAGATTCATTACTCGTGATCTGGACTTGTTAGCATAAAGCTTGTGAAGCTTTACCCAAGCATCACGAGAAGAAGTAGCAGCAGCAATCAAAGGCACAACTCCTTCTGAAAGAGATGCAAGGATTGCGTGAAGGAGCAATTTATCTTGCCTAGTCCAAATAACAAAATCTGGATTTGAAACAGTTGTTCCATCTTCAGCAATAATTTCCTTGGATGGGCATGTTTTATTCCCATCAAGAAATCCCATGAGATCATAACCATATAGGAGGGCGTCAAATTGTGCTTTCCAAGAGGGAAAGTTGTTGTTGTTCAATTTTATGGGTAGTTGGGCAGTAGCATTAATGGAGATAATTCCATCAAAGCAAGACGTGGAAGAGATGAGTGATACATTGGTTCTACTGGTTGTGTTTAGGGCCATGGTGCAGGATATTTTCAAAGAGAGGTTTGGATCAAGGAAAAAAAAAACTCGTTGGAGTCTTTACTGCTCTGATACCATGACAGATCTGAAGAATAATTGCTGAATTTATCTTCTTAATTAATTAAACATATTGAATGGGGTTTATATAGATCATAAACATCCCAATCAGTTACAGTAAATATCCCACAAAACGTGGGCAAGTCAAATACAATTTGTTACAACAAAAAACTAACAGCAAAGGAATAGCTCCAGCAAAGGAATAGCTCCTATGAGTGAGCTTCAATACTTTGTCAAAAAAGGGAAGGAAAAAAAAAAAAAAGGGTCCCTAAGGAATAGGGGTCAAGCTGTGATAATTTTATGTGTCACAACTGCAGGCCCCACAAAAATTAGGCCACTGATAGTGGAACATGTCCTTTGTGGTTCTTGCTGTATTTGCACTCCATTCTTCTGTCATAGTTTATATGTAACGTACCCATAGTTGGGCTATATTGTATTATGATTTAAAATATTGGGGATGAAGCATATTGGCTTTTCTATTCCAAAAAGCCTTTGTCTCTCTCTCCCAAAACTGCAACATGCTTTAATCATAAGTAATCTAACCATATTTTTTTACTAATTTACTAATTTAAGGATGTGTTTGGCATGTGAGGAATAAAAATGGAACTAAAGTGAACCTCAATACTATTGGGGGGGTGTTGGGGGAGTTCTTAGTTTTCAGTTCCAAACTTGTCATAAACATATTATTTTTAGTGATTTAATTATCTTTCTGGGTTGTTAGGATGAAAGGTATGGGAGTGGCATGAGGGCCCCCTCTGGTCGAATGTGAGTGAGTATGTATGTACCAAAGGTGCCTCAAGTGTCATGCTTTTTGCTTTTTGTTGGCATAATTATCAACACAAATCTGAACTTTATGGATTGATTTTCTCATATATTCTCTTTTCTTATCAGTCTCATTGAAAGAAAATTGGTAACTAATCAAGATCCTTTCATGGAAGAAAATTGGGGTCAGATGAAGATCCATTCTTGACTTTATAGATTAGTATAAGCACTAAGCAGTAAATGTCTATAATCATTAAATTAATCAATATGCTAATTGGCTTTCACAAAGTTGGTCTAGATGCATGGAGGGTATGAGTGGACATAAGCCAGTCAACCCACTTGCCCAGTCAAGAGGGCTCACAGAATTTCAGGCCTTGAGGATTGACAAGACTTTAATTTTATAGAGCATTACATCCTTGGAAATAAATTTTGATTTAATAAGCTGCTGTTTCTCTAGGAATTGAACCACCCAAATCATGAATTAACATGGCCTTATTTGGGAACATTTAATATATATTTATATAAATAAATAAATAAAAAACAGTTCACGTAGTATCAAATATTTTTTTAAAATAGGTTTTTTTATCAGACGTGTTTTCGAGTTTGAAAAATAATTTCCAAATAAACTCGGAGATTTCTTTGGTCATGTTTAATTAGAATTAAGAATTTATTAAAATAATAAGAGTAGGAATTAATCAATTAATCATGGTGAGATGTGACTAGTGATTGACTAATGTTAGGCACTAAGGTGGTTGGGCTTGTTTGGAATAATTCTAATCCATCTCAAGTTGGCCTTGGAAAAAATCGTTGAGGTTGATCACTTCAGATAATTGTGATTGTATTGAAAGTAACATAATTAATGATCAATGAAATTATCATCATATAAGACTCATTATAATCTGTCGCATAGGTATTATTATAGTACTTGGATATCTAACATATAGTCTGTAGTCCTTATAAATACGGATAATGAATAAAAGAATTAAAATAACAAAAAAATAATAATAATTAGTGATTTGGATTTTATTTTTTTTTTACATGATTTATGGAACAGTCCTCTCCTTGACAGGTGGTGCCCAATGCCAGGTAAGATAAAAGAAATAATTTAATTTTTTTTTCTTTATAAAACTTTTTCTCTCACTTTTGACCAACTTAAGCATGAGATAGTACTAATTCTTAGGTTCTTGTCACCCTTGGAGATTTCTTCATAATCCAAGCTCAACTGGAAAGAGCCTGACAGCAGTTGAATTCTCAAAAAATTAAAATATATATATATGAGAAAAAAAAAAGTAAAAAATAGGACGAATTTAAAAAATAGATTTAAAGTTAATAAATTATTTTTATTTATTTTTAAATATTTATTTAACTTATTTTTTTCATTTATATAAAAATTAAATGATTTTAAAATATATAACTTTCTAACTATTTTTAATTATATTTTTTAATTTTTTATATTTATTTTTTTTCAAGATAAATCATGCAAATATGAAAAAAGTCATTTTGCTTCACATTTTCTTCTTATATTTTGCAAAACCAAACATGGTATAATTTTTTTTTTTTCCAACAATTAACATTAGCTATAAGGGAAATTCAAAAGTTATCATTAAAAGTCATTATAGCATCTGAGTGGCATTGAAACAAAAATTAATTTAATTCCTAAGAAGATATTTAGTGAATGATCTTAAAATTATCTTATGTAACACTTAAAATTAAAAAACAACTCTAAATATTAAGTCTAGATAATTAATTATTCATGATTTCACATTCACAATTTATTTTTTATAGTGAATATGAATGTTTATAAATAAATTTATTGTTTAAGATTAATGAAGGTAAATAGTAGTTAAAATTAATAAAAATAAATATTTATTAAAATTAATAAGGGTAAACATATCATTTTGACAATTTTTTTAAAAAAAATAACTTAATTTTTGCCAAACAACCTATATGTATAGTATGAAAAAATTAATAATAAGTTTTAACTCCACAACTTAATAATTATTTAAATTAAAATGAATTTAAATTATTAAATAATTAGTAATAAGTCTTATCAAATACTTTCTAATTAACTTCAAAGATGAATTTTTAGAAGAAATATTATTCACAAGACTCTCATGACTCTCATGATTTTTTAAAATTTTACTAAATATTTATTTATTTTTCTTTTCTTTTTTCTTATTCTATTATGAATCTATATAACTACCCATGGTATCACCACCACCCTTATAAATGACACCAAGCCCAACAATGCATGCAACTTGTGTTCTCAGGAGAAAGTTGAATCCATAATATCATCAAAACCAACTTACAATAATTAGAAGAAATGGTGACTTCCTTAATATACTTTTCGAATTTCAAAATCAAATTTTCATGTAATAAAAATGGCATATAAAAATCGATTGTTTATGTTTATGTTTTTCTTGTTATAATAAGTTAATATCTGGGCTAGAAATTTGTTACAAGTTAGTTACGGGTTACAAACCATTACCATGCTCTTGATATATAGCTTTCTTATATTTCCCCGATTAAGATCAGAAATTGAGAAAGTTCTTTTTAAAGTTTTTTTTTTCCCTGATATGGTATCAGAGCTATTCTCTTCTCCGTTATCTCATTTTCTTCCATTTCTTCTCTTTTCTCTTATCTAATGGCTTGAGAAGGCAACCAAAATGTCAAAAATGACAATCACCGAGTTATGGGTTCATCAAATATGTCATCAATGGAAGATTATGGAAGTCCTTTTTATCTGCATAATGGTGATCATCCAAGTTTGGTTTGGGTTTCACACCATTTGATTGGGTCTAATTACAACACTTGGAGTCGTTTGACGCTCATGGCTAGTGCTGCAAAGAACAAAGTCAGTTTCATTGATGGAAGTATCACTCAACCAACCTTTGATCATCTTCTCTTTTGCATTTGGGCTTGTTGCAATAGCATGGTAATTTTTTGGATTCTTAATGTTGTTTATAAAGAAATAACAAGTAGTCTATTATGCATAGATAATGCTTCAAAAATCTAGATGTGGTTGTTTTCATCAAAGTAATGATCATCGAATTTTCCAAATCAAGAAGCAGTTTATTTCCTTTAACCAAGGATCCCTTAATGTCAATGAGTATTTCACCAAATTAAAAATTCTTTGGGATAAACTCAGAATATCAATTTGTGTCTATTTATCATTGTAGAGGAAAAAAAACTATGGATGGATTTACAACAACAGGAGTATGCTATGCAATTCCTCATGGGGCTCAATGAGTCCTATGCTCAAATTCGTGCTCAAATTTTGATGATGACTCATTTACCTTCTCTGTTAAAAGTCTTTTCTCTAGTTATTCAAGGAGAACAAAAACACTCTATTAGCTCTAGTCTCAATTCAGATCCCCTAAATCTTAATGATCCCAATGCATCTACATCAACATTTTCTCTGATTTAGAGTTCTAATTCTTCTACAATAGCTTTGGCAAGTAATTTATGTTCTAAACCAAAAGGAGATAGGCCTTTCTATTCTCATTGTGGTGTATAGGGCCACACCATTGATAAGTGCTATAAGCTTCATAGGTGCCTACTTGGGTATAAACCAAAATCCAAGTCAACGTTGACCAAAGCTCAAGTGAATCAAATGGTTTCTATAATGAATGAAGAATTTGGATCAACTCTCTTTGAAACCTTTTTGAGTCTATTAACTCCTTCATAATGTCAACAACTCATTTCAATTTTGAGCTCGTAGCTGCAAGTCAATCCTTATGCTTCTCTAAAAGTGCAACGGTCCAAATCCTCAATTTGTAGCTTCAATAGTATAATTTCTTCTTCTTGGTCTTTTTCCAATTCTTCCATTTCCTTAAAATCATAGGTTTTGGAAACAAGAGATACTCATCATGTGTGTTGCTCCTTGAGTTCTTTTACTTTCTTAATTCCAACAGCTAATTTGTTTATTGCATTACCAAATGGTTATTCAATTCCTATTAAATGCATAGGTTCAGTTCAATTGCATGATAATTTGCTTCTATCAAAAGTTTTGTATGTTCCTGATTTTCATTTCAATCTTATTTCCATTAATGTTCTTACTAAAAATCATCAATTCTCAGTCAATTTCCTCATCGACTCTTGTATTATCCAGGACCATACTCAAGGCAAAGTGATTGGGATGGGTAGAAGACAAGACAATCTCTATGTTTTTTATTCCTCAAGTTCTCCTAAGTTTTTAGATATTTTGACAAATTGTAATAAGGTTTCTGTCACAAAATGATCTTTGACACTTTTGTTTGGGTCATCCCTTACATGTTAGACTTCATACCTTGAAAAATGAATTGAATATTTCAAATTTTTATGCTAATTTTAATCATTGCTCGATATGTCATTTAGCAAAAACAATGACATTTTCCCTTTACCTTTTCAAATAATTGGTCTAAATCATCATTTTTATTGATTCACTATGATGTTTGGGGTCTTTTTCATACCCCCACTATTGAAGGATATCGTTATTTTTTTACAATTTTCGATGACTGCACTTGTTTACATGAGTCTATCTTTTGCATAAAAAAATTTAAAGTGATAAAAGTCCTTTTTACTTTCTTTTTTTTCTTTTTTCTTTTTTTAATTTTTAACTCAAACTCAGTTTGAAGTCAAAAATAAAATTTGTTTGCTCAAATAATGCACCTAAACTTTCTTTTTCTGATTTCTTTTGTAAAGACCAAGTCATTTCAGTTCATCCTTGTATTGACACATCACAACAAAATTCAATGGTTGAAAGAAAGCATCAACACATCCTTAATGTTGCTAGGACTCTACATTTCCAATCACATATTCCCTTAAGACATTGGGGAGATTGCATACTCACCTCAATTTACCTAATAAATAGAATGTCATCGCCAATCTTGACTAACAAAACACCATTTGAATTACTTTGGAACAAAAAGCCTTCCTGCAATCATCATCGGGAATTTGGTTGTTTGTGTTATGTTTTCACCCTTCTTCGTCATTGCATAAAGTTTTCTTCTCGGTCCATGCAAGCAGTTTTCCTTGGATGTCCTGTTAGATACAAAAGATACAAGTTGTTTGATTTGGCCACTAACACCACATTCATATCCAAAGATGTTGTCTTTTCACAAAGAAAATTTTCCCTTCCAGGCAGTGTCCTAAGATCTTCCTCATTTTGATTTCTTTTTCGATCGAGTTTTACCATCTTTCTCATCTATTGATCCTAACCATTTCCCCATTAATATGGCTCTAAGTCCTAATACAAATTCTAGTCCACCATCTAACTCTAACTCACGTCCTTCAAGTGTCACAAAACCACCTTCTTACCTTAAGGATCACCACTGCTCTTCTATTTCCAATGTCACTTTCTCCACCTATCATCCTTTATCAAATGCCCTCAATTATGAAAAACTAACTCCTAACCATTGGACCTTTGTTCATTCCATATCTTCTCATGTTAAACCAACAACCTATTCTCAGGTAGTTGTAATTCCAAAATGGCAAGAGGCTATGCCAGCTAAGTTATAGGCCTTAGAGGGCAATGACACTTGGACATTGGCTACTTTGCCACCTAATAACATCATGTTGGTTGTAAATGGGTTTATCAAATTAAATACAAAGTAGATGGTACCATAGAGTGTTATAAAGCTCATTTGGTGGTGAAAGGGTATACTCAACAAGCATTGACTATTTTGATACTTTCTCCCTAGTAGATAAGCTTGTCATTGTAAAAATGCTACTTGCCTTAGCTTCCATATATGGCTGGAGTTTAACTCAATTAGATGTCAACAATGCTTTTTTACATGGTAATCTTATTGAAGAAGTATACATGTCTTTGCCACTTGGATTTCACCATGAGGAGAAGCCTTTTTTGCCTGCAAATACTATTTGTAAACTCCATAAATCCCATTATGGACTCAAGCAAGCCTCAAGACAATGGTTTTCCAAATTCTCAAGTGTGCTCATCAGCAAAGGTTTCAAGCAATCTACTATTGATAGTTCTCTTTTTACCATAATAACTTGTAATTCTTTCATGATGCCACTTGTATATGTTCATGATATTGTCATAGCAAGCAACAATCAAAAGGACTTGGTTGAATTGAAACAATTTCTTGATGGATGTTTTAAGCTCAAAGACTTAGGACCCTTAAAATATTTTCTTAGATTAGAAGTTGCTAGATCTCCCAAAGGCATTTCTCTCAGTTAAAGACACTATGCCTTACAACTTCTATCAGACTCAGAGTTACTTGGATGCAAGCTAAGTAAAATTCCAATGGATCCTAACACCAAGCTCTTGCAAGAAGAAGATGACTTACTTGATGACCTTATTGTATATAGAAGAATGATTGGAAAAATGTTATATATCACCATAACAAGACTAGACTTGTCTTATGCTATTGATCGTTTGAGTTAATTTCTTGCCAAACCAAGAATTCCACACTTGCAGGCAGCTCATAGATTACTCCAATATGTAAAGTCCACTATAGGCTAAGGATTATTTTTTCTTCATCATCATCAATTCAATTAAAGGGATTTGCAGATTCTGACTAGGCCTTTTTCCCAAACACTAGAAAATGTATCAACAATTTTTGCATCTTCATTGGAGACTCTTTGGTTTCATGGAAATCAAAGAAACAACAAATTGTATCAAAATCTCCAGTTAAAGCAGAATATCGATCTCTAGCCAATGCAACTTGTGAAATAATGTGACTTTTCTCTTTACTTAAGGGCTTGCACATTCAACATCCACAACTTCACTAGTTATTTTGTAACAACTGAGCTGCTTTATATATTATAACTAATCTTGTTTTTCATGAGCACGCTAAACACATTGAAATTGATTGACATCTAGTAAGAAAGAAAGTACAAGTTGGTCACTCAAAGATGTTGCATGTTTCTTCACAACATCATATTGTAGACTTGCTAGCTAAACCTCTTCATCCAACCTAGTTTGCTTATCTTCTTAGTAAGATGAGAGTTCACAACATTCATTCTCCATCTTGAGAGGGAGTATTAAATTGATTGTTTCTATCTCTAATTTTCTTGTTATAATACGCTAATATTTGAGTTGGAAATTTGTTACAAATTAGTTACAAGTTACAAACCATTACCATGCTCTTGATATATAGCCTTATTGCATCTTCCTCGATTAAGATTAGAAATTGAGAAAGTTCTTCTTGAAGTTCATTTTTTTCTATTATAGGCATTAATTATTCTTAGCATTTAAGTAACTAAGAATTCAAAGATGCATTAATCGAAGTTCATTTTTTTCTATTATAGGCATTAATTATTCTTAGCATTTAAGTAACTAAGAATTCAAAGATGCATTAATCTTTAATTCTTGTATGATTTCCTAAAATATTTTAGTTTAATTGAACATGGAAAGATAACCCTAAAACAAGTATTCTTTCAATATATATTACCAAAAGTTAATTTAAGAATAATGTGATAAGTTTGCATCTTCTAAAGAAAAACCATATAGGAAACATAAAAGTTATGTTTTATTTGGAAAATATGAAGAAAAATTAAATATAATTAAAATTAATTTAAGACATATATATTTGAATTATTTAATATTTATATTAAAAAGAGAAATAAATGAAATGAAATGAAATAAAATTGAATTAGTATATAAAAATAATTTATTCACATTAAATATATCTTTTATCTTTTCTTCGTGTTTTTTCTTTTCTTTTTTATTTTTTTTCCTTGTAATTTCTCTCAAAATTTTTAAGAATCCAACATAAAAAGGAAACACCAATTTCAAAATCTAAATTTTCTCATTATTTTAAAAATTGGAAACTAAGGTTATATCCTTATGATATAATTTATCTTTTTCTATCAATAAAATAACCCAAGTATTAAAGATTACTAATTTTGCATGCAAACCCTAAAAATGTTTTGTTATAAGGAAAATGGAGAAAATGAATTTTTAAAATTTAGAAGAAAAAGATAATTTTGTAATTTATATATATTAAGTGTGGACTTAGTAGATAATAAATCGAATCAATAGATTTAATTCGAATCTTAAAGTAGATCAAGTACATTTAGGGATATCGTGTAAGACTTACTTCCTATTTATTGGTGCTCAAGGGCAGCGGCTAAATGCTTTTTACTTTGTGACCAGGATGACAGCTAAGCGTCCACGTAGCAACATGGCATATCATCTCTCCACTTTCAGGATCTCTAAGGTATAAACCTCACGTACACGGCATCACCTCCTCCAACATCACGTATCTCAATGCGAAACCCACCTCCCTCCACGTGGGCCCTACCGCCCCTACCGTACAACCCAACGTAGGTGCCACGTGCAACTACGATCAGGCATACTTCTCCTATACACCCTTGTTTTGCCATACTCTTCCTATAAAGTTGCCGTCAGGCGACAATATCCACTCAACAGTCCCTCTCTCTCTCCTCTCTATTTCTCTCTGAAAAAAAAACTCAAAAAGCTGTGTCCTGTAACGTTCAAAACCTCATAGATTCCTCGGAAAAGTCTCCACCACCACCTCCGCCATCGTCACCAACACCGCCCCGCCGCCGCCGCCGACGCCACTTGGGATCTAAAGGGCTGAGGGGTGGGGGAAGCTTTATGAGTGAGCATGCTGTGATGAGAAGAAGATGGGCGGAGTGACGTCGTCGATCGCCGCGAAATTCGCCTTCTTTCCGCCGACCCCGGCGTCCTACGTAGTAGTGGCCGACGAATCATGCGGTGGCAGATTGTACATACCGGAGGTGCCCAGGAGGGATGACGTGGACGTGTTGAAGCTCAGGACCAGAAGGGGGAACGAAATCGTGGCCGTACACGTCAAGCATCCCAAGGCGACCGCCACTCTCCTCTATTCTCACGGTAATGCCGCCGATTTGGGTCAGATGTTTGAGCTCTTTGTGGAATTGAGCCTTCGTCTTCGAATCAATCTCATGGGGTAATTTTATTTATTTATCTATTTTCATTATTGTTGGTTTCTTTTAATCAATATAATAATTTTCTATTGGGTTAGCTTTGTGTTCAAAGCTCTAATTGAAGTTCTGCTTCTGGATTATGATTTTTTCTAATTTTATTTCCCTGATTGGGTTGAGGCATTTAATTATGATGTTAATAAAGTTGAGGTTGCTTAATTTTGTGAAATGTTTATACAAGGCAAAAGAGTTCTTTCCTTTTAATTTTGGGAATTTGATGGGTTAAGATGTTGGAGATGCTTTCCATATATACCTCAGAAAGATAAGGATTTGGGTTTTTTCTTTTCTTTCTTCTTTTGCTTTTGTCTGCCTGTTTGTAATGACGTTATTCCATGGCCTTATGATGATCCGGGTCAGTTTGCAATATCAGGGATGAACATTCTGAGTATCATTCTTATTATAACCTGGTAAATGAGAGTAAGCATTAAAGGCTAATCTCGTTTCAGGTATATGCAAAGAAGAGAGAAGATTGGTCTGTCACAGAAAATTATTGTTTCTTAAAGTATAGCCTTTTATTTTTGGACATAGATGTTAGTGAATCTCTGGTTAGCGGACAAACTGATTTTTCTTGCTTTATGGATTGAGGCAATGATTATCAAAACCAGTGAAGGAAAAGGTTGTTAACAGAAGGATTTTCCTTCATGTTAGCTTACTAGCAATTTAAATATTGGTGTTCTTTTGGGGATGTAAGGTTTTCCTTGTCCCACGGGAAGAATGAAATTCAGGTTAAAAAAGTGTTAATGCTGATTAACTGGAAATACTTGTCAAGTGGACTTTGACTGCTACTAATCATTAAGGCTGTCTAACCTTTTGATTATAATGTTAAGATATTTCAGTGTTCTTTATTTTATGAGATGGTATTTCTTCTATTGGATGTGTCTAGCTAGACATCCCAAATTTATTTGTTGTAATCTAATTTCTGTTAAATCATAATCAGAGGGGAAAAGCAATTGTATGTCAAAATGCAAATTTTCCATTTCTAGCATTGCCAATGTGCAGATAAGGTTAATTAGTGTGGTCAGGAAGACTAAGAAACATGTTAAAAAATTAAGATATTTGAGTTTGTTTCCTGAAGAGGATATGATCTACAATCTTTTCTGGTCAAACAATGACTGCTACCTAGGAGATTCCTGCTTATTTATTTATTTGTTTATTTTATATGAAAATTGGAAATAAAACTTCCAGCTTCTTGAAGATTAATGGATAGATTGCTTATATGTCGGAAGTGTAAAGGAATTTGCTAATGACTACACCACAATAGGCATGTGGATCTGCTTAAGTAGTTTCTACAAAGTAAATTCAATTTGTGTACCGAATGTTTGTTGCATGGAGATGCATTCATGTTAGATGAATGTAAAATTCTAGATATTTGAAAAGAATTTTAGATGGGAGATATTGCCTTTCTTTGATATGCAAAAGATTAAATCAATTAAAAGTGCAAGGAAAAAAAAAATGAAGGCACACATAAGTATACATGGTGTATACAAGAACTATAAAAGGCCATATGAAGCAAAGAAAGATGCGCCCAAAAAAAAAAAAAAAAAAAAACCCAAAAAAATCTCTCTCCCAACTTAGAGCTTAGCTAGTTAATGAAGTCTAAAATGGACATAGAGTAATCACCCATATACACTCTTAACTAACTCTAAGAAGTTATACATAAAGGACTGTTTGATTGCTTAATTCACATTGTCAATGTTTTAAAAAGCTTTTCTATTCCTCATGGTCTAAAATAAATATAAAGGAGCTACTCTCCAAGCTTTTTTCTTCTTTTTCCAAATAAAGGATCATGCCAACTCAAAAGAATGTTTCTACCTGAGGACTTTGTTTCCCACTTTATTCCAAATAGGGAATAAATGAGTTGCCTTAAGATGAACACCTTTGTGCAATGGAGAAAGATATGATTACTTGTTTCTTCTTTTTCTTTGCAAAGATAACATCTAATTGGAAACTTCCATCCCTTTCTTTTGAGTTGGTCCAATCTTAAGATCTTTCCCCATGCTGCTTCTTGAACAAGAAAAAACCTCCCTCAATGGAGTATTAGAATTCTTAACTGTGCTCGAAGGGAAAACCTCCATTCTTCCATTAGCTAGAAGAAGAAAATATTGTCCTCTACTTCCCTACTAATAGAAAGAGGAGTAGAGAGATTTAATTGAGAAATTGCTATTTTTTGATCTTAACCACAAAATATTGTCCTCTACTTCTCTACTAATAGTCTAACCTTGCAGTCTCCTAAAGAAAACCTCCCGTTCTTCAAGCTCCCAATCATGGATTTGTCTTAAGAATCAATGGTTCGAGCAGCCCCCCTCCCCTTCCTGCTCCCACATCTCAGCTACCCATGCATCTTTAACAATAATTATAGAAAACAATTTAGGGAAAGGCTCTCTCAATAAAGAGTTGTCACATCACCTAGTCTTCCTCCTTTTGATATATACTCTCTTCTATATAGTAACGTTTTTGAAATTTTTCTTCCACTGCATCCAAACCTTGAGGCGAAACTTTGCTCCTAATTGAAGGCCCAAATAAACATGGGGGAGGGAACTCGCCCAATAGCACAAAATGCCAACTAGCTCTTCCACATTTTGTTAACTCCCCTAGGACCGGGATCAATTCACTTTTCTCTAAATTGATTTTTAAACCCAAGATTGCCTTAAACCGCATGAAAGACAAGGTTAAGTGCTCCAATTGGTCCTTGTTGGCATCACAAAGGATAGGAGTATTATTAACAAACTAAAAATTGGAAATTTTCAATACCACACCTCTTCTCCCATTGACTATTAAACCCTTGATGAAGCCCCCTTCTTTTTCCCTATTTGGAATGCTGGAGAGTTCCTCCATAGTCAACATAAAAAGGTACAGGGAAAGAGGGTTACTTGTCTCAAGTCCCTAGAACTTTGGAAATAACCTAATGGGGTGCCATCAACTAGATAGAGAAGCAAGCTATAGAGATGCATCATTTACTCCATCTAATCCACTTAGATCCAAAATCGCCATAGAAAAACCTAATTGATATGGTCATGTGCTTTTTTGATATCTAACTTACAAACAATCCTATAGATGGAACTCTTCAACCTTGAGTCAATGACTTCATTTGGTATAGGAACTACTTCCAAGATTTGATGACCCTCAACAAATGCATATTGAAAATCTAAAACCACTTTTCCCACCACTCTTTTGAGATCTTTAGCCAAGACATTTTTTAGAAGTTTGTATAGTCCCCTCACTAAGCTAATTTGGTCTGAAGTTTTTTAAATCTTCTGCCACCCTTTCTCTGGTATTAGCACAAGTATGGCATTTAGGCTTCTTTCAAAGGACCCATGCTCATAGAACTCCTTAAAATATCCCATTACATCACTTTTCATGACCCTAACAAAATTGTCAAAAAGCCATGGATACACCATCCAATGCTGGCGCTTTATCTTCACACAAGCAAGGAAGGGCGGCATAAACCTTCTCCTTCAGTAGTCCTAAATCTATTATGTCCAAAGATTCAAAGGCCAACCCTTTGATACTCGGCCTCCACTTTCTTAGTTTTGAAAGAATATTGTGGAAGGCATTAGCCACCCCTTCCATGATATTTGCTTCTTTCAATAGATTCTCCCACTCTTTGGATACAAGAAAATGATGAAGTTTTGAAGCAATTTGATCATCCAAACCTCCACTCTAAGTAAATGGGCCACCAATGAAAGGAAGGTCCTTCAATCGAAACTTCTCTAAGATCTTTGAAAAATGCCTCATTGCTTATGAGAGTTTTGAGCAGTTCCTCCTTTTCATAGTACATCTAACGATTTGAAATCTCCTCCTATACAACAAGGATGATTTTAAAGCTTGTAGCAGCCAACTTTTCTCAAAAATCCTCCTTCCCCTCACTTTGGACCAGCCTATACACCCCAATGAATATACACACAAAATCCTCCTCACAACTTCCGAAATGACAAGAGATTGAGAAATCCTCCTTCTCCATATCAATTAACTCCAACACCCTATTGTCCAAAAAAGGCCAAAATCCCCCCTGCTTGTCCCTTTGCTTTCACAACTTCCAACTCCAAAAACCTGCCCACACCTAGACTCTCCTCTCCTTCTACAATGACATATGTTGAACCTTTTTTTTTTGTAAACGTACAAGATCAACCATCTAAGATCTAATAAGAGATTTTATCGTTTTTCGCTTTTCTATCTCATTGATCCCTTTGACATTCAAAGATAAAATTTGCAACTTCATTAGTCGACCTTTGCTAGTTCCCAACTATTATTCTTGTTCCTCCTACCCTTCCTTGATGCAGAACTATAGTTAATGGAACACTCTAGCTTCCTCAATTCCTTCTCAAATTTGGATCCAACACTTGGTTTTCTTTTTAATTCCCTGACTTAAGGTTTTATCTCCTTTTCTCAGCTCCATTCTCAGAAGGGCTAAATTTTTTCTTCAAACCCTTTTATTGGCATCCCCATGAATTTGCTAAAAGAAACAAGCTTGTTGAAATAGTCCCTAGAGAAGTAGGCCTCCCTATTAGACAAGTGGGGATGCTTTCCCTCTACACCAATTGTCCCCCCCTTTCACTCTCTTTGTTTCTTTGTTTGTGGACACTACCAACATGCCATCATTCAAAACTATATGCAAAGGCCCACTTGTTACGCCATTGAGCACATTGAAAGGCTCACCTCTTGGCTCCCTCTAGCTAGACAAGCAACTGCCCACCTGTTCACTGAATGAGAGCCCATAGAGAGAGAAGAAGGAAAGAAAGCCCAATGCCTTAAGTAAGAAGAAGAAGGAGGGCATGTACTTGGGAAATGGTAGGCTTTGACCAAAAGAGCCTTGTTGCTAAGAGTAGATCTCTTCAAGGGCACCAAAGCAAGAGCTGACTCCTTTGAAGCACAAAGATGGCCATCCCTATCCTTCACTGAAGCGTTTTCGACCATCGAAGGAATGAGCACACCATGCTTTGTAATTCTGTAGTCACACGTATGCTTTATCATTCTCTAGTGAATGTATCACCCATGCAGTGTCCTCTACTAATGGTATAATATGTATTGATTTTTTCTTTCCAGCTGCATTCATTGATTGTAACTTTCCTGTTATCCCTTATTTCTTTTGTATGTTTACACAAA
Source organism: Vitis vinifera (assembly GCF_030704535.1). Taxonomy (NCBI): domain Eukaryota; kingdom Viridiplantae; phylum Streptophyta; class Magnoliopsida; order Vitales; family Vitaceae; genus Vitis; species Vitis vinifera. Next base: position 20,425,430 of record NC_081818.1, read on the forward strand.
TAATAATAATAAAAAATTTCTTTAACATGTTAAAATTTTTATCCCAAAACTATGTAATTGACAAGTCTTTTCAGAAAGCTTTGATTTACTTTATAGTTGAGTTGTTGTTTCATGCATTTGATCTTATAGTCCACCGACATATGGAGATTGAAGTGTGCGTCATGGATTGCTTCATTTGTCTTTGAATGAGGTATTAGGTGTATTTTGATAGTTGGGATTAGTTTTATGCGTTAAAATTCATGAAAGATGTTTTTATTAATTTTACGTGTTTTCTTTTTTATTTTTTATTTTTAATAGTTTTTAAAAAAGATGATATATATTTTTGAAATAGTTATATCAAAGATGATATCTATATATATATATATATATAAATAGTTTCTATTTTGTGAAAGAAGATTTTCTATTTTAATTGGAAGACTTTTTGGAATAGGAAATTTTTTTAAATAAATTGATTTTAGAAACTTTTCAGTCACAAGGAAACCCATAATTTTTTAAAAGTTTATTTAAAATTGAAATGATTTAAATTGGTTGAATTGTATTTAGAAACAAATTTCTTTCGGAAAGAAAATTCCTAGCTAACTTATTATAGGATCATTCATTTTTCAAATTCTTAAAATTAAGAGCTTCAGAGAAGAGAAATAAGAGATTTCTCCTTGCATAAGGTTTCATACTCTATTGTAGGATTTCTGCTTGTTCAAGATCAAGTCCTTATATGGATATCATTCTTTGATTTTGAATCCGTGTCCAAACTCTCATATCCTATAATTTCTTAGGTTCTTGTTAGACGAAGAGTGTGCCTTAGAGGAGTTCGAAGGTGTGCTTTGGGAGACATAAAGTGTACTTCAGTGGGCTTCGGAAGTCCACTTTGATAGACTTTCATAGGGGTTTTTGACTAAAAGGTGAACAAGGGCATAGGTGGCATTTTCATGATTTTGAAACATGGAAGAAGTAAGGTGAGAGTTCAAGGTTACTTCTCGAATTGGTAGCCTCAACACTTGAATTGTTGGTAAAACCTTGCAATTTTGTTTTAACTTTTAGTTTGAGATTTAGCAAGTGAGAGCTTGTGGTTTTTCCCCTTGGTAAAAAACTTTTAAGATTTCCGTGCATATACCATACATCCATTCTTCTTTATTTTTCTTGCAATTTGTGATCGGATTAGTCACTACATGCTTGGTGTAGTTGGATGGATGAATTAATTGGAAAAATTAGAAAGGTTCTAAATTTGGAAACATGGGTCATCCTCCTCTCAGTCTACTTGAGTTACCAACATCTTTTTCATATGGAATAAGCCAAACTTGAACAATAGATATTTGGAGGGTTGGGCTTGATACAAATGATTTCATACCTGTGTTCTACCTGTAAAATATCCAAAACCATTGAGAGAAAAATATTAGGGTTTAGCATGGATACACCGACCTAGCCTGTTGAGGTCCCTACTTGCGACTCAATTTCATTTTTGAGGCATTTATTTCATGAACCAAGAATAGGATTTTTATCAAAACCAAATGAAAAAGGTATCCACTTTTTGTTTTCCATTTTCATTTTTTTCCCTGATAAAAATTTGTTCTCATTGATGTTAGAATACTAGACACTATCCACATCAATAATTACTCTAATGGATGTTTAAATCAAGTTTGAACCTGATTTGTTGCAATCCAAATCCGAAATACTCACACACTTTGTTCTTGCTATTAATTTTATTTTTAATACAAAATTGTAACTCAAAAATTATTGTGTAATGTTTGATACTATCAATTGCATTGTGGTTAAATAAAAAAGATATGATTGAAAATAACAAATTCACGTTAATAATGTTTTATATAAAATTTATTTATTTGTGGTAGGCCTTGCAAAGCATTACTATTTTCCTTTTGTCATTGAATTAATTATTTTGATTAAACTTAATTAATTTAATAGTGTAAAGATGAAGTTTGTCTATATTTCTCTCCTTTGTATTTTTTTCCCCAAGTGGGATTTGACACTTGGTTAGTTTTTAACCTTTTTGTACATCTTTGAAGGATTGCACATACTTGTATTTATCTTTTTAAGATAAATGAAGATGCTTGTTTCTTTTCCAAAAAAAAGAAAAAAAGAAAAAGCAGATGGAGTTTCTCTATCTTTTTTTTTTTTTTTTTTAATAGTGTCAAGAAATCAATTTCCAAATAAAAATAGTTCTTTAAATATTTGAGTCTTTATGTGAATATCATATTTGAAGAACATTGAAAAGGGCTTAGGCCTCATGCCTCTAGAGAGTGAGACACGTTTTGTCACATTTTTTATTCTTTTTTTCTACTTTTTCTGATAAGCAATTGACACCTTGTGTCATTTTTTTTACGGGTAATAAGAATATATATATATATACAAAAAATATGTGAAGTGCCTAAACCAAAGGCACAACAAAGTACACATAATGCATACATGGTCACTTGAAAATATGCAAGAAGAAGAACGAGGAGAGGAACAAAAAACAAACCCCTCTCAGCCTCTCTCGTTATTTTGAACTAATCCAAACTACGAAACCCATCATGGTCAGAAGATAATCATTTATTATTTATAAAAGATAGTTTAATTGCTTGTTCTTTTTGTTTTGAATCTTTAAAGTCTCTTTTGTTTCTTTCCATCCATTGTGTCTAGAACAGACACACAAAAGTGACCCTCCAAGCTTTTTTTTCCAGTTCTTGCCCATGGTGGAACCATGTTAGGTTAATGAATATCTTTATATTTTCGAATGCATCACCCAAACCACACAAAATAGAGAGAAAATCAATTGCCACGGGATACATGCTATAGGCAATGGAGTAGCAAATGATTAGCCAATTCCTCGTCCAATTTACACATATAGGATCTGTTTGGCATACTCCATCCCCTTCTTCTAAGTTGATTGATATCAAAATTTTGCCCCACAATGCCCCCCCAAGCAAAAAAAGTCACCTTTCTAGAATCCAGCGATTCCAAACACAGTTTGCGGGAAATGACTTACTTGTTCCTTGGACTAATGAAAGGAGAGGGATTTGATGGAGAACTTGTCACCCTTGGAATACTTCTACTCCAAACAATCCTCCTCACTCCTAACTAATAAGCAAGCTTGGAGTTTTTAGAGAAAGTCCATCACTCCTTCAAGCTTTCAAGAAAAGTGAGGGCTCTACCAACCACTTTCCCCATACTGCTCCCCAATATCTGCTACCCATGCATCTTTGTTTGTGGCTAAAAACAAAAAGACAAAAAAGATTCTTCGAAAGATGAACCATCACTCCATCCATCTTTCCAACGTTTGTTGCTTCTTCCATTGCCAATAAAGAAGCGAACTTTGCCTTGGATTGAGTCTCATGCTTTTCTGATTGTTTTCCACACACCCATCCCATAACCATTTCTCGCACCATTTGAGAATAGGTTCTCAATAAACATGAACAATGTGACATTTTCCTTGTTAATCATCTTGACTCAACCAAGCCTTTGGTACCTGCTACTTATGGTTACTAAAGACATTTTTGCCATTCTGCCGTAGAATGGCAAGTACCGCATGAAATCATAGGTCATCTCACTCTTAGTAATGACTTTGGCATTCATTTTAGGCATTATGAATGGAATTTATTGTTGCATGGTTTACAATTGGTTCCTATAAGAAGATAACCACCTTATTGAAAATTTTTAGTATATCAAAATGATACCCCCATCTCCCCCCCCTGGAACCATGTCTTTGTGATAGTTGAAAGGCACCTCCAATTAAGAAACACAACCATTACAATAATAAATGAGAGAAAATTTATTTTTGCTAAAATTGTTTAGTAAGGGTTTTGTATTGAAAAAGCTTTATTAGTAACTTGGACTCCGGGGGAGTGAATTATCATGAATAAGTTTATATTCTAGATCTAGTAATTTTTTTTTTCTTAGATTTTATGTTGATATCATGCACCCTACCCCACTAAGAAAGCAATCACCTTTGCAGGAAAAGTAAAAGAATGGACACATGATACGTACGTAGAGACTTGTAAGTATTTCTACCAAAAGGGCAAAACAACAGGTTTTCACATAGCAAATCTCCTCTAAAAGTTAAAAATAAGATACAAGGTGAGGCAGGAGCATTTGAGAATTTTGTTAAGTTCCAACCACCTTAGTGCTATAAAAATAGAATTGTTTTACAATTAGGAATTCACTAGTTTATATAGATTTAGGTTTCATGAACTGATTAGGCTTTTGTTAGTTTTCTGTTTTATATAGGCTTCTATTTTATGTTTTCTTATTAGAATAATTCAATCATGATAAGTGCTGTTTTACTATCATACTGAGGATTAGGATTAACTTTCTTAATACCTAGGACCTAGACAATGATGTGGTTCAACATATTGAAGTTGTGTCTGCTGTAACAGGGTTAGTATTAAATTTGTGATGGAGGTAGCTTGTGTATATCAAAGTGCTCCTATCTCATTTAAAGTTGAGGAACCACCATTTATTTATCCTAATTTATGAGAAGATTCTTATAGAAAAACCTAGTATAGTTACTTCTAGTTAAGCTTCTTAAATGGTCCTTTTTTTACGTTGTTGCTCTTTGTAGGCCAGTTTTGTTGGAGCATTAGAAGATTACAACTTACCATTGCAATCAATTGTATCGGTTAGTTAGATATATGTGTGCTACATGCTAAAATACATATTTCAAGTCCTGGGCTATCAAATAATGTATCACATACTTTATGTGGCAAGAATTATTTTTTCCCTACATATATTCTTAGTCCTTTTTTTATATGCAATTAAGTAGTATGCATTGAAAGATGCCTAACAAAAAGGGGGCGTGAGCCTAGTACATAAGAGGTACATGGCATGCACCAAGGCCTTTGTCAGTCAATTTGGAACTTTGCTTATTTTACATGTGTTTTGCTTAATGACAAACTCTTCAATGAGAGCTTGAGATCTGGAATCCAAGCTGGGTTGCACAGATACAAATTTCCTTACATGAGATTTAGCAATATTCTTAGAGCCATATACAGATTCTTGTAAACAGAATCTGATTTTTATTAGAAATGTTAGAGATGAAATAGAACCATTTTTTATGTTGTTGACAGTTTTATCTCAATGCCTGAGTCTGGTATATATATGATTTTTCCAGGTATGACTATTCTGGCTATGGACAATCAACTGGAAAGGTTAGATGCTCTGCTTCTCCATTTGTAATTTTTCTGTGGGGGAAAAAAGGGTCTCTGCTTATGTTGCCTTCAGCACTTCTCTATTTAATTTAATTAAATAGTCACTCAGCATTGCTTTTATTGCCTTTTTATTTTTCATTTTTACGTTTGGAGGACCTACATTATATGCATTTCTGTTTGCCTAGAATGGAAAACTATGATCTCATAAAAGTATAACTATAGACTTGTATGGACTCTGACATATGAACATTTATTTGCTATGCTCAAAGTTCTATTCTTCTAAGTTTCATCTTCATCCTCCTAAAAGGCAAAAAACCTCAAAATATGACAACAAAAAGATATATTAAGCAAAAGTCATCATTCTTTTTTTATTACAGCATTGCAGTTAGTATTCGTATCATTAGAATAACATATGTTACGCTCAGATAACACCTCACTGATATTCCTTGGCACAATAGTTGCACTTAAGCTTTGATTTTCCATGAACCACATGAGTACTGTGCTTCCACATAAGATCACTTAAGCTTCAATAATCCATGTGTGGCATTAACCACACAAGTGCAGAATTTCACATAAGATCATTTTCAATTTCTTCTTTTGGTCATCCATTTTAGCCATTTAAATATTAATCTGCTGATCTTTTTAAGGGGAAAAAACAATTGAAAAACTTAATTATGTTAATAATGATCAAAATAGTCAGATGTGTTCATAATGTATTAATCATCTACTGTTGATATGTATCATTTTATGTGAAAATATATAAATTGTACCATATCCTATGTATTGCATTGTTTATATAAGTTTTGTACAACTGTGTGATTATTATTAGTGATATGAGCAGTTCAATGTTTCTAAGATTTAACATTAAATATCTAAACTGAAACTGGTAGGCAGTGATTGGCATCCCTCTGAATGACATATCAACTATTTTGCCTCATCAATCTCACCAAGAAAAAGGGATATTGAATTATAAAGGAGCATGAATTTTTGTCTCTGATACTGCTTCTCTTTAGGCTTTTTGTTCCAAGGTTTTTAGGAGATTCCCCCTAATGTGTTACAACTTGATTGGCTAGCAGTGTGTAACTCCAATGGGTCGGTCTAACCTAGAGAGTTTGTTTATTTTTACATTGTATATTCTTGTTTTTGTATTCTTGTAGTTTAGATTTTCTTTGGTGGGAGGATTCCTCATCCTTCTCTTGTACTTCTTTTTTCTATCAATATATCTCTTTGTCGTTTCCTATAATTTTTTATTTTTTATTTTATTTTATTTTATTTTTGTCTTTGATACTGTCGTTTGGGATAATCATTTTATTTTATTATTTTTTTTTCTTGTGTAAACATTTGGAACAATAATCTCATCCCTCAGAAAACTCAATAAGAAACCTAGGGCAGCATTTACTCACTACCTTTTTGCTATACAATGTTGAGTCACTTTGTCTGCCTTTATTTATGGTTACTTGATCTACTTGAATGATTCTCTCCCACATAATTTTAAAAGGTGCAAAAGTCTCCTACAGCTTAGGCACAAGGCACAACACAAGGTGTGGGTTTGAGTGAAGTGAAATCGACCTAGGATGCATATCGATTTTATAACATATGATTCAAAATCTTATCCAATCAATAAAAAACTTAGGATTCAAAATATTTAAAAGAAGCATTCAATAAAAAAGTAATGAAATTGATCTATAAAAAAAATAAAAAAGTAATGAAATTATATACATTTCAATACATAATTAGAAATTTCAAGAATAAAAGTGTTTAAAAAGAAAGAATAAAGTCGACAAGGTGTGCCTCTTCATGAAGGCGCATGTCTGGGCAAGTGATGCGCTATAACTAGGGAGCGGTTGTGCTTTAAGCGTGCCTTTTAGAACTATGCTCTCCCATCCTCAATTCCAATAAGTTCAAGCAAATTGTGAAAGACTTATTTCTTTTTTGATAGATAAGAAGCAATTGTATTGAAAAGCGCCAAAAAAGGTGCACCAAGGTACATATGATGTATACAATGGCTGCCACAAAGAGCCCAAAAAAGGTGGGAAAACAAAAAAATACTCCCTCAAACCGAACCTAACCAATCAATGAAATCAAATATGGACATCGATCCATTGCCTATAAGCAACTTGGACCAAGAATACAAACTACATAGAAATAGGACTTTTAGTTTATGATAAGAGAGGTCCTCATTGTCAAATGATCTTCTATTTCTCTCCTACCAAATTATCCAAAAAAGGCGTAAAGGAGTAGCTCCCTAAACTTTTTTCCACTTCTTCCTCGCAAAAGAGCCATTCCAACCTAACAAGGTGTTTTTGATGGAGGAGTGAATCACCTATGAGATACCAAAAAGAGAGAACAAAAGCTACCACAACTCCCTCGCCTTGCTACAATGCAAAAGAATGTGATAAATTGAATCTTCATGAGTGTGATGAAGAAAACATCTATTGGCCAAAGATCAACCTCTTTGTTGTAATTAATCAAGAGTCAAAGCTTTTTCCTAGGTCATCTCGCAAGCAAAGAAACTCACTTTAAGTGGAGTCCAAGCATTCCACATAATAACAGATGGGAACGATTCAAATCTCCCTTCTTCTAGGCTAGATTAAAGTGACCCTAACAAAGAAAGATTTACTCTTTGCCTCTAACCAACACACCTTGTCTTTTACTGCCTCAACTACCCCCTTAACAAGTAGTTTTGCAAAGAAAGCTCTGCATCCTCAATCTCCCAATTGTTTGGATGCCTAGAGAATCTACGAGTCCACCCACCTCCACCATTAGAGTGAGATCACAAGTCCGCCACCCAAGCCTCCTCATGGTTCAAAGTATTGGCCGACTTGTATCTGCCTTGAACCTTTCTATGTTGAGTCTGATACCCGATATCATCTTCAATACAAACCCAACTAAGAACCGGTTAAACTCGGTTGACTCGGTCGAGATTTTGAGCGGACTTGATTGAAATTACGAGTTGAAGGAGAAGAAGCAATCAAAAAATATATTTTTTTTTCCCTTTCAAATCACACAAAAAGCAACCAAAATTGAGAAATCTCTAAAAAAAAAAAATATGAGAGTTCTCTTCAAAAGAAAAAAACTTTCAAGACCATGACGGTGAAGGAGAAGAGAAGAAGAAAGCTTCATGTCGGTGATGTAGTTGTGCTGATTGTCTGATGAGAAACATCACATTCTTCCATCGATGACGATCTTTGCATTTTGGTGTTGCCTCTCCTTGCTCGATCTCCGTTGTGTTTGCGGTGTTGTTTGGGTGTGCATTGTAGAGAGGCAAAACTGCAAATTGGGTATCTTGTGGTGTGAATAAGTGATGTTTGGGATTGGGAATTGAAGAAAAGGGCTTAATGTATTGTTTTATATAAAAATGATTTATTATTTCGGATGTTCATATATTTGCATCAATTTACTTTATATGCCAATGATATTTGGAATTGATTTGAAAATTATTATTTTATATATTAAATATGGTATGAATGACTTTAATTTAGGTAATGTACTATTTTACATGGTAATGTTATTATATAAGGTGTATTATTTTATATGCTAATTTATTGTTAATAATTTATGAAATCATTTCGTTTATTATTATGTTAATATATTTTTAAGTTGATTAATTTCTTAATTCATTTAATTATATTAAAATAATTTTTATAATTTTTTGAACTTCTTAAGTATCTTATTTTGCTTATCATCCGATATCGAACCGAGATGCCGATACCAATGTGCCTTGGAACCCTCCAAGTTGATGACCAATACCGTGATTTTGAAATATGAGTCTCCTTGGAAGTAGCTAAGGCAAATAAAGAAGGAAAAAAAATACTTAAGATTCATTGCCATGCCATTTATCCTTCCAAAACTTTACTCTTCTCCCATTGCCCACCGAGAAGGAAATCCTGCAATTAACTTGTCTCCCACAAATTTCTTATAACCTTCCATAACCCAACACCATAACCCTCGTTTACTTCCTTCGAACACCAACCCCTTCAACTTCCCCATGCTTACCACTTATAATTTGTCAAATGCCTATTTCTTGAGGTTTCCTTAGTGCAGTGCTGCTGAAATTGCACGTTCTGTTGAGGCTTACATGGGTGCATGCTCATGCTTCAAGCTTGCCAGACACCAAATGTGCATACACGTACATAAACAGATGCACGCATCATAGAGTGGGAGAGAAAGAAGAAATAGAAGGGGGTGGGATGGGGAAAAGGCTGGGGCTTACATTTTGAACCTTGTGATGCATGTGCACACACTGAGAAGCAGTACAATGCTTAGAAATTGGAATGAGTATTGATCTAGAAAAATATTTATTTTGCAAGATCACATTGATGTGGTGCAGCACAATATTATGATATAGTCATTTTTGTGTCATCTATCTTTTAGCTCATGCTGGACTGCAAAATCATTCATCATGCTCTCTGGTTCATGAATAGGTCTTCTAACTGGAACTGTTTCAATCCATGGTTTAAGATTTCAAACCCATCACCATTTAGTAGGTTTATATTTTAGTTGAATTGGAAATAGAACTTCATACCAGATTGGAATCTGATGATACTTCATAGAAGATAATGTAATTGTTTATAAAAATTATAATTTTTGAAAAGATTTTGGATAATGCTTCTTAAGTATTGAAAATTTCGAAAGGCCTAAGAAAATAGTGAATGTTTTGACTTCACGTGCCGTGCATCAGAAGCAACTACCTTATGGTTTTTTACGAATCTTAGAAAAAAATGAGTATGCACACATGTATAGATGATATACATGCTCTTTATCTATGTCCCAAAATCTCTTTATTATTATTTTTCAGAGAAACTCTTTATTTTCCCATTCTCATTTGCCAGTTTTGCTCCTGTTTGTGTTTGTGTCTATTGTTTTCTTTTTTCTTTTAACCTAATGGAACACAAATAACTATAATAATAATAATGATGATGATGATGATGGTAATAGTAATATCACTCCTAGAATCATTCGTACCCCTATAAATTCTAAATTTCTTTGGAAAATCTGATTTTTTCAGATACTTGAATTCCATATTGTTTGTTGCTTTATCCACTTGGGTGAGTAAAGAAAATTTTACGGTGCAAAGGTTGTGGGTTCAGGCTGTATGGCATGTCAAGAGTGAGGCATGCTAACACACAGAAAATTCACTGTTGTTTCCAACATCTGGCTATGTAACACATAACTTTTATCATACTTATCTTCCTACCTTCATTCTTATTTCATGCAGCAGATTGCATTAACATAATTATCATTTGAAACTATAAATTATTTTAGCATATAGAATCATATGATCATGCATTGCTTCCTTGAAATCTTTAATTTTGCTATCAAAATAAATAAATAAAAAAGAACAGAAAAGAAAAATCTTTCTACATTGCGCTTTTGTTTGGTCAGTGAGGATGATGCTTGGCCACATGCTTCGTAACCAAAACATACCTGGTCTAAGTGCATAACTAGGATTGTTGGATGACTTTGGATTTGGATGCACGGATATCTCTTAGTCCAATAAATAAGATGTATCATGGAACATTAATAATCAGGAATTTATACTGGGTTCTCATTAGGTAGAATATTTCACCAGTGAACTCTTTTATTGTCTAGAAGAATCCTATACTTGGAGGCCTTGTATACCACCCATAAACTATCGTTGTGCCTCCTACTTTTCTTAGGTGCCTTTAATGAATTTCTTTCTTGTTTGCCTATCAAAAGAGAGAAAAAAAAAAGATTGCTGTACTTGGGATGAACTTTGACATGTTTAGTTGCTTAGGGATATAATCATTTCTATTATGTACCATTTGCACATAATATAACATTCATCCATCCCTTTTTCTTTGGAACAGCCATCAGAATGTAATACATATGCAGACATTGATGCAGTATATAAATGCCTTAAGGAGCAGTACGGGGTTAAAGATGAGCAATTAATATTATATGGTCAGTCTGTTGGTAGTGGTCCTACAATTGATCTTGCTTCACGTGTATCAAACTTGAGAGGTGTGGTCTTACATAGCCCAATTTTGTCTGGGTTGAGGGTCTTGTACCCTGTCAAACGGACATACTGGTTTGATATTTACAAGGTATTTCCATCATACTATCGTGGCTAGATTAGTCAGATAGTGGAGTCATATTTTTATTTTTATTTTTAATTCTTTTCTCTTTACTTTTGTTTTTATTTTTTATGGGTGATTGGGGCTCACTTCTTTGCTTTGTTCTTTTCAGAATATTGACAAAATTGGTATGGTGAGATGTCCTGTTCTTGTAATTCATGTAAGTATTGCTTGTTGTTTTCATTCAATCTCTCCTTTTTGGTTTCATTTCAAATTTGTTTTTTGTATTCCCCTCATTCTTATTCTATGACTATATGCATTGTCAGATATGGGATTACTGTTACTTGGCATGGAAATTCTTTCTTAACTTGAGATATCATTGATAGCAGCTTTGCTACTATAAATTGGGAAAGAAATTATATTTGTTGAGATAATCATATTTGAACTTTCATCTATCAAAAAGAAAAGGAAAAAACAAAAAGAAGGCTTTCAGTTTTCATGTGTTTCCTATATCAATAACTTCAAAGACAAGCCCCTTTGCTTCAGAAGGATAAAAAATGAAAAAAGTTGGTCACTTGTAACAGGTTAAGATGCACTCTATTGTATTATTCCAAAATTTATGTGACCGTATGTTTTGCTTTCCATAGTGGTGGATCACAGCAGAAAGTAGTTAAACTCCAATTCAGAGAGTTTTCTTTGAAGCAAATTCAGTGATAAAGCTAGTATTTTATCTTCAGGGGACGGCTGATGAAGTTGTTGATTGTTCCCATGGGAAGCAGCTTTGGGAGCTTTGCCAGGAAAAGTATGAACCATTATGGTTAAGTGGAGGTGGACATTGCAATCTTGAGCTTTATCCAGAATTCATTAAACATCTGAAAAAATTTGTGCTGACTATTGGCAAATCGAAGGCGGCCACAAATGGTTCTAAAAAAACAGCAGTAGACTCTGACAGTCAGAGCAAGACATCTGAAAGTGGAACTTCAGATGCGTTTGAATTGAGCACTGACCTTCCAGAAGCATCTAGAAACAGTTTAGATAGTCGACTTGAGAAGTCAAAGAAGACGAACAAGCCTGAAAAATCTCGGATGAGCACTGACCATGTTGACAGGTTTAGGAGAAGAAAAGGCTTAGTCTGGTGACTCCTACACGAAGAGTGTTCTAAATAAGTTTTTGTGCTAATAACCACTTGAGAAGGTATTTATTCTTTGCTTGTGCTCCTGTATGATGCATCAACTCTAAACAACAAGTGTTGTCAAATTGAGTGTGACTCTTCATATGAAATGTTCCAAGTCATGTGTATTGCTCAGAGGATAAATTGATAATGGGAAGGAGCTTGCATCTGTATTTCTTCTGTAAAATTAATAGTTTTGAACATGGAATATCTTGCAGTTCCATCAATCATGTTACTTCAAATTTGTTGGTTCAATCCTTCGATGTTTCTTGCATTCTGTGATGGAAAACATCAGACAAATCCATGAGATCTTTACATCAATGGCCTCTATTGGTTGTGAAGTCCTTCTCCGGTTCTGTAAAATCCTACTTTTTCTTTAATTTTAGCTAGTGAAGTAGATATAATCATTTTTAATCACTTTAGAAGATATTATCCATATTACCCAGGCACTTAAATCTGATTTGGTTAATTGTCACTCAAGCTGTATTCAGGCGATAAGATTTTCACCTTGCTTCCAGTCATTGGTTGTTTTTGTCTGTTTCTAGTTCATCTTTTTAACTTTATTTATTCAAAGTCCTCCAATTTTAGTTTTATTATGATTTATTTTACTATGGGTGCATTAAAAAATGTGCTATTTGTTTAGATGTATTTTTATTTTTCAAAACAAAAATAGTGAATAAGTTATTTTTTAATTATATAGATATTTTTATTTTTAATCTTAAAAAATGTAAAGAATAATGTTGTAAATTTTTTTAAAAATAATCCAATTATTTTTAAATTGAGTTACAAAATATGTTTTTAAAATAAAGAATATTCATTCGTAGAACCCCAAGTTCACTTGGGGATGTTAAAGAGCATCAAAGCAAGTATATTTGATTGGAAAACTGGTCTGGTTAACCAGGACTAGGGATGGCAATATGGCGGGTTTGGGATAGGTTGTTCTCATTCCTTTCACATCCAATTTATTGAAAATAATTCCCATCCCCGTCTCATTTAAAAAATAAAACGGGGTGGGATGGGTATGATAAATTCTCATACTCGTCCCGTCTTGTTCTGTTTAACTTTTTTTGAATTTTAATTTTTTTTAAAAAATTATTTTTAAAATTTTTAGTTATATTAAAATAAATATATTTTATAAATAATTAAATTATTATATTTTTTATAATTTATTTTATTAAAAATATTTTATTATTATCTATATATTAAAAATAGTAAAATAAAAATTAAATTAAATTAATTTTAAAAATTAATTTTATATATAATGAAGGCAGGATGGGGTAGGATAAGACAATACCCAAACCAGCCCCGAGTTTTAAAAAAATTTTCAAACCCATTTATTAAAATTGAATCCCCTCCCATTCCCATTGTCATCCTTACTCGGACGGCACTAGCCTGCTGTTGTGGACGGCACTAGCCTGCTGTTGTGGAAGAAGATGCCGTTTAGGTTTTGCTAAACCTCACGTACACGAATGCACACGAATTTTCCTCATAATCTTATTTTATCCTCCCAGTCTTGCCTTCTAGCAACGACCCGAGTCGTTGAAAGCGGAATGGAAGAAGTTTGGTAAATGTCAGTGTCCACCCAAAATCAAAACAAAATTGTGTATTTTTTTTACCTAGTCAGCTAGTTTGACCATGATCGGCATTGAATGGAATAGATAAGGTTTATCTCCTTCCTCTTTTGAACCACCCCAAATTTACATCTGTCTCTCCGAAAATGCCTCCCAATTTCTTCCCAGCTTATTCTGTTTTCTTGATGATCATGCTGATCCCTGTTCCGAGGGTTGTGTGCGAGGACAATCAACAATTCGTCAGCTGCGGCGCACAGTATGAGTGCGGGAATATGGTTATTAGTTATCCTTTCTGGGGAGGGAGTCGCCCTCCTTACTGTGGCCATCCAGGGTTCGAGCTGACTTGTGATGGTGAAGCCCCGGAGTTTACAATGAAGGAGGCGAGTTACCGAATCCTGGATATCAATAACTCATTCCATACTCTCACCGTTGCTAGGGCGGATTACTGGGATAGTTACTGCCCTCCTACATATGTTAACACCACTCTGAATGAATCCATTTTTAGTTATAATGCCACCTATACAGACGTGACCCTCTACTATGATTGTCCCCAACTTACTATCGCGCCTTCCAACCAGTTCAATTGCACCAATATCACTGGTTACTATACAACACTGGATCTTAACCTTAGCGTAAGCCCCGGGAGTTGCGGTGTGTATGTGACGGTTCCCATTTTTCAGTCAGCAGCTACCGCTATAGTGAGCGGTGGAGGTACACTGACTCTTCTTACAGAAGCTCTTAAGGGTGGTTTCGGGTTGGAGTGGAATGCCAGTAATAGTTTGTGTACAGAATGTGTTGAATCCGGTGGGCAGTGCGGCTATACCTCCAACCAATTCACATGCTATTGTCGGAATGGGTATCCTCTCTCCAGTTGCCAAACCACAAGATCAGGTATGTATAGAAACAACTTCATCAGATATATAGCTTTCGTCTCACAAACATGCATGCTACCGTTCATTCACCGATCTCTTAATCTGTGTTTGGTTTCCAAAAATTTTAGGCAAAATACAAGGAGAAAAGACTAGAAGGGAAGAAAAATAAAACATAATAGATTTTAAATTAATAAATTAATTTGTTACTTCAAAACCTTTATACTTATTTAACTCATATATAAAGATAAATTAAATAATTTAAATTTTAATTATATTTGATTTTTTATTTTATAGTAATATCAAACATGGTAAAATGATTTTCCTTACACGTTGGGTTTTATTATAAAAGAAAATAAAATATAATTAATATTAATTAAAAACTTATATAATTTTAAATTATTTGTTATTTATATAAAAAAATTAAAATAAGTTAAATAAGTTTGAAATAGTGTACAAAATCATTGAGTTTAAATTTATTTTTAAATTTTTTTTCTTTTTACTTTCTCTTTAGTCCCTCATTCCCTCGAATTTTCAAGAGCCAAACTATTTTTTTTTATTTTTTTTTTCTTTTTACTTTTTCTCTTTATTCCCCATTCCCTCAAAATTTTCAAGATCCACACATTAGCAAGAAATTTGCATAGTTAAATAGATTAGAAGTTAAGTCTTTATCACTTTCCTCCTTATAATTGTGTTATTTGTAGGCACCTTAGATGCAGGTTGATTTTGTTTTGATAGGGATGATAGTTTTGTTAGTTTCTCGGGTGTCCCACCCCACCCCACCTCTAGTAGGATGGGTATGAGAAAGCGATAATCAGGGATGAGATGAATTTGACAAGAATTTCGAAACCTAAATCAAGTTTAGAGCAAGTATGGGTTTTATACTATTCTACCTCACCTTGCCCCCAAATATGAATTTACAGAATTACCCTTCATATATTAGAAAATTCCCAAAATATCGATCATATAAATATTGTATCTTTAGAAATTTGCCCCTCTCCCCACATAGCTCCTCTCCTATTTTTTGCTTGGATCTATCATTTTTTTGCCCTAATCTTAGGTCACATGGGAGAATGTGAAAGGCCTATAGGACTAGCAGAGGAGGCATCTATAAAAGTTCCCTTAGAAAAGCATCCTATTGAAGCACCCCAATAGTGAGTTGTTGCTTGTGGTAGCGAGATCGATGGTATTTTAGCTATTGTACAATGAAGATGTTGACATCAATGGGAATTACCACTTCAGAGCATCTAAGAAGGTGATGAGTTGCAAGATCGATTTGTGGGAGCCTCAATGGTAGATGATGGAGGATCTTTGGGATTTGTAAGCAATGTAGAGAGAAAATGTGTTGATGATGTGATTAAGAATATGTCCTCTTTTAAGTTTGGTTGGGTAATGCTTGTGATTAATTTAGGAGATGTAAAGTTGTTGGTGAAGGAGGATTGGAGGGTTTGGATCCTGCCATTAGCAAGGTTATAGAATAGTAGATCTTGGAAAGTAAAGGCAATTTTCTTGCTTTTCCATTGATTTGGTTGGTTTCCGCGAGACCAAAGGCTCAGTTTGGTTGTTGGAAGAGGACATGAAAGGGAAATGCTAATTGAAAAAGGCTCTCTTTCTTTAGTATTTCAATGGAGAAATATCGATCCGACGATATTTCGGGATTTATCGCAAGAAATCGCCGATTTTTTTTCCCGATATATTGTATGGTCAATGCGGGTCAAACGAAAGTGCGCTACTGTGCCCTCCCATTTGCTTGCTGCCGAGAGGATTTGAACCCCAAACCAAGAGGTTTGGGGTTCACCCGCGTACCACTTGGGCTAACTTGAATTATATGCAACAAATATATATATACTTAAACTCATTATATAAAAAAAATATAAGAATATTTTAAAGAGCAAATTATTTATAATTATTTTATAATTAAATGCAAAGTCTTTTAATTAATTACCAAAAATATAAAAATTATATAATTTTCTTCATAATGTTTTTAATATCATTAATAATTAATTAAATATTAAAAAATTATATATATATCATTATTTATTTTATATTGTTTAATACAATTGAATTAAATGGATCATATTTTAATACTAATATATATTTTAAAATTAGACATATTATAATCAAATATCATAATATTAGGTGTAATTTAATAATAAATGTACACTTATAAAATTCATATTTTTATCGATGCATATGATATTATTAAATCGTGTTATACATATATCAAAATTTTTAATAAAATAACTTTAAAATGTCTATTATACTTCTAATTATATTATTATGAGGTTTTCCTAACATTTTTATGAGTTTTTAATAATTTTAAGCTTACCGATATTTTTTTCCAAAATATCCGCCGATATATCCGTAAAATCGAAGTACCGATATATCCGTGATTACTGATATTTTCATCATTGGTTGGTACTTACAACCTTTGAACATTTGCATACCCATGTGTTCTAGGACTTCCTTAATGGAACCTTTTTGTTTATTTATTTTGTAGAAGCATGCAAATAAGAAAAATAAGAAAATAAATAATGAAGCAATCATAAAAGCATATAAGATTTAACAAGGTTTGTTATATGCTTATGTCCATAGAGAAAGAGGATCAATTTGCAATACTCAAGTGAGTAGTTACAATTTTGAAGCACTAAATTACCAACAAATTGGAATATTAATTAAAACAAAATTGCTAAAATATAAACAAGATTTAATGTCTTAACAGTTATAACTTACTATAAGTTCTGTTTAATGTGTAACCATAACATTAATTTTCTTTGATAGTTATAATCATAACTCTTTTTTTTTTGTTTGCATATCAAGGTTGTCATTTCTATTGAATCCATATGCTATATGCAATACACTCCTCTCCTTTCAGTATGATCCTTCCCAGTTTAGTTGCAGTTTTCCTTCTACAAGATCTCAAATATTTTGGAAAACTTTTTATAGCACAAGTTCTCCTTCTTGAAATCGCCTTTCTTGTAACTTTTGGTTATATGATGATGTTATTCCTTGCTGATAGTCTTCAACTTTTAAAGTAGTTGCTTTGCTCTTCAAGTAAGTCTAGATCTAGTTCCAAGGTCATCGGGGTTTGCTAATCGTCAAGCATTAGTGTACCCAATTGGTATTATAGCTTCGGGCCCATAAGCTAGTGCGAATGGAGTCTCCCATGTGGCTGATCTTGTTTGGTCCTGCAGCATGCCCATAGGACAATCGACAACATGTTTCCTTTGGCTTAACCTTTTCTTAAGATAGTTCAACAAGGTCTAATTGGTGGCTTCTTCTTGGCTATTGCCTTGCGGGTGTAGGGGAATACCTTAGAGGTCGACTATTTTAAGGTCATTGCAAAATTTTTTGAATTCTTTGAAATTAAACTAGGCGTCATGGTTAATTATGAGGATTCGAGGTTTATTGAATAGAAATACTATATTTTGCCATACAAATCTCCATACATCCCCCTTTTTTGTTTTTGAATATGCCTTTGCTTCCTCCCACTTGGTGTAATATAGTAGGTAGCTACAAGAACAAATCCTTTTCATTAAACCGCAACAAGTAGGGGTCCAATCATGTCTAGCCCCCATTGAGTGAATGGTCAAGGTACACTAAATTGATGAAGGTCCTAATTCATCTTCACTTCAATTAGAACCTTCATTAATTTCTTATAGGATGTATATTTCTTCAAAAGCTTATGTTTTTTTTGAAATAAGAATGGCAAACATTTAGTGCCTTTTGAATACAATTTTGGTTTTATTAATTTAAAAAATCAATGAATTTTCAGTTGTAATTTTTTTAAAAGTACTTGAAGATATAAAACATGTTTACTAATTCATTTTTTTTTTGTTAAAAAAAAAAAACACATTTGATAGTTATATGGCAACAAGTAGAAAACAATCATTTTTCTATTTTAAAATTTGTTTACAAAAATGGTAATAAAATTTTTTGATGACTTTATTATTATTATTATTATTTTAAAAATTTGTTCTATCAAAATTTGAAAACAAGAGGTAAAAATGGGTCACCAAACATGTTTCCAAATTTTGTTTTTACATATTTTAATTAAAAAAAGATTTGAAAAATAAAAGTGAAGCCAAATATACCCTTGTTGGTCAATTTCAATTTTACGATGGTTTTATGCTTAAAATTCAGAAAACAATATTTCATTGTACTTGAAATGGTTCAATTTTTAGGAAATTTAATGTAATTTTCAATGCTTTTATACGATTTTCTATGTAATTTTCATTTTTTTAAAATTTAATTGCGAGAGTTGAAAATACCTCATTTTCACTATCAAAGAGGTCCTAAATCTTACCATGTCTAGGTGATGGCCTATCTGTTCTGTTGTTAGTAACATCCTCTAGTTTGGTTTCTTTACAATTTTAAGTTGTATAGAACTCATTTTCATTTTAAGTGTGACTAATTTTATGTTTGTTTTACATGATCAGGCTCAAATGTGCTGAGAAAGATTATTATAGGTAATATATAATTTTGAAGTTCTAAATTTGGAAAATTAATATCTCCATACTTGTTTTTACGTTTAAGTAATAGTATGAATTCTTTGAACACAGGCATTGTTGCAGGTGTGGCTACGCTCATATTAGTTCTTGCAATGCTTGGTTGCCTTAGAATAATAAAATGCCCATTGGCGTGCAAGACATTGGTCTTCTGGAAGAAGGAATCAGAGGATGATGAAAATGTGGAAGCATTTATAAGGAACTATGGATCATTGGCTCCAAAGAGATACAATTATTCAGATGTTAAGAAAATGACCAACTCATTCACAAGTAAATTAGGTGAAGGAGGATTTGGTTGCGTGTACAAAGGAAAGCTCCCTGATGGTCGCATGATGGCAGTGAAACTTTTGAGTAAGTCAAAGGGTAATGGACAAGACTTTATTAATGAAGTTGCAAGCATCAGTAGAACTTCTCATGTTAATATAGTCACTTTTATGGGATTTTGTTTTGAGAGGAGTAGAAGAGCTCTGATTTATGAATTCATGCCCAATGGATCTCTTGATAAGTTCATCTATAATAGAGGATCCTCTAATGAAAGCCTGAACTTGGAATGGAAGACCATGTACCAAATTGCAGTCGGCATTGCTCGAGGACTAGAATACTTATACCGAGGTTGCAACACAAGGATTTTGCATTTTGACATAAAACCTCACAACATTCTTCTAGACCAAAACTTCATCCCAAAAATTTCTGATTTTGGCCTTGCTAAGCTATGCCAGAAGACAGAAAGCATGGTGTCAATGACGCACGCACGGGGCACCACTGGATACATAGCTCCCGAGGTATTCTGTAGAAACTTTGGAGGAGTCTCTCATAAATCCGATGTCTACAGCTATGGAATGTTGGTTCTTGAAATGGTTGGAGGGAGAAAGAATATTGATGTGCAAGTTTTCCAACTTGGATTTATAAGCAGCTTCAGCCAGGCAAGGATCTTACAGTACTTCGTAGTATCACCAATGAAGAGGAGGAAGAAACAGCGAGGAAGATGGTTTTAGTGAGCCTGTGGTGCATTCAGCCCAATCCATCTGACCGACCATCGATTGATAAGGTGGTAGAGATGTTGGAAGGAAGCTCTCATCTCTTAGAGATTCCCCCAAATCCTTTTATGTTTTCTACTCAAAACACACCACAGTCCACAGTGTCAACTTAGAAAGAGATCGTTAACATTATTGTTAAAAAAAAAAAAAAAAGAATATGATTTTTCCCTGCTGGAGAGAGAGGAGCAATGCCCACCATGAGAAACAAATTCAAATATCTCAACTGAAGCCCAACTCCAAAGATTAGGTCGTGCATATCTTTGTAACAACTTTACAAGACCTTCATCTCAAATCATCTGTTGCAGAGAATCCTAAAGAAGACACAATGCTACAGCGAAAAGGTAACTGAGATTTGCTAATTACTTTTTCTCATTAGTCTCTTTATGGTATCAAACCATCTTTAACTCACATGAGTATTGTTCTTCCTATGTTAATTATTCAAGTATCCATATATTGAGGAAATCTCAAAATTTCTTATTGTCTATCTAAAACTATGTCATCCAACTATTTATTGTGTCTATCGGTAAATGAAAGTTAAGATTTAGTTGGTTTCATCACAGGAGGAACTCCATCACATGTGAGTGAGTTAGATAGAGATTATCAAGATATGTGGCATTATGGACATGTACAGATAGACTAGTTAATGCCTGGATCACTTCTCTTTCTGAAGAAGCTCTAAAATCCAATTTTGGCCTTGCTACTTGCTATGCTGTGTTGAAGGCTTTCTCAAATACCTACAATCTGGATTCTGAAGCATACTACACTTAACTCTTACATAATTGAGTTCAAGTCCACACTTAACTCTTACATAATTGAGTTCAAGTCCACACGTAACTTAATGCCATTGGCAAACCAGTACATGCCTGTTAAGAATCAGGTTTTCTGGCTCCTGAATGGACTTGGACAACAATTTGAATATTTTTTCACAGCTATGCTTAAGGTTCCTGTTCCATCTTACAATGCCTTTATACTACAATGCCATGAATCATATATAACAAATCTCAAAGTTTCTAAGCATGTGAATCATGCACTTGCCTTTGTTGGTTGGTTATCGTTCAAACTGCAAGAATTGACAAAAGGTCAAGTTTCAATCCAATTCTAGGCCTTCCTCTAACCATCATACATCATAATTTCCCGTTAACCCTAAAGCGTACAATTCCTAGTTCCTCGACTCTACTCCTATCTGCTATAATATTTGCAAATTAAAAAGAAAGGTCATGACGCTTTGGAGGCTTGGCATCATTTTGACCAAAGTTTTTAGGATTATTATTATAATTATTATTATTTGGCATGGAAGATTAAGCCATTCTTGGCCCAAATTAAGTTCAAAATTTTTCTGCCACACCAAAAATTTGTCTCAAGTAATAAAAAGTTGTTGGAACTATATAAGAGCTATGCCTTGAGCAAAAGCTCCAAACTTCCTTTCTTTCCATCCAATAATAAAGTAGGCATTCCAATTGCCAAGATTCATTGTGATCTCTAGGGTCCAAATCTCATTTATTATGTTGATGTGCAAGTCTAATTACCTTATGAGTTAACAAAATAAGAATATTTTTAAAGCTCAATTGAAGAAGTTGGTTCATGTCACTATCCTCTAAACAAGAAGTCAAAAGAAGAAATTATGGAAATCAACATTTTCAACAACCATATATTTTCTTGGGAAACTTCATTGAAAAACTATACCTATTTGACTAGTAAGATGAACTGAAAATAATTTCATGTCCTTCCTCTTTTGAATGACCCCAATTCTATACCTATCTGTCTCCCCCAAAATGCATTCCAATTTCTTTCTACCATGTTCTACTTTGTTGATGATCATAATAGTCCATGTTCCTAGTGCTTGGTGTCAAAATTATGACCAATATATCAACTGCGGCAAGACTGTTGTAGTGAGCTAATATGTCAAATATTGGTTATCCTTTCTGGGGCGGGAGCAGGCCAACGTACTGCAGCCACCCAGGGCTTGATCTAAATTGTGATGGCTACACCCCGGAGTTCAGAATGATGGGCGTGAGTTACCGGGTCCTTGATATCAATAATTCGTTCAATACTCTCACAGTTGCTAGGGTGGATTACTGGAACAGTACTTGTCCCATTGAGTATCTTAACACCACTCTGAATCGCACCCTCTTCAATTATAACACAACATATCCAAACCTTTGTACTATGGTTGCCCTGCAAGCAATCTTTCCACTTCTAGCCAATTTATTTGAAGTTGCACAAGTGGTGGTAGGGTCGTTGGTTACTATGTGACTAGGGACCTCAGCAATATGTACAACTGTTTTTTATATATTCGTTTGATTGATTTCATTATTATTATTATTATTTTAATTGTATGATTTCTAATTTAAAATTTTTATTTTTGCATGAGGCTTTGGTGGCTATGCATATATGCAATGATTTGGCAATATTGATTTTTTTTTTTTAATAAGGGAAGGTGAGGTTGCACTACAAGAATGAAAATGGATCAAAACCAAAGTGTGTCCATAGGGAGTGAAGATAAATGCTATAGATGCAGCCATATGCAAGAGTATGACTATAAATTTTGACTGCAACTTAATTTGGACCACAACAAAAGGTGCATAGTCACGACTAAGGGGGCTGCTACTATAAGGTGGGTTATGGTTGGGGCCTTTGCTTGGCTGCTACCATAAGGTGAAACATGGATAGGGCCTTTTTTTGGCCGCTACTATAGGCCCTAAAGTTGATGGTGCTTTCTCTTGGCCTCTACTATAGGTCTTGCTATGGATATGAGAACTGCTAAAACTTGGTGAGAAAAATGAAAGATGAATTGATTGATATCCAATACACCTGGAGGCTAAATTATCATCACATGTTATGATTAAAAAAAAAAAAAAAAGGAAGTTAGATGTAGTAATAGAGAAATTTTTAGATGTTCCCAAGGAACAAAACAGTTCAGAATTGGGTATCAGCACTCCACACACATCAATGATCATGTACACTGTAATAAGATGGTCATATTGTTGCCCACATCGGAAGAACAACAACTATTTCTAAGATTCCTTGTTTTAGTCTAATCAAAAGCTTCTCCCACGATGATCAACCAGTCCTCATTCCTTGTTGCTTCTTCAAAAGGCTTTTGCATCTAAACCTTGCCAAAAGGCCTTGTAACAACATTTACAAAGTATTTTTACTTAAGCCTGCATGTATCAGGATAATAAACTATGTACACCATGGTTTGTAATCAACAGAAGCCATAATGCAATAAGTTAAAGAACTGACATAGAACAAAATTTACAAGAATTGATAGAAGTTCCAAAATTTTATAGATAACCAGGGAAACTTTTTCATAAATAAGATTATGGGAGAATACAAATTAAGCAATTAAAGGGCATACCTAGGCTGCAAAAGAGAAGCCACTGGGCAGCCGTGTACAAGTAAGATCACTAAGATATCCATGTAACTCACATCCAATGTCCATCAAAACAGGGTCCCCATCTTTGACCTATATATATAAATTATTTAATTGTTTATAAAAATGGATCCTCTGTAATAAATGTAATTACAGATGAAAAAAGTGTATCAACATACAATACAAATGAACTTACCTTCTGATCATTTCAAGAAATAGGCATTCTTGATCGTTTTGCCGCAAACTTCTGCATTCCTGATCATTCTGTCACAAAGTTCTACATTCCTGATCCAAAGTCAACTACGTCAACAAACTATTTATTGGTCATCCTGACAATGCAGTACTCTTACTATAATTAAACAAACACTTCCTAGAACAATGAATATAAATCTATTATAAATCTGTTATATACTCATTGAAATTCCCTGATTTTTTCACATAAGTTTCTTATACACAATATTGATATCCATGCTAGCTCATAACCTTTCAATATTTATCATTGAAATTCAACAGTACCTATTTCCGGGATGCAGTGATTTAAGCATTAACTGAAAATACGTCAATGATACAAGTAGGAACACTCCTTTATGACATGCAACTGCAAGTACCCTAAGGTCATATTAGCCTAAGCAAGAAGTGTCATCAAGTATTAGACAGCTGAAAACTAATCCAAGAAAAAAAAATTATATATATCTTAGTCTAATAGATTATAAATTTAGAAAAATTATTACATACTATAGGGAAAGAAAAAAATACAGCAGGGAAAAAAAAAAGGACAAAAAAAAAAAGGAGCAGATTACAAACAAGAGCGTTATGGAGGTGCAGGCGGAGAAAAGACCCCCTCCAGCAGGTACTACCCTCTATTTAAATTTTGATGGTTAAGGACGATTATAACCTAGGATAGCTAATGGTTGGTGACAAAATGCTGGGGGAAAACCAAATTTTAGGGTTGACTATAGGAATCTTATTTGCTATTCTGTTTTATGTATCAAGGTTCATAGTAAATCATATTAAGATGCAAATTTGGAGAAAAACAAACACAAACTTATACAAAAGGCACCATATGAAATCAGAAATTTACTTAATTGCATCAAGCAAAGAAATGCAATTGTGAAGAAGCAGTCTGTCCACTTCTCTCTTGGACTCAACTTCATCTTTCACTGCTACTCTCAAAATCCCAATCACCAGTCCAACACAAGAAATGAATCAGCGACTGGCTTACAGTAGAACTCAAGTAATTACAATATCAATCTTCCAGTATCATCTGCACACAATAGCCAAAATATTCAATCATAAAATTTTGATTCAACAAAACATCTCTATCAAAATCCCATCAACATAGCCTATACGTATTAATCTTGTTAATAAGAATCTTTTAATGAATATTAGTTGAGTATTATATTTTAATACTTTTAATGAATTAAAGTTTACAAACATTTACTTTTCATTTGGAAGAACCCACCAATGAAATTTTTTTTACTATAAAACATTTTTCTTCCATAGTCCATCCATAAAACATTTTTCTTTTATAGTCCATCCAAACAAGAAATAACTGGAAATATGAAACCAGCACTAACATCGGCAGACAATAAAATTTTTGAAAACTTAAATATAAAAAGTAGTTTTTTCGGCTTATCCTTTGAGTGTTTTATATATTATACATAATGTAAAAATTTTCAAAATATCATCCATATTTTCAATTATAGCTTAAAATAATATTAAAAAATAATTAAATTTACTTTTAATTTGTCCTAAGAAATAATATATTTTATAATAAATTTTTAAGAAACTGTTTTTCATTGCATGTGTTTTCTAAGTTAGAAAAATGTTTTCATGAATTGTTTTAAAACATGGCCTAAACTTTCCATATTTCTTTGCTTCCTATGAATTAAGCATGTATCTGCAAATTCTGAAGAGATGGTTAATCACTTTTACTAGGCAAATTGTCTTTTAGATCCTAAAAAATTTGGAAAAAAATGCAACAAAAAATAGAAGGAAAAGTAAATTATTTTTATATACTACTTCATATTCATTTCAATAATTTTAATCCTATATATAAAGACTAAATAATTAAAAAATATTTAATTTTTTAATGAATTTTAATTATATTTTATTTTGTATATTCTTGATAATTAAAATCAAACATAGAAAGTTATTTTTTTTAAAATTTTTATTTTCTTCTCTTAACATAACCTTAAAAGTAAGACAAGTATTACATGGGCTTGGACAAGAATTTATGGCTACGTTTAGTTCCTAGAAAACCCCAAAGAAATGAAAAACATACTAATGAAAATGATTTTTTCATGTTTAGTTTAACTAGGAAAAATATGAAAGAAAAATTATTTTCTCATGCTTAGTTTAACTAGGAAAAATATGTAAGAAAATACTGAAGTTGTGACAATGCTAAACAAAGCTAATTTGAATAAAAATAGTGGACACAATTTTATTAACAAACAAAATTATATTTATTAGAACCATCCAACCCAACCTGTTCCATTGTAAAGGTGGACACAATCCACATCATGTTAAATTATATTCCTATGTTGCACTCTCAAGAGGAAAAAAAAAAGAATCAAATTTCTCTCATCAAATATCGGCGTCTCTAGGATCCCAGGGTTCACTGTCTCAACCTCAAAATGACTAGAAGAATCACCCCCATCTAAACAACCGTTACAGCTCCTATGCTGAGCTTCCTGCTAACCTTCAGACAAAGCTCTAATTCAGCTTTGTTAGCAGAACTACTTCCAACAAGCATAAAGAGTGAAATAACATTGAATTGTACAACACTCTGATCTGGCATCCTGCTATATCATATTAAATAATTTTCATGGAACCTCCTTGAACTTCTAGACATAGAAGCCAGCAGGAAGCAAAATAGATCACTCTCTTGCATAGACCCTTCCTCTTAAATACTCTCTCTCACTCTCTCCCTCCCCTCTCCTCTCACTTTCTAAACCAACCTGAATGAGGTCACACCAACCATGTCCCTTTAGAATTTACTTTCATCGTCTCTCTCCAAGGCAGTGAATGTGGTCATCATCATCCTCCTTCCTCTTACAGTGTACACAGAGCTTGGAACAGAGCTTTGAAAAGCCTTCTTGTGGGTTCCATTAGTATTCCCCTTTCTACGCACAACTAACCAAGAGAAACTTTAGTAAGGGGCTTTAGCCTTCCAAACAGAGCTTGGAAGAAAAACTTGGGAGAGAGCAAACAACTACCACTCAACATACCAAATCTTCTAAACCTCTGAAGTCAAGGAGAGATAAAAATTCCTTGAGGATCTGAAGAAGGGAAGCAAGTTCATCAGCCCCCAATTATTGAGTTGGAAATAAATATCCCAGGAAAAGAAAAGGACATAATTGAGAAAGAAAATGGAAACTCGTTTGAGGGTAGAAATTCAGGACTTCTCCACACAGACTCTGGATCATCTCGGACAATGAATCTGGTGTGGAAATGAAACTCTTGAAATCCTAACAGATGGCTTCCAACATCCCTCATTCCCTCCTTTTTCATTGTTATAAGGGATAGAACTAGAACTCCCCTGTCACATACCGATCCCTTGCCAGTTAAGACAGGTCTGAAGGGCTTTTTCAAGGTCTAGAGTTAGTTTACCTCATTGCAGGAATAACACCTCCCAGTATTAGAATCAAGTAAGAGAATGCAGTAGATTTTCACCATAAAATAAAATAAAAAAACATGTCAAATAAATTCCAGATGAAAAAAAAAAAAATTTCAATAATTTTTTTTCATCTAACCAAAACATAGAATGGTTAAGGAAATACCTATTGAAGGTGAACGTAATCTGAGCAGCAATCAAGGCCCCAGAAATAACTCCTGCAACAGATTGTTATAGAAAATCAAATTTCATTTTTCACTAGATATTAAAAATTTCGGGAAAGAGGTTTGGGGGAAAAGACTTAGTTCGTAAGGTTATTCATTACTGATCTCCGACATGCAATTCTGATCTGAGTGTGGCAAAGAGTTCGGTGAGCGAGCTGGTCGTTGATCACCAGCAATCTAGTTGGAGACTCAATTCCTAGGGTTTTATGGCTTTGGGAGCAGAGTTCAACGACCATTACCAGCAACGATTATCAACATTGAGGGCTTAGAAGAGTGAATCAAAGAAAAATGTTGTTCAAAGATTCTCACTAGTGGGTTCTCGGTGGTCCAAAGTGAGGATCGAAATGGCTCTCAGTAGGTTCTTACCAGTCGAAAGAGGCAGTGGTTGATATGGTGGGTATATGGGTGCGGGCTCTATTGGGCCATATATGGTAGCGGTCCATTCCTTCTCCCAGCTATAATACCTACTATAGCAGCAGTCCATTTCTTCTCTCAGCTATAAGAGATTTTGTGGCAGCACTTATTCCCTCCCCCAACTATAATGTTGCTTTGATAGTGGATTTTGTTGGCCCCAACTAAAACCGCGGTGTCTCCATTTTCTTGTAGTGTTATGACTGATGGTCTCCAAAAAGCCCGCGGCCGCGGCCCGCTTTAGGCCCGGCCCGGCCCAAGCCCTTCCCGAGCCCGTTTTATGGGCGGGCCGGGCCGCGGGCCTAAATTTAGGCCCGCTCTTAGGCCCGCCCCTTTAAAAAAAAAACTACAAAAATAAAAAGTATTAAAAAAAATATTCATTTCAAAATTTTATTCATTGAATGTATAATTACATTTAAAAATGTGGGAAAAATTTACATCACTACAAAATAAATACATCCCAACTAGGTTGACACCTTTTTATTTGTTAATCATCTGTATTTTTCAACCACAAAAAATAAAAATAAAAATATAATATACATTTAGTCATTATTTTCTGGCGGTAATGGCGAACTATCATGCATCCATGAAGATCTTGATAATTTTAAAGATTCCATATCGGCAAGCATCTCTGTTTCTCGAATGGAATCGTACATCCTTTTATCTGCTATTTCCCAATCTTTCACACATATCCCTGCTTCAATAACATCTGGCGCTAAGTTGCATCGTTTTTTACTAACTACTCTTCCACCTGCACTAAAAGCAGCTTCTGATGCAACTGTACTCACAAGAACTGTTAGTACATCACGAGTAATTATAGAAAGCACAGGATATTTGTGTTGATGTGATTTCCACCATATTAAAATATCAAAATCTTCTTGATCTTCAAATGAAATTATATCAGTATTAAGATATTTATCTAAATCAGATGTATTATTTGGAGAACTATTTGTTGTCTTTTTTCGACTTTTCAACATTTCTAGAGCTCCTTTATAAAAAGATGAGGAGTTTGTAGATGTAGGTGGTAATTTAATACTATTAATATTATTACCATATTTTTCTTTATAATAGTTATATAAATTATGTAATAATGAATTTATTTCATTTTTAATTTCTTCAATTTTTATTTGGTCATTAAAATAAATAATTGTTAACCATTCATCCAAAGCTTCAAATTTCAATCTAGGGTCCACAATTAAAGCAATATAAAAAATTAAAGGTATTTCCCCCCAATATTTTCTAAATTTTTCTATCATTGCAAATATTGTATCATTAAATATTTCAAAACTTAAATATTTTTGAAGTACAATAAAAATATTAGTTATTTGCATAATAACTCGATTTGAAGTTGGATAATATACACCACAAAAAATGTTTGTTGAAGTATCAAAAATTTCAAAAAGATCTCTTAAAAGATCTGCAATATGCCAATCATAATCACTTAATGCATAAATATCTGCTTCACAATCATTGTTAAGTAATTGTATTTCATATAATTTGACTACTTTTCTATATTTTGTAATATTTTGTAAAAGTTTATATGTGGAATTCCATCTAATGGCCATATCCAAATTTATATTTTTTCTTTTCATATTTAACATTTTGCAACAATCAAAAAATAATTCATGTTTTGCTTGAGAACTATTAATACTATATGCAATGCCTCTAATTTTTTCCAATGTATCATCAACATTTTTTAATCCATCCTTTACAATTAAATTTAAAATATGTGCACAACAACGCACATGAAATATTTTAGCATGATCTTCTTTTACTTGCCAATATCGTTTTAGTCTATGTATTGCTGTATCATTATTAGCAGCATTATCTAATGTTATTGTCAATATTTTATCACGAATGCCTAAATCTATAATTTCATCATTTATTAAAGATGCTATATTTTTACCACTATGTGGAGCATTTATTAATTTAAATTAAATTATTCTTTTATTTAATTTCCATTCATTATCAATGTAGTGAGCAGTTATACATAAAAAACCAGTGTGAGTTAAAGATGTCCAAATATCAGATGTTAAACAAATATTTCCTTCAAAAATTGCAAAAAAAATTTTTAAAATTTCTTTTTGTGTATAAAATTTTTTCATAATATCTCTTTTAACTGTATTTCCAGACCAACCTTTAAATTGAGGATTAATACCTCGTTGAATTGTTCCTACAAAATCATGAGTTTCCATCATGTTGAAAGGTTGTTCTGCTCTTATTATATAATCAATCATTTCTTCACGACAGTTAGATTCATCATAAGAAAATGTTTTTAAATTTCCACTTTCATTTTTACCTAATTGCATATAATTTCTAATATCTACATTATTTTTAGTTTTGCAATTTTCGTGATGTCTTTTTAAATGACTTGTGCCTGCATTTGAGCCACCAGTAAGAAATTTATTACAAATTTTACATTTTGCTTTGATTTCTTTTTTATTATTTTCTAAAATTATTTCTATTCTATCAAAAAAATTCCATATATTTGAAGTAAATTTTTTGTTTGATGATATTTCATCACATGGACTAGATGAAGAAGCACTTGTCATATTATAATTATTGATAAAATATTATGCCAAAAATAATAAAGTAATAAATATAAAAAAAAATATAACAAAAAAATAAGGTAGTAGGGGTGAAGTATGTTACTCAATTAGAGAACCGATGCAGAAATTCCTAGCAAATTTGAACTCTTGGAGCCACCAATGCTTGTTTTGTACCACCAACAATATTGTATAATTTGAGGGAAAAATAAAAGAATTTGAAATATTGTAGAATGTGAGAGAAATAGAGAGAATTTGATGAAAAAATGAAAAGGAAGAACATGTATTTATAGGAAGGTTTTTTTTAAAAAAAAAAAAAAAAAAAAAAAAATTGGCCATGTGACCGTTGGAGGCTTAGCCCCAACGGTCACATGACTCACATGGGCAGCTGGCTGGAGCTCCAACGGTCACATGACCGTTGGAGCCTTTATTTTTTTTTAAAAAAAATAATATACTTTATTTTTATATATATATAATTAACTCAATTATTAAGCACAAAAGGAATGTAGCTCAATTGGTTAGAGCCTTGATATGAAAACATGAGGGGAGGGGTTCGAATCCCCCCCTCTCCCTTCCTTTCTTTAAAAGCCATTTTGGCTTATTTAAAAAAGCCCACGGCCCGGCCCGGCCAGCCCGCTCCCTAGCCCGCCAGCCCGCTAGCCCGCGGGCTCATAGGCCGGGCCGCGGGCCTAACATTTTTCCGTGGCCCGGCCTGGCCCAGCACGAGCTGGGCCGCGGGCCTCCTATTTACGGCCCGGCCCGGCCTGGCCCGCCCGTTGGAGACCCTTAGTTATGACATTCATGTCATTAGAAAGTTCCGATTGGAGTGAGATTCTTGTGAAGACTGCTACCACCTTTTTTTTTTGGGAAGGAGAAGATTCTTTTAGGGAGTCCATAACTGCATGTCCAGAAAAAAGAAAAAAAAAAGAGAAAAAGGGAAGATGATAGTGGGATATTATTTTTTGGGAAAGGATATTCATGCATGAGGGAGTTTTAAGGAGAAAAGACTTTCTTTAGGAGTCCACAGGCTGCCACTTATCATAGGAGGATTAGGAAGACATCTTTGAAAGTTTAAAAAAGGCTAGGATTCTTAAGAAAAAGAGGACTTTTAGTCTATGATAAGAGAGGTCCTTATTGTCAAATGATCATGTGTTTCTCTCCTACCAAATTATCCAAAAAAGGCATAAAGGAGTAGCTCCCTAAAGTTTTTTCCACTTTTTTCTCGTAAAAGAGTCATTCCAACCTAACAAAGTGTTTTTGATGGAGGAGTGAATCACCTTTGAGATACAAAAAGAGAGAACAAAAGCTACCACAACTACCTCGCCTTGCTACAATGCAGAAGAATGTGATAAATTGAATCTTCATGAGTGTGATGAAGAAAACATCTATTGGCCAAAGACCCACATCTTTGTTGTAATTAATCAAGAGTCAAAGCTTTTCCCTAGGTCGCCTCGCAAGCAAAGAAGCTCAACTTAGGTGGAATCCAAGCATTCCACATAATAACATATGGGAACGATTCAAATCTCCCTTCTGCTAGGCTAGAGTAAAGTGACCCTAATAGAGAAAGATCCACTCTTTGCCTCTAACCAACACACCTTGTCTTCTGCTGCCTTAACTACCCCCTTAACAAGTAGTTTTGAAAAGAAGTGCTTTGCATCCTCAATCTCCCAGTTGTTTGGATGCCTAGAGAATCTATGAGTCCACACACCTCCACCATTAGAGTGAGACCACAAGTCCGCCATCCAAGCCTCCTCATGGTTCAAAGTATCGGCCGACTCGTATCGGCCTCGGACCTTTCTGCGTCGAGTTTGATACCCGATATCATCTTCAATACAAACCCAACTAAGAACCAGTTAAACTCGGTTGGCTCGGTTGAGATTTTGAGTGGACTTGATCGAAATTACGAGTTGAATCATTTAAGATCAAAATATTCTCATATCAAACCAAAAAAATATTTTTTTTCCTTTTCAAATTACACAAAAAGCAACCAAAATTGAGAAATCTCTAAAAAAAAAAATGAGAGTTCTCTTCAAAAGAAATTTTTTTTCAAGACCCATGACGGTGAAGGAGAAGAAGAAGAAGAAGAAAGCTTTGTGTTGGTGATGCAGTTGTGCTGACTGGCCAATGAGAAACATCACATTCTTCCATTGATGACGATCTTTGCATGTTGGCGTTGCCTCTCTTTGCCCGATCTCCGTTGTGTTTGCGGTGTTGTTTGGGTGTGCATTGTAGAGAGGCAAAACTTCAAATTGGGTATCTCGTGGTGTGAATAAGTGATGTTTGGGATTGTGAATTGAAGAAAAAGGCTTAATGTATTGTTTTATATAAAAATGATTTATTATTTCAAATGTTCATATATTTGCATCAATTTACTTTATATCCCAACGGTATTTGGAATTGGGAATTTGAAAATTATTATTTCATATATTAAATATGGTATGAATGACTTTAATTTAGGTAATGTACTATTTTACATGGTAATGGTATTATATAAGGTGTATTATTTTATATGCTAATCTATTGTTAATAATTTATGAAATCATTTCATTTATTATTATGTTAATATATTTTTAAGTTGATTAGTTTCTTAATTCATTTAATTATATTAAAATAATTTTTATAATTTTTTGAACTTCTTAAATATCTTATTTTGCTTATCATTCGATATCGAACCAAGATGCCGATACCAATGTGCCTCAGAACCCTTCAAGTTGATGACCGATACCGCGATTTTGAACTATGAGCCTCCTTTAAAGTAGTTAATGCAAATAAAGAAGGAAAAGAAATACTTAAAGGTTCGTCGCCACACCATTTATCCTTCCAAAACCTTACCCTTCTCTCATTGTCCACCGAGAAAGAAATCCTACAATTAACTTGTCTCATGCAAATTTCTTATAACCTTCCATAAGCCAAGATCATAACCCTCGTTTACTTCCTTAGAACACCAACCCCTTCAACTTCCCAATGCTTATTGTTACACCCCTGAATATCACTCCAAATTTTTCACAAGTGTGCGGTGCTAAGGACCCTTCCTTAACCAACCTTCCTTTCCAGCTTTTAGAAAAACAGAGTAAAAGCAAAGTAACAGGGACACAAACGATCATAGGAAACCTATCCCAACTTGTATTATTTCACTCTACAAGAAAAAAAATTGTTTTCCCTTGAGTCATAGTACAATGCTTACACCTCTAAGCATTTAGAGAACCATATCCCAATCTCTCATCTCTGTTCTCTTAAGGATGCAGGAGCCCTTTTAAAAGACCTAGCCTGTAGTTACATTTTGAATTTCCAAATTCAAAACTTGGAGCCAATCTGGTGGTTATGCAACTAGCCAAAACTGCCCATAATTGCCTTGCATAACCACCCACCACCCAGATAGTGGCCTATTCGTGAACCACCCACTTGCACCAGTCATCAGCACCTCAGCCAACTGCAAGTCAATTGGCTGCTTGACTTGATCACTTGCTGTCCCAGCTAGCTGCACTAGTTAGTTACCATCTCCTCAAGCCTTTCTCACCAAGCTGCTGGAGAGTTCCCTTAATAAGCTACTTCCTTCCCCGTAAGGTGCCTCTTGTGATCAGGTGCCTACCAACGTGTCTTTGATAAAGGCCTTTTGAACCAGGCAGCATGCACCAACCAACTGACTAGGTGTCTAGTGCATTAGTGTGCCTTCCCCACACTAATGTGTGAGCCCATGCCATGTCTAGGTGCCCATGGCTTAGGCGTGTTGCTTACTTCCATTGTTAGGTCCAACTCCATAGCAACGAGCCATGGCATTGCGCCCATGGATGATCCCTCTTGGTGCACAGGGCATTGCACCCCTGTGCTGTGTGTAGGCATCATGGGTGCGAATCAGCTGCTGTCTAGTGCCCCATTAGGCCATAACATTCTGCCCATGCCTTCCTTAGTTGGCTCACCGCACAAGGTTTAGGCGTCCTCGTGCCTGCACGGGGAGAAAGTAGGCTATACCAAGCCCCGTGCCGTTGTGGCCACGGGGTGCACACCACACATGTTGTGGAGCCCATGTGTGCATGCTCGAGTCCCGTCCATGTGTCCTAGGCATGCCCAAGGTCGTGCCATGGTGCCCCCTTGGTGAAGTTAAGGTTTTCCCTTGGTGTTCCCTTCTTTGAGTCACCTACCTCCCTCTTAAAGAGCAATACAGGTCGTTTTCATTGTTTTTGGAGGAGACATCAATATGCCTGAGGAGACATAATGGAATATTAAATAAATATAAATTAAATTCCAAAAATAGCTCTCAACCTTCATCTGCACCACATAAGCCTGGTGCGCGCGTGGTGCATATCTAGCCTACTCACGGTGCGCACGTGGTGCACGTCTGCCTCGCTCGCGGTTCGTGTCTAGCTCGCACATGGCCTCCTCACTTAGCCCCTGGAGTTTGAACCACCAAACCTCCAAACCTTCCTTGTTTTCTCCGTCTAGGCTCTCATGGGTGGAAGGCCTACCTATGAGGCATTTTCCTCTATAATTAAGTCAAGTGGCTAAGGGGTTGAGAAACCCACCCCCGCTTACTAAAGTCGATGCTCTCGTCGACTTAGTCTGCCAGTATGCTTAGACCGCCTTCTCAAATTGCCACAAGGTAACATCTCTCTCCCATGTAGCTTCTACTTCTCAAGTCCCCTTTCACTGAACCAAGAAATCAGTTCGCCGGTTCTTTTTGCTATGTCCCATAGTTCTATGATCCAAGATCTTCTCTATCTCTCGATCAAATTGCTTCATGACCAAGGGAGGGGCCCTCTTTGTTTGCATCTTCTCTGTATCCAGATCCTCATGGTAAGGTTTCAAAAAACTAACATGGAAAGTTGGGTAAAGCTTGAGCCTCTCAGGCAGCTTCAGCATGTAGGCCACCTACCCAACCCGTTTTATCACCTTAAATGGTCCATCATACTTAGGAATTAGACTCCTCTGTCTAGTATTGCTACTGATTTTCTTCCATATTTGAGGAGTCAATTTCAGGAGGACCTTGTCCCCAACCTGAAATTCCAAGGGTCTGCGATCATGATTTGCATACTTCTTCATCCGTTTAGCTGTCTTCTCTAGACTATCCCAGGCTTTATCAAACATCTCCTGTCGGGATTGAGCCATCTTGTATGCTATAGAACTATTTTCTCCTGCTTTTTGCTTAGCCACCCTCCAAAGGCACTCGTGGCTGCACCCCAATAGCCAGCTCAAAGGGACTCATCCCTGTTGTTGAGCTCCTCTGCAGATTATAGCACAACTGGGCAGTATCCAACAAATCCACCCAATTTTTTTGTGTTGCTGTCACATAGTGCATGAGGTATTCCTTCAGCAAGGCATTGATCCTCTCTGTCTGCCCATCAGTCTGAGGGTGGTTGGCTGTAGAAAACTTCAACTCTGAACCCAAGAGTTTGAACAGCTCAACCCAAAATCGGCCTGTGAACCGTGCATCCCGATCACTGACTATGTCCCTAGGCAACCTAAAGTGCTTGACAACATTATTGAAAAACAACTTAGCCGCTTTTTCCTCAGGGCAAGCATCAGAGGCAGGTATAAACACAACATACTTAGAGAATCTATCTACAACAACAAAGATAGATTTAAAGTCACGAACCTTTGGAAATCCAGTGATAAAATCCATGGAAATGCTCTCCCAAGGTCTTGTTGGAATGGGGAGGGGCTGCAGCAACCCTGTAGCCTTCTTCCTCTTGGTCTTGTCCATCTGACAAACTGGCAGGATTTCACATATGCCTAGACATCCTCACCCATCTTAGGCCAGTAATAGGATCTGACTAGTAGTGTTAGAGTCCTCTCTTCACTGGGATGGTCTGCCCACTTCGCATCATGAGTTTCCCGTAGTAATTCATTTCTTAGGCCGCCTGCAATAACATACCATCTTTCTCATTTTGCCACAAGGAGGTCTCCCTCTAGCCAATACCTCCTGATCACACCCTCCTTAACTTGCTACTTTAGCCTGCCATATGCAGCATCCTGCTCTGCAGCTTGCTTGATTTTCTCATTGAAGTTAGAGATGACTTCTGAGAGGGTCATGATGTAGGTAATCACCTTTTTCCTACTCAAGGCATCAACCACAGTGTTATGTCTTCCTGGTCGATGCAGCCATTCAAATTGGAAGTCGGCCAGGAACTCCTACCATCGTGCCTGTCTGGGATTCAACTTCTTCTGAGTTTTGAAAAAGATGTTGACCACATTGTCAGTAACCACTGTAAAAATGCTTCCCAATAAGTAGTGCCTCCATTGTTGTAGGCAGTGAACCACAACTGTTATCTCCTTCTCATGAGTGGAGTACCTCTGCTCAGCATTGTTCAGCTTCCTACTTTCAAATGCCATAAAGTGCCCTTCTTGCACCAAAAGTCCACCCAAGGCTCTATCTGAGGCATCCGTTTGGACTTCAAAGGGCAAGTCCAAGTCTGGAAAACGCATCACAGGCTTAGTGGAGATGACTTCCTTCAAGTCTTCAAAGGCCATCTGACACTGCATGCTCCAATCTCACTGGTTGTCCTTCTTCAACAGGTCAGTAAGGGGAGACACCATCTTTGAATACCCTTTAATGAACCTTCTATATTAATTGGCCAAGCCAAGGAAGGACCGCGACTCAGTCACTTTGCTAGGGACTGGCCACTCCATAATAGCCTGCACCTTGCTCTTATCCATCCTGATCAAGCTTGCATTGATCTTATGTCCCAGAAATGTGATCTCTTCTTGAACAAACTCACATTTCTCTAGCTTTACATAAAGCTTGTTCTCCCTCAATCTCTGGAACACCAATCTCAAATGTTTCTCATGTTCAATTAAAGTCTTACTGTAAACCACAATATCATCTAGATACACTACCACAAATGCATCTAAATAGTCAAACAAAACATCATTCATCAAATTGTAGAATGTAGCAAGGGCTTTAGTCAATCCAAAAGGCATTACCAGAAACTCCTATGATCCATATCGAGTTACACAGGTGGTCTTCTCCTCATCTACTACTGCAATTCTCACTTGCCAGTAGCCTAATCTTAGGTCCAACTTGGTGAAGTATGAGACTTTTGACAATCTGTCAAACAACTCGACAACTAAGGGGATCGGGTACTTGTTCTTGATGGTCACCTTGTTGAGAGCTTTATAATCCACACACATGCGGAGATAGCCATCATGCTTTTTTTGGAACAGCACTGGTGTACCATATGGGGCCCTTGAGGACTGGATCAAGCATGCATCCAACAATTCCTTCAATTGCTTACGTAACTCCAATAACTCTACAAGAGACATCTTGTAAGCGGCTTGAGTCGGGGCCTTTGTTCCAGGCAGCAGTTCAATCTTGTGGTCAATAGGTTACCGGGGTGGCAATTCCTTGGGGAGTTTTGTAGGCATTACATCTTTGAACTCCTTAAGGATTTTGACCACTGAATCAGGGACTTCCATATACTGTCCCTCCTTGATCTCGATCAAGGCTGCAACATATGTCTCCTGACCTCTCTTCAATCCCTTCTTCAACTGGATAGTAGACAACATCTTAGGCTGTCCCTTACCACCATTCTTTTCCCTCAAGGCCTTCACGAAACAAGGCTGCTTTTCTTCCAACACCATTAGTCCACCAAGATGTGGGATCAAGACCGCCTTAGCCCTTAAGAGGAAATCTACATCGAGAATCAATTCAAAGTCATCCAAGGGCACACAAAGTAGGCTGCATGTGCCCTTCTAGTCACCAATTTGCATGGGAACGTTCTTGGCTACACCTTGGATTTTTGGGTTTTGCTATTGACTGCCTTGATCTGATTGGTACCCTCTTCCAACTTCAATACCAACCTGGTTGCTTCTTTGGTGGCGACGAAGTTGTGAGTGGCACCACTGTCCACCAAGGCCTTCACCTGCACACCATTTACAATTGCATGAACATGCATTAAGGACTTCTAGACTGGGGTCTCACCATTAGTCACGTTCAGGAGTTGTAGTGGGTTGACTCTAGGAGGGGTCTCTGAGTCAGATTCTTCCTTGTCATCTGTAGTCACAAGGGTTGAAAGTTTATCTCTTTTGGGACAGTCTTTGACTCAATGAGGGCCATTGCAGATGAAGCATCCTGCCATTCGGGTGGTCTGCTGCACAAACTTTGTGGTCTTCTCCACTAGTTTTCCCACTGCAGCAACCTTCTTGTTCTGTTTCTTCCACTCGGACTTCTTAGAAGTCTTGCCCTCAGCCTTAGCCTTCTTGCCTCCTTCTAACTTGGGTCTCTGCATGATGGAGATGACACCACCCATCTTGTAGTCCACCAGGCAATTTGCTGTAGCTATGATAGTAGGGAGATCACGAACCCCTTGCCTTCTAAGTTCCGTCTGAGCCCACCATTGCAATCCAGACATGAAGTTGAAGAACTTGTCCTTCTCTGACATGTTCTTTATGTCTAACATCAAGGAATTGAATTCCTTGACGTAGTCCCTCACAGATATGGTGTGTCTGAGCCTTTTCAACTCTTCCCTGCCCACCCAAGCAGTGTTGGTGGAGAGGAACTGATCTTTCAATTCCTTCTTCAAAGTCTCCTAAGTGGTGATTTGGGGCCTTTCAGACTCTGCATCGTCTTCCATCCTAGTCCGCCACCATAGTTTGGCATCACTAGTCAGATACATACTGGTGATGGATACTTTCTCGCCATCAGGAATGTGAGCAGCCTTGAAGAACTGCTCCATGTCCCACAAGAAGTTCTCCAACTCCTTCGCGTTCCTGTTACCGTTGAAGCTTTTAGGCTATGGGGCTCGGACTTTGGGAGGGGCTTCAGGGCCTGAAGATGATCCCTGCAACACAGCCTTCTTGAGGACTACAATGTCCTCTCCATAAGACTGTAGGGCTCCCTTGAAGTCATTCATCAAGGACTGCACCTCTGATTTCAACCCAGTAAATTTCTCCTCAAAGAAATTATCACGGGTCTCCAATAGACTCCTCTACACTTGAATTTCTCCCATGGTGTGTTCTGCCCACGAAGCCACAGTGCCATCCTCATGTGGCCATTCTCTCAATGGTTCTTCCATCCGAGTCATCTTTTTCCGCAGTGCATCCATTGCACTACCACCAGTGTGGACCCGCATTTTTCACGTGCGCCCCCACTCGATCGGCGAGACTCGCTTTTTATTTGTGAAAAATTAATTTTTAGAAAAGTCGGAGTCGCCACTTATTTTATTTTTATTTTAAAGGGAAAATAAAACAAGAAATAAAACCCTAAAAAAATGACTCCACAATTTTTGGAAAAGCGTGTCTTTGAAAAACCCGAGTTTAGGTCCGGGGATCAGATTACTTATTGGGAAGGTACCTCTAGGAGGTAGCACCCCTCTAAGCCCTACAAAGGTCTCTATTGACTAAGTTAAGGGAAGTGTGGCCATTAATCGGTTAATTATAGGTACCTAAGTAGGCTAGGTGATTTTACATATTGCATGCCTAACAAGAAAACAAACCACAAGATAGGGTCGAAATGCGTACCTGAACGGCTTCTCAAGCGCTATCATGAAACATAAGAGATTAGTTTGGAGATATATCACACAAAGTGTTTTATCCAAGCATATCAAGCATATATCAAAACATCCAAGAATCACATCATGTATGGGTATAGTCATCAGTAACATATGTGTCAATAGAATTCTCAAAAATAGGTGTGAAGGAGCATACCTGGATAGCAAGCTAAAATGCCTCTATGGGAAACAAGATTGCTTAATGATAGGTGCATAATAATCTCACGTATCTCAAAGAGAAAGCACAATTAATCAAATATCAAACAAAAAATATTGAAGAAAATATCATGGATGTCGGGCCCCCACCAAAGCCCTAATTGATTTTGCATGAATTGATTCTATGAATCCCATTGTTTGGGATTATGAAGTTTATTCATGCTTGTTTTAAAACAAGAAAATCACAAAATCAGAAAATCAAGAAAATCATTTGAAAACAATGAAAATGCATATTGAATGGAGAATTGGCAGCAAAGAGTTTGTTAGAACCTGGGTCTCACTACTTAAAGAAGGTCTGAGGATGATTCTTTAAAGTAAGGATTGTTTGGAGGAAAACGATTTTGAAGGCACAATTTAAAGCATATAAAATCACAAGGTGAACAAGAAATGTACAAAAAGAGGAGGATAGTGTGCACTATATTCCCTATAATATGCCGCAAAAGTATTTGCTCTTGTTCAATCCTCTCTCCCTGCACATTATCTAAATTAATCTGAAGAGTCTTGAACGCTTGATAGATCTCTCTTCTTAGCTTTTCAATTTTATCTAACAGGAATTCTGCTTCCACCCGTTGTTCAGGATTTTCAGTCTCCAACTCTGAAATCAGTTTCTCTGACAATCTGGATGCCTCAGTGTGTTTCTGACACTCAATCAATAGAGAGTAGTTCTTTCCTTCCATGTCTTTACCGTAACGTAAACTGGATTGTCTCTTAGCTTTGGCCGGAAAAAAAACAGAATTCTAAACCTTCACGATCTGAATAGCAAGTCTGCTCACGAGATGCAAGTCTTCAATTTTGCTTTAGCACAAAATTTTAATTCTGAACATAAGAAAGATATCGTTTCAGTGTTCAGTGCATGGGTACTTGCCAGGAACTCCATTCTTTTATTGAAGACTAAGTCTTCACCGAAGAATCCACATGGCATGCAAAGCAACTCCATGGCTCTTCAAATGAGGAAAACTATAATCTATAGGAGTCCCTTCCTCAACGGTTTCAGGATTTGAATACAGTGCTGTTATAGATGAGGCGGCCTGCTCGCTCTCGGAAGTTGCATCCCCACCATACAGTTTATCAATTGATTCTGCAACCTGTTGTGAGACATCAGATCGTGTGTGACTCATCAAAAACTGAGAACCAAAGGGATCATCGGACTTTGACAAACGGTTCAATTTTGCCTGCCCCCTGGGAATATGTTCAGAATAAATAATAAATAAAAGTGGAGGAATCCGTGTTGTTTTTTTTTTTCAGCGTAGCTAACTTCAGTTGGATAAACTTCAGAGTCACCATATCCGGGAGAAAGTGTTCCACCAGAACCTAAAGTCACATCATCGCTATTTCCCAAGAATTTAACATCCCAAACACAACCAAAACATTATATGCTTTGAACATGAATTCTTTCCTTCCAGATTCTTGTAAAAAGCAATCTTTACTGTCACTGACTTGATCAGACAGCACCTGAAGACTGTACTCTTAGACTGTATCTTTGGTCTAAACATGGTATCGATGAGGTCGCTGATGAATACATGTCCTGCGTTCCAGATGGTAGAGAGTGCAGCTAAGAACCTTGAGGTGAACCAATTCTGGAAGGTAGTGTTTTGGAGAATGTAGTCAGAAATAACAGCACCAAATGGGAAACTCCGTTTGGCTAGTGTTACTGCCATTTTTGCGCCTGCTACTGGATTCCCTCTGCCATCAACTGCTTG
The DNA here is from genome assembly GCF_030704535.1 of Vitis vinifera. Classification (NCBI taxonomy): domain Eukaryota; kingdom Viridiplantae; phylum Streptophyta; class Magnoliopsida; order Vitales; family Vitaceae; genus Vitis; species Vitis vinifera. Next base: position 20,467,330 of record NC_081818.1, read on the forward strand.
GAGTCTCACTTTTGTCTTGCGTGTCTTCTCAACGCTTTGATCTTGATGAGTCCTCCACTCTTCTTTAGTGAAGGGTTGTAATGAGATGCTATCCACCTATATCTCGACTGATGTGTCATTGTTCTCAAAGTAGAGCTGAGGAGGGCCAGAACCCTCCACAGTGAGGCCACCTTTAAGCATGGACTAGCACCCGGTCTCGGCAATAATAGCACCTGCATATTTCACCCCACCATTTGTTCTGAAAGTAGCTGCCACAGAAGCACTTCTGCTGCTAATTTGTATCCAAGCAGAGAAGGTGTAGGGCTTGTCCTTCTTCATGTAAAGCTTCTGTGAAACACTGTCATTCTTTTGGCTTCTGCTATGAGCCACAATGAACTCGTTGCCTCCTCCTGATACTCTTTTTTTTTCTATCTTCGCACCTCCAGACACAGACCATCCTTTCAACCCATCATTCAAATCAGGATTCAATATCATCCCTCCACCATACTGAGGTCTGAGAGGCTTCTCCAAACACTCCACGCTGGCTGTGTAATCATATGATAAACCCTCCACTGCAAACCCTGCATAAAGAAGTACTGAACACAACAATAAAAGCCGAAGCAAATTATGTTTCTCTTCAACCTTCATAATGATAAGTTCATGTATGATCAATCCTGCAACTCAATCGAATCAGCATAGATAAATAAATAAATGAAACTCATATGTGTATCAATATGATAACAAAAAAAGCTGGAAGACTTTCATCTGATTCTAGTATTCAATGCTTGTTCAGCGTAGTAGTAACTCCCCGATATTTCTGAACCAACCGAATTCTCTAACTGGTCCTCCATAGCTAAGAAGTGGATTTGGCTCTAGAGACGAAAATCATCTAGAACAGAATATGAGTACCTTTGAGGGATAAAACCCCCCCAACTTGTGAACTTGCCGCTAATCACCGTTGACTTGGGGACCCAAGTAGGAATTTCCAGGCGGGGATGATGGAAACGGCCAAGCTGAAGCAGGCGAGAACGGTGTGAGTTGTAAGGGAAGATCCGAAACAGGTGAAGGGTTCACATGAGGAGGTGAAATTGGATTAGAAACAACAAGCTTTAATGATAGCCCGAGCTCGGTCTTGGCCTCATTGATCAAATACTGTATCACATTATCAGGATTGAAGGCCAGCCGGATCCTCCCACGCTCACCATGGTCTCACAAACCATGAAGATAACTCACTGTGTTAGAATACTGATCCTTCCCGAAACCTTTTTCAATCGATTTGGTAACTTCCTCAACAATCTCCATTGATGATATTTGTGGCAGGCTCATTGTTTATAGATGATTGAAAGAGTATCTGGTGGACATACTGGGACAACATTTATCACTCAGTCCTTCTAATAAGAAGGATTCAATGTTCTTCATTCTGCTCAGAATCATACAAGAGCTTTTCACTTGAACCCTGCAAGAGGAACAATCTATCTTTCCCATCCTATTATATAGCTTCCACACCTTCAAAGCATTATCACAGCCACACTTCGTGTCTCAATCAGTGGGTTTAAAAAGTGGGTAAATAAAAATAAATATATAAATAAAATAGGGTAAAACATAATAGAAAGAATGAAAATCACTAAGAGATTAAATCTGCCTTTAAACACCAATAGAAAAGCGACAAATTGGGAACTATAAAGAAATCCATGGAGCACCCAGAATCAACAGCAACATGTGGTCCTTGATTGGTCGCTCTAATCATCTAAACAAATATCAATAATTGCAAATGGAATAAAAATAGAGAGGAACATGGATTTTTTAAAATGAAGAACTTATCTTAGGAAGACGCAGGCTGGCGAATATCCTCTCAAGAATCCCAGAACCAGTGAAGTCCTCCTTTCCCGTGCGTGTTGAAAATCCCCATCTTTCCCTCAAAATCTGCAGTCGTATTGATGTCCGGAATCCCTTGTGGCCCCCCTCCATGGCTGTGTGATGGTGAGCCTTAATGAATCAAAACTCCCTCTTCTCTTAGATGTCCGCCATGTCTATCTGCCATGCCCCCTTTTTGATTGCCACCCTCTTTTTTTTTATATGGCAGCCCACTCTTGTAGAATATTTTACTTCCTTTTTTGTTATACGCGTGGATATGGGAAGTCTACATATGTGCAGTTTACTTGGAGATTTTCCAAGGATGCAGCCCCTCTCTCATTTGGTAAGTAATCAGATTCTCTTTAATCTTCTTTCCATATACTCCCGGATGTGCCTCAGCCGTGATGTGCCCACTTTCTATATGCAGCCGTGTACGTCAAAGATCTTCTCCAATGTGTGCATTCAAATCTCATGCCAAAATAAAATAAGAATTAAAAGCAGTAGAGGTTATGAAATTGAAAATTAAAACTAATAAAAAATATATGCAATCAAAACAATATATCTATCATAGCTACACACAGACAAATTAAGACATCAGTTTACGCAATTAATGACATCAATCTCATGCAATATTCTATAAAATAAATAAATAAAACAAATAACTAACTAAATGTTAATAGAATAAGTAGATAAATAAATGAATAGGAAATCAAATATATACAAGTGTTAAAAAAATGCAAATCATGTAAATTATGTAAGTCATGTAGGAATTACCGCAACGGTGACATGGGAGGGCTAAGATACCTAAGTGGATCTAGTGAACCTAAATGGGCCTAGATGTGCCTGAATGAGCCTAGGTGAATCTAAGTGGGCCTAGGGTGGTGCCTAATGGGTCAAGTGTATCTAAAAGCTATCCCAAAAAAAAAAAAAAAAAAAAAAGCAAGAAAAGCCTAAGTCTAAGTTAGGGCTGCCAAGGGTCACAATAAGGGGTAAGATAATCCCTCAACCAAAGTCTCCGAGGTGACTCAAAAAAAGGGTAAGTAGTATGAGTAGCAATGGGCCACCCAGGAACTACTGTGGAACACTGAAAACGAACTTAAAGACATGTGCTAAAGGGACAAAATTGAGGGTCTACAACCAGCCATCTTTGGTGAAGGCTCTAATACTAATTGTCACACCCCTGAATATCACTCCAAATTTTTCACGAGTGTGCGGTGCTAAGGACCCTTCCTTAGCCAACCTTTCTTCCCAACTTTTAGAAAAATAGAGTAAAAGCAAAGTAACAGGGACACAAACGATTACAGGAAACCTTTCCCAACTTGTATTATTTCACTCTACAAGACAAATTTTTTTTCCCTAAGTTAGAGTACAATGCTACACCTCTAAGCATTCAGAGAACCATATCCCAATCTCTCATTTCTGTTCTCTTAAAGATGTAGGAGCCCTTTTAAAAAACCTAGCCTGCAGTTACATTTTGAATTTCCAAATTCAAAACTTGGAGCCAATCTGGTGGTTATGCAACTGGCTAGAACCGCCCATAACTGCCTTCCATAACCACCCACCACCTAGATAGTGGCATACTCATGAACCACCCACTTGCACTAGCCATCAACACCTCAGCCAACTGCAAGTCAATTGACTACTTGACTTGATCACTTGCTGTCCCAACTAGCTGCATTGGTTAGCTGCCATATCTTCAAGCCTTTCTCACCAAGCTACTGGAGAGTCCCTCTAACAAGCTGTCTTTTTCCCCGTAAGGTGCCTCTTGTGACCGAGTGCCTACCAACGTGTCTTTGATCAAGGCCTTTTGAACCAGACAGCATGCATCAACTAGCTGACCAAGTGTCTAGTGCATCAGTGTGTCTTCCCCACACTGATGTGTGAGCCCATGCCATGTCTAGGTGCCCATGGCCTAGGCGTGTTGCTTGCTTCCACTGTCAGGTCCAGCTCCATAGCAACGAGCCATGGCATTGCGCCCATGGCTGATCCCTCTTGGTGCATAGGGCATTGCATCCCTGTGTTGTGTGTAGGCATCATGGGTGCGAGTCAACTGCTTTCTAGTGCCCCATCAGGCCATGGCATTGTGCCCATGACTTTCTCAGCTAGCTCACCGCACAAGGTTTAGGCGCTCTTGTGCCTACGCATGGAGGAGGTAGGTCGCACTAGGCCCCGTGCAGTTACGGCCACGGGGTGCACACCACACATGTCGTAGAGCCCATGTGTGCGTGCTCGAGTCCCGTCCATGTGTCCTAGGCATGCCTAATGTCACAAGCTGATCCAAATGAGCCTCCCCATGGCCTTATATAGGGTCAGGAAGCTTCTGGAGACTCCTAGAGGGGGAAGAGTGTGGAAGGTTCTAGAGAAGTCTGGAGGAATCCACACAATTCTACACTATGGTGGAAGGCACAAGAGGAGTCTGGGGCTTTCTAGAGAAATCTAGAAGACTCTTGTATATACTTGTATATAGGCTTGTACCTAGAATGGTGTAGGACATTCTAGAATAGTCTTGAGATGTAAGGAACCCTCCAAGGTTCCAGAGAGTTCCATTGGTGCCTATAAATAGGTGAGGGCCTCATTTGGCCAAGGCACCAAGCAAGTGAGCATCCAAGCACTTGTAAAGGCTTTCTTGAGATAATAAAGCTTCCATTCTTTAAGGAGTTGCCTACCAAGCTTCTTAAGCTTTTGAGTTGCAAGTGTCTTAGCCTAGCAAGCTAAGCATTGGGGAGCAAGGCTGACTTAGCAAGATCAAGCGTCTTGGCTTGTCTAAGTGCCGCACGAGCTTAGTGAACGACTAAGTTCGTGACAAGTGGTATCAGAGCGCGGTTACCAGGTGGGCATACCAAAGGAAGCATGTCGGGCTCTAATGTGGAGGAGACTAGCGAGCAAACCCGTGGACGGGAGATGGAGCATACTACACGGGGCCGAGGCAGGAAGGATAAGTCTCGTGACGCCTTAGCCAACATGGAGGCAAGGCTAGCCAAGGTGGAGCTAGCCATGGCGGATACTCGGGAAGGGGTGGACTTGGTAGAGCAAGGCATGGAGAAGGGCTTAGAGGATCTAAGGGAGCAGATCCAAGACCTTCGCGAGGGCGTGCTAGGTTCACAAGTTCAGCCGGTGTCACACGAGGAGTTCATGTCCTTCCAAGACAAGGTCATGACCATGTTCGCTAGTGTGGAGTCAAGGATGGAGGCCTTGGCTGCACGCATGGATGCCCGAGACCAAGAGATCCGTCAAGAGCTGGCCATCTACAAGACTGCGGTGTTAGCACGAGTCATGGCCACTCATGAGGCACCAAGGGTGGAGGTACCTAAGCCACACACGTTCAGTGGCAAGAGGGATGCAAAGGAGCTGGATAACTTCTTGTGGCACATGGAGCGTTACTTTGAGGCAATTGCATTAATGGATGAAGCCACTAAGGTACGCACCGCGACCCTTTACCTCACTGATAATGCTACTCTATGGTGGCGTCGACGGTTTGCCGACATAGAGAGAGGGACGTGCACCATAGACACATGGGATGCCTTTAAGAGAGAAATCAAGAGGCAATTCTATCCGGAAGACGTGGCTTACCTCGCAAGGAAGAGTCTAAAGCGTCTCAAGCACACGGGCTCGATCCGTGAGTATGTCAAAGAATTCTCTACTCTTATGCTTGAGATACCTAACATGGCTGAGGAGGAGTTGTTGTTCAACTTCATGGACAACTTGCAAAGCTGGGCCGAGCAAGAGTTGAGGAGACGTGGCATCCAAGACCTAGCCACGGCCATGGCAGTAGCCGAGTCCTTAGTGGATTATAGAAGGGGAGACTCCTCCAAGCCCAAGCCACCATCCAAGGGTAACCAGGCCAAAGGTGGGGGAGACAAGAGGTCGCAAGGCCAAACTTCTAAGGAAGGATCGAGCAAGGGCCCTAGTGGCAAGGACGGCAAAGGCAAGGACAAGCGAAAGGAGTTCACGCCCAAGACCAATTGCTTCCTGTGCGATGGTCCGCACTGGGCACGGGACTGCCCTAAGAGGAAGGCCTTAAATGCTATGATCGAAGAAAAGGAGCAAGAAGGCGATGCTAAGATGGGATCGTTGCAGCTCCTAAATGCCCTTAAGGCCAAGCCGATGCCTAAGACACCTCAAAGCAAAGGACTGATGTATGTGGAGGCCCTGGTGAATGGAAAGGCCACCAAGGCCCTGGTGGACACAGGTGCCACTCACAACTTTGTCTCGGAGGAGGAGGCAAGAAGGTTGGAGCTCCAAGCATCCAAGGAAGGAGGATGGCTCAAGGCAGTCAATTCAGCAGCCAAGCCATCACATGGAGTAGCTCGCGGGGTGACTATGCACATTGGCTCGTGGGAAGGAAAGGTCGACTTCACGGTGGCACCCATGGACGACTTCAAGATGGTGCTAGGAATGGACTTCCTACAGAAGGTCAAAGCCGTGCCACTACCTTTCTTACGTTCAATGGCTATCCTAGAGGAGGAGAAGCCATGCATGGTCCCTACGGTCACTGAAGGTACGCTCAAAACCCCTATGTTATCCGCTATGCAAGTAAAGAAGGGGTTAAAGAGGGAAGAGGTGACCTACCTCGCCACCTTAAAGGAAGAGAAGAATGATGGGTCGGAAGAACCCATGCCTAAGGAAATTGAGGGGGTCCTTGATGAATTCAAGGACGTAATGCCGCCCGAGTTGCCTAAGAGACTTCCTCCTAGGAGAGAGGAAGATCACAAGATTGAGTTGGAGCCGGGAGCCAAGCCCCCTGCTATGGGGCCATATAGGATGGCACCACCCGAGTTGGAGGAGCTAAGGAGACAACTCAAGGAGTTACTAGATGCGGGGTTCATCCAACCGTCCAAGGCTCCCTATGGCGCGCCGGTTCTATTTCAGAAGAAGCATGATGGGTCCCTACGTATGTGCATAGATTACCGAGCACTCAATAAGGTGACGGTGAAGAACAAGTATCCCATCCCGCTCATTGCTGACTTGTTCGATCAACTCGGAAGGGTAAGGTACTTCACGAAGCTGGACCTAAGGTCAGGCTACTATCAAGTCAGGATTGCGGAGGGAGATGAGCCAAAGACTACATGTGTGACCAGGTATGGCTCATATGAGTTCTTAGTGATGCCTTTCGGACTCACTAATGCCCCAGCAACGTTCTGCACCCTCATGAACAAGATCTTCCACCCATACTTGGACAAGTTCGTGGTGGTGTACTTGGATGACATAGTCATCTATAATAACACTCTAAAGGAGCACGTAGAGCACTTGAGGAAGGTCTTTGAGATCTTGAGGCAGAACGAGCTATACGTAAAGAAGGAGAAGTGCTCGTTTGCGAAGGAGGAAGTGAGCTTCCTAGGGCATCGCATCAGAAATGGCAAGCTGATGATGGATGATAGTAAGGTGAAGGCCATCCAGGAATGGGATCCACCAACCAAGGTACCTCAACTCAGATCTTTCCTTGGTTTAGTTAATTATTACCGGCGGTTCATAAAGGGTTATTCGGCAAGGGCTGCCCCACTCACTGATCTTCTTAAGAAGAGTAAGGCATGGGAATGGGATGAAAGGTGCCAACAAGCCTTTGAGGACCTGAAGAAGGCCGTGACTGAGGAGCCAGTGTTGGCACTACCCGACCACACCAAGGTCTTTGAGGTACACACAGATGCCTCAGACTTCGCTATTGGGGGAGTCCTTATGCAAGAAAGGCACCCAATCGCATTTGAGAGTCGCAAGCTGAACGACACGGAAAGGCGTTACACGGTGCAGGAAAAGGAGATGACTGCCATCATCCACTGCTTGCGCACTTGGAGGCACTATCTACTAGGGTCTCACTTCATAGTGAAGACCGACAATGTGGCCACTAACTACTTCCAGACACAGAAGAAGCTGAGTCCTAAACAAGCTAGGTGGCAAGACTTCCTGGCCGAGTTCGACTATACGCTGGAGTATAAGCCAGGAAGTGCTAATCATGTGGCCGACGCCCTAAGTCGCAAAGCCGAGCTAGCGTCCATGTCGAGTCAGCCCCAAGGAGATATAGTGGATCTTCTAAGGGAGGGACTGCAACATGATCCAGTGGCTAAGAGCCTTATCGCCCTGGCTCATGAAGGAAAGACTAAGCGGTTTTGGGTGGAGGATGGCCTACTCTATACAAAGGGGAGACGACTCTACGTGCCTAAGTGGGGGAATATAAGGAGGAACCTGATTAAGGAGTGCCACGACACCAAGTGGGCTGGGCACCCTGGGCAACGACGCACTAGGGCACTACTCGAGTCGGCATACTATTGGCCTCAGATACGGGACGAGGTTGAGGCCTATGTGAGGACTTGTCTTGTGTGCCAACAAGACAAGGTGGAGCAGCGACAACCTAGAGGCCTGTTAGAGCCACTACCTATAGCAGAACGCCCATGGGACAGCGTCACCATGGACTTCATCATCGGGCTACCCAAGTCAGAGGACAATGGGTCTATCATAGTGGTGGTGGACAGGTTCTCTAAATATGCAACCTTCATAGCAGCCCCGACTGACTGCACGGCGGAAGAGACAGCCAGGCTATTCCTAAAGCACGTAGTCAAGTATTGGGGGTTGCCTAAGTTCATCATCAGTGATCGCGACCCGCGCTTCACTGGGAGGTTTTGGACGAAACTCTTCAAGCTTATGGGTTCGGAGCTTCACTTCTCCACAAGCTTTCACCCACAGACGGATGGGCAGACTGAGAGGGTGAACGCCTTATTGGAGCTCTACCTAAGACACTTCGTGAGTGCCAACCAGAAGGATTGGGCTAAGTTGCTAGATGTAGCCCAGTTCTCATACAACCTACAAAGGAGTGAGGCGACCAACAAGAGTCCGTTTGAGCTAGCTACGGGACAGCAACCGTTAACTCCTCACACCCTAACAATTGGCTACACGGGGAAAAGTCCAGCGGCTTTCAAGTTCGCAAAAGGGTGGCACGAGCAAGCTGATATAGCACGCTCATACTTGGACAAGGCCGCTAAGAAAATGAAGAAGTGGGCTGACAAAAAGCGACGACACACGGAGTATAAGGTCGGAGACATGGTGCTTGTCAAGCTCCTTCCTCAACAATTCAAGTCCCTAAGGCCGGTGCATAAGGGCCTTGTGAGGAGGTATGAAGGACCCTTCCCCATACTTGGGAAGGTCGGCAAGGTATCCTATAAAGTCGAGCTGCCCCCGAGGTTGAAGATTCATCCTGTCTTCCACGCCAGCTACTTGAAGCCCTATCATGAAGACAAGGATGATCCAAGCCGAGGGTTGTCCAAGAGGGCACCTACAGCGGTCGTGACCTCCTATGATAAGGAGGTAGAAATCATCCTCGCAGACCGGGTCATCAGGAGACGAGGAGTACCTCCTGCTACGGAATACTTAGTGAAATGGAAGGGACTACCAGAAAGCGAGGCCAGCTGGGAGCCAGCAGGGGCACTATGGCAGTTCCAGGAGCAGATCGAGCGGTTCCGGGCAGAAGGCGCGACGAGGACGTCTGCGGCATAGGTGGGGGAGAGTGTCACAAGCTGATCCAAATGAGCCTCCCCATGGCCTTATATAGGGCCAGGAAGCTTCTGGAGACTCATAGAGGGGGAAGAGTGTGGAAGGTTCTAGAGAAGTCTGGAGGAATCCACACAATTCTACACTATGGTGAAAGGCACAAGAGGAGTCCGGGGCTTTCTAGAGAAATCTAGAAGACTCTTGTATATACTTGTATATAGGCTTGTACCTAGAATGGTGTAGGACATTCTAGAATAGTCTTGAGATGTAAGGAACCCTCCAAGGTTCCAGAGAGTTCCATTGGTGCCTATAAATAGGTGAGGGCCTCATTTGGCCAAGGCACCAAGCAAGTGAGCATCCAAGCACTTGTAAAGGCTTTCTTGAGATAATAAAGCTTCCATTCTTTAAGGAGTTGCCTACCAAGCTTCTTAAGCTTTTGAGTTGCAAGTGTCTTAGCCTAGCAAGCTAAGCATTGGGGAGCAAGGCTGACTTAGCAAGATCAAGCGTCTTGGCTTGTCTAAGTGCCGCACGAGCTTAGTGAACGACTAAGTCCGTGACACTAAGGTCGTGACATGGTGCTTCCTTGGTGTGGTCAAGGCTTTCCCTTGGTACTTCCCCCTTTGAGTCACCTACCCTCCCCCCCCTTCAAGAGCAATACAGACCATTTTCATTGTTTCTGAAGAAGATATCAATATGCTTGAGGAGACATAATGAAATATTAAATAAATATAAATTAAATTCCAAAAATAGCCCTCAGCCTTCATCTGCACCATATAAGCCTGATGCGCATGCGGTGCCCATCTGGTGCGCGCTCAGTGCTTGTTTGGTTTGCTCATAATGTGCGAGCGGTGCACATTTGGCCCACTCACGGTGCACATCTGCCTCGCCCTTAGTGCATGAACGGTGCACGTCTGGCTTGCGCGCAATGCATGTTTGGCTTACCCTCAGTACGTGCGTGGTGCACGTTTGGCTTGCTCGTGGTTCATATTTGGCTCACACATGGACTCCTCACTTAGCCCTTGGAGTTTGAACCACCAAACCTCCAGGCCTTTCTTGCTTTCTCCGTCTAGGCTCTCATGGGTGCAAGGCCTACCCATGAGGCCCTTTCCTCCATAGTTGAGTCAAATGGCTAAGGGGTTGACACTTACCACTTATAATTTGTCAAATGTCTATTTCTTGAGGTTTCCTTAGTGCAGTGTTGCTGAAATTGCACGTTTTGTTGAGGCTTACTTGGGTGCATGCTCATGCTTCAAGCTTGCCAAACACCAAATATGCATACACGTACATAAACAGATGCACGCATCATAGAGCGGGAGACAAAGAAGAAATGGAAAGGGGTGGGATGGGGAAAAGGTTGGGGCTTACATTTTGAACCTTGCGATGCATGTGCACACACTGAGAAACAGTACAATGCTTAGAAATTGGAATGAGTATTGATCTAGAAAAATATTTATTTTGCAAGAGCACATTGATGTGGTGCAGCATAATATTATGATATAGTTATTTTTGCGTCATCTACCTTTTAGCTCATGCTGGACTGCAAAGTCATTCATCATGCTCTGTGGTTCATGAACAGGTCTTCTAACTGGAACTGTTTCAATCCATGGTTTAAGATTTCAAACCCATCACCATTTTAGTCGGTTTATATTTTAGTTGAATTGGAAATAGAACTTCATACCAGATTGGAATCCGATGATACTTCATAGAAGATAATGTAATTGTTTATAAAAATTATAATTTTTGAAAAGATTTTGGATAATGCTTCTTAAGTATTGAAAATTTCAAAAGGCCTAAGAAAATAGTGAATGTTTTGACTTCACGTGCCGTGCATCAGAAGTAGTTACGTTATGATATTCAAAGAATCTTAGAAAAAAATGAGTATGCACACATGTATAGATGATATACATGCTCTTTATCTGTGTCCCAAAATCTCTTTATTATTATTTTTCAGAGGAACTCTTTATTTTCCCATTTTCATTTGCCAGTTTTGCTCTTATTTGTGTTTGTGTCTATTGTTTTCTTTTTTCTTTTAACCTAATGGAACACAAATAACTATAATAATAATAATAATAATAATAATAATAATAATCATAATAATAATCATAATAATAATAATAATAATAGTAATAATAGTAGTATCACTCCTAGAATCATTTGTACCCCTATAAATTCTAAATTTCTTTGGAAAATCTGATTTTTTGAGATACTTGAAATCCATATTGTTTGTTGCTTTATCCACTTGGGTAAGTAAAGAAAATTTTACGGTGCAAAGGTTGTGGGTTCAGGCTGTATGGCATGTTAAGAGTGAGGTATGCTAACACACACAGAAAATCCACTGTTGTTTCCAACTTCTGGCTATGTAACACATGACTTTTATCATACTTGTCTTCCTACCTTCATTCTTATTTTATGCAGTGCAGGTTGGATTAACACAATTATCATTTGAAACTATAAATTATTTTAGCATATAGAATCATATGATCATGCATTGCTACCTTGAAATCTTTAATTTTGCTATCAAAATAAATAAATAAATAAATAAAAAAGACGCTCCTTCTGGTATGGTCGGTGTCGGAAAAAGACGTTGTCGTAAAGTTCGTCGGAAAAGTTCGCCGGCGGTGAGTGTTTTCTGATGACGATCTGACTGACCGGAAAGTATTAGGAGATGGGGAAGGTGACCGGAATGAAACATGGTCACCGGAAGGTTTCCCGGAGTTGATGACACGGGAAACTGGAAAGAATTAGGTTTTCTCCCTTGGCTCTGATACCATGTTGATAGAGAGAGAGAAAGAATAAAAACCTTAATTCTCATTCATATGATGTCTACTTACAATTGAGAAATATATATATACAAGGCTAGGAGTCCAAACTACCATACATGTGACCTATATTAACAAGGAAAGATTATACACTATAAATACATTATATTCAACAGTTATATCAAAGATGATATATATATATATATAAATAGTTTCTATTTTGTGAAAGAAGATTTTCTATTTTAATTGGAAGACTTTTTGGAATAGGAATTTTTTTTAAATAAATTGATTTTAGAAACTTTTTAGTCACAAGGAAACCCATAATTTTTTAAAAGTTTATTTAAAATTGAAATGATTTAAATTGGTTGAATTGTATTTAGAAACAAATTTCTTTCGGAAAGAAAATTCCTAGCTAACTTATTATAGGATCATTCATTTTTCAAATTCTTAAAATTAAGAGCTTCAGAGAAGAGAAATAAGAGATTTCTCCTTGCACAAGGTTTCATACTCTATTGTAGGATTTCTGCTTGTTCAAGATCAAGTCCGTACATGGATATCATTCTTTGATTTTGAATCCGTGTCCAAACTCTCATATCCTATAATTTCTTAGGTTCTTATTAGACGAAGAGTGTGCCTTAGAGGAGTTCGAAGGTGTGCTTTGGGAGACATAAAGTGTACTTCAGTGGGCTTCGGAAGTCTACTTTGATAGACTTTCATAGGGGTTTCTGACTAAAAGGTGAACAAGGGCATAGGTGGCATTTTCATGATTTTGAAACATGGAAGAAGTAAGGCTCGTTCAAGGTTACTTCTTAAATTGGTAGCCTCAACACTTGAATTGTTGGTAAAACCTTGCAATTTTGTTTTAACTTTTAGTTGGAGATTTAGCAAGTGAGAGCTTGTGCTTTTTCCCCTTGGTAAAAAACTTTTAAGATTTCCGTGCATATACCATACATCCATTCTTCTTTATTTTTCTTGCAATTTTTGATCGGATTAGTCACTACATGCTTGGTGTAGTTGGATGGATGAATTAATTGGAAAAATTAGAAAGATTCTAAATTTGGAAACATGGGTCATCCTCCTCTCAGTCTACTTGAGTTACCAACATCTTTTTCATATGGAATAAGCCAAACTTGAAAAATAGATATTTGGAGGGTTGAGCCTGATACAAATGATTTCATACCTGTGTTCTACCTATAAAATATCCAAAACCATTGAGAGAAAAATATTAGGGTTTAGCATGGATACACCGACCTAGCCGGTTGAGGTCCCTACTTGCGACTTAATTTCATTTTTGAGGCATTTATTTCATGAACCGAGAATAGGATTTTTATCAAAACCAAATGAAAAAGGTATCCACTTTTTGTTTTCCATTTTCATTTTTTTCCCTGATAAAAATTTGTTCTCATTGATGTTAGAATACTAGACACTATCCACATCAATAATTACTCTAATGGATGTTTAAATCAAGTTTGAACCTGATTTGTTGCAATCCAAATCCGAAATACTCACACACTTTGTTCTTGCTATTGATTTTATTTTTAATACAAAATTGTAACTAAAAAATTATTGTGTAATGTTTGATACTATCAATTGCATTGTGGTTAAGTGATTACTACCAAAAAGTGCTATTTTGTAGACCTAGTTATAATGATTTTAAGCACCTTTGAGTAGTAATCATATTCATTTAACCCAATTAATTCATTAAGGTCCTTAGTAATTGGTTTTAACCATTTTGTGGCAAGTTTACATGTTTTTCATCAGCTTATGAACCAATTCAAGCATGCCAATTGATGGAGGAGCTATTTGGGCGAGTTAAGCAAGGATTTTGGACAATTATAGGCTTGAATTTCAAGTGGAAACACGAGCACAAGCAATGGAGAAGAGGAAAACAGAGTGAAGAAAACAGCTGCAGTCTTCTTTCGCACTTTTGAAGCACTTCCCGAAGTCCATTTTTTTCATTCTATATACCATTTGAAAGCTTAGGAAGTCAAGAATCTAACGCTTCAAACCGTGTATGATTTGGAGCTGAAATGAGGAAGATATGGCCTTCGGAAGGCAACTGCATCATGTCAAATGACCAATTTCGCAAGGTGAATTTCACATTGCGAAAATTTCGCAAGGAGATTTTCTTCATGGTGTGAAATTTTGCCACTTCGCACCACGAAGAAACACCTTGCGAAAATTTCGCAAGGTGGATTTAGGCACATTGCGAAATTCCTTTGAATCCCCTGTTTTGAGACGTTGTTGATGTTATTCCACTACCGGTTCTCCAAGATATTTTGCTTGATTTTTAGCTTTGTAAATACCTATTTTACCCTTGTAATCAACCAATGAATAGGTTGCTTTTGTAATAGCTCTTGTAATTTAGCTTGTTATTGTCTTTAAATAGAGGTGAAGAGCCTTAGAGACGCATCATCTAATCTTGTAACCTGTAACTTTATAAGTTATAAGAGCACTTTTGTTCATACGCTTCTTTTCTCTTTTCTTTCTCATTTTCTTAGTAGCCAAACATCCTTGGGGGATGAAATCCCCAAGGATGAGAGGCTAAAACCTTTTAGTTTCTTGAAGTAATGGATGCCATGTGAAGCTCCCGTGTCAGGATGGAGATTTCCAAGCCATGAATGTAAGTAGTTGAGCATCATAAATGTTTTCATTCAAAGTAAAGCTTTTAATCCCTCTGACTTGCTTTGAATGGCCAATACTTGATAACCTTTTGGTCTCAGTGGATTCTTATTGTTAGATCCACTGACGTTCATTAGTTATCTCCTACGAGCCATTGTATTGCAAGTCGAGGAGATGACCTATATCAATAAAAGAGCATTTATGAGGTTCAACTACCCTTTTTGTAAGTTTTCAAGGACTAAAACTCAGTTGTTAAACTCATACCGGTTCGGGAAGTAAGCATCACCTTAGTTGCTTCCCCAACTCGAGGTGAAAAGTCCCAAAATCTCCATTTTTACACAGTGAGTTAAGCATGGCTATCCAAAGCTTTGAGAAACTTCTTTTTCCATCTTTTAACTTATTTTCATGTTAGTTTAGTTTACAACACCTTCATCTTTTTATGTTTTCATCTTAACCTAATTTTTATTAAGAAAAGTTCACTCCATCCTCCGAACTTCACCAGTTAAAGTAAAAACCCTTCCCAGTGTTCGATCCTAGAGCCACTATGCTATAGTAGCTTTGCTACTTTAGTGTAAGGACCTTAGGTATAAATTTTGTTGATACCCTTACATGCCAAGCTACCAAGAGTCGGGTTATCATTAAGTAAAGAAGATATGATTGAAAATAACAAATTCACATTAATAATGTTTTATATAAAATTTTATTTTATTTATTTGTGGTAGGCCTTGCAAAGTATTACTATTTTACTTTTGTCATTGAATTAATTATTTTAATTAAACTTAATTAATTTAATAGTGTAAAGATGAAGTTTGCCTATATTTCTCTCCTTTGTATTTTTTTTCCCCAAGTGGGATTTGACACTTGTTTAGTTTTTAACCTTTTTGTACATCTTTGAAGGATGGCACATACTTGTATTTATCTTTTTAAGATAAATGAAGATGCTTGTTTCTTTTCCAAAAAAAAAAAAAAAAAAAGAAAAGGAAAAAGCAGATGGAGTTTCTCTATCTTTTTATTTTTTTTTAATTTTTAATAGTGTCAAGAAATAAATTTCCAAATAAAAATAGTTCTTTAAATATTTGAGTCTTTATGTGAATATCGTATTTGAAGAACGTTGAAAAGGGCTTAGGCCTCATGCCTCTAGAGAGCGAGACACATTTTGTCACATTTTTTATTCTTTTTTTCTACTTTTTCTGATAACCAATTGACACCTTGTGTCATTTTTTTTACGGGTAATAAGAATATATATATATACAAAAAATATGTGAAGTGCCTAAACCAAAGGCACAACAAAGTACACATAATGCATACATGGTCCCTTGAAAATATGCAAGAAGAAGAATGAGGAGAGGAACAAAAAACAAACCCCTCTCACCCCCTCTCGTTATTTTGAACTAATCCAAACTACGAAACCCATCATGGTCAGAAGATAATCATTTATTATTTATAAAAGATAGTTTAATTGCTTGTTCTTTTTGTTTTGAATCTTTAAAGTCTCTTTTGTTTCTTTCCATCCATTGTGTCTAGAACAGACACACAAAAGTGACCCTCCAAGCTTTTTTTTCCACTTCTTGCCCATGGCGGAACCATGTTAGGTTAATGAATATCTTTATATTTTCGAATGCATCACCCAAACCACACAAAATAGAGAGAAAATCAGTTGCCACGGGATACATGCTATAGGCAATGGAGTAACAAATGATTAGCCAATTCCTCGTCCAATTTACACATATAGGATCTGTTTGGCATACTCCATCCCCTTCTTCAAAGTTGATTGATATCAAAATTTTGCCCCACGATGCCCCCCAAGCAAAAAAAGTCACCTTTCTAGAATCCAGTGATTCCAAACACAGTTTGTAGGAAATGACTTACTTGCTCCTTGGACTAATGAAAGGAGAAGGATTTGATGGAGAACTTGTCACCCTTGGAATACTTCTACTCCAAACAATCCTCCTCACTCCTAACTAAGCAAGCTTGGAGTTTTTAGAGAAAGTCCATCACTCCTTCAAGCTTTCAAGAAAAGTGAGGGCTCTACCAACCACTTTCCCCATACTGCTCCCCAATATCTGCTACCCATGCATCTTTGTTTGTGGCTAAAAACAAAAAGACAAAAAAGATTCTTCGAAATATGAACCATCACTCCATCTATCTTTCCAACGTTTGATGCTTCTTCCATTGCCAATAGAGAAGCGAACTTTGCCTTGGATTGAGTCTCATGCTTTTCTGATTGTTTTCCACACACCCATCCCATAACCATTTCTCGCACCATTTGAGAATAGGTTCTCAATAAACATGAACAATGTGACATTTTCCTTGTTACTCATCTTGACTCAACCAAGCCTTTGGTACCTGCTACTTATGGTTACTAATGACCACATGAAATCATAGGTCATCTCACTCTTAGTAATGACTTTGGCATTCATTTTTGGCATTATGAATGGAATTTATTGTTGCATGGTTCGCAATTGGTTCCTATAAGAAGATAACCACCTTATTGAAAATTTTTAGTATATTAAAATGATACCCCCATCTCCCCCCCCGGAACCATGTCTTTGTGATAGTTGAAAGGCACCTCCAATTAAGAAACACAACCATTACAATAATAAATGAGAGAAAATTTATTTTTGCTAAAATTGTTTAGTAAGGGTTTTGTATTGAAAAAGCTTTATTAGCAACTTGGACTCCGGGGGAGTGAATTATCATGAATAAGTTTATATTCTAGATCTAGTAATTTTTTTTTCGTAGATTTTATGTTGATATCATGCACCCTACCTCACTAAGAAAGCAATCACCTTTGCAAGAAAAGTAAAAGAATGGACACATGATACGTACGTAGAGACTTGTAAGTATTTCTACCAAAAGGGCAAAAGCAAATCTCCTCTAAAAGTTAAAAATAAGATACAAGGTGAGGCAGGAGCATTTGAGAATTTTGTTAAGTTCCAACCACCTTAGAGCTATAAAAATAGAATTGTTTTACAATTAGGAATTCACTAGTTCATATAGATTTGTTTTCATGAACTGATTAGGCTTTTGTTAGTTTTCTGTTTTATATAGGCTTCTATTTTATGTTTTCTTATTAGAATAATTCAATCATGATAAGTGCTGTTTTACTATCATACTGAGGATTAGGATTAACTTTATAAATACCTAGGACCTAGACAATGATGTGGTTCAACATATTGAAGTTGTGTCTGCTGTAACAGGGTTAGTATTAAATTTGTGATGGAGGTAGCTTGTGTATACCAAAGTGCTCCTATCTCATTTAAAGTTGAGGAACCACCATTTATTTATCCTAATTTATGAGAAGATTCTTATAGAAAAACCTAGTATAGTTACTTCTAGTTAAGCTTCTTAAACGGTCCTTTTTTTACGTTGTTGCTCTTTGTAGGCCAGTTTTGTTGGAGCATTGGAAGATTACAACTTACCATTGCAATCAATTGTATCGGTTAGTTAGATATATGTGTGCTACATGCTAAAATACATATATTTCAAGTCCTGGGCTATCAAATAATGTATCACATACTTTATGTGGCAAGAATTATTTTTTCCCTACATATATTCTTAGTCCTTTTTTTATATGCAATTAAGTAGTATGCATTGAAAGATGCCTAACAAAAAGGGGGCGTGAGCCTAGTACATAAGAGGTACATGGCATGCACCAAGGCCTTTGTCAGTCAATTTGGAACTTTGCTCATTTTACATGTGTTTTGCTTAATGACAAACTCTTCAATGAGAGCTTGAGATCTGGAATCCAAGCTGGGTTGCACAGATACAAATTTCCTTACATGAGATTTAGCAATATTCTTAGAGCCATATACAGATTCTTGTAAACAGAATCTGATTTTTATTAGAAATGTTAGGGATGAAATAGAACCATTTTTTATGTTGTTGACAGTTTTATCTCAATGCCTGAGTCTGGTATATATATGATTTTTCCAGGTATGACTATTCTGGCTATGGACAATCAACTGGAAAGGTTAGATGCTCTGCTTCTCCATTTGTAATTTTTCTGTGGGGGAAAAAAGGGTCTCTGCTTATGTTGCCTTCAACACTTCTCTATTTAATTTAATTAAATAGTCACTCAGCATTGCTTTTTATTGCCTTTTTATTTTTCATTTTTACGTTTGGAGGACCTACATTATATGCATTTCTGTTTGCCTAGAATGGAAAACTATGATCTCATAAAAGTATAACTATAGACTTGTATGGACTCTGACATATGAACATTTATTTGCTATGCTCAAAGTTCTATTCTTCTAAGTTTCATCTTCATCCTCCTAAAAGGCAAAAAACCTCAAAATATGACAACAAAAAGATATATTAAGCAAAAGTCATCATTCTTTTTTTATTACAGCATTGCAGTTAGTATTCGTATCATTAGAATAACATATGTTACGCTCAGATAACACCTCACTGATATTCCTTGGCACAATAGTTGCACTTAAGCTTTGATTTTCCATGTGTACCTCTAACCACATGAGTACTGTGCTTCCACATAAGACCACTTAAGCTTCAATAATCCATGTGTGGCATTAACCACACAAGTGCAGAATTTCACATAAGATCATTTTCAATTTCTTCTTTTGGTCATCCATTTTAGCCATTTAAATATTAATATGCTGATCTTTTTAAGGGAAAAAAACAATTGAAAAACTTAATTATGTTAATAATGATCAAAATAGTCAGATGTGTTCATAATGTATTAATCATCTACTGTTGATATGTATCATTTTATGTGAAAATATATAAATTGTACCATATCCTATGTATTGCATTGTTTATATAAGTTTTGCACAACTGTGTGATTATTATTAGTGATATGAGCAGTTCAATGTTTCTAAGATTTAACATTAAATATCTAAACTGAAACTGGTGGCAGTGATTGGCATCCCTCTGAATGACATATCAACTATTTTGCCTCATCAATCTCACCAAGAAAAAGGGATATTGAATTATAAAGGAGCATGAATTTTTGTCTCTGATACTGCTTCTCTTTAGGCTTTTTGTTCCAAGGTTTTTAAGGGGATTCCCCCTAATGTGTTACAACTTGATTGGCTAGCAGTGTGTAGCTCCAATGGGTCGGTCTAACCTAGAGAGTTTGTTTATTTTTACATTGTATATTTTTGTTTTTGTATTCTTGTAGTTTAGATTTTCTTTGGTGGGAGGATTCCTCATCTTTCTCTTGTACTTCTTTTTTCTATCAATATATCTCTTTGTCGTTTCCTATAATTTTTTATTTTTTATTTTTTATTTTATTTTATTTTATTTTTGTCTTTGATATTGTCGTTTGGGATAATCATTTTATTTTATTATTATTATTTTTTGTGTAAACATTTGGAACAATAATCTCATCCCTTAGAAAACTCAGTAAGAAACCTAGGGCAACATTTACTCACTACCTTTTTGCTATACAATGTTGAGTCACTTTGTCTGCCTTTATTTATGGTTACTTGATCTACTTGAATGATTCTCTCCCACATAATTTTAAAAGGTGCAAAAGTCTCCTACAATTTAGGCACAAGGCACAACACAAGGTATGGGTTTGAGTGAAGTGAAATTGACCTAGGATGCATATTGATTTTATAACATATGATTCAAAATCTTATCCAATCAATAAAAAACTTAGGATTCAAAATATTTAAAAGAAGCATTCAATAAAAGAGTAATGAAATTGATCTATAAAAAAAATAAAAAGTAATGAAATTATATACATTTCAATACATAATTAGAAATTTCAAGAATAAAAGTGTTTAAAAAGAAAGAATAAAGTCGACAAGGGGTGCCTCTTCATGAAGGCGCATGTCTGGGCAAGTGATGCGCTATAACTAGGGAGCGGTTGTGCTTTAAGCGTGCGTTTTAGAACTATGCTCTCCCATCCTCAATTCCAATAAGTTCAAGCAAATTGTGAAAGACTTATTTCTTTTTTGACAGATAAGAAGCAATTGTATTGAAAAGTGCCAAAAAAGGTGCACCAAGGTACATATGATGTATACAATGGCTGCCACAAAGAGCCCAAAAAAGGTGGGAAAACAAAAAAAATACTCCCTCAAACCGAACCTAACCAATCAATGAAATCAAATATGGACATCGATCCATCGCCTATAATCAACTTGGACCAAGAATACAAACTACATAGAAATAGGACTTTCAGTTTATGATAAGAGAGGTCCTCATTGTCAAATGATCTTCTATTTCTCTCCTACCAAATTATCCAAAAAAGGCGTAAAGGAGTAGCTCCCTAAACTTTTTTTCCACTTCTTCCTCGCAAAAGAGCCATTCCAACCTAACAAGGTGTTTTTGATGGAGGAGTGAATCACCTATGAGATACCAAAAAGAGAGAACAAAAGCTACCACAACTCCCTCGCCTTGCTACAATGCAAAAGAATGTGATAAATTGAATCTTCATGAGTGTGATGAAGAAAACATATATTGGCCAAAGATCAACCTCTTTGTTGTAATTAATCAAGAGTCAAAGCTTTTCCCTAGGTCATCTCGCAAGCAAAGAAACTCACTTTAAGTGGAGTCCAAGCAGTCCACATAATAACAGATGGGAATGATTCAAATCTCCTTTCTTCTAGGCTAGAGTAAAGTGACCCTAACAAAGAAAGATTTACTCTTTGCCTCTAACCAACACACCTTGTCTTTTACTGCCTCAACTACCCTCTTAACAAGTAGTTTTGCAAAGAAAGCTTTACATCCTCAATCTCCCAATTGTTTGGATGCCTAGAGAATCTACGAGTCCACACACCTCCACCATTAGAGTGAGATCACAAGTTCGCCACCCAAGCCTCCTCATGGTTCAAAGTATTGGCCGACTCGTATCTCTCTTGAACCTTTCTATGTTGAGTCTGATACCCGATATCATCTTCAATACAAACCCAACTAAGAACTAGTTAAACTCGGTTGACTCGGTCGAGATTTTGAGCGGACTTGATTGAAATTACGAGTTGAAGGAGAAGAAGCAATCAAAATATATATATATATATATTTCCCTTTCAAATCACACAAAAAGCAACCAAAATTGAGAAATCTCTAAAAAAAAAAAATGAGAGTTTTCTTCAAAAGAAAAATTTTTTCAAGACCATGACGGTGAAGGAGAAGGAGAAGAAGAAAGCTTCATGTCGGTGATGTAGTTGTGCTGATTGTCTGATGAGAAACATCACATTCTTCCATCGATGACGATCTTTGCATTTTGGTGTTGCCTCTCCTTGCTCGATCTCCGTTGTGTTTTCGGTGTTCTTTGGGTGTGCATTGTAGAGAGGCAAAACTGCAAATTGGGTATCTTGTGGTGTGAATAAGTGATGTTTGGGATTGGGAATTGAAGAAAAGGGCTTAATGTATTGTTTTATATAAAAATGATTTATTATTTCGGATGTTCATATATTTGCATCAATTTACTTTATATGCCAATGATATTTGGAATTGGGAATTTGAAAATTATTATTTTATATATTAAATATGGTATGAATGACTTTAATTTAGGTAATGTACTATTTTACATGGTAATGTTATTATATAAGGTGTATTATTTTATATGCTAATTTATTGTTAATAATTTATGAAATCATTTCGTTTATTATTATGTTAATATATTTTTAAGTTGATTAATTTCTTAATTCATTTAATTATATTAAAATAATTTTTATAATTTTTTGAACTTCTTAAGTATCTTATTTTGCTTATCATCCGATATCGAACCGAGATGCCGATACCAATGTGCCTTGGAACCCTCCAAGTTGATGACCAATACCGTGATTTTGAACTATGAGTCTCCTTGGAAGTAGCTAAGGCAAATAAAGAAGGAAAAAAAATACTTAAGATTCATCGCCACGCCATTTATCCTTCCAAAACTTTACCCTTCTCCCATTGCCCACCGAGAAGGAAATCCTGCAATTAACTTGTCTCCCACAAATTTCTTATAACCTTCCATAACCCAACACCATAACCCTCGTTTACTTCCTTAGAACACCAACCCCTTCAACTTCCCCATGCTTACCACTTATAATTTGTCAAATGCCTATTTCTTGAGGTTTCCTTAGTGCAGTGCTGCTGAAATTGCATGTTCTGTTGAGGCTTACATGGGTGCATGCTCATGCTTCAAGCTTGCTAGACACCAAATATGCATACACGTACATAAACAGATGCACGCATCATAGAGTGGGAGAGAAAGAAGAAATAGAAGGGGGTGGGATGGGGAAAAGGCTGGGGCTTACATTTTGAACCTTGTGATGCATGTGTACACACTGAGAAGCAGTACAATGCTTAGAAATTGGAATGAGTATTGATCTAGAAAAATATTTATTTTGCAAGATCACATTGATGTGGTGCAGCACAATATTATGATATAGTCATTTTTGTGTCATCTACCTTTTAAAATAAAAAATACAAAAAATTTGTTTGGGGAAGGGGGTGTATTTTTGTTTTTTGTGTTTTTTGTGTTTCCTGTATTCTCAAAAACCACTTTTTTAAGAACAGTAAAAAGATGTTTTCATTGTTTTTTCACTATTCAAATAATAGATTATTTTTCATGTTTTCTCTTCTTTCTTTTTGTATTTTCTTAGCTTTTTTGTGTTTCCACAAAAGTGAGCTCCACCCAACCACCACACCCTCACCTGCAAACCCTTTCTTCTTTCTTAAATTATTGAAATTAATTTAAGTTCATTTCTCAAAAGTGAGCTCCACACAAAAGTGAGCTCTAGTCTATGAATTCATGCCCAATGGATCTCTGGATAAGTTCATTTCTCATCAAGAATCTCCTAATCGTGCAAACTTGAACCTGTAATGGAAAACTATATTCCAAATTGCAGTTGGCATTGCACGAGGACTAGAGTACTTACACAGTGGTTGCACCACAAGGATTCTACATCTTGACATAAAGCCTCACAACATTCTCTTCTAGATGAAGATTTCTGCCCTAAAATTTCTGATTTTGGCCTTGCTAAACTATGCCAGAGGAAAGAGAGTATCATATCAATGACAGGAGCAAGAGGCACTGTTGGATACATTGCTCCAGAAGTATTCTGTAGAAATTTTGGTGGAGTCTCTCATAAATCCGACGTCTATAGCTACGGAATGTTAGTTCTCGAAATGGTGGGAGGAAGAAAGAACAACATTGATATTCAAGAATCCAATGCCAGTGAAATATATTTTCCTGACTGGATCTATGAGAATCTTGAGCAAGGCAAATGTCAACTACTTCTTCAAGTTACGACCGACGAGGAACAAGAAATAGCAAGGAAGATGATTATAGTGAGTATGTGGTGCATCCAGACCAATCCGTCCAATCGGCCATCAATCAGCAAGGTAGTAGAAATGTTGGAAGGGAACCTTCAGTCCTTGGAAATTCCACCAAAGCCTTTCCTGTTTTCTCCTATGATGTCAGACCAAGATTCTTCCACATAATTAGTGTCATAATTAAGGGGAAAAACAAGGTTTGTTTGATGGGGACAAAAATGTGAATTAATGTTACTATGTTACTGTATTTTGTATTCGGTCTTGAGTTTTGAATAATTGATTTTAGTTGAAAAGGCAACAAGAATGTTGATGCTTACTGGTTTAGCTGCAAAAATTTTCTGTGAACTAGTCCTTTTAGAGAACATCCCTCCTGTAAATGATCAATGATCTGCCAAACGTTCAACATCTGAAAACTATTCAGTGATTCATCCTAAACCTATTTTTATATTTTAAGCGTAACATTCTATATAGTTTTTCAATGAAAAACATACATGTTTCGATGAGGAGGAATACCAAGGATATGATGAAACTTGTAATCACATATGGTTTACACCCCTGCTAGGTGTAGATGAGGCAATATTTCATGATTAATTAACACTAAAATGGCGTACTATATAGCCCCTCAAGAATGTCCTAAAAATGCCCAAGCCTTAAATCAAACCATGGGAGGAGAGCATAACGATGGTGCTACATGCACCAAGACTATAGCCACATCAACTAGACTTGTTGGCATGATTGGTGTTGATTAGTTAGAGAAATAAAAATATGGAATGTATTAAAAACAAATGTTTTTCCACTTCTAATTCTCATGGGGCATAATTTTCACCAAAGTTTCTATCAACAAGACTTCAACACAAGTTATTAGTACCAGAAAAATAATGTAGCATCATGGATTACAAGAATATTAATGGCTTAAATAGTTTTATTAGCATCTTGTATAAAACATGATTAGCATTATCATTTCCCAAATCTTTGCAATTAATTACAAGTGCAAATTCTTAATGTTGACTTAAATGCAATCCTCAGTACATATGCTAAATGACCCAAGTAAACTTTATTAACTAAGTAAACTTAAGGAGCATGACATGATTTTTGTGTGAAATGGTGAAGGTTTATAAATTTCCTGAATTTGTAATATTCAAATGCACTCAATATGGTAAACTAAAGGTTAGAAATGCTCTTATAGTTGTCATACTAAAGAAAAACCTACTATTTATTCGACAACTTTCCACTAACATCATGTGGACATTAGAGTTTAACAATCTTTATTTTGTTAAGCGTAACAAAATATCCTTGTAACGGCCATAAAAGAGGTATGCTTTATGCCTTAGAAGAAATAAAACAATTATATCTAAATTCTATGAGAAGTAGCATAACAACTTCATGTGTGTGGCACCAAAGGATAGGGCATCCCAATTCAAAGAATTTGCAAGTTCTAAATTAAGTCCTAAGTCACATTCTCATTCTTATATTTTAACGATTGTTGTACTTATAACAATATACATCATACAAGGGACTCATCCACTATATAAGAGTAGTGAGTTAAAGGTATTAATTAAAATTCATAAGGTGATTCGTCTCACATCAAAAGTGTTATATTGACATTATGGATCAAGGCAAGAATAAAATTATTGTTTTGTTATTTCTTAGTTTTTGAATCTATTATGGTTTTTGCATTCAACTTGATTTTTAAATTAATCAATTATTCTATATAAAGTTTTAGTTTATCAAATTACTTCTTATAATTAATTTAATCAATGTGACTTCCAATGATCCAATTCTAAAAATTATCCATTGTAATACCAACCTTAGGATTTTGGTTTTTGAATTAGCAGCAAATAGGCATACTACCAAAGATACCACTCTTGGCAAAGTTTTGATGATGGATAATTTCCATGTGAATTATAGTAATATGAAAGATGATGAGTATGAGTGTTCAAAATGTATTGCTTTTGGTAGGCTATTTGAATAAGACTATGATAAGGGTGTTAGGAAAATGAAACCTCTTGTATTAGTACTTACCGGGAAAATTGCAACACTAAAATACAAGAAGAAAAACAAAGTGAAATAAAGAAGTGGCTCATTATAATTGCTTATATCCACAAGAATGGGACATTAAATTTATTAATAAACTTCAAACATACACACTTCAAACTCTCTCAACTTTTCTATACTCAAAACCTAATACACCATTTGCTTATTTGTATTCACTCTTTGCCTGCTTCTTTCCCTTTCTCTCTAAATCCTATATAAAACCACATATTTCAAAAAGTCCTATGTGTTATCCTAAACCGATGGTGTCTAATCCTAGTCAAACTCAAAAAGTAATTTATCAAACCACAAACTCTAAAATATTGACTCTTATAAAAATAAAAAACAAATAATTTGAGTCAAGTATCAATAATCTCCACCTTGACTCAAATTCTTTCAACTTTGCACAATTGATAAGAATAAACATGTGTCAAGTTCAAACTTTCATTGAACTTGACCCAAAAAGTCGTCTTTGTCTTCTTCATTCCTTTTGCAATTAGTCTTATCCATATGCCAATGAGTACACTTAATTGAAAATGAAGTCGTAATCCTCTTATTGCACTCTTTTACTTTGAAAACTTCTTCAACACTAGCAAAAGACTCATGGTGTGGCTTCACCTTTATAGTTCCACTTAAAATTGACTTCCCCATCAAAGTGTATAAATTTTTCATCTTTTTCCCTTTCATAACTATCAAAATACCTTTATTAATATTAATTATATTGTTTTCTTATAGAAAAAGCATAGCCTAAAGTATCCAAAGCTCCCAAAGAAATTAAATTCCTCATCAACTTAGGAACATGCTTAACATTAGTCAATATCCTTACAGCATCATCAAACATCTTCACTTTCACGATACAAATCTCAATTATTTTAGAGCTTAAATCATTGTCTATTCAAACAATACTAGTATCAAATTCCTTATAGGTGCCAAATCACTCTTTACATGAGTACATATGAAAAGAACATCCAAAGTCTAAAATCCAAGAGTTCGTAAATTTTCATCAACTATAACATAAAGAACATCACATATCTTATCAAACTATTCATTAACTATATTAGTAGAATCTAGAGTCTCTTGTGATTTATGATTTTTCTTTGTTTCCAAGTGTTTTGTCAATTATTCATAATATCTTCTTATATATCCCTTTTTATAGCAATAATAGCACTCCATATCCCTCCAAAAGTTTGGTTATGAATGATCATCTCTTCTATCATAATACCTACCTCACAATTTGTTCCTACCATAATGTGATTAAAAATTCATCACAAAAGTTTGTCCAATATGAGACAAACTACTTGATTGCTTAATATTTTCAATTTGTAAAAGAGTAATTGACACCTCATCCACCATCAACGTCGTCTTTGAACTAAAAGTGTAGTCATCATTATCTCATACGATTTTTATAGGGATGCCAATAAAATAAAAGTTTGATCTTCCTCAACAATTTTAACCACTTATTAAACTTATTTATATGATCCCTAAAACTCATTCCTTCATCCATCTTCAATTCAAATAATGACTTCTTTGTATATAACCTATTTATTAGGAATTTTGACATATAAATTTTTTCTAACTTCTATAAATGAGAAGGAGATTTCTAATTTAAAATGTTACATTTTATTTAGGAGTCAAACTTAAATAAATAGTACTTATCGCTTTTGCTTCTAATTCTTTTCATTCTTCATTTGTCATGCTATTTGTTTTCTTACCTTACAGCGCTTTAAGAAGTTCTTGTTGCACTAAAACATTTTTAATGGTACTTTTTCAAATAATAAAATTATTCTTTCTATCAAAGGGCTTTATATTGTATTTTTTATCAAACATCATCTTCAAAATAATTTTCCATGATTAGCATACCATGACTTCGATAACACTTGTTGGGAAAACAAAAGTTTTGATATCATTTGTTAGAAAAACTGCAACATTATACATGGTAGAAAAAATAAAATGAAATAAAGAATATAAAAAATTTACATAATTCAGTGTAATTGCTTATGTCCACAGGGAAAAGAAAATCATATTTATTAATAAACTTCAAACATACACACTTAAAACTTTCATAACATTTCTCTATTAAAACCTAATACACTCTTTACTCACCTTTATCCCTTTTCTAAATCCTATATAAAACCATGTATTTGTAGAGTTAATCTTATATGTTAACCCTAAATTAATACTTTCTTAATCTTACTCAAACTCAAAAGGTAATTTATTAAAATATAAATCTATAAATATTGGCTCTTCTAAAAATAAAAAACAAATGTGTGGACCCCGCATTTCGGCTCGCTCAATGCGTTTCCCACTCGAATGGTGAGCTCGATTTTGATTTTGAAAAATGATTTAATCGGTTAAAAAAAATGACTTGGAGTCGCCACTTATTTTTGTTTTACTTTTTTAACGGTAAACAAAATAAGAAAGAAAAACCCTAAGTGTGACTCCTTGTTTTGGAAAAGGTCGGTCTACGAAAAATCAGATCGGGTTCGGGGGTCAGGTTACTTATCGGGATGGTACGATAAAGACCGTAGCACCCCTCTAAGTCCCTAAAATGGGTCTCTACTAATAAAATGAAGCAGTCATGACAATTAATTAGGAGATCAATGAATACCCGAAAATATCATGCACATATGAGAATTAGAATATGCATAGACAATAATCAAAGTGGAAATGGGTGCGTACCTGATCAGCAAACGGCAACGCGCTATCACAAAATAGGGTTAGTGCACAAACACAGGTTGATTATATACATATCATGGGACATAACAAAACAATCAATCAATCAATTAGTCATGAATTCACATATGTAGGGCCCCCACCAGAGCTCGTTTTATATTGCCTGAATCAATTCCGATAACTCCATTGTTCGGAATTACAGAACTTGATTCCTTGCTTATTTCAAAACATTTTAAAAACAGAGGAAGTATGAAAAATTGCTTGCCAGAAATAAAAGTGGCAGCAAAGATTTATCAAAAATGTGATTTTGGAACCTAAGGATAATGCTCTAAGGATGAAGAAAAAGGTGGAATGTTGGCTGAATAGAATTCCGGATGTGAGATATCTGGAGAAGGTGGAACGTCGACGGATTGGATTCCGGGCGTGAGACACCCGAGGAAGGTGGAATGTTGGTGGATTGGATTCCGGATGCAAGGCATCCAGGTGGAATGACAGAGGAGAGGAATTCTGGGAGTGAGACACTCGGGTGGAACGGCGGCGGAGAGGATTCCGGGGGGGGAGGCACCCGGATGGAATGACGGTGGAGAGGACTCCGGGTGTGAGACACCTGGGGAGGGTGGAACGTCGGTGGATTGGATTCCGGATGCAAGGCATCCAGGTGGAATGACAGAGGAGAGGAATTCCGAGAGTGAGACACCCGGGTAGAATGGCGGCGCAAAGGGATTCCGGGAGTGAGACACCCGGATGAAATGGTGGCGCAGAGGGATTCCGGGAGTGAGACACCTGGATGAAATGACGGCATAGAGGGATTTCGGGAGTGAGACACCCGGATGAAATGGCGACGCAGAGGGATTTCGGGAGTGAGACACCTGGATAGAATGTTGGCGGAGAAGGATTTCCGGATGCGGGGGATGTCCGGGTGGAATGGCGGTAGGAGGAATTCTGGGAGTGAGACACCCGGAGGAATGGCGGCGCAGAAGGATTCCGGATGCGATATGTCTGGGTGGAATGAACATGGTTATGAGTAGTATGAAGGATAGACATGGGCTGTATGGATATGGGGGCTTGAGTGAGTAATTTTAATAGGTATGTGAAAGAGTGAAGGCTGGCATGCACTCGCGATACTCCATGTAAGCGAGGGAGTGAGATGGAGAATGAACGAGAGGAAGATGGGTGTGGTGGAGGATGCTTGATTCCTGCAAGCTGGAGTGAGGAAATGGGTATGACGACCTAGAGAGAGAAGTGGACAGATGAACGATGGAGACGTAGGCATATTGGATAAAACGATGAATAATAAGCGAAAACGGGTATGAGGATGCTGATGAGGTGAGCCTTGCTGCCATGGCAACTACTCCAGATTTTCTAGGATCTCTTTCAAGCAGGGATGAGAAAACGGATGTGTACCATGGACGGATATCAAGAAACAGGGGAAGTAGAGAAACAGAGCATGAAAAAAGATGAATAAATAAAGGAAAATCTCAGAAAATCCACTTCATGAATCATCCATGAATCTTCTGAGCAGGTGGGTAAAACATATCAGATGCAACCACCCTCATGATTCTCAAGCATTTTATAAACACAACAGGAGCATATCAAATTAAAAGATGGACAAATCTACGCAAATGCAAGCATACATATCAACAAGTAGACTGGTGGCCTTCAACATCCGCCCAAGACAACATTATGTTACGGAAAATCAACGAATAATGAGAGACGAGGAGGAAACTGTGTACATAGCTGCTTCCTCAAGAAAAAAGAAAACAAGTCTCGGCTCTCTCAAGGAGTTTCTCTCTGCCGGCAACTTTACTCAAGCTCCCAAAAAAAACTCTCCGAAAAACTCTCTGAAAAACTCTCTTCCCTGCTCCCTCTCTACCGTGTCTTTTTTTCGTATCCCTTTTTCTTTTTTTTTCTCTCCTTCTGTATCCCAGATTTTCCTTCCCAACGATCTCTGCTGCAGCCAACTCTTTCTGCCACCTTTTTCTACTACACTCCTTCTGCAGCCACCTTTTCTTCTGCAGCCCCCTTTTCTGTCCAATCCTTCTACAACCTCAAAAAGCAAGGTTGATTCCTTATGGCCACTAAGGATGTGACACGTGGCCCACTAGGATAGTGACACTTGGCTAAAAATGTGATCTGCAAAAACAAATAGAGAAAAGGTGACCCATGACCAAAATGGGGGTCTACAAATATGCCCCTCTTCGGTAGAGCTCACGAGTGTAAGGAATATGAACATTGGAATGAAAAGCAAGTGTGAATAGTGAGTGCAATGAAGTGAACTTTACTGAAGAACCAAGGAGACCCCCATAGGGACACGTGTGAAACGTAAACTAACTCAGGCTAGCTGATTACTACCAAAAAGTGCTATTTTGTAGACCTAATTATAATGGTTTTAAGCACCTTTGAGTAGTAATCATATTCATTTAACCCAATTAATTCAATAAGCTCCTTAGTAATTGGTTTTAACCATTTTGTGGCAAGTTTACATGTTTTTATCAGCTTATGAATCAATTCAAGCATGCCAAATGATGGAGGAGCTACTTGGACAAGTTATGGCAAAGCTTTTGGAAGCTCAAATTCATGAAGAACCAAGCTTTGGAGCTCCATAGCCCTTTGCCAAAGTCGTTCAAAGTATGCAAGGAAAGAACAATGGAAAAGAGGAAAAGCAAGCAAAGTGAAGAGAAGCAAAGAGGACAGCAGCTGCAGTCTTCTTTCGCACTTTTGGAGCACTTCCCGAAGTCCATTGTTTACATGCTATATACCATTTCAAAGCTCTGGAAGTCAAGAATCCAACGCTTCAAACCATGTATGATTTGGAGCTGAAATGAGGAAGATATGGCCTTCGGAAGCCAACTGCTCCAGGTTATGCGAAAATTTCGCATAACACAAGGTATTATGCGAAATTCGCATAACACCTTCAAAATTCGCATAACCCATGCGTGTTGCGAATTTTCCTCTGCTTTTGCCGACTCCACTTTAGATATTTTCCTTTGTATTTTGTGATGTAATTTCCTTTCTTATCCTTGTAACTAACCAATCACAAGCTTTTGCTTTTGTAAAGACTATATAAGGGGTGGAAATCACCTCTTGGAAGATATAGAACATGCGTGTTACGTTTTACACCTAGTGATATACAGAGCTCTCTCGTCTCTCTTTTCTCTTTACTATTCTATTTTCTTAGTAGCCAAACAGCCTCTGAGGGCTTTTCCTTAGAGGATGATTGGCTAAAACTTTTAGTTTCTCAAAGTATGGATGTTATGTGATGGCTTGGATGCATTCCCATGGAAATTTCTCGCACCTGGAAGGTAAGGTAGATGTTTTTCATTAATGCAAAGTTTGGTTTTTATTCCCTTTGGACAACTTCCAACGGCCAATACTTGATAAGCTTTTGGATTTCTATCCATTAGTTATCTCCTACGAGCTATTGGAAGGTGAGGTTTTCAATTCCAAGTTTTGCATTAATCCGTTAGAACCAATTTCAATGGCCATTGAAAGGCGAGTTTATCACTTAGAATGACTTTGAGTTGCCAATATTTGGTAAGCTTTTGGCTTTAGACCATTAGTTATCTCTTACGAGCCATTTAAAGGAAGTCTAAGGTGAATAACCATTGATGAAATTCACTACCATCTGTTTTGCCATTTTAAAGGATTAAAACTTGATTTGCTAAATCCATACCGGTTCGGGAAGCAAGCATCACCATAGTTGCAACCCCAACGCGAGGAGCCTATCCTGAGATTTCCAATTTGCATAAGAGCCAAAGCATAGCTATCCTATCTTTGAGAAACTTGTTTTTACACCCTTTCATTTTAGTCTTTAATGTTAGCTTAGATTAGTTTAAATCTTTCTAAAACATTTACATCTTCTTTTAAAGCTAACATCCATAAGTAAATCACCTATTTTCCTAATTTGAATATCACTTGTGTTTGCGAAAACCCTTCCCAGTGAACGATCATA
The DNA here is from genome assembly GCF_030704535.1 of Vitis vinifera. Taxonomy (NCBI): domain Eukaryota; kingdom Viridiplantae; phylum Streptophyta; class Magnoliopsida; order Vitales; family Vitaceae; genus Vitis; species Vitis vinifera. Next base: position 20,499,907 of record NC_081818.1, read on the forward strand.
GAACCACTATGCTATAGTAGCTTGGCTACTTTAGTAATAGTATTTAAGGTATAAATTTTGTTGATATGCCTTTAAAGCTAAGCTACCATGAGTCGAATCAAATGGCGCCGTTGCCGGGGATGAGTCGAATCAAATGGCGCCGTTGCCAGGGATCGAATCATGAGTCGCATCAAATGGCGCCGTTGCCGGGGATCGACCATGAGTCGAATCAAATGGCGCCATTGCCGAGGATAGTAGCTTTGCTACGCTAGTATGAGGTCATAGGTTTTATAAATGTTTTTGATTAAATGACCCGACTGGAGTAAGAGTCGCATCAAATGGCGCCGTTGCCAGGGATGAGTCGAAACAAAATGGCGTCGTTGCCGGGGAAGGTGCCACAAGCACAGTGAAGTAACCATTAAGGGTAACTTGTGATCTTCATCACAAGTTTGGTGAGTTTTCTTATAATTTTTTTTAGTTTAGTTTTTATTTAGTTAATTTTTTTTTTATTCTCTTTTCTTTTATTTTTGTTTTAATTTCAATTTGTGCATTCCTTGTTGGATTCGAGACCAAGAGGGAACCCTGGTACAAGTTGAAGAAAAGAGCCTTAGTTGAATATCATTTTTTTAGAAATGGAAATTTCCACATGAAGATCAAAGCTCTCATTATGATCATAAGAAGGACAAATTTGCATACCTATCCATGAGGGATCGGATTGAATTAGGAAAAAGGCAAGTGCAACAAAGCCAATGGGGTAGTAAGTATGCTTTGAATGAAGATATGAGCATGAAGGCAAAGCTAGCATCTATGGCTAGAAGGATAGAAGAGTTTGAATTGAGGAATGTGCATACTGAAGCACAACCACAAGTCATGCCAACTTCATTTGAGTATATAAACCATCCCAACCTCAACCTCAACCATCAATGAGTACATCTTCATTGGAGCAAGCCATTTTGAAGATAAGCAAAGTCATGGAGGACTTTGTAGGTGAGCAACAAAAGATCAACTCTCATATTAATGAAAAGATTGATAATTTGGAGAGTTTAATGAATGTAAGAATGGAGGGGGTTTATAATGATCTATCACTAAGGATAGAAAAAGTTCAAGACTCCATTGAGAAGCTCACCAATCTCGACATAGCAAAGGGGAAAAGGAAGCTTCCTCCTCAACCCCACCATAACCTTCAAGGAACCAATGCAAAAAGATCAAGGAAAGTGTTGAAGATCGACACTTTGGTGGGGGATTTCTATGACAACTCTATGGAGCAACCTTCCATTGAAAATCATAAGGTTCAAGATGATAAAAGGTTACCTGAACCCTTTAAAGCATCCACTTCTCCAAGGAAGAGAAGAGAAACGAATTCCCTTGGACCAAATGGGAAGGATGCCAATTTTGTTTGGGATCCAAGGGGAATTCAGCATGAAGTGGGTGTGTGAGTGAGGATGAGCTAAATAGTTCATCTTCTTTTTGGGGTACATGCTATCAGCTTCATTTAAATTCTATGCTTTCTTTAAATTTATGCATGTTTTAGTTTGAATTCTTAGCTTTAATTTAGTTTTAATATGTTTTTAAGATGAGTTTTGAAGTGTTCATGCAGGTATGATGCTTGCAAAAATCAAAGTTGTGGTGAAAACAAGGGAAAACAGGGGAGAAAAACCAAGACTCAGCAATTTTCGCACAACACTTCCTGTTGTGTGAAATTTTCGCACAACACATCCCTTGTGCGAATTTGCTTTTGTGCCAATTTTCAAAAATGCATGCTCTCTGTCCATTCCCAAAATCTCAGTGCGAATTTCACAGGAATGCGAACCTTGTGCGAACCTTGTGCGAATTCATTTTTGAGACAAATTTTCAAAGCCATGCTCTCTGTCTTGGTATTCCACAGGAATGCAAAATTCACACTTCCTTTTTAAAGGTCGTGTTCTCATCTTCAAAAGCTAAGGATTCAAGCCACGTTTTCTTCAAAGGAAACCCATTGCCGTCGGGTAGAGGAGCTCCAAATTTCAAATTTTCTTCGTGAAAAAGCTCCAATTTCCAAGCCTAGCCACCATGAAAAATCCTTTTCCTACCTCAGCCAGCATTTCCCACCCTCAAAAGCCAAAAAATTTCACCATTTGAACGAGCTTCAAAAATTGCAAAAGGGCGGGTGAATAGTGCTTGTGCGAAATTTTCGCATAACACCCCCCCTTGTGCGAAATTTTTGCACAACACATCCCTTGTGCGAATTTTTAAACTTCCCCTGTTTTAGCCAAAAATCTCCAATTTTAACACCCCTGCAAGCTACATTCAAATGTCATTGCAACTTATATCAGTATACCATCATGGCATGGACCCTTTGAGCCTTGTCCTCAACTGCTCAAAGTGGGGCCCACTCATCATTTTTGTAAATATTTAGTATAAATTCCTCTCTCATTCAATTTTTGAATTTTGAAACAGGTGGTTCAACCTTCTCAACTCCAAGTCCACATCACATGAGGTACCACTTCCTTCCTCCTTATTTTCGATTCAAACATTGAGGACAATGTTCATCTCGGTTGGGGGGAGAGATGAGGAAGTAAGTATTAGTTTAAATTTTTATCATACTTAGTTAAATTAGCTACTTTTTGTTTAAATTTTAAAATTTTTGCTTTAAACTCCATGGATATTAAGGATTAACTCTCAAAAATTAAATGAGAGAAGTCGAGTTTCAACTTGATTACATGAGTCTTAGAGTTTGTATTATGCTCTTCTAAAAGTTGATGAATTGTTGAAACTCCCATTGCATGCAAACTTATCTCTTCCACCTTAAGCTATTCGCACACACATACAATAGGTTCCGATTATAAGATGAAAAACTATTTCCCTCTTGACTTAGGAAAATTTTAGACTTGGTACCTTTGACCTCATTTAATAGTGTTGAGACACCTTATAAAAGGCCAATGAGCTTTTGGAAAAAGAAAGAAAAAGAAAAATGTTTGCTTGCCTTGAAACCCGAGCAAGGTCTAAGGGGTATATGGTGAAAATCTTTAAAACCTGGTGCCCTAAGCCTTAATTGGTTGGGAGTCACCGACCTCAATGCTCGTTACAAGGGTGAATAGGTGGAGTTTAACATGTTGTAGGTGCTTGGGTATTAAAAATCATTCTCAAAAGTCCGGGGTAAAATCCGAGGAGTTAGTGGTTGAAAAATCCTTAAAGCTCCCCTAAACCTTGATTGGTTGGGAGTCATCGATGGACCCCCGTTACATGGACAATTTAGAAAAGAATGCCTTTAAGCTTTGCACTCCTACAAGAAAAAATTGTGAAAGAAAAGAGGTGCGTTCTTAGCCTATTGGAGGTTGATTAGTTTGCTAAGCTTTGAAAAGAACTAGGTTGAGGGGAGAGATTAGTTTGACATACTATATCCAGAAACTAATAAATAACACTTAGATTTTAGTGGAAGAATTTGATTTGGATCTTTTGAGAGTGGAAATTCTTTTGATGCTTAAACTTGCATAATATCCATTCTTTGTACTCTATGATCAAGTGAATGCTTTGACAACTCTTATTATAGGTTGAGTTTCACATCTTTATTGATCCATGGATATCCATCATGCCACTCATATCATTTTTTGGAGTGATTTGCATGATACCTTTTATGTATATTATTATAGTTTACTTAGTTTTTATCTCCTCCATTGCTAAGGGACTAGCAATGAGTCGGTTGGGGGGTGTGATTACTACCAAAAAGTGCTATTTTGTAGACCTAATTATAATGGTTTTAAGCACCTTTGAGTAGTAATCATATTCATTTAACCCAATTAATTCAATAAGGTCCTTAGTAATTGGTTTTAACCATTTTGTGGCAAGTTTACATGTTTTTATCAGCTTATGAATCAATTCAAGCATGCCAAATGATGGAGGAGCTACTTGGACAAGTTATGGCAAAGCTTTTGGAAACTCAAATTCATGAAGAACCAAGCTTTGGAGCTCCATAGCCCTTTGCCAAAGTCGTTCAAAGTATGCAAGGAAAGAACAATGGAAAAGAGGAAAAGCAAGCAAAGTGAAGAGAAGCAAAGAGGACAGCAGCTGCAGTCTTCTTTTGCACTTTTGGAGCACTTCCCGAAGTCCATTGTTTACATGCTATATACCATTTCAAAGCTCTGGAAGTCAAGAATCTAACGCTTCAAACCGTGTATGATTTGGAGCTGAAATGAGGAAGATATGGCCTTCGGAAGCCAACTGCTCCAGGTTATGCGAAATTCGCATAACACCTTCAAAATTCGCATAACCCATGCGTGTTGCGAATTTTCCTCTGCTTTTGCCGACTCCACTTTAGATATTTTCCTTTGTATTTTGTGATGTAATTTCCTTTCTTATCCTTGTAACTAACCAATCACAAGCTTTTGCTTTTGTAAAGACTATATAAGGGGTGGAAATCACCTCTTGGAAGATATAGAACATGCGTGTTACGTTTTACACCTAGTGATATACAGAGCTCTCTCGTCTCTCTTTTCTCTTTACTATTCTATTTTCTTAGTAGCCAAACAGCCTCTGAGGGCTTTTCCTTAGAGGATGATTGGCTAAAACTTTTAGTTTCTCAAAGTATGGATGTTATGTGATGGTTTGGATGCATTCCCATGGAAATTTCTCGCACCTGGAAGGTAAGGTAGACGTTTTTCATTAATGCAAAGTTTGGTTTTTATTCCCTTTGGACAACTTCCAACGGCCAATACTTGATAAGCTTTTGGATTTCTATCCATTAGTTATCTCCTACGAGCTATTGGAAGGTGAGGTTTTCAATTCCAAGTTTTGCATTAATCCGTTAGAACCAATTTCAATGGCCATTGAAAGGCGAGTTTATCACTTAGAATGACTTTGAGTTGCCAATATTTGGTAAGCTTTTGGCTTTAGACCATTAGTTATCTCTTACGAGCCATTTAAAGGAAGTCTAAGGTGAATAACCATTGATGAAATTCACTACCATCTGTTTTGCCATTTTAAAGGATTAAAACTTGATTTGCTAAATCCATACCGGTTCGGGAAGCAAGCATCACCATAGTTGCAACCCCAACGCGAGGAGCCTATCCTGAGATTTCCAATTTGCATAAGAGCCAAAGCATAGCTATCCTATCTTTGAGAAACTTGTTTTTACACCCTTTCATTTTAGTCTTTAATGTTAGCTTAGATTAGTTTAAATCTTTCTAAAACATTTACATCTTCTTTTAAAGCTAACATCCATAAGAAAATCACCTATTTTCCTAATTTGAATATCACTTGTGTTTGTGAAAACCCTTCCCAGTGAACGATCATAGAACCACTATGCTATAGTAGCTTGGCTACTTTAGTAATAGTATTTAAGGTATAAATTTTGTTGATATGCCTTTAAAGCTAAGCTACCATGAGTCGCATCACTAGCAGATGAACACAAAGACTCTAATCCTAGAACAAAACGATGTCACGAAATGCCTCTGCAGCCACACCAAGGATCCAGGCTCCCTCTAAGATGTCTCCAAAAGTGACTCGAAAGACCAGATCAAACATGAGTAATAGTCGAACCACCCTGGAGTACGGACAAGAACACGTCTAAAGGGGACTGCCTTATGCGGACTATGAGATGAATAGGCGATAAGCACAGGGTAGCAAGGTGAGGAGAACGAGAATAAGCGCAAATCCATGAAGGGGAGATGTGTAGTGCCAGTGAATATGAATGCTAGGAGCTGTGACTCTGACTGACAAAGCTGACTCTAAGCACCAAAGTGAGAAAATAATAGCTCTGGAAGCCAAACCAAAAAGCTAACTCTAAAAGCCAAATTAGAGAAAATAAAGCTCTGGAAGCCAAACCAAAAAACTAATTCTAAACGCTAAACTGGAAAATAAAGCTCCGGAAGCCAAAACAAAAAACTAACTCTAAACGTTAAACTAGAAAATAAAGCTCTGGAAGCCAAACCAAAAAACTAACTCTAAACGCTAAACTAGAAAATAAAGCTCTAGAAGCTAAACCAAAAAACTAACTCTAAACGCTAAACTGGAAAATAAAGCTTTGGAAGCCAAACCAAAAAACTAACTCTAAACGCTAAACTAGAAAATAAAGCTCTGGAAGGCAAATCGAAAAAAACTAACTCTAAACGCTAAACTAGAAAATAAAGCTCTAAAAGCCAAACCAAAAAACTAACTCTAAACGCTAAACTGGAAAATAAAGCTCTGGAAGCCAAACTAGAAAGCTAACTCTAAACGCTAAACTAGAAAATAAAGCTTTGGAAGCCTAAACAAGATGACAGTAGGTGGATGCCCTAAACAAGCTGACAATAGTGGCTCTGGAAGCCGAATCAAAAGCTAACTCTAAACACTAAACTGAGAAAATAATGGCTCTGGAAGCCTAAACAAGATGATGGTAGGGGGATGCCCTAAACAAGATGATAACTCATAAAGATCGGCAAATGGGTCTGACAATCATGAAATCAGCACGAGACATAGCAAACCCAAAGAGAGGGGTGTATGACCATGGCAAACCCAAAGAGAGGGGTGTATGACCATGGTAGGAAAAGCGATAAAGGGGGTATGCCCCGGTATGATGACTCACAAAGATCAAGAAATAGATCGAGCAGTGAGGAAGTACACAAAAGATCTGATGAACTCCAAGATGGGGGTATGCCCCAGTGTGATGACCCATGAGTAACTCAATGGGGATGCATAGAAGACCTGACATGTACTCCGACGAAATGGATGATGCGAAACTCCATGAGCTCGATGACTCCATACAAAAATCACACAAACATCAGAAAGTGTGAGTCTGATGAAACGACCCAAGGAAAGTCCATCGGGGAGCCATGATGAAATGAAACAAAATCCTCAACACGACATGTATCTCGTAACAGGGGACGATCATGCAAAAGTGAGAATCTGCAAATCTCGATCGAGAGCGGAAATATGCCCTAGTATGGCATCAAACGTGTGACAAGTCGGGAAAAATCGAATGACGTCAAATCATGCCTCAATAGATATGTAATCCCGGTCGTCCGAATCCATAATAGAACCGTGCCCACTGATTCATGCCCAGTTGGGTATTTTAATCAAAAATATTTATAAACCTATGACCTCATACTAGCGTAGCAAAGCTACTATAGTATAGCAGCTCTAGGGTTGAACTCTGGGATGGGTTTTCACTCTACTAGTGATAGACTCAAGATTAGAAACTGAATCTGATGATTTCCTTTGTCAAAAACTTAAAGTTTAAAAGAAAATAAAATTTGTTTTGAAAAGGGTGTTTGAAACTAAACTAACATAGAACTAGGTAAAAATGGAAGAAAGAAAGTCTCCCGGAGCTAAAGGTTGCTAGGATCCAGTTCGGAATGCAAAGTGGGAAATTCCGAATTTTTCTCCTCGTATTGGGGACAACAACATAAAGGATGGTTGTTTCCCGAACCGGTATAGGTTTAACAATGAAGATTTAATCCATAAAAAGTCAATAGAAATCGTAGTCAAGTTCCATTAATGGCTTTAGACACTATGGGTCTTCACCTTGAGCCACTTTCCAATGGCTCGTACATGATAACTAATGGTCTTATGTGGATCTAGCAATAAGTATCCACAGAGACCTAAAAGCTTATCATGTATTGGCCATTCAAAGTGATTCTAAGGGATTTAAAACAAAACTTTAGATTTTAAAAACCATTTATGAACTCCAACTACCTGTATTTAAAACACTAGAATTTTCCACTTTTGCATCTAGACTTTTCACTTAGCTTTCTTCACTCCAAGAAACTAAAGGTTTAGCCTCTCATCCTCTGGGAAAACATCCTCAGAGGTTGTTTGGCTTCCAAGAAAAAGAAAATACAATCAAATTGAGAAGGTAAAGCAGAGCAAAGCTCTGTATTTTTTCTTCCTTTGAAAAATATACAAAAGACATGTCCTCCTCTCCCTGAGAACAGGCTCCCAAGAGAGATTTATATATGAAAATTACAAAACAAAAATATCTTTCGGTAATGCATCCTTTTTCCAAACTTAATAACTAAGGAATCATGTAATTGGTGGATTACAAGGAGAGTTTGGGGATTTAGACATCAAATATCTAAAGCAAAATATCTCACAATGTTGGTCGCAAAGATGGGAAGCTTCAAGAGAAACCCGCGGCACTGCAAGATGGCTGCAAAACTCTCCGGGTAAGCGCTATCCTCGGATCCGGATATGTCTGCCGGAGAAAGTTGAAATGCCTCAGAAAATCTCCATCCGAATATGAATATCTGGAGAGGTTGAAACACCTCCTCTCCCATCCGGCTCCTAAATTCCGGATGTAAGACATCGGATGGAATGTGTGGCACAGTAGATTTCCGGATGTCATCCGGGTGGAAGTGGTGGCAGGCGATTCCGGATGTGATACATCCGGGTGGAGTTGCTACCCGGGTGGGTTCGCAAGTTGCAAAATCACTTTTGCAAGTTGGGCTTTAATTTCGCACGTTGGAGTTCCAAATTCGCAAGATGCGAATTTGTCCTTCAACTGGATGTAGTTGTCTTGAGAAGGTCATATCTTCCTCATTTCAGCTCCAATTCATATACCGTTTGAAGCGTTGGATTCTTGACTTCCTGAGCTTTGAAATGGTATATAGCATGTAGAAAATGGACTTCGAAAAGTGCTCCAAAAGTGCGAAAGAAGACTATAGCTACTGTCATCTATTTTCTTCACTCTGTTTTTCCTCTCTCCGTTGTTCTTTCCTTGCATACTTTGAACAACTTTGGCAAAGGGCTAAGGAGCTCCAAAGCTTGGTTCTTCATGAATTTGAGCTTCCAAAAGCTTTTCCATGAACTATATACAGCTCTCCCTCATTCTTGGATTGCTTTGGTGTAGCTAAAAGCTATCAAAAACACCAAAACTTAACACAATTTGATTAGAAACGATTGTAAGGGCCCTTAACATGTCAATTGAGTTAAAAGGTAATAATTACTACTCAAAAGTGTTTAAAAGAGTTAGTTACAAGCTACAAAATAGCACTTTTTGAGTAGTAATCACCCACCAATCCAAAAGGTGTCTCTCGGAAGGAAGCACGATGACATCATGAATGGCGAGCAGCGCGTGCCTATTTGGATGGCTCCCGAGAGGCTCCATAGAGAAATCATCATAGCAATAGTAAAAAAATCGTCGTCTCGGTGTGCACTCTGTGAGTGGGAATGATCATGTAAATCTATGGAGATCTGCGAATCTCACCCAAAGCTGAAATATGCCCCAGTATGGCATCGGGTGCACGATAGGTCAAAAGAACAAGTGACATGAAATCACCTATCATCGAGCATGTGACCTCCGTGAAGATCCTTAAATCTCACCTGAAAAGGAAATATGCCCCAGTATGGCATCAAGATGCATAGCAGGCCTGGCTGAATGGCCCCGAAGAGGCTCTACTGAAGGATCGTCATAAAATAACGAACACGCCGTCATCTCAGCGCATATCTCGCGAATGGGGATAAGCGTGCAAACCCGTGAGGATCTGTAAAATCATATCTGAAATGGGAATATGCTCCAGTATGGCATCGAATACATGACAGATCAGAAAAGGGCAGGTGTCATCAGATCACCCCTCATCAAATGCATGATCCCGGTAATCCAAACACAACTAAAACGAATCTAACCATCAGAAAGGCGTCTCCCAGAAGAAGAAGCATGACAATATCTAAATGGCAACTAGATCTCAAACACCTGTCCAAGTAGAGGCTGTCAAAGACGACATCTGATCCCATGGCCTCAGGGTGGTCTTAAGACACGGGACGTAACGTAGGTCAGGGTGATAAGGTAATAGAAATGAAAGGAAACTAGGCTCAAATACCCAATGATCAAAACTCATGCCCTTATGTATAAAATGCAATATGTATAGAAAAACTCATGAGCCATGGAACTGAATGCGCCCAACGTGAACGTGACATCAATAACGAGGTGATGAAGAAGATGATCTGATAGCGGGAGGTGTAAGAACGATGCACGTGAAGTGTCAAACTAGGAATAAAAGGGTGTGGTAAGGAAAAAGAAAAAAAAAGCAAGAGGTGAGATGAGGATGACGAATCAAGAGCAAAAAGGAAAATGATGATGAAACAAATAATACAAAGGGGAGCAGTGATCAACTCAAATCAGACATGGAGGGAAGTCACATCAACAATGAACGTAATGATGGATAGGACAATGACCCGGAGTCCCTAGGAGAAGCCACTCATCTTGCTCTCAAAACATAAGATAAAAATGAATACAAAGAATGAAGGGTCTCAGGAAGCTCACATACGAACTCCCATCAATAAAAATACTCGATACAGTGACCCTCGAATATCAACATACACGCCCAACAAATGGAGAATACTATGCACATACACACATGTGCTTATTTTTCTTCCCTTTTATATATATATATATACACACACACACACACAAATACACATACCCTAAAAATAGACAAATGAACCCCAAAGATGATACCAATAATGAATATACACACTCCCAAATGCTAAGGTAACAAAAACTCTCTCTGACAAGATAACCTTCTCAAACTAAGGATCTCTAAATCAGTGTTTGTATGATAAATAGTGGAAATGATGTGACTATCCCCCTTGTAATGAACTGAGGAGGATCACCACTCAGGGTGGAGAGAATATGAAGCAAAACAAGTAGGTAAAATAAAGAATGAGAGACGAAATAAACACGACTAATGAGATATGAAGGAATGCAGTAGTGTGGCGGTGGGGAAAAATAATGAGAGAAAGATGCACTTGTAGGTCCAAGACTCATGAGGCTTCCAAACAATGCATGCATACACTAAAGGACCCCAATCCCGATGTAAAAATGTGAGTAAGGCGATAAGATAGAAAGACTATAATGCACACGCGAGGCTCAATGGGCTAGCAATGGTTTATACATCAAAAGGGAATAACAAGGAATATGGCTAAACCAAAATGATGGCCACCCATCCTACGACCATGGTCTCAAACATAGTACCTCTTTAGCTGATCCACATTGGTCGGCTCTGAGAACTGGTTTCCATCTAAATCCATCAGCCATGCAACGCCCTCTAGAGTTAACTCCCTGATGAAATAAGGTCCGCTCCAACTGGGTCTGAACTTCCCTCTCGGATTTCTAATCAATCCTTTGATGACTCTCAAGACTAAGTCACCTACATGCAGTGGTATGGGCTTGACCTGCTTTTTGAAAGTGCGGGCCATCTTCCTCTGATATGCGCGGATGTGATCTACTGCTCTCAACCTCCTCTCATCTAGGAGATTGAGTTGATCAAATCGAGTCTGAGCCCAATCTGTCTCGGGAATCTACTGCTCTAAGGCTACCCTCAGTGAACCCATCTCGATCTCGACTGGTAGCACTGCTTCCATATCGTACACCAATGAGTAAGGTGTGGCTCCTGTAGAGGTACGAAAAGAAGTCCGATAAGCCCACAATGCAAATGGGAGCTTCTCTGACCAATCCCGAGAAGTCTCGACCATCCTCCGTAATATCCTCTTGATATTCTTGTTCGTGGCCTCTACTACCCCATTCGTCTGCGGCCTGTATGCAGACCATCTATGATGCCGGATGCCGTATCTATGTACTAAGGCGTCGACCTCTGCTCTGAAATGCACCCCTCTGTTTGAGATCAACTCGTGAGGGACTCCGTATCGATAGATGATGTGTGACCTGATGAAACTGGCAACTCCAGCTGATGTCAATCTCGCATATAAGGCTGCTTCCACCCACTTGGTGAAGTAATCAATAGCGACAAGGATAAACTCATAACCACTGGAAGATTTCGGCGAAATCTTCCCGATGATATCAATACCCCACACTGAAAATGGCCATGGTGAAGTCAGTGCATACAGCTCGGAGGGCGGCACGTGAATGAGATCTCCGTGTATCTGACACTCGGGACATCTCTGAACAAACTGGCAGCAGTCCGTCTCCATGGTCAACCAGAAGTAACTGGTCCTCATGATCTTACGGGCCAACGTATGTCCTCCCATATGTGGTCCGCAGACTCCTGCATGAACCTCTCTCATCACTCGATCGGTAGAGGCACGGTCCAAGCACAATAGCAACATCCCATCAGCTGATCGTCTATATAGCGTCTCACCGCAAATCACGAATCGGGCGGCTAACTGTCTCAATGCTCTCCTATCCTTGGCCGTAGTGGCCTTAGGATACATGTCGAGTCTCAAAAAGCGATATATGTCATGGTACCAGGGCAGACCATCATCTGGCTCCGCATCATCAATCAAGCAACAGTAAGCGGGAGCGGATCTCGACTCGATCAATAAATGACGAACAGTGGCATCAGCAGGAATATTGATCATGGAAGCTAGAGTAGCTAAGGCATCAGCAAACTGGTTCTGCGCTCTAGGCAGATGGGTATATCTCAAATCATCGAATCTCCCGACTAGTAGCTCCAAATACGCATGGTAAGGCCTAAGCTTCACATCTCTAGTCTTCCACTCGCCCTGAATCTATCTCAATACCAGATTGGAGTCACCAAACACCTCCCTCTGTCTAATCCCGAGCTCGAGGGCTGTCTCTAATCCCAAGATACAAGCCTCATACTCAACAATGTTGTTTGTGGTAGGATGTCGATCCGAGAATGCCAAACGAATAGATCTGGGAATGTGATCACCATGAGGGGATATCAACAGGACGCCTATTCCGTATCCGGAATGGTTGGCTGCACCATCAAAGTACATGCGCCAACCTGACAAACTGGTCACAACAGCGACATTCTCGTTTGGGAAGTCATCATCAATGGCTCTACCGTAAAAAACTGCTAAGGATGCAAGGTGATCAGTGACAACACTCCCTCTGACGGACTTCTGAGTGACATAATGGATGTCAAACTCAGTCAGAAGCACCAACTATCTCATGAGACGACCAACCAGGGCGGGCCTGTCAAACAAATATCTCAGAGGATCTAGACGGGATATCAAATGCACTGAATACTCGGTCATGTAATGTCTCAGTCGGCAAGTGGCCCAAACCAATGCCAAGCAATAACGCTCAATCATGACATATCTCGTCTCATAGTCTAGCATTCTCTTGCTCAGATAGTAAATGACTCAGTCTTTGCCCGAATCATCGAGCTAAGCTAACATGCATCCTAAAGCCACGTCTAAGACTGATAAGTATAGGAGTAAAGGACGGCCTGGTGTAGGAGGCACCAAGACTGGGGGTAACAACAAGTACTCTCGGATCCTCTCGAATGCGCGCTGACACTGATCATCCCAAATAGTAGGTTGACTCTTCCTCAAGAGTCGGAAAATGGGCTCGTAGATGTTCGTCAATCTGGCGATGAATCTGTTGATGTATTGAAGTCTACCCAGGAAGCCTCTGACCTCTCTCTCTATCCTCAGTGCAGGCATGTCAAGGATGGCTCTGATCTTATCTGGATCTACCTCTATGCCTCTCTCACTGACCATATACCCCAAGAGTTTCCCAAAAGTCACTCCGAAAGTGCACTTCTTGGGGTTCAGTCTCAATCTGAACTGTCAGATCCTCTCAAAGAACCTCTCCAGAGCTACTAAATGATCTGATCTACCTCGGGATTTCACTATCATGTCGTCTACATAAACCTCGACATCCTGATGCATCATTTCATGGAAGATGGTGGTCGCTGCCCTCTGATATGTGGCTCATGCATTCTTCAATCCAAATGGCATGACTCTGTAGCAACAAGTACCCCACTCGGTAATGAAGGACGTCTTCTCCATATCCTCTGGAGCCATCAAGATCTGACTGTACCCGAAAAATCCGTCCATAAAGGACAACATCGAATGACCTATCATGCTGTCAACTAGCATGTCGATGTGTGGAAGAGGAAAATCATCCTTAGGACTGGCCTTGTTGAGATCTCAGAAATCAACACAGACTCTCACTCTACCGTTCTTTTTGGGAACAGGGACGACATTGGCCAGCCACTCCGGGTACTCGACCACTAATAAGAATCTTACACTGAGCTGCTTCTGAATCTCCTCTTTTACCTGCAAGCTCCAACGAGGGTGCAATCGTCTCAACTTCTGCTTAACCGGTCTAGCATGGGGCAAAAGTGGCAAACAATGTTGGACGATAGATGGATAAGGCCTGGCATGTCCTCATAGGACCATGCAAAAACATCCAAGCAGGATCTGAGCAGCTGGATGAGGCTATCCCTCTCATCTGTGGATAAATTTGACCCGATCCTCAACTCCCTAGGCCGATCTGCTGTGCCAAAGTCAACAATCTCTGCGTCCCCTACAGCAGATGCTGCCCTCTGATCAATAGGGTCTGAATCGGAAGCGGATGACGAGTCATCATCTGAATCATGCTGTGCAATCTCACTATCAATATCAAATATCTGTGATGTGGGTGAAGAGGGTGCAGACAAGATAATATCACAAGACATAGGCAAATACTCAAAAGTGCTGAAATCCATAGATGAATGATCGGAAACAATGTCAGAACGGGAGACGAACCCCGACAGAACATCAAATGAAAGAGGTGAGTCCACAAAGTCGGACACTCCCTCAACAAGGCCAACATGGCTATCAAACAAAACATCGCCAGCTATGACGTCCTCAGTAGGCTCTGGAGCAAGGGAAGTCAGGCCCTCCTCAGCAAGCTCGATGACGGATACCCCAAAGAGATCAAATGATGAAGCGAGCCCAGGCTAAACAGTCTCCTCGATCTAGCTCAAGCTCAGCGTAAGCATCTCATCGATGTACTCGTCGTGCGGTGCAGCTCCGTCTACTATGTCACTGATTTCCACAAATGTCCCGTGATCATCGATCTCATCCGGGAAGCAAAGCGTCATAAGGCTCGTGCGATCCAGAGAGGAAAGAGCAATCAACACAGAAGTCGAAGAGCCAAGGGCTCCATCTCTCAATCGTAACTGTTGGACAAGGCGCTAAAGCTCGGCCTCCTGGGTGGTGCTAAGTCCTCCGATGATCTTATCAGATGGTGCGCGCGGCCCCGATGCCCTCACAAAGTAATCTACTAGGCTCCTGGTGTACGGACACATAGGATAATAGAAAGGAGTATGAGTCAGCTTAGCCATCACCCTCTCCTTGCGCAATCGCGCCATATAGAGATAATCGGCCTCAGTGGGGGATGAACCCGAGTCCGAACGGTACGTCGTGATCAGGAATGGTGATGAACTCGCTCGGTCCATGCTGACGTCGACCCAACCCCATGCCGGGTAGATAGGACATGTCTCTCATGATATCAAGCACTACAGTGCTACCATGCTGGTCGAAGGACATGGCTACAGAGTCTCGGCAGAAATCCTTCATCTTCAGAGTCTACACCTCGTCAAAGGTGAATCCAGTCAGAAAAAGATCGTCATCAGTGTGACTAATCTCGAGCATAGGCTCGGCAGCAATGAACATGTCCCCCACAGACTGTACCACGACGACCTGACCATAGTGAATAAACTTCACCTTCTGATGAAGGGAAGAAGGGATGGCCCCGACTCTGTGGATCCACGGTTGGCCCAGAAGCAGGTTAAAGGATGTAGGAATCCTCAAAACCTGAAACACGGCGATAAAAGTGGCCGGACCGATCAGCAGCTCAATCTCCAATGTACCCATGACCTTTCTCTTAGTACTGTCATATGTGCGAAAGGTCTGAGTGGAGGGACAGAAATCAGAAAGAGCGTATCCAAGGGTGATGGCAGTGGCAAGAGGACATACGTTCAGGGCCGAGCCATTGTCCAAAAGGACAGATGGGACTCGGCGTCCTGAACAACAGATAGATATGTAGAGCGGACGAGTGTGATCTGAGCCCTCCGGTGGCAAATCATCGTCCGAGAATACGATGCATGTGGCTCGGACGGTCGTCATCATATGGATCAACCCCTCTGGAGGATGGTTACTACATAGCTGGACCACAGCCTCAGGGTCCTGGAGCATGCAATGTCAGCGTGTTTGTTCCAGTTCTTGCAACATTGCTTGTGGAAGAAATTGTAAGCTTATATTTGGATCAATTAATTGAAGGAGTGATTGGAAAAGGATTTGAGGTGAGATTGAATGTGGATAGTAGAGCATGTAGTGAGTGCCTGGAATCCAAGGGAGTATGTGGTTATGACCTCGGTTTGAATCAAACGACTTGCTACTGCAAAGATCAAATTCAAGCCTCCAAAACATGTACTTCCCCAACAGGTGACGTCTGAACACCCCAGGAATCTTTCCCTCCAGGTACGCATCACAATGTCATGTTTTATTTCATACCCTTAGGCATTAGTTAAGATTCATATATAGCACAGCACCCACACACATGACAAATCTACAAGGTTTAGTGAACCAAGGAAAAATCTTGGAGTCTATACAGAAAAAATGGTGTCTCAATTCTCAAACAATCCTTCAGTTTGTATTCATTGTACGAAACCAAATTAGATGGATACAACTCTTTAAAAGGGAGTTAAAAGAAAATCTGGAAGACTTCCCTAATTGGTTGGGGGAGCCCCAATGGAAGCAGAATTTGCACATTCCATGATCAGTTTAGTACCTTTTCTACTGTTTGAAAAGTAGATATCCACTTTGATTAGTTGAGCTGGCAAGTGGATCTATGGTCGATCAATTTTTACAAACATTTTACCCAATAGATTAACATATTTAAATATGAAAAAGAAATATATCAATACGACACTACACTCCATGATAAGGGAATCTTATTTTGGGTACCCATAGGGGGGCTTTTTTTTTACTTGTACGGCTATTTTAAAAAATAATTCTTAAAAAATGATAATTTGAAAAATAATTCTTAAAATATGGTACTTTGAAAAATAATTTCAAATTTACGACACTTTTTATCACTTTGAAAGGTATTTCTTGAAGAGACACCTTCTATATTTTTCATATCAACCATAAATGTTAAAAAAAATTGAATTTACATTAAAGGTATCTCTTGCAGAGACACCTTTCATAATTCTATAAAATTGAATATATGTTAAAGGTGTCTCTTCAAAAGGTATTTTTTCATATTTTTTTGATTAGTCATACACGTTAAAAAAAAATTGAATTTATACTAAAGAAATGTCATTTCCAAAATACCATAAAATCAAATTAATACTAAAGGTGTCTCTAAAAGAGACATCTTTGATAATTTTATATCAGTTACATAGTGAAAAAAATTGAATTTACATTGAAAGAGTCTATACAATTCCATAAAATTGAATTTCTACTAAAAGTGTCTCTTGAAGGAAAACTTTTCAATATAAATTTAATTTTATGGAATTGTGAAATGTGTCTTTTGAAAATACACTTTTTGTATAAATTCAATTATTTCAATGAATGACTGATGCAAGAATTGTTGAAGGTGTCTCTTGAAGAAACACCTTTAATATAAATTTAATTTTATAAAATTGTAGAAAGTGTGTCTTAAGAAGACATCTTTAGTATAAATTCAATTTTTTTTATTATGCAACTGATATGAAAACTGTGAAAAATATCTATTTAAAAGACATTTTTAATATAAATTCAATTTTGTAGAATTATAAAAGGTGTCTTTTGAAGAGACACTTTTAATGTAAATTCAAATTTTTTTAACGTGTATTATTGATATAAAAATTGTGGAAGGTGTCTCTTGAAAAGACACCTTCAATGTAAATTCAATTTTTTCGAACGTGTATCATTTATATAAAAATGATGTAATTTCAAGAGACACCTTTAGAAATGACAAAAAGTGTCGTAGATATAGAAATAGTTTTCATTGTACTGTATTTTAAAAAAATAATTTTAAATTCACTGTACAATTATCAAAAATCCCCCTTATGGGGGTCTTTTTATTAAGTAGTGCAAGTCATGGGATTTCATAAGTGGATGTAATTGTTAGAAAGAACCAATATATTGTTAGAACAGCTATTGTTCATTGGGTTTGGACATTGGATGTTGCCCGAACTCCTTTGGTTACTACGGATACAACTATTATTTACCAAGTTCGGATACTGGATGCTTCCCAAACTTCTCTTCTTTGGCCATTGTTGGTGCAACTACTACTATTTACCAAGTTCAGACACTAGATGCTACTTGAATTTCGATTCTTGGGTCACTGTCGGTGCAAATATTGTTTGTTAAATTCGGATACTAGATGCTGTCCGAACTTCTGTTCTTTGGTCACTGTTGGTGCCATTACTTTTTGTCTAGTCTGGATGATGGATGCTGCTAGAGCTTCTGATCTTTGGTCACTATTGATGCAGCCACTATTTGTCGAGTTTAGACACTAGATGCTACTCCAACTTTTGTTCTTTAGTCAATTTTGTATTAGGTGAACCTTTGCTCCTTGGTGGTTTTGTTGTTGAGTGGGATAACTTTGGTTGGGTTGATTTGGACATTGGGGTGTTGGCTAAACCTTGGCTCTTATGTTGCTCCACTTGGTTGTTGAAGGAAGATCCAGGGAACCTTAGAAGTTCCCATTTCGACGGTGAAGTGAAAACTTCAAACAAATAGAAGGAATGAGAAAATGAAGTAAAGAGAGAACCCTTTTAGAGGGGGCAGATTGCCCCCTCTTCCTAATTTTCTTTTTTATCCTTTATATAGCATCTTTGAAGAGGTAAATTAAGAATATTGTTTAGGTCAATCACATAGGACAAGTGACACATTCTGGCTGGATGAGCAATTCCATAACATAGTGAGATGGTTGATAGTTCCTGTAAGGGGGCACCTATACTCAAAGTGCTAGTTTCGTTGCCCTATCAGGAAGAGTTGGAGGTTAGTTGTGTTTACCTTATCATCTTTACAAGTCAATGCACCAAGCAATGATGGCCAACTTCTAATGGTCATACCTGATCATGATACCCGATCAAGGCATACGATTTGCATTCCGGAAATTGTCTAGAAGACCAAGGTGGTTGGTATTCTCGACTGTCCCTCTCTTTTTCCACATAGCGCCCACATTGACGTAGCCATGGGAGGGAAAATTTGTTTTGAATAATTTTCTTTCCTTTCACACCCCTAATACTTTGCATGTTTATACATTGGGCATTAAGTTGCCAAGGAGCTCTTAAGCTCTTGTTTAGCTATTAGGATGATTAGAGGCCTTTAGAATTAAGTTGTCGTGACAAACCTCTTAGGCTCTTACCCGACTATTATGAGGCTAATTAGCGGCCTTATCTTTACGTGTTTGGGAGAGTTTTTTAAAGCTCCTACCTAAACTAGGCCACTTGAGGTTGTATCTTTACTTATCCGGGGTGTTTGAAGCTTTTAGTTAGACTAGGCCAATTGAGGCCTTATCTTTATGTGTTCAAGGGGCATTTTGAAGCTCCTACCCAAATTAGATCACTTGATGCCTTATCTTTATGGTGCATGGGGCATTTTGAAGCTCCTACCCAAATTAGATCACTTGATGCCTTATCTTTATGGTGCATGGGGCATTTAAAGCTCATACCATGATTGAGTCACTTGAGGCCTTATCTTCATGTGTCTAAGGGCATTTTGAAGGTCTTATCCTAACTAAGCCACTTGATGTCTTATTTTTACATGTCCATGTGTGTTTGAAGCTCCTACCCGTAGTAGTGCAGGACTAGGCAACTCATTGTCAATGCATCAAACGTAACTAGATGATAAGGTGGGTAGCATGACTCCATTAGGCATACGCCAACCTAAGCTCGTGTCAACCTTTGGTTTGCTTTGTGCTAGTCATGCTAGGTAGCATTTTACCCCATGGAGCCAGATTGAGGGATGCTAACCATTTGGGTCTGAAGTGTCTTGTTCTCTCTTCATGGCTTCTTAATTATGTGAAATAACTCTTCTAGTTGTCTATTGTTCTTTGCATATTAGGCTTTCAACTCAGCCGATAAGACCAATCATTACTCCTTAGTTACTAGGGTCGAAAGATCATTCTTCCTCAACATTAAGATTAGAATAGGTGGTCAACATCATGATGCTACTTAAGGCTTTCCTATCTAGTTTCTCATAGATGATGCCAATTATCGAAATATTTATTGTTTGCCAAGTTTGGACATTGAATGCTACTTGAACTTCTATTCTTTGTTCACTATTGATGCAACTATTATTTGTTTGAGTTCAAATACTACATGATAACTTATGTTTATCAATCATCTATTAGTGTAGCTACTTTTTTTGAGTTTAGACATTGGATGTTGCTTGAACTTATGTTCTTTGATCACTTACATATTGTACAAACCTTTTTCTCCTAGGCGGTTTTTACTATTGAGTACTATGATAACTTTGATTAGGTTGATTTGGACATTAGTGTGCTTATCGAAGCTCCACTCTAATATTGTTCTACTCAGTTGCTAAGGATAACCTATCACACAAGAAAGATCCAAGGAGACCTCAAAAATTCCCCACCAATGATCAAGTTAAACTTTAAGCAAAGAGAATGAACAAGAATATGTAAGGAGAGAATCATTTTAAAGAGGGGAGGTGGTCCTCGTCTTCCTCATTTTTTAGTCCACTATATAGTATCTCATAAGAGGTAGATTAGGAATACTACATGGGCTTAAGAAAGGTCATCATAAGTCAAAATGAATTTCCCATTAAGTGTTTAGAATACTCATTACCCCTATAATCCCCAATTGTCAAATTGGATGGCCTCATTGAGCTTAACATCTCATCTATTTGTTCAAAATGACTTTCCCATTAAGTATTTGAGATACCCATTGAGACCCTATAATCGCCATTTGTCAAATAATGAGATATGATGCTTTCTAGCAAATAAGAAGGAATCAATTAACAAGTTACTTTGAATTATGAATGCATTATGAGCATAGTCATTCCAATGGAAGAAAGGAAAGTCCTAGAGCACCCTTTCCCTAACCTGAATAACTACTCAATAGATATTGAATGGAAATTAACTTGAAAAAGTAAAATAAAAAGCAAGAAATTGAATGCAAAGACATTAAATCAAATATGAAATTATAATGATTGTGAAACCAAGGTTTGGTTAATCTTGATTTTGATGATAACAAAACAAGGTTTAGAACTAATGATCATATTTCAAGTGTGATTAGGCAAGACGACTTCCAAAGTGACAATCCAAAGACAAATCAAGCCAATGAGAAATCATGAAGAAGAAAACCACCTCAAAGAGAAGAGTTTTTTCAAGACCAAAGCTTCTTAAGATCTCTTTGTAAGGTTGTTGGTGCACTAGGACTTTCATGCATTTCATTCTTTATTTATGCACCAAAATCATCCAAGAGTAATAATGTTTTAAATATATTTAAAATTGGATGATTTCATGTTTTCAACTAAAACCTTGTGTTAAATAAATTTCAAACTTGTGTTAAAAGGTTTTAAGTTGAAAAACGTTGGGTGTTGAGCCAAAAAATGGCTCAACCGGTTCAACCAGTCGAGGAACCGGTCAACCAGTTGTGCTCGTCCAGTCGAGTACTCGTCGAGGAGGCCAAAAAGTTTTTCTCTCTCCCAATGGCCTTCTCTTCCCGATTGAGGTAATTCTCTTCCCGATCGAGGCCCGGTCGAAGACCGATCGAGGTCCGGCTGAGACCCAACGGTCACTTGCCAAACATTTAATGCTAACGGCTAGTCAACCGGTCGACCCATAGTTCGATCGGATGAACCCCCAAACGGCTAGTTTGGATTTTCTCTTCTATAAAAAGGCTCCAATGTTCATTGTTTCATAAGCTTAACCTTCCCAAATCATTCTTGATTATATTTAAGCCTTGGAAGAGTGTTTTTAAGTGCACCATTGTTTCATAACTTGCATATCTTTAGTGCACCATTCAATCCTAGTTTTTCTTGTATCATTTGAGCTTAAAGCTTATACTAGGATTTTGTGAGATCAATTATTTGTAAACCTTGAGAGGAAGTTTCAAGAGTGGGATATCTCTTGAGAATTGTAAAGGGTGCTTGGAGCCAAAAGTCCAAGAGGGTGAATTGGAACCATAATCCAATTGTAAGAAGATTGGAAGCTTGGTTGAAGCTTCAAGCTAGTGGAACCCTCACTCGATTAGGAGGTTGAGGAGAGTGGATGTAGGTCGGGTTGCGTCGAACCACTATTAACTCTTGTGTTTGCATTCTCTCTTCCCTACTCTTTTAATTTATATGCAATTGTCTTTATTTTGCTTATAATATACTTGCATATAAATTGTCTCTTACTTTGGCTTAGTTTAAATTTGAAAAAGAGACCATCACCCTATTCACCCCCCCCCCCCCCTCCCCCCCTCTAGGGTGATTATCATAGGTTGGATTAGCCTCAAATTCCTAACAATGATCAGTGATGTTAAAAAAATTAATTATGCATTAAATAAAAACCAATTCAAGATAAATAAAATAAACGAAAGCAACAACAAGAAAATAAAAAATAAATAAATAACCTAAAAATAAAAATTTATCCAAGATCCCATCTTCCTAAGGTTGACGATAAGAACTAAGGAAGAATGTGCAAGAACTCACCCTTAAGGCAAAAGATTTGAACCCACTTAATAGTTGCTCATTTCCTCTTTTATGTCTTTCCTAAGCAAGCCTTAAGTTACTTATTCCTAGAGGTTTTTCCCAAACTCAAGGGCTCAAGATTGGTTGAAATTAGTCACCCACTTTGGCCCAACCCATTCCTTCATTTTAAAACAATTAAAATAGCTCTCATGCAATCACGTGAGTTTTGATACCAAAATGGTGGTTGTAGGTGGTGAGGCCCTTTGTGGTGCATTGGAACTTCCCTCGTCTTTCTCTATATAGTTTCTTAGACAAACAATCTCCAAAGTTTCTAGAATTTAGTTAGATTTAAGTTTGAAAAGTGAAGAATTTAACAAAATTTGTTTTACATCAATTGAACATATTTAACCCCTTTAAACACCTCAAAACATTTTATTGATCATATAGATACTTGATAATTCCTTGCAAATTCTCTTCATATATAGAATGTTAGAGAAGGATTTTGAGATCTTCTTTATTTGCGAAGTATAATCGTAAACATAAAAGACTTAAAAAAAAAACATGGGAAAATTGAACATAGACATAATTACTTAATTGTAAGGTAATTTTAATATTGAAATTAAGTAAAAGATGTGATCATCATCCCAGTTTTTATACGCAATAATCACCCCTTGTGGAGGAGTTGGAGGTCAGTTGTAGGCGCCTTGTACTTTAATACAAGTCAATGCACCAGACAATTGTGACTAACTTTGACTGTTGATGCTCAATCATGCTGTCCGATCAAGGAATAAGGTTCAAAAGTTTGGAAATTATCCGGGAGACGTAAGTGACCGACCCCCTCATAGCTGCCCGAAAGATGTAGGTGGCCGACTCCCCCACCTATCAAGTGCAGATTTCGGGCATAGAGACCTTGTTAGCCGCCCTAATCTAATGAAATTCTAGCAAATACTTGTATTTTCTTTAAATTTATAAATGCCCTAATTGTCTTGTCAAAGTCTGATCAATACAATATATAGACTTTGGCGCCTTCTTGAACCCCGTTCATATTTTCTCTGGGTTATGATCGAACTACACATTCAAGAGTCCTCACTACTGTTATGTAACTATGCCATAGAAGACAGATGAATACGTGGATTCCACTTGGCGTTAATTTCCAATCATGAGCAATATTTTGGGCACTACACGCAATCCCCATAGTCAAAACTCTGATATTTTTTTAGCCAAATTTACTTAGTCAAAACTCGTCACCATCAGAAATAAGACTTCTTTCATCTTAATTCATCTCCGTCATTCTCCTCTCAAATATCTCATCAGACCCCTGTAGAGATCCCCCCCCCCCCCCCCCCCCCCCCCCGATGACACGTGGCATGCAGTGCTGTCCGGATCAACTCTATCCGTACCCCCCAAGAGGACATGTGGCGCGCACATCTATTCGGGTTCCCCAAGGGGGGCATATGGCAATCTCAAATATCATACTCGGGCGATGCTCTATCCTATCAGTACCTATTGTCCGGATCATTGACTGTAACGAGCAAGCCTTGCTGAGTCATCCCTGACAGCCTGCCACAGCCCACGTTCCACCGCCTGCAGAGCGAAAGAACAGGAGTGATGGCAAGTCACCTCCCACGATCTCTGACAGCCGCCTACAGGGTGATGATGACCCTGCCACCATCTTGAGGACATCATGACAAGCTAAAAAGTCTTCCCACCATTACAGAGGAGAGCAGAGCTTCTGACATTATATAAAAGGGCCTTCACACAAGAAAGAAGGTAAGCCTAAGACCCTAAAAAAGCCAATAGTTTGATCTCTTAAGCCATGACTAACAAAACCATCGGAGGGTGTGTCTGGACATCCTGTCCGAACATCTTTTGCAGGATCGACTGAGCCAGAACTCCTTCTTGGTTGATAGCACGCATCCACTTGGCAGCAGCAGGGATCCCTGGGACATGAGGTATCAACATTGGCGCCGTCTATGGGAACTCTCTGATTTTGTCGACAGCAAAGATGTCTACACCTTCCAGAAGCCGCTTGTCGGTTAGGGGAGACGAAGATTATTTCGAATGGCGCGAAGCCATCGAAAGGAGACAGTTGGAGAGCGAGCGACAAATGCAGGCTCTCTTCTAGGAAACAGTGAGACTGAGAGAAGAAAATGTTGTGTTACGTATCCAAGCTTCATCGACGGGACCTTCTCGTGGTCAACGCTTAAGAGGCCAAGGAGCAAACTCAAGGCCTGACCCAGAGTCAATATACCCTGAGACTGTGGGGGTCATCCCCGAGACGGGCAATGTTAGACCACAAGAACGGCACACGCCCATGCACCAAGCCCCCTAGGAGGAAAGCTCAGACTCTACTCGTCTCTCATCAAAGAGACAACGCGATAAAAGACCCCAGTTGTCGGACGCAATGCGCACGAGGCTAGGCCCACAGGAACCTGGGAAGACAAGGCCGCCAGTAGCCATAACCTGGGGAACGCACCCTGATCCCCTGGTCACACCCATGGTGCAGAACGTCATCTCGTACCAAGCAGTACAACAAGCTGGGAGAAACCCCCCAAACGAGCCACCCACTGGCTCCATCAGCAAAAAGCTGGATGACACGCTCTCCACGCCTTTTTGCCCACATATTATTCATTACGACCCCCCAAGGGGATTTCTCGTGCCTAAATTTTCCACGTACGATGGGTCCAACGACCCCTTCGACCATATCATGCATTATCGACAGCTCATGACTCTCGATATAGGAAACGACGCGCTGCTATGCAAAGTATTCCCCGCCAACCTACAAGGGCAGGCTCTCTCATGGTTTCACCGCCTACCCCCCAACTCTGTTGATAATTTCAAGGACCTATCGGAAGCTTTTGTGGGATAATACTTATACTTCGCTCGGCATAAACAGAACATCAACACTCTGCAAAATATAAAAATGCAGGAGAATGAGTCTTTAAGAGAGTTTGTGAAGCGGTTTGGTCAGGCCATCTTACAAGTAGAGGCTTACAGCATGGATGCTGTCCTTTAGATCTTCAAATGAAACATTTGTCCAGGTACCCCATTCTTCGAATCGTTCGCTAAGAAGTCTCCTAAGACGATGGACGACTTGTTCCGGCGCGCGAGCAAATACTCAATGCTGGAGGACGACGTGCGCGCAGCCACCCAGCAAATCTTGGTTGCCGGTCAAACATCCAGAAGTGGTGCGGAAAGAAGTTCCAAACTTCCGGACCGGCCAAGGCCGTCCGGCCGAAGGCAGGAAGAACAAAGCCGCCCAGAACGGCCATCCCTCACACCCCTTTCCATATCCTACAAGAAGTTCCTCTCTATGATCCAAGACCTGTCCGACTTCAGGTGGCCCGGACCCCTCAGAGCAAACCCAGCCCAAAGGGATCATAGTAAGAAGTGTGCCTACCATAAGGAACACGGTCACACTACGGAGACATGCAGGAGCCTCCATTATTTGGTGGAAAAACTCATACAGGCGGGACATTTGAAGCAATACCTCCGCTCAAACGCCAGAGTTAGAGACACTTCCCGAAATCACAACTCAAGAACCCCTAGGATCTCAGCCGCCCCCAAAGCCATTATAAACTATATCCATGGAGGACCACTGGATGAGGAGTACAACTTCAAACGAAAGAGAATGAGGCTGTTGCAGGCAGCATCGGTACGTGAGCGCGTCAACTCCATACGGCCTGGGATAGTTGGTGGGGGCCTGATTCGACTCATGGTAGCTTAGCTTTAAAGGCGTATCAACAAAATTTATACCTTAGATACTATTACTAAAGTAGCCAAGCTACTATAGCATAGTGGTTCTAGGATCGTTCACTGGGAAGGGTTTTCGCAAACACTAGTGATATTCAAATTAGGAAAATAAGTGATTTTCTTATGGATGTTAGCTTTAAAAGAAGATGTAAATGTTTTAGAAAGATTTAAACTAATCTAAGCTAACATTAAAGACTAAAATGAAAGGGTGTAAAAACAAGTTTCTCAAAGATAGGATAGCTATGCTCTGGCTATTATGCAAATTGGAAATCTTAGGATAGGCTCCTCGAGTTGGGGTTGCAACTATGGTGATGCTTGCTTCCTGAACCGATATGGGTTTAGCAAATCAAGTTTTAATCCTTTAAAATGGCAAAACAGATGGTAGTGAATTTCATCAATGGTTATTCACCTTAGACTTCCTTTGAATGGCTCGTAAGAGATAACTTATGGTCTAAAGCCAAAAGCTTACCAAATATTGGCAACTCAAAGTCATTCCAAGTGATAAACTCCCCTTTCAATGGCCATTGAAATTGGTTCTAACAGATTAATGCAAAACTTGGAATTGAAAACCTCACCTTCCAATAGCTCGTAGGAGATAACTAATGGATAGAAATCCAAAAGCTTATCAAGTATTGGCCGTTGGAAGTTGTCCAAAGGAAATAAAAACCAAACTTTGCATTAATGAACCTTTAATGAAAAACGACTACCTTACCTTCCGGGTGCGAGAAATTTCCATGGGATTGCATCCAAGCCATCACATAACATCCATACTTTGAGAAACTAAAAGTTTTAGCCAATCATCATCTGAGGAAAAGCCCTCAGAGGCTGTTTGGCTACTAAGAAAATAGAAATGGGGAAGAACAGGAGAAGAGAGAAAAACAGAGCAAGGCTCCGTCTGTATATATGCGTCTTTATATTCAAGAGGTGATTTCCACCCCTTATATAGTCTTTACAAAAGCAAAAGCTTGTGATTGGTTAGTTACAAGGATAAGAAAGGAAATTACATCACAAAATACAAAGGAAAATATCTAAAGTGGAGTCGGCAAAAGCAGAACAAAATTCGCAACACGCATGGGTTATGTGAATTTTGAAGGTGTTATGCGAATTTCGCATAACCTGGAGCAGTTGGTTTCCGAAGGCCATATCTTCCTCATTTCAACTCCAAATCATGCACGGTTTGAAGCGTTGGATTCTTGACTTCCAGAGCTTTGAAATGGTATATAGCATGTAAAAAATGGACTTCGGGAAGTGCTCCAAAAGTGCGAAAGAAGACTACAGCTGCTGTCCTCTTTGCTTCTCTTCACTTTGCTTGCTTTTCCACTTTTCCATTGTTCTTTCCTTGCATACTTTGAACGACTTTGGCAAAGGGCTATGAAGCTCCAAAGCTTGGTTCTTCATGAATTTGAGCTTCCAAAAGCTTTGCCATAACTTGTCCAAGTAGCTCCTCCATCATTTGGCATGCTTGAATTGATTCATAAGCTGATAAAAACATGTAAACTTGCCACAAAATGGTTAAAACCAATTACTAAGGACCTTAATGAATTAATTGGGTTAAATGAATATGATTACTACTCAAAGGTGCTTAAAACCATTATAATTAGGTCTACAAAATAGCACTTTTTGGTAGTAATCAGGGCCCTCAGCCCATAGATGGGACAATCGTTTTCCCCCCAATAAACCCCACACGGATATTACAACCTCACCGCGACGCCCTCATCCTATCCCTGGGGATGAGGGACTTCGACGTGAGACGCATCCTAATTGACCCGGGTAGCTCGGCCGATCTTTTACAAGCATCGGTAATCAGCCACATGGGACGCGATCTATCCGGCCTCGAAAACCCTGGGCGAATCTTGTCCGGATTCAACGGAGCAGCAACTACTTCCTAGGAAGATATTGTGCTGCCGGTCCAAGCAAGCTCAGTCACTCTCAACGTACAATTTTCTGTGCTACAAGATTTATCACCCTTCAATGCTATCTTGGGGTGCACATGGCTGCACTACATGAAAGTCATCCCCTCTACGTACCATCAAATGGTAAGCTTTCTCACTGAGGACGGGCAAATCGACCTATACGACAGCCAGTTAGCCGCTCGCCAATGCTATCAGATAGCGCGAGAAGTAGGGACCAGCCAGGAGGATAAACCCCTTCCTGAGCCCACCCACGCACTTGACCAATAGCAATTACTGAGTCCTACGGACAAAGATCCCCCGACAGCGGATCCCTTGCGGACGATCCAGATATCGGAAGAAAGTACTCACCTCACACATATCAGTTCCCTTTTGACACTGGAAGAAGCCAAAAACATCCAAGATGCTCTCCAACAAAGCCATGACGTTTTTGCATGGGCGCATTCTGATATGAAGGGAATTCACCCCTCTATCGTCTCTCATAGGCTTAACATCTTGCCAACAGTAAGACCCGTCCGACAGAAGATCAAACGTTTCCACCCAGACAGGCAAAAGATTATCAGGGATGAGATTGACAAATTGCTGGAAGCCGGATTCATTAGAGATGTGGAATATCCTGACTGGTTGGCAAATGTGGTAGTGGTCCCCAAAAAGGAAGGCAAGTGGTGGGTGTGCGTCAATTACACCAACCTCAATAATGCATACCCAAAAGACAGTTTCCCTCTACCGCGGATAGACCAAATTGTAGACTCCACCGCCGGACAAGGAATGCTCTCCTTCTTGGATGCCTTCTTCGGATACCACCAAATCCCCATGGCCCTGGCCGACGAAGAAAAGACAGCCTTCATAACGCCGCATGGGCTTTATTGCCACAAAGTTATGCCATTCGGACTCAAAAACGCTTGCGCCACCTATTAGAGACTGATGACGAAAATCTTCAAACCTCTAGTCGGCCCCACAATGGAAGTGTACATCGATGATATCGTGGTTAAAAGCAAAACCCAAGGGGAACATGCCCTCCACTTGCAAGAAGTCTTCCACCTCGTAAGGAAGTATGGCATGAAGTTGAATCCATCCAAATGCGCTTTTGGTGTAAGTGCTGACAAATTCCTGAGATTTATGGTCAGCCAAAAGGGGATAGAGGTTAGCCCAGATCAAGTTAAGGCAGTCATGGAAACACCACCCCCTAGGAGCAAAAAGAAATTACAGCGCCTCACAGGCAAGTTCGTCGCGCTAGGACGCTTTATAGCCCGTTTCACTGATGAATTGCGACCCTTCTTCCTAGCAATACGAAAAGCCGACGCAAACGGGTGGACGGACGGCTGCCAAAACACTTTCGAAAAAATCAAACACTACCTCATGCAACCACCCATTCTAACCAGCCCCCTCCCTAGAGAAAAATTGTATATGTATCTGGCTGTATCAGAGTGGGCAATCAACGCTGTTCTATTCCGCTGCCCCTCGCACAAGGAGCAGAAACCTATTTACTACGTCAATAGAGCGTTGGCGGACGTAGAAATAAGGTACTCAAAGATGGAGCTAACGGTTTTGGCCCTTCGAAGTGCCACCTAGAAGCTCCGCCCTTACTTCCAAGCCCACCCGATGGTCGTGCTGACCGACCAACCCCTTCGCAACATCCTGCACAAGCCGGACCTAACCGGAAGAATGCTTCAATGGGCCATAGAGTTGAGCGAGTATGGAATTGAATTCCAACCCAAGTTGTCCATGAAAGGGCGGGTAATGGCCGACTTTGTGCTGGAATACCCCCAAAGACCTGCCCAACACAAGGAACCATGCGGGGAAGAGTGGTGGACTTTGCAGGTTGATGGAGCCTCCCGGTCATCAGGATCCAGAGTAGGGCTCCTGCTGCAATCCCCAACAAGAGAACAATTGGAGCAAGCTATCCGACTAGGATTCCCCGCATCTAACAATGAAGCAGAGTATGAGACCATCCTATCCGGGTTAGACCTAACCCTGGCCCTGTCTGTTTCCAGGCTCCGATTCTACAGTGATTCCCAACTCGTTGTAAGGCAAGTCCAGAAAGAATACGAAGCTAAGGATGAGCGCATGGCGCGATATCTGACTAAAGTAAGAGACATCCTACAACGGTTCACTGAGTGGATGATCGAAAAAATTAAACGAACTGAAAATGGACGTACCGACGCCCTGGCAGGCATAGTTGCTTCCCACCCTATCAAAGAAGCCATATTATTGCCCATACATGTGCAAACCAACCCCTCCGTCGCAGAAGCCTCCACTTGCAATACCATTAAGGCAAACCAAGTAGACGGCCAAGACTGGACGGAAGTCATAATAAGGTATCTTTGGATAAGCACTTTGCCCGAAGAGCCCAAGCAGGCACATAAGACCCGGGTACAAGCAGCCCGTTTCACCCTAATCGGGGGGCACCTGTACAAGCGGTCCTTTATAAGCCCCTACCTCAGGTGCCTAGACCACTCAGAAGCCCTGTATGTGTTGGCTGAGTTACATGAGGGGGTGTGTGGAAATCATTCCGGAGGTCGATCTCTAGCGCACCGGGCTCACTCGCAAGGATATTATTGGCCCACGATGAAAAAAGATACGGCAGCTTATGTCAAAAGGTGTGACAAATGCCAAAGGCATGCCCCCATACCGCATGCGCCGTCGGAGACATTAAAACCAATTTCTGGCCTCTGGCCCTTCACGTAGTGGGGCATGGACATAGTAGGACCCCTACCAACCGCAGCTGCTCAGAAGAAATTCCTACTTGTCGCCACAGATTACTTCAGTAAATGGGTGGAAACTGAAGTATATGTCAACATCAAGGACAAAGATGTCACCAAGTTTGTATGGAAGAACATCATCTGCCGCTTTGGAATCCCTCAAACCATTATAGCTGACAACGGCCCACAGTTTGATAGCATCACTTTCCTGAATTTCTGTTCGGAACTCAACATCCGGAATTTATACTCCACACCGCGTTATCCTCAAAGCATTGGACAAGCAGAGGCCACAAACAAAACCCTAATAACTGTCTTAAAGAAGAGGCTCGAGCAAGCCAAAGGGAAGTGGGTAGAAGAGCTACCCGGCGTCCTGTGGGCTTATCGAACCACACCCGGACGACCGACAGGAAATACTCCCTTCGCCCTCACATATGGTATGGACACAATCATTCCTACAGAAATAGGGCTACCCACTATCCGGACCGAGACAGGACGGCAGGGTGATGCAAATGCGGAACTAGGAAGAAATTTGAACTGGGCGGACGAAGTAAGAGAGAGCGCATCCATCCGGATGGTCGATTATCAACAAAGGGCAACCGCTCACTATAACCGCAAGGCAAGACCCAGGAGCTTCAAAAGTGGAACGCTGGTCCTTAGGAAGGTCTTCGAAAACACTGCTGAGACAGGAGCAAGAAAGTTCCAAGCCAATTGGGAAGGCCCCTACATAGTATCCAAGACAAGTGAAAGCGGAGCCTACCATCTACAGAAGCTAGACGAAACCCCGCTGCTTCGTCCATGGAATGTATCCAATCTTAAGCAGTATTATCAATGAAAGGAAATGAAGAGAAAGCACTACCAGCAGAAATGCAGAAGGAAGAAATGCAAGTGTAGGGGGCTCGGTCTGCTATTTAAAGAGAGACAGCCCCTCGGTATTCCAAACGCCCAGCCGTGTCGTTATTGAAAAGACATGCTGCTTGGGAATTCCCAAGGACGGCGGCTCGTCATAAATGCCCTTTTTCCTTTTCGCCTCCGCACCACCACGTGGCCCAATAAGCGCAAAAAAGTAACCTAAGTTTCAAAACCATCATTTTTTAACCCACCCATTTTGCCCGGGCAAAATCGCCAAGTTAAAAGGGGGGCATTGTAGGGACCCCCCCTCCCCCCGATGACACGTGGCATGCACCGCTATCTGGATCAACTCTATCCGTACCCCCCAAGAGGACATGTGGCGCGCACCTCTATCCGAGTCCCCTAGGGGGGGCATACGGCACTCTCAAATATCATACCCAGGCGATGCTCTATCCTATCCGGACCTATTGTCCGGATCATTGACTGTAACGAGCAAGCCTTGCTGAGTCATCCCCGACAACCTGCCACAGCCCACGTTCCGCCGCCTGTAGAGCGAAAGGACAGGAACGATAACAAGTCACCTCCCACGATCTCTGACAACCGCCTGCAGGGTGATGATGACCCTGCCACCACCTTGAGGATATCATGACAAGCCAAAAAGTCTTCCCACCATTAAAGAGGGGAGCAAAGCTTCTGACATTATATAAAAGGGTCTTCACACAAGGAAGAAGGTAAGCCTGAGACCCTAAAAAAGCCAATAGTCTGATCTCTTAAGCCATGACTAACAAAACCATTGGAGGGTGTGTCCGGACATCCTGTCCGGACATCTTTTGCAGGATCGACTGAGCTAGAACTTCTTCTTGGTTGATAGCACGCGTCCACTTGGCAGTAGCAGGGATCCCTGGGACACGAGGTATCAACAACCCCTACCAAGTTTTCATGAGTTTACTTTGTTTCAAGTTGTTTGTGTAGATGCATGCGTACTAGTTAAGTCATCATCTCTAATTTCCAAAAAATAGACAAAGAAAGAAAGACAATTGGAGACATAGCCCATGAGTAGGTGTTGTCGTCGACTGTTAACTAGCAAGACCAATGGGGTACGGATGAGAGCCTAATCATAATGGACTTTTGGCGGGAACAGGGAAAGGGTTCGTGGTTGATTGCCTTGGGACATGGTAGTTAATATTAAGTTCCGTGTCTTATTGTTTCTTGTTAAATCGTTTCATTCTAGGAAAATACTAAGGCTATGTTTAGTCTTAAAGATTTTGAGGGAAAGTGCGAGGGAAAGAAAATACAGAAAAAAAATGGAAAAAAATAAAAAATAAAATAAAATAAAAAAATAAATTCAAAATTAATAAATTATTTTTATGTGTTTTTTCAAACTCATTTCACTTCATTTCCTTCGGATTAAATAATTTTAAAATATATAAATTTATAACTAATTTTAATTATATTTAATTTTCTTTAAAAAATTTTATAGTGAAACCAAACATAAGAAAATCATTTTCTTTTACATTTTTTTTCTTTCCTTAATACTTTTCGAGAACCAAACATAACCTAAGAGTCTATTGTTTGAATTGGTTTTAAGAACATTCTTTTCTTCTTTTCTTGTTTTCCCTAAAAGTATAAAACCATTCTTCGAGTAGAAAACATTTTGAGAATTTGTTCAAGAGTAGGGTATATTTTGATCATTTTCATTTATTTTTTTAGAAATTATTTTTAAAAACGATTATATAAATAAAGAGAATAATTAAAAATAAAGTATTATAGATAAAAATTATTTTTTAAGTAAAATTTAAAAATATAAAACATAGGTTAAATAATATTGTAAGTTCTTAATTCTACTTTTGTTTTAGAAACTTTATAAACTTATTTTAAAATATTGTTCTTAAAACTTGTTTTTTGAAAACTGTTTTGAAACTTCCCCCAAGGACTATAAGTTGATATATACTTATCGAACTTCTCATTTTTATCATTAAAAGAGTGTAAAAAAAATCTAAACTGTGAAATAAAGATATAAATAATGAAATACAAATAATAAGATCAATAAATGAGATCATATTCAAAATAATAGGTATAAAAAACTTAAATATACATATAGTAGGATTAAATTAGTGACACTTATAGGTATGTCTTTTGTTTGTTTGTTTTTATTTTTTATATAGTAAAGATATACATATTTGGAAGTATTCATAATTTTAAAAAAAATAGTAATTTAATATATTTTCAAGTGTATCAAAATTCCAAAGTTAATTAAATTATTATTTTATATAATTAAAATAAAAAATGTGAAACATAGGAAATTAGTAAGTAAATAATAATTAAGGTTTATGTTTGATTATTAAGAAAATGGTAGAAAATTTCTTATGTTTTATTAACTACTGATTTATTTATATGTGGTATATCTTTTTGGATTTATAGATTTGTTATTCATATGTGAATTTAATTAACAAAAATAATTTATAATTTTTTTTTTTTTTTGGAGAAGAATATTAAATCCTATTTTTTACTTTTTAAAAGTAAATTTAGTTATATTTTGAGCAAAGAGAAAAACAAGATTTGGGTATTATAGAAATTAAAGTTAAAAAGATGAGAAAAGAGAGAACAGACTTTTTATTTTTTATATTAAGATGAAAATCAATAAATACTTAGAAGCTGGAAGAGAAAGGAACAGGCAAAGGAGGAGAAATTGTCATTTCCCTGACTTTTGACTTATACATGAATCATGATAAATTTAATGAGTTTCCGGGACTTCATTTATAGGCTGTTGGGTTTGTTGACTAAGTGCCGATTGAAAATGAATTAAATATTGGATTTGCGTACAGGGAAAGCCACTTAGCGATAGATTATTTACATTAGACTCGGTCAGTTACATTGCCACCCACCGGCTCCCATTACATTCCAACAGAAGCTTCTTTTCCTTGGAAAAGGCTTCACGACTCTCCAAATCTTTTCAAAGATCCACCGTTTAATTTTATTTTCATGATTGAGAAAGGAAATTAATTTCATCTCATCTCCATCTCCATATCCATATCCTTCTGAATCATTCGAAATCGCTCTCTCTTGCAAAATGCATCTCCATCTTTTTCCAGTTTTCC
Organism: Vitis vinifera; assembly: GCF_030704535.1. Lineage (NCBI taxonomy): Eukaryota > Viridiplantae > Streptophyta > Magnoliopsida > Vitales > Vitaceae > Vitis > Vitis vinifera. Next base: position 20,534,482 of record NC_081818.1, read on the forward strand.
TTATCCTCCTGTTCATGTTCATGGTCCCTGTTCCGAGGGTTGTGTGCGAGGAAAATCAACAATTCGTCAACTGCGGCGCACAGTATGAGTGCGGGAATATGAATATTAGTTATCCTTTCTGGGGAGGGAGCCGCCCTCCTTACTGTGGCCATCCAGGGTTCGAGCTGACTTGTAATGGTGAAGCCCCGGTGTTTACAATGAAGGAGGCGAGTTACCGAATCCTGGATATCAATAACTCATTCCATACTCTCACCGTTGCTAGGGCGGATTACTGGGATAGTTACTGCCCTCCTACATATGTTAACACTACTCTGAATGAATCCATTTTTAGTTATAATGCCACCTATACGGACGTGACCCTCTACTATGATTGTCCCCAACTTACTATCGCGCCTTCCAACCAGTTCAATTGCACCAATATCATTGGTTACTATACAACACTGGATTTTAACCTTGGCGTAAGCATAGGGAGTTGCGATGTGTATGTGACAGTTCCGATTTTCAAGTCAGCAGCTACCGCTATAGTGAGCGGTGGAGGTACACTGACTCTTCTTACAGAAGCTCTTAAGGGTGGTTTCGGGTTGGAGTGGAATGCCAGTAATAGTTTGTGTACAGAATGTGTTGAATCCGGTGGGCGGTGCGGCTATACCTCCAACCAATTCATATGCTATTGTCGGAATGGGTATTCTCCCTCCACTTGCCAAAACAAAACAAGCCCATCAGGTATGTATAGAAACAACTTCATCAGATATATAGCTTTCGTCTGACAAACATGCATGCCACCCATCATCACTTTCCTCATTATTGTGTTTTCTGGAGGCACCTTAGATTTAATTTGTTTTGGGAAGAGCCAGTTTAAGGGAGAGTAGCTTTCCTTTGGAATTTGAGGGAAATATGGTTTGCTTGTTCCCGAGCCACACTGAATCCTCAATTTTTCCACACCCTGGAACATCCCCAATTAACACCACTTTTATCATTTTTTTTCCACCATTCTTTTAGATTAATTGCATATTGATTGAAGGAGGAACCTTTCTCTGAGTCTATATTCAAAGGTCCTGTCCCTTGAGGTTGCAGAATATGAATCCTTCCATTTTAAAATTAGAATTTGACAAGTCACCATGCAACTACCCTCTTTATTGAGTCCAGAACTGGTCAAATGTAAAGTAAATGGTATTTGCTTTTAAAATTATTGGTAAGGATACGAATCACCAAAATAAAAAATATAAGAAAATTGCTTTTAAGATATCTTTTTTTTTTTTTCTTTTTTTTTTCCAATTAGCTTATTGTTTAGTTGTTTAGTTGTTGGCATATATATATATATCCTGTTAGACTGGTAGATGGGGATAAACTAATGCTAATTGATTTGCATCTTAAAGGTTTGGGTATTTAAGTAATTTACCTTTGGTATAGAAAAATGGTTTCACATTATAATAGTTTTTAAGTCGAGAAGAAAACAAAGCTCGAGTCCTTCTATCACTTTCTTTGGTTTGTCTTCACCATGGATGAAGTCAATTCACTTCCACAATCTCCGGTATTTTCCTTGAAATAACCCAACTCCTGTTATCCATCAGCTCGTCTCACACTCTCTATCCCCTGTTGCCCACAATGAATTCCTTGTTTTTCTCATCTCCACCATCTCTAGGCCTCTTCCTTTTATTGGTGTTGGTTTTGTTCGATTTTCCTGTCTTTAGGCAACCCTGCTGAATTGCACAAATACAATACCTGTAGTAAAGAGTTCAACTACGGCAACATCACAGGCGTGAGTTATCCTTTCTGGGGATTTGACCGGCCCTTGGGTTGTGGGCATCTTGACCTGCAACTCAATTGTCATGATGGTATAGCAACCATAGAGATTAAGGGCGTTAATTACCGTGTTTTGAGTTTCAATAAGGATGCTCAAACTCTAAGAATCGCAAGACAGGACTACTTGAAGGGAATTTGCTCGCCCCTTCTTGTTAACACTACGCTGGATCCCAAACTCTTTGATCATACAGCGGCTCACCAGTATGTCACATTTTTCTATGGTTGCCCCTCTCCTGCAATATCTGTTATGCCTCAAAAATTTTCTTGTTCCATAGCTGGGATTCCTCTGGAGGATGGTTACTACATAGCTGGACCACAGCCTCAGGGTCCTGGAGCATGCAATGTCAGCGTGTTTGTTCCAGTTCTTGTAACATCGCTTGTGGAAGAAATTGTAAGCTTAAATTTGGATCAATTAATTGAAGGAGTGATTGGAAAAGGATTTGAGGTGAGATTGAATGTGGATAGTAGAGCATGAAGTGAGAGCCTGGAATCCAAGGGAGTATGTGGTTATGACCTCGGTTTGAATCAAACGACTTGCTACTGCAAAGATCAAATTCAAGCCTCCAAAACATGTACTTCCCCAACAGGTGACGTCGGAACACCCCAGGAATCTTCCCCTCCAGGTACGCATCATGACTTGCAATCCACCAGCTACGGGAGGTAGGAATACTTCTTCTGGAGGGGTGAAGAACTGTCCTGCAATTGCAGAACCCTCTGTGATCAAAATTATAGAAGAAATTGGAGATCAATTCTAATCAACTAGTTCTTGAATTTGATTAGGATCATCCTATCCGTTCAATAACTAATTATATGAAGATTGACTATGTATTAGGTAGAGGACCAAGCAATAAGTAACTCTATAACCCTTGTGGGACCAGAAGAGTCCAATGCCCTTGGTACGGGTGATGAAACCATTACAGACCTAGTAAATAACTAGGCATGAATAGAAAATAGAAATCTTATGGGAATAATAAGACCACGTCAATAAAGTTTATTTCCTTCCTAGATTTTTTATCTTATTTTTGTGTGGTGATAATTACTCGTTGCCAAGTCATTTCTCTTGCAAGTAAGAAACTTTTAATTTAACATTATATAGTTTGTAAGTAGATACACAGAGATATGAATTTTTTGTGAGATAATAAGACTACATCATTTAAGTGGCCCCTTTTCCAACTATAGAGCTGCTTTCAATTTCATTTTGTTGGTTAGCTGTCATCATTCCAAGTAGTATGAAAAGCCTTTCGTAATTAATCAACTCTTTAAGTTGTCCTTATGCTTTCTATTTACAAGAGTTATGTATGCATGTTGTGCTCTTATTGGCCTGTTTTGAATTCTCCAACTGTGTTGGTTGTATTTAAGGTGAGAAACATTATTAGTCGTTGGTTAGGAATTGGTCACTAAAATAAACCTAAAAGGCAAATAACTTGTGTGAGGGAAAAATGTATTTGCGATAGAAACAAGGTATTTACGTTGAAAACTGGGAAACCAATGATAGTCTTTGAAACTAATAATGTCTGGAAAGTTAAGAATGAGTGGAATAATGTAGAATTCCACAATGTTGGATGTTGTTAAGCACATGCTCCATGCCTGCTAATTTATTGAATTCGTGCTGAACAACAAACGATTTCTGGTTCTTCTGTTTTTTGACAAGCACAGCTCACTGTGAGTCATACCTGACAAATCTACAAGGTTTAGAGGACCAGGGAAAAATCTTGAGAGTCAATACAGAAAAAATGGTGTCTCAATTCTCAAACAATCCTTCAGTTTGTATTCGTTGTACGAAACCAAAATAGATGGATACAACTCTTTAAAAGGGAGTTAAAAGAAAATCTGGGAGACTTCCCTAATTGGTTGGGGGAGCCCCAAGGGAAGCAGAATTTGCTCATTCCATGATCAGTTTATTACCTTCTCTATTGTTTGAAAAGTAGATATCCACTTTGATTAGTTGAGCTGGCAAGTGGATCTATGGTCGATCAATTTTTACAAACATTTTACCTAATAGATTAACATATTTAAATATGAAAAAGAAATATATCAATGCGACGACACTACAATCCATGATAAGGGAATCTTATTTTGGGTACCCTTATGGGGGTCTTTTTATTAAGTAGTGCAAGTCATGGGATTTCATAAGTGGATGTAATTGTTAGAAAGAACCAATATATTGTTAGAACAGCTATTGTTCATTGGGTTTGGACATTGGATGTTGCCCGAACTCCTTTGGTTACTACGGATACAACTATTATTTACCAAGTTCGGATACTGGATGCTTCCCAAACTTCTCTTCTTTGGCCATTGTTGGTGCAACTACTAGTATTTACCAAGTTCAGACACTAGATGCTACTTGAATTTCGGTTCTTTGGTCACTGTCGGTGCAAATATTGTTTGTTCTTTGGTCACTGTTGGTGCAATTACTTTTTGTCTAGTTTGGATGATGGATGCTGCTAAGAAAATATTAAAACTAAAATTCTACACTGCTTGCCACATTAGGACTCGAGTCCCGGACCTCTTATTGCCCCCAAAAAAATGATAACTCCGGACTATTGGGCTAAAGCCCACATTTGTTTTTAGGGTTGCCCCACTTGAATTAAATTGTTGCTTTCACCACTGCTACTAGAGCTTCTAATCTTTGGTCACTATTGATGCAATCACTATTTGTCAAGTTTGGACACTAGATGTTGCTCGAACTTTTGTGCTTTAGTCAATTTTCTATTAGGTGAACCTTTGCTCCTTGGTGGTTTTGTTGTTGAGTGTTGGGATAATTTTGGTTGGGTTGATTTGGACATTAGGGTGTTGGCCAAACCTTGGCTCTTAGGTTGCTCCACTCGATTGTTGAAGGAAGAAGTGAAACTTCAAACAAAGAGTAAGAAATGAGAAAATGAAGTAAAGAGAGAGCATTTTTAGAGGAGAGATCACCCCCCTCTCCTCATTTTTTATCCCTTTTATATAGCATCTTTGAAGAGGTAAATTATGAATATTGTTTAGGTCGATCACATGGGACAAGTGACACATTCTGGTTGGATAGGCAATTCCATAACATATAAAGTGAGGTGGTTGATGGTTCTTGTAAGGGGGCACCTATACTCAAGGTGGTAGTTTCGTTGCCCTATCAATCGAGAGGATGGCCAACTTCGAATGGTCATGCCTAATCATGATGTCCGATCAAGACATACGATTTGCATTCCGAAAATTGCTTGGAAGACCAAGGTGGTTAGTGTTTTTAACCGTCCCCTTTTTTTTCTACATAGTGCCCACATTGACGAAGCCATGGGAGGGAAAATTTGTTTTGAATAATTCTCTTTCCTTTCACTCCCCTAATACTTTGCATGTTTATATGTTGGGCATTAAGTTGCCAAGGAGCTCTTAAGCTTTTGTTTGGCTATTAGGATTATTAGAGGCCTTAAGAATTAAGTTGTCACAAACCTCTTAGGCTTTTACCCGACTATTAGGCTAATTAGCGGCCTTATCTTTACATGTTTGGATAGGTGTTTTAAAGCTCCTACCTAAACTACACCACTTGAGGCCTTATCTTTATTTATCTGGGGTGTTTGAAGCTTTTACTTAGACAAGGTCAATTAAGGCGCTATCTTTATGTGTTCAAGGGGCATTTTGAAGCGTGGTTCAAAGTCGCAGTAACAGTCATTGACTTAGGAGGTCCCGAGACACATCGATCTCAATATCTTGGATTGGTATCGGGTGATATGCAAAACAAATTAATTTGAAAGCTCAAAACAATTTTAAAAAATTATAAAAATTATTATAAAAATAAATATAAATAAATAGAGTAAAAAATTAATAAAATAAACTTCTATTATATTAAAATTATTCAAATTGTAATAAAAGCATATTTCGGGATTATTTATAATAATATTAAAAATCTTTAAAAATATTTTAATTTAATCACTTGATGGTAAAATGTTTCTTATTGAAGATGAAAATAATAAAACTAAATTTATTTTTTCTAAAAAATTGTTTAAATTATATATTTTGATTTTAAAAAAATATTTTCAATTATTAAAAAAATAAAACCATGATTCATCTTTAAAAAAATAAATATCATTTTTCATATCAAATATATCCATTAATTTTAATTTTTATATAAATATTTATTTCCTATTTATTTGATATAAACCCAGTATTCATTATTCATTTTCTATCATTCTAATTTTCATCAAATTTATTTGATTACACTAATTATACCGTCATCACCAATAAATACTACTTATTTGTCCCATTGCAATAGGTTCTATTGCAATTGTTAGAAAGAACCAATGTATCAAGTCCAGATTTTTAGCATAGAGATGTAGACAGTAGTGACCTAACCTAATGTATCAAGTACATTGAGTTGTTTCATCCTAGAGCTTGCGACTGTCTAGCAACAATTAGTTAGATATGGGTTTGCATGATTTGATCTTGTTAGAAAAATGCGTTAATTAAGCAACTAAAACGCAAAGACATAATACAGATCTGTCGGCATGGAACTGATTAAAGTGAAGGCGACATGATCCTTCACACATGCATCTAATCTTCTTTTTATTTCCCATGTGAATACAAGCATTATTCTTTTTTCTTATTATTTTGGTTTTTGGATCCCTCTTGGTTCTTCAGTATGTTTTACTTATTAACAATCATTAACTGTCAAGAAGTCTCCCTAATTTTTTTTAATTTTTTTTTGGTCAATTTACAGGAATCGTGACAAAAAAGGCCATAGGTAATATATAATCATGAGAATTAATTTTGTTATTTCCCTCTCCGCTCCCTCCTAAGATTTCATGGAACCGCAGCTTAATCACATGACCTGATTGCCATTAATATTTTGATCAGGTATCTCCGCAGGCGTGGCTGGGATCATAGTAGTTTTGGCGGTGATTTGTTGCCTTAGAAGAAAATGCTTATTAGGTAAGACACTGGTCTTCTGGAAAAAGGAAACAGGGGATAATCAAAATGTGGAAGCATTTGTAAGGAACTATGGATCCTTAGCTCCAAAGAGATACAAGTATTCAGTTGTTAAGAAAATGACCAACTCATTCACATGTAAATTAGGTCAAGGGGGATTTGGTTGTGTGTACCAAGGAAAGCTCCCTGATGGTCGTCAGGTGGCAGTGAAACTCTTGAGTGAGTCAAAGGGTAATGGGGAAGAGTTTATTAATGAAGTTGCTAGCTTCAGTAGAACCTCTCATGTTAATATAGTCACCCTTGTGGGTTTCTGTTTCGAGGGTACTAGAAGAGCTCTGATTTATGAATTCATGCCCAACGGATCTCTCGATAAGCTCATCTACCAGAAAGGATCTCCCAATGCAAACTTGAAGCTGGAATGGAAAACCATGTACCAAATTGCAGTTGGCATTGCTCGAGGACTGGAATACTTATACAGAGGTTGCAACACAAGGATTTTGCATTTTGACATAAAACCTCACAACATTCTTTTAGATGAAGACTTCTGCCCGAAAATTTCTGATTTTGGCCTTGCTAAGCTGTGCCAGAGGAAAGAAAGCATGGTGTCAATGGCGCATGCAAGAGGCACAGCTGGATACATAGCTCCTGAAGTATTCTGTAGAAATTTTGGAGGAGTCTCTCATAAATCTGATGTCTACAGCTATGGAATGTTGGTTTTTGAAATGATTGGAGGAAGAAAGAATATTGATGCGCAAGTGTCTCACACCAGCCAAATATATTTTCCAACTTGGATTTATAAGCAGCTCCAACCAGGCGAGGATCTTATACTCCATAGTATCACCAATGAAGAGGAGGAAGAAACGGCAAGGAAGATGGTTTTAGTAAGTTTGTGGTGCATTCAGCTCAATCCATCAGACCGACCATCAATTGATAAGGTAGTAGAGATGTTGGAAGGAAGCCTTCAATCCTTAGAGATTCCACCAAATCCTTTCATGTTTCCTACTCAAAATGCAACACAAGATCCTTCCACGTCATCTTAGGATGTGACTGGAAAATCTGTTACAAGAAATTTAAGAATGCGTTTTTTTACTGGATGGAGAGAAAGGGAGACAATGTTCACTGTGCTCTACAATTTCATGTTATAGCTTTTGAGTTTTGAGTAATCACTTATCTCAATGACTCTGTCACCCATTCCCCGCCATCATTAAGCAAGATGGTGATTTCTGACTGGTTTTTCTTCCTCGCAAATACTTCTGAAGAACTTCTTGTTTCCAAAACCTGAACACAAAATTTTAACGTTGTTTTGCTGAAAAACGAGTCAGTTTCAAACTTGAACATCACTCCTCAAAGTATTCTGTATAATTTTCCTATGAACGGCAGAATGCAAGGATGAGACCTGTAATCAGATTGTGCAAGTCATGCTTGAGTCAATGTTGATGGCTTCTAAATCCAAGGAATTGGTGCCTTTTGGGGCACCAAATGTCACTCCAAAGTGTACCTTAAAACTCAAGACTCAGAGATAAAGAGTTTCACATTAATTCAAAGGAAATTCATTAGCTCTGCATCTAAATCACCAGAACCAAAGGGACCTCATTGTTTAAAAAGTAAACCAATGGACAAGATTTCATTCACTTGAATTTATAAAGATTGACTCCAAACTCCATTTTTTTAACAGCATATATAGTATGTTGAAGAATACCAATAGACTAAAGTCACCTGGGTTGAACACGTTTAATAGTTTGAGGTGCCACCTTTGGTAAAAAGCTAGAATAGAAAAACGCATTCATTTATTGGAGGTATTTTCTTGGTATTTTTCTTTGGGAAGTGAAGATGTGGCTGGTACCACATATGTTTCCACATTTCTACTCGTCTTGAATAAGGAAAAATGAATGGATGTGGATCAGCACACGCCACTCTTCACATGTCTATTTCTTTTCACATTGAAAAATGGGGTTCTCTTATCCATGATTTTTCCAAACTGCTAATGAGTCTTTTTCCTGAGATTTATCATAGGCAATTCTCAAAACTTCAACCATTGACTCTTTTCTGCGTGGTTGAGATGGATTTTCATGTGGCCTACTGTCTATCAAAGACCCCAGTTGGATTATCTAGCTTGGCTTCATTTACACGAAATACAGGAATGGAGATGATTTGGCCATTCATGACCAGTGATACCCAACCAGACAGTTAAAAGTCAACACTAGAAAATTAACAAAGATGATTACTTTTCACTTGAAGACTCGTTCACCTCCAGTATCACTTCTCTTTTAAACTCACCTTTCTCCAAACCTGAGGCAAATTATGAAGTCAGCCAAATGTTTCACAAACTCTCTCGGCCATTCCAGCTTCTCCTTTGCGCCTTCATGACTGTCATCTTCTTAGTTTTTCCAGTACCTTTATGGGCTAGCGATGTGCGATACACAGAGTGCGGTTGTCCAGTCCAATGCGGAAGCATCCAAAATATTACCTATGTAGAGGATTCCAGTAAATCAGTTCTTGATTTACGGCATCCTCCTTGATTGTAGGACTGTAAAGGATTCCAATAAATCAGTCCTTGATTTACAGCATCCTCCTTGATTGTAGAAGATACATTTTCCATTTGTAATTATCTTTTCTAATTTATCTCTGTATTCAAACTTCTTGTATACGTATATATAAATGGAAAACTCAACCCCATTGAAGTGTGGTGGTTTTACAAACATTCTTATGCTATCAGAGCATTTTTGGATTAACCTCCTCGATCCTCCCATGGCAGATTCTTCCTTCTCCTTCAACACCATGATCCACATGATCACTATTAAACTCTCCTCCACAAATTATCTTCTCTGGCGAAATCAACTTCTCCCTCTTCTTCAATGTCAGAATCTCCTTAGCCATGTCGATGGTTCTGTTGCGCCGCCTCCAATCACTATAGCCGTTGATTCTTCTTCTTCTCAACCGAATCCTCAATATGTGGCATGGCAACTTCAAGACCAACGTCTTCTCAGTCTCCTCTTCTCCTCCTTGACTGAAGAAGCCATGGTCGAAGTTCTTGGTCTCACCACCGCTCGTGATGTCTGGCTTGCCTTGGAAAATTCCTTCAGCCATATTTCCAAGACTCGTGAGCTTCGCATCAAAGATGATTTGCAGCTCATCAAACGTGGCACCCGAAGTGTCACTGAATATTCTCGTTCATTCAAGGCTTTATGTGATCAACTCACTGCAATGGGTCGCTCGGTTGATGACACCGACAAAGTCCACTGGTATCTCAGAGGATTGGGCGCTGATTTTGCTAATTTTTCCACTGCCCAAATGTCTCTCACCCCATTACCGGTTTTCAAAGACTTGGTTCCTAAAGCTGAAAGCTTTGAGATTTTCCAGAAGTCACTCGGGTCCTCCTTCCCTGTTTCTTCTGCTGCTTTTACTGCCACTAATGGATCTTTTCCTTCATCTCGGGGTGGTAGTTCCTCCAAGTCCCGTCGTTCTCGCGGTGGCTACCATGGAGGCCATGGACATGGACGTGGTAAACGTGGTTCCTATATTCCTCGGTGTCAAATCTGCAAGACTGAAGGTCACACTGCTGATCGATGCAGGAGCCGTTACAATCGTGCTGAACCTACAACACAACTTGCTGAAGCCTTTACCACAGCCTGTTCTCTCTCTAATGGCTCGGAATCTGATTGGTTCACCGATACCAGAGCATCCGCTCACATGACCCCTGATCCTTCTCAGTTGGACAAGGTTGAGCCTTATCATGGTAAGGACTGCGTAATAGTAGGAAATGGTGCTTCTCTTCCTATTACACACACTGGCACGCTCTCTTCCTCTTCCAATTTTCAACTTTTAGATGTTCTTGTTGTTCCCCGTCTTACCAAAAACTTGTTGTCCATAAGCAAACTGACGTCTGATTTTCCTCTCTCTGTCACATTTTCTCATGATAATTTTGTTGTCCAGAATCGAATAACAAGAATGGCAGTGGCAAAAGGTAAACGCGCAGGTGGTTTGTATGTGCTGGAACGTGGTCACTCTGCATTTGCTTCTGTCCTTAGAAATAAGAATTTACATGCGTCCTTTGAATTATGGCATGCTCGTCTTGGTCATGTAAATCACTCTATTTTATCTCTTTTGAATAAAAAAGGACAATTATTTCTCACTTCTTTATTGCCTACTCCATCTCTTTGCTCCACTTGTCAACTCGCTAAGAGCCATCGTTTGCCTTTTTCCTCGAATACTACTCGATCTAATGTTGTTTTAGGTCTCGTCCATTACGATATTTGGGGTCCCGCTCCCGTCAAATCTAATTTGGGATTTAACTATTATGTGTTATTTATCGATGATTATTCTCGATTTACTTGGCTTTATCCACTAAAATTAAAATCCGATTTCTTTGATATTTTCCTCCAATTTCAAAAATTGGTTGAAAATCAATACTCCACCAAAATCAAGATTTTTCAAAGCGATGGCGGTGCCGAATTTACAAGCAACCGTTTTCAGTCTCATCTTCAACAATTTGGCATCCATCACCAAATGTCTTGCCCATACACTCCTTCCCAAAATGGTAGAGCTGAGCGCAAACATCGTCATGTCACGGAAACTGGCCTTGCTCTCCTTTTTCATTCCCACGTTCCTCCTCAGTATTGGGTTGACGCTTTCAGCACAGCGACCTACATTATCAACCGGCTGCCTCTGCCTGTTCTTGGTGGTCTTTCACCTTTTGAAGTTTTATTTGGTAAGTCTCCTAATTATGAGAATTTCCATCCTTTTGGTTGTCGTGTTTACCCATGCTTACGGGATTACGCACCTCACAAATTTTCTCCCCGTAGCTTACCGTGTATTTTTCTTGGTTATAGTTCCTCACATAAAGGTTTTCGTTGTTTTGACACCACAACCTCTCGCACATATATTACACGACATGCTCGCTTTGATGAACATTTTTTCCCTTTTTCAAATACTTCCAGTGCCACTTCTATTGCTGACATCGGTCTCTCAAATTTTTTTGAACCCTGCGCCCTTGAACCATCTCCTAGCACATCATCTCCTACTACTACGCGGGTCCCTCCTTCTCCTCCTTGCCATTTTTGTGCGGATGATTTTGCTGTTGAGCCCTTGCAGGTTTCCTCTTCTGCTCCAGAGTCCACATCTTCTTCAGCTGCGGTCTCGCCCGTACCTGCCTCTGCGACGACCTTGGTTCCTTTTGCTGCTCCCATGGACCCGATTCATACCACTACTTCAGCGGCTCCTGCCTCTCATCCCATGATTACACGTGCCAAATCCGGAATTTTCAAGCCACGGCACCCCGCTCATCTCAGTTTTGTGCAGTCTTCTCCATTGATCCATGCCCTACTTGCCACTTCTGAGCCTAAGGGATTTAAATCAGCTGCCAAAAACCCAGCTTGGCTTGCTGCCATGGATGACAAAATCAAGGCGCTTCAAACAAATCACACTTGGGATCTTGTTCCTCGGCCCTCCAATACTAATATTGTCGGTTCCAAATGGGTTTTTCGAACTAAATTTCTTTCCTATGGATCCATTGAGCGCTTCAAAGCACGCCTCGTTGCAAAGGGCTACACTCAACTTCCCGGTCTTGATTACAAGGACACCTTCAGCCCTGTCGTTAAAGCCTCCACAGTTCGTGTTGTCCTCTCTCTCGCTGTGTCTCACAAATGGCCCCTACGTCAACTTGATGTCAAAAATGCCTTTCTCAATGGCATTCTTCATGAAACTGTTTATATGGAGCAGCCACTGGGCTATGTTGATCCTCGCCATCCCCTTCATGTTTGCAAATTAAAGAAGGCTCTCTACGGCTTGAAACAAGCACCTCGTGCTTGGTTTCAACGTTTTAGTTCATTTCTTCTAAAACTTGGTTTTTTTTGCAGCCGCGCAGACACTTCTTTATTTGTGTTCACTAAGAAGGATGATCTTATTTATCTCCTTCTTTACGTCGACGACATCATCCTCACTGGAAATAACCCTGCTCTCATCAATCGGTTTATCTCCCAGCTGCACTCTGAATTTGCTGTCAAGGACTTAGGCCCGTTGAGTTATTTTCTTGGACTCGAGGTATCTTACATTCCAGACGGTTTTTTCCTCAGCCAAGTTAAATATGCTACCGATATCTTGGCTCGTGCTCAACTGCTGGACAGCAAACCAGTTCCTACTCCCATGATTGTCTCTCAACGACTCTCCTCTGAAGGTACTCCATTTGCGGATCCCACCCTCTACCGTTCCTTAGTAGGTGCCTTGCAGTATTTAACGATCACGCGTCCTAATCTTGCCCACTCAATCAACTCTGTAAGTCAGTTTCTCCATGCGCCTACTGAAGTTCACTTTCAGGCAGTCAAGCGCATCCTTCGCTATGTTCAAGGAACACTTCATTTTGGTCTCAAGTTCACTTCATGCTCTTCAATGGGCTTAGTTGCATACTCAGATGCGGATTGGGCTGGCTGCCCGGACACTAGACGCTCCACCTCTGGCTACTCAATTTTTCTTGGCAATAATCTTGTCTCTTGGAGTGCCAAGAAACAGCCAACAGTTTCTCGTTCAAGCTGCGAATCCGAGTACCGCGCTCTCGCCCTTACTGCTGCTAAAGTTTTATGGCTCACTCATCTCCTACGTGATCTTCGGGTTACTTTAACTCACCGACCTCTCCTTCTTTGTGACAACAAGAGTGCAATTTTCTTGAGCTCCAATCCCGTGTCCCATAAGCGCGCCAAGCACGTTGACCTTGATTATCATTTCCTCCGTGAGCTCATTGTTGCTGGCACTCTTCGCATTCAACATATCCCGTCTCACTTACAATTGGCGGACGTCTTCACCAAGAGTGTCTCACGGGATCTTTATGTCTTCTTTCGCTCCAAGCTCCGAGTTTGTGTTAATCCCACTCTTAGCTTGCGGGGGGCTGTAGAGGATTCCAGTAAATCAGTTCTTGATTTACGGCATCCTCCTTGATTGTAGGACTGTAAAGGATTCCAGTAAATCAGTCCTTGATTTACAGCATCCTCCTTGATTGTAGAAGATACATTTTCCATTTGTAATTATCTTTTCTAATTTATCTCTGTATTCAAACTTCTTGTATACGTATATATAAATGGAAAACTCAACCCCATTGAAGTGTGGTGGTTTTACAAACATTCTTAACCTACCCTTTCTGGGGGAGTCCCCGGCCACCATACTGTGGCCTTCCAGAGTTCAAGATCGAGTGCCAAGACGAAGTCCCAGTGATACAGATTATGTCTGAAAGCTTCCGGGTGTTGAAAATCAATCATGACAATCATATTCTGAGGCTTACTAGGCTAGATTTATATAACGGTACTTGTCCCTCAAGATTCTTGAACACCACCATGAATTACCTGTTTAGTTATTCTCCCCATTTCGGGAACCTCACCCGCTTCTTTGGTTGCTCATCTGCAAGTCCAGCCTTAGCCTCAAATAAATTTAGCTGTCGCAGAAATAATACATCCAGTATTGAAACTGGCTATTTCACGATTGGCTCCATTCCAACTAATGGAAACCTTGGCAATTGTAATGTTAGTATCACTGTTCCCGTGCTTCCATCAGCAGTGTCGGCTATCATAAACAATTCGGCATCTCTGGAACAAGTTTTGAATGATGGATTCGAAGTGCTATGGATTATTGACGACACAGCTTGTTCAGAATGTATGGGATCTGGTGGGCGGTGCGGATACAATACTAGTCATTTCCAACCCATCTGTTTTTGCTCTGATCAACCTTATCTATTGCGGTGTCCAGCCCTACCGGGCACAACTGTACAAGGTACATATGCCTTTTCTGAGAAATTTCATGAGTTTAGGCTATTTTCTATGAAGATGTTCTATGAAAGTGCCCTGCTCTGCCTTATCTGCTGCAAGTTTAGCCCCATAAGACACAATTGCACAAGCTACATATTTATTTCCTTTTCTTTTAAATTTCCTGCAGCAACTGTAATTTTATATTATTCTTTATCCTGATGCTATTAAGAAGATATTCAATAGAAGTACAACCCCTTTCTCCCCCTTGGTTTAAATGCATTTCAATCTTGGATGGAAAATCTTTGCCTTTTGTTTGTCGAAATGGATTTGACTCAGGTTATGCTGCAATTAATTCGTTGATCTACCCAATTGATAGTGGCAATTGAATTCTGTTTCCTCTAAAGGAGCATGGTTAAGTCTCAACAAGATTTGAGTGCCCAACTGACCTCCTACTTTGCATATACATTGTTTCCGTGATCCAATAGGCTCTGAGACACTAATTGGATGGCTGCAAGTATGCTCTGGGTCATTTATCCTATCAAAGAAATAAGTGCCCAAGAGGTTACTGCAACCATTCAATTTCATTCTCATTAGCCAGAGGCTCTGTAGAAGTATAGCACTTGCCATCAGCACCAGTTTGATATAATCCCCTGAAGACACTAAATCCATTGAGGGGTGTAACTTCAGCTACAAACAAGGACTATTCATTCACTTTTCCCTACTGCTAATCCATGACAGAATTTTAATTAAGAATTTAGTTGATGATGTATATTATTTGATTCTTTCATGCTCATGTTGCAGACCACAAGCCTGATGTGGGAATCTTGATTCTTATAGGTAACTACATCCATCTGAATGATTCTTCCTCTTATGCTTTCATTTAGCTTTTTGATGTGGGAAGCAATGTTTTCACGAGTGTTTCAAGTAAAAACTGCCTTGTGGTTTACTTCTATAGAATAGAGATTAGTTTTTTTTGTGTGCACATCTTAACATCCAGAATTTCATCTCTTGTATTTTCTTCCTTTGCCCACAGCTGCATTGTTGTTTGGGGTTTGCAGTATTATGGTGGTAGCAGTTTTTATCTGGAGCTTAAGAAGAAAATCTTCATCAAATACTTGGAGAGTCTTTTGGAAGAAAACAAGGAATTCTCAAAATGTAGAGGCTTTTCTAGAAAAATATGCATCCTTGGCTCCTAAAAGATATAGTTATTCAGATGTGAAGAAAATGACTGACTCATTCAGAAATAAATTAGGTCAAGGAGGCTATGGCATTGTGTACAAAGGAAACCTACCTGATGGTCATCTAGTGGTAGTGAAGATCTTGAGTGAGCCCAAAGGCAATGGAGAAGAGTTTATTAATGAGGTTGCCAGCATTAGCAGGACTTCACATGTAAATATTGTAACCCTTCTAGGCTTCTGCTTTGAGGGACACAAAAGAGCTCTCATCTATGAGTTCATGCCCAGTGGATCACTCGAGAAGTACATATATGATGAGAATCAACCAAGGAAAATCCCCCCCTTAGGATGGGAAAAAATCTATCGAATTGCAATTGGCATTGCTCATGGTTTAGAGTACCTACACAGTGGCTGTAATACCCGAATACTCCATCTGGATATCAAACCACAAAACATCCTTCTAGACCAAGATTTCACCCCAAAGATATGTGACTTTGGTCTGGCAAAACTGTGCCCCACCAAAGAGAGCTCCATGTCATTGTTGAGTGCAAGAGGAACAGTGGGGTATGTTGCACCAGAAGTGTTCTCAAGAAACTTTGGAGTAGTCTCCCACAAGTCTGATGTTTATAGTTTTGGAATGATGATTCTAGAAATGGTTGCAGGAAGGAAGATCATTGACACTGGAGCCAGCCGCAGCAGTGAAATATACTTTCCACACTGGATCTATAAGCATCTGGAGCTCGAAGATGATCATCTAAAGCTGCAACATATCTTCAGTGAAGGAGGGGAACCAGTTGCAAGAAAGATGATTTTTGTGGGGTTGTGGTGCATACAGACCAATCCAGCAAATCGACCTTCAATACATAAAGCAGTAGATATGTTAGAAGGTAGTCATGAAGATCTTCAAATCCCACCCAAGCCTTTTCCTTCTTCTCCTGTAAGAACACCACCAGGTACTCCAACCACATCCTCTACCAATCTTTTCCAAAGTAGTGATGAATATACCTCTACTATCACATTGGCATAAGCCATTTATTATGTAAGCAAATGTAGAATTCTCTCTTTGAAAGATCAAAACTTGACTGTACATGTTAGAGAAAATTGAGATTGCTTTACAGGTTATATCATATATGGGAGGAGAATCAACATTTTGTCAATGTCTTCGAATTTTCTTCTTTTTTTTTTTCTTTTTGTGTGTGTGTGTGTGTGTGTGGAATTGAGATTGCTTTACTGGTTATATCATATATGGAAGGAGGATCGAGGATCTACATTTTGTCAACGTCTTCAATTTCAGGAGGATCGAGGATCTACATTTTGTCAACGTCTTCAATTTCTTTTTTTTCTTTTTTCTTTTTGTGTGGAATTGAGATTGCTTTACTAGTTATATCATATATGGGAGGAGGATCTACATGTTGTCAATGTCTTCGAATTTTCCTTTTTTTTTTTTTTTTCTTTTTTTTTTGTGGAATTGAGATTGTTTTACTGGTTATGTCATAATATGGGAGGAGGATAGCACTGGGTCACAGCAATTCCACTGCTGCCAATTTGTAGGCACTACGCATCTTCACATAGCATTCTACTATTATAACAATTTTTAATCATGTTTTGAACCTTTTACAAATATTAAATATGTGTAGTGTTACAATTTTTTAAAATTTTTACTAATAATAAAAAATAAAAACATGTTTTGTGATCATATAACAAGAAACAATGGTAAAAGCAATGATTTTGGGATTATTTTTAAGTGAACCTCGATGATTTGTTATGTTTGACTGTTCTTTTAGTAAGGTTATGTTTGGTTCTTAAAAAATTTGAGAAAAAATAAAAAAGAAAGAAAATAAAAAAAAATGAAAAAAAATAAAAAATAGATTTAAAATCAATAAATTATTTTTTAATATTAATCCAAACTCATTTCACTCATTTTCCTCTATTATATAAATACTAAATAATTTTAAAATATATAAAATTTTAATTAATTTTAAATATATTTTATTTTTTCTTTTATAATAAAAAACATAAAAATATTTATTTTTCTTAATTTATTTTTTTTCTTCTACTTTTCAAACCAAACATAGTGTAAAGAAAAAACAAGAGTCCAAAGATAAAAGCAAACATAATGCTTTCTAGTAGACCTCGTTTTGGGTTGCCATTGCTGGCGGACCTTTGAGCTCCCATGCGCATACTGCGCATAAGATGTTGATTTAAGTAGTAGGACTTGGCTGCAAGCTTATCTTTAACGAGCCAGCCAAATTGGAAGAAGCTATTATAAAAAATAAAAACAAAAAACAAAAATTAAACATTAATAAATAAAAAATTAAAAAATATGGATGCTAGTGCAGTTGTGGCGTGGAAATTAATGCTGTGGGGAACAGAACAATTTTTTCAAAAGGCTCAATCAGTAGGCACAAAAGCCACCAATTTGGACTAAATCAAAGCCTATCAAACTTGGCCTCCAATCTTTGGAAAATTCAGACACTGGACAAGGCTTCTCACAATCATAGCATAGGCTTATCAGCCAACATACTCATAGTTTTCCACGTTAGAGACCCTTCAGACTCCACTCCATTAGTGTTTCAAACCAAAGATTGGTTCAATTTGTTAAAAGTCATAAGTATGACAAATATTAACTTTATTGAGTGGCAATGTCTTAGTAATAGGTATGGAATTGAATTTTAAGATGTATTTTCAACAGAAACATATTAAATGTACATGCCCATTTCAAGCATTGCAAGCAAAGTGTCCAAACATGTCACAGAGATGATGACCTATCGAATTAATTACTCCTTAAGGTCCATGCCTCTTCTTAAGTCTTTGTGCATAAAACGTGATCAGCCATGCTTTATGAATATGTCAACTGAATGGATCAAGTCAATATAATTAGGTTCCCACTTAGAAAACTTAAAGAAAAAAGAGAAAATAATAAGATATTTGTTTCATCATACCTAAGACCTTTCTTATTTTAAGTTAGAGAGGAGACCAATGAAAATAATATAAAAGGTATTTGATGAAATTTTAAACCAAAGTTAAGTGTATTTAGTTAATCCTATTTACAATAAAGTTTTAGCTAAAAAATAATGGGTCGAAAGTGTAATTGCAAGCAAAGTTTTCATGTGAAGGTAGCTTATGGAAAAGTTTAAGACATTCATAATATTATATTTGTTAGATTTCAGATGGTTTTGGAGCCTATCCGCATCTGACATCCATATTTGGATAATGGTTTTGAATTCAATTCAAAATATGTGTTTGAATTGATATGCTAATACTTCATACTGTTTGAATGGAATTCAAAATATATTATTTTGAATTCATATAGTTGGAATAGAGAGACATACTTGCATTTGAATTCAAATATATCATAGCCTATCACTACTCACTAGACTGCACTCTATAAGTCATGAGTTAGCTATTAGTGAGGGTTAGCATCCATCTAGAATGAAAGTGAGTAATTGAAGTCTAGAGTGGTTCTCTTTCAGAGTCTTTTATAAAGCAACTATCTTTTAGTTTTAGTCTTGGAGGACGAAAAGATTCAGAGAACTCTTGTAGCTCTTTATGTATATCTATTTTTTGCAGGCTCAAACAGCAAGCATAGTTGAGATCAACCTCGCTTTCACTAAAAGGTATTTAATCATATGATAATTGTTTGTATTATTATATCTCTGATGTTTTATTACAGAATTTATCTCCTCATACATGAAAACCCATTTGAAGAGTCCAACCTTAAGATGTAGCCTTAATTATTTGTAGCATTCAAATGAAATTAAATCTGTGGCACACTTATTTTGTTATGCTATAATAATCACTTATGTAGTTACAATACTTGACAGTTTTTATAATATGGATCTTAAGTAATTGTAAGGTATGATTATTGCCATATTTTGAAAAAACAAAAAAACAAAAAAAAGGGCCAATTATTGCGTCTTAAGCTTGAATATACTATTAAAAGCACCCTTCAACTAAACAACTGTATATCATTTCTAACTTTCTCATGTTTTCTTTGAGTTTTTAATGTTTATTGACTTAAGAATAATGATGACATTAAAATCCTCTTGGCACATCCCAGATGTGAGGATAAAGGGTGAATTAAACTAAAAAAGCAAAATTGCAAAGAATTCTAAGTGTAGTCTCTTTTCGACCAATAAAATGTTTTGAGGTGGTTGAAGGGGTTAGAATGTCCAATTGAGTTAAAACAAATTTTGTTGGATTCCTTGCTTTCCGAAATTAAATTTGACCAAAATTTGGAATTTTTGGAGTTCATTTGCTTGAGGAATAAATTACATAAATATGAGAGATATTCCAACTCAAAATGGTGCCACCAAGGGCTTCATGAGAACACCACTCCCTAGTGATCGCCCTCTTATTTTAAGGAGCATGTGATTGCCACCCATAAGTGACATTTTTTTATGCTTAAACCCTAGGAAATGGGATAGGCCTAATAGCTTACTAATTCCAAACCATCCTTGGGCCTTTTTCACATGGAGGAGAGATGTTCTCACATGAGGAAAACTTAAGGCTTGCTGAGAAAGGATATAAAAGGAGCATCGACATCCATTAAAGGGGTTTGGATCCTCTCCCTAGGGACATGCTAGCTAGTTGGTTCTTAGAGTTTACATTGGCAAAAAGAAGACCTTGGAATTATTTACATTCTTATTTTTATTAAGGCTATTTTAGAGTTTACCTTGGAAAAAAGAAGACCTTGGAACTTTTTTTTCATGTTTTAGGTTTTTTCTTTACATTCTTATTTTTATTAAGGCTATTTTCTTGTCTTGAATTTGATTTCTTTCAAGAAGTATTAAATCTTTTCATTATTATTGAATTTATACAATATCAATTTTGAGTTTTAAGATTTCTAAGCTTAGTTGTCTAGTCTTTGTTCTATTCATTCAATTTAACTTTCTTTCAATATTTAATGAGTAGTCACCTAGATTGAGGAAAGGAGGCCCTAAGGCATCCCCTTCCACCATTGGAATGGCTTTACTCATGAGATTTTCATAGTTTATATTCACTTTATTTTTGGATTCCTATCATCTAAATTTTGAAACCATTTCTTAACATTTGGAAATTAGATTTTAGGTGTTGTTTAAAGTATTTTAAGTGCTTAAGGGTGATACCCTTTTGACTTGGAATGATCATTATTGAACTTTTAATGTTGCAATTTAATAAATAGAAGACTATAGGGATTAAGCAAAATAACCAAACTTTTTAGATATTTGGAAATTAGAGTTTAGGGGTTGTTTTATGGTATTCCAAGTGCTCAAGGGTAATATCCTTTTGACTTGGAACGATCATATTGAGTCCTTAATATTGAGATTTAGCAAATAAATCAGCTTTTATGAAAAGGGTATATATACATGGGGATCTAACTAACAAGTTGAGATTTTCAATTCAATGTGAATGATATTGGACATTTTTTGACAAAGGGAACATTAAGATATCTTACTTGAAAAAATAATAATAGCAAAGGTCATTCAATGGTGAGAAAAGGGAACCCATAGGGTGTACCCCTTCCTCATCTATTAATTACAAATTAGTTAAGACTTTTTAACCAATTCTTGTTTTTCTTTCACATAGCTTTCTAAACCATTTTTTTTGCCCAAAACAAGAATTTTTGAAAAACTTTTCCACCTCCATTTCTTTCATTTTTTTTTTTAAATCTTTCCACTTCACCTGCATTCCAAGATCACTTCCCTAAGGTTTGACACCTGACTCATTGGGGTTTTAAAGCTACAACTACACCCCTATGCTTAGGGAATTGCCTTACTCTTTACATTTTATTTGGTGTAGTCTAGTTTTTAGCATAGTAGATAGTGTCAAAATATTGTGTGAATGGCCGAATGCCTTGGCCTTGAGTTTTGTATATTATATATAGACTTTACAAGGATGCTATACATGGAAAGCAAATAAAAGCAAATAAATTCCCGCATGATTCTAACCTTATACATGTAAACTATAATCTGTCAAATAATGTATGTTAACTGTACAGAATAATAAATGGAGAAATAAGAAAACAATTGTGGGCTAAAATAAGGAAAGTGTGGACAGCAAAGCTATCCTTTGACAGCCCCCCTCAAATTGATGCAGGTTGATCAACAAGCATCAATTTGCTACTTAGCAAGCAATGTCGATGACGAGGGAGAGCCTTGGTGAAGAGATCAACAATTTGTAAGTCAGTGGAAATATGTGGAAGAGTGATAACATGAGTTTCAAAGACTTCACGGATAGAGTGACAGTCCACTTCAATATGTTTTGTGCGCTCATGATAGATAGGATTGGTCGTGATCTTAATAGCACTTGTATTATCGGCATGTAGAGGTGTAGGATCGATCTCAGAAAAATCTAACTCCGCAAGCAAACCTCGAAGCAAAATGATTTCAGAACAAGAAAGAGACATCGTCTGGTACTCAGATTCCATAAATGACTTAGAGACTCTGTCTTGCTTCTTACTTTTCCAAGAGATCAATGCATCACCTAAGAACACACACTAACCAGTGATGGAGCGACGGGTATCCGCACAACCAGCCCAATCAGCATCACTATAAGCAGCAAGGCGAGTAGAATTGTCTACAGGGAAGAACAAGCCACGAGTAGAAGTGCCTTGAACATAGCGTATGATCCTATGGACAACAACCAAATGAAGATGACGATGAGTCTGAAGGAACTGGCTGACTTGTTGTACAGCAAAAGAAATGTTCGGTCTAGTAATGGTGAGATAAACAAGGCTACCCACCAACTTCCTGTATAAACTGGGATAAGCAAGTAAGTCGCTCTCCTCTTTGCGAAGCTTGACATTTAATTCCATGGGAGTATCAACAGAAGTAGCCCCTTGTAGACCAGCTGTAGCCACCAAGGCACTCACATACTTATGTTGATTAAGGGAAATACCAGAGGGACTATGATGCACCTCAAGACCAAGAAAATATGTGAGAGACCCCAGATCTTTCATATGAAAGGACTCGGAGAGATGAATTTTGAGTTGACCAAGTAAAGCAGAATTGGAACCAGTGATCACAATATCATCAACATAAACCAAAAGAACAACAATACTCATGTCTGATTTTCGAAGAAACAAGGAAGTGTCATACTTGCTCTGCCTGAATAAAAATTGTAATAAAGTGGTGCGGAATTTATCAAACCAGACCCTCAGAGCCTATTTGAGACTATAAAGAGAGCGACGAAGCTTACACACATGTGAAGTCGGAGAGGGAAACAATCCTGGGGGTGGCTTCATATAAATACACTCTTTAAGATCCCCATGAAAAAAAGCATTTTTTACATCCATCTGATGTAGTGGCCAATCACTGGAAGCAGCAAGAGTTAGAATTGTACGAACAGTAGTCATTTTAGCCTCAGGAGCAAAGGTATCTTCATAATTAACACCATATTCTTGATTATTCCCAAGTGCAACAAGTCGAGCTTTGTAACGATCTAAACTTCCATCAGATCGAACCTTGACTAAGTAAATCCATTTGCAACCCAGAGAAACAATAGTGGGAGGACAGGGCTCAATGTCCCAAGTGTGATTGGCCTCTAGAGCGGCAATTTCTTCCTGCATAGCTTGTCGCCAACAATCATGCTTGGCAGTATGTGAGTAGCATGTAGGAATATCAAAATTGGACAATGCAGTAGTAAAGGCTGAAATAGAATTGTCAAAACTGGAAGAGGGAAATCCATACCTATTTGGAGGTACAGACACTCAAGGAGAGCGACGTACTAAAAGTGTTGGAGGTGCTACAACTGACTGAATCTAGAGCGTGGTAGGATCAGATATCGAGTGAGCCACCGAAAGAGACTGTGAGTGGGAGCGTCTAGTATACACAATACCTGGTTGAAAGCGAGAACTGATTGGATGAAGATCTGAGAACTGCTACTCAAAAAAGGGAAGAACCACAGTAGAAGAGGACGGCACAGTAGAATATGATAAAAGAAAGAAATGTTGATTTTCAAAGAAAATAATATTCCTAGAAATACGTGTACGATGTAATGTAGGATCATAGCAAACAAATCTCTTTTGACACATATTATATCCCAAGAAAGCACATCGAACAAATTGATCAGATAATTTATGTCGCTCATGAGGAGGTAAATGAACAAAGCATACACAATCAAAAATACGAAGGTGATCATAACTAGGTTATTTAGCAAATAAGTGGAAATAGGGAGACTCTATATGTAAGACTTGAGAAGGTAAATGATTAATTAAGTGAGTAGCAGTTTTCAGAGCCTCTACCCAAAACATGGATGAATCAGAATATTCTAACAAGAGAGTATGTACCACATCTAGGAGATGACGATTTTTGCGTTCGACAACTCCATTTTGTTGAGGAGTAGAAGGACATGAACGTTGATGAATAATACCCTTAGAAACCAAGAATGCTTGCAACTCAGTAGACAAATACTCACCATCGAAATCTGTGCATAATGTCTTAATAGAAAATTGATTGTCAACATACACTAAAAATTCAGTGAAAGTACAAAAGACCTCAGATTTAGAGCGAAGAAAGTAGACTCAAGTAAATCTGCTATGATCATCAATGAAAGTCACATAATATTTAAATTTCTCATGTGAACTAACCGGGGAAGGTCCCCAAACATCACTATGGATAAGATCAAAGTAATGAGATGCTTTACTTGTATGCAAAGGGAAGATAAGAGTTTTACTTTTACCAAGTTTACAAGAATCACACTCAAGAGATAAAGAAAAACGATCCTTATTACCAGGTAAATCAGAGTTCAATACATGAGATAAGATCTGAGTATTGGGATGGCCTAAACGACGATGCCACACCATACTAAGATCTGAAACATTATTACAAGCAAAAGACTTAATAGAAGAAAGTGGAGAAAAATCTGGAACAGGTAAAAATAGTGGAAACAAGCGCCCCACTTTAGGTCCCTTCGCAATCGGCTCCCCCGTTACCTGGTCCTACACAACACAACCATTACCAGAAAAATTAACAACACAATTGTTATCAACTAATTGGCCAACAAAAATAAGATTCGTGGAAAGCTGAGGAGCAAGAAACACATCAGTGAACTTAGAAGAGGCATCGTCGATAGCAACTATGGGCAAAGAGCTGTCATTGGCAGTCTGAATGGAAGATTGACCAGTGTAGGGCCAAACATGACACAAAGCGGTGGGATTATTAGTCATATGATTAGAGGCCCCCGAGTCCACGTACCAGAGTTTAGTAGAACTGTTACCTTGGAACCTCATTGCTGATAATGCTGAAATTAACATCCATTGCACCATTTCTGGGGTGCAGTAATCTGGTGCAGGAGGTGCAGGAACAGAACACGTAGTTGAAGGAGAGTCATGTGCTGCAGAAGTTGCTACAGGAGGGACAATAACCGAAGTCTGAAATGCTTAGGCCTAACGATTCTGAGGGCAAATACGACATTCTTTAATAATGTGACCCTTCTGCTTGCAATAAGAACAAAACTTCTTAGGACAAGTGGCAGCAATATGCCCATATTCCTTGCAGCAGAAACACTGCAAGTTTTTAAAATGCATAGGTAGCGTGTCCTTGGGTAGCATAAGCTACAGTTGCCGTCCTAGAACTACCATGAGATTGCTCCAGAATAGCTTGAGTAATAAGGTGTTGCTCTTCACAAAGTAACTCACCAAAACAAATATCAAGAGAGGGAACATGAGATCTGTTCAATAAAGAGGAGCGGACAGATTCATATTCCGGACGTAGTTTCATAAGAAACTGATCATGTCGGGTAGTCGCGTGAATAGTCTGAATAGTTGAGAGAGCGGCAATAGGAACATCTGTTGTAACCAAATCAGCATATTCATGCCAAAGAGTCAGAAATGCCGAGTACTAGTCTTGGATGGAAAGACTACCATGTTGAAACATGGTAATCGCATGTTCTAACTAAAAGCGACGAGCATCGTTATCTTGATGATAAACTTTCTTCAAGTAAGCCCACATAGATTGAGCGGAGCGATGGGGCCGCAAGTGGGTGACAATATGAGGCTCCACTGAACCAAAAAGCCAAGACATGGTGCGTGCATCAAGCACAACTCATGAAGGAGAAGACCCAACATCCTGAGATTTGTCAAAAGTGGATGGTTTTTCAACATCTGTGTCATCAATATGATCCTAAAGCTCTTTTCCCTTGAGAAAAAGTTCAAACTGAAATGCCCAGGTAGAATAATTTGTGCCTGTAAACTTAACATACACAGGTGCGAAATCCATAGAAAATAAATAGAACCCAATACAAAAGGATGGACCAAAAAAAAATCCCAGAAGAAAACTGACCCACGACAGCCATAGAAATACCGAGAAAAATGGTTGTGGTTGGGTGCAGCACGGATCAACACAGACTTGACCAAAAGACACGAGAGGCACCTCCAAAACCAAGAAGACAGAAAAGAATTTGAGGGAAGAAAAATTAGCAACCTTGCTCTGATACCATGTCAAAATATTATGTGAATGACCGAATGCCTTGGCCTTGAATTTTGTATATTATATATAGATTTTACAAGGATGCTATACATAGAAAGCAAATAAAAGCAAATAAATTCCCGCATGATTCTAGCCCTATACATGTAAACTATAATCTGTCAAATAATGTATGCTAACTGTACAGAATAATAAATGGAGAAATAAGGAAACAATTGTGGGCTAAAATAAGGAAAGAAGTGTGGACAGCAAAGCTGTCCTTTGACAGATAGACCACAAGATATTTGGTTCCTTTCCCAATGTAATGTAAAGTAATATTGGGAAAGAACATACTAACAACCTAAATATATGCAAAATCAAAAAATAGAAAAGGGAATAATTTAGTATCATCATGCAAATGGTTGATGATAACACATTGTTATTGAAATTGCACAAAATTTCCTTTAGTTCTCCATTTTTTTTTCTTTTTTCTTTTTTTTTTTGGGAAATGGTGAGTGAATTTTCTCTCTCAAGTAGTGGTAGTGCTTGTCCTATTCTTAAACAACTTGAGTTTTTTATAGCTATTATGCTCATGAGGCCTATAGGCTTTTCCTGCTACTTTATAGCTTTTTGCCATACGTTTCCAAGGGTGTTTAGAGGTGTTTATTTAGAGTTACCTTTTCCTTCAATTAATATTTCTATTTCTTAGGCCTTATCTTCTCCTATCACAAGGAAAGAAGAAAAATGATCTCTGGCTTACTAGAAGAATTTCGAGTAGAGTTCAATATCCCACTTTCATTAGGCCTTTGTTTAATTGAAAATGGTGAGGTGTACCTTATCGTTAGTAGTCCCATCGATGACGAGTTGTTTTTTCCATGAGTTACTTTGAGGTCGAACTCAGGTTGTGTTTTCCTCCCTTGTTCAAGAATGTTGTTTTCCATCTTTGACTAGCTTCAAACTAGTTATACACTCACACCATGCGATTGATCATGTTATTGGTGTTAAGAAACCCTTAGATCATAGTTAGATACTATTAGGAACTCAGGATTACTCTGTTCCTAGGTCTTGGATCTCATAGGGAGCATGCATCTATTCCTAAGGTTATCTAAATCTAATGCAATAAAAATTAATGGCTTCAAAAACCATTTTAGAATAAAGATTTAGAGATTGAGAGACTCATACCTAGATTTGAATGTTTCTAGATCAAATCCACAAGGTGAAGAAGAAGTCTACAGTTTGCAAAGGTCTCACACACCCAAAGTCTTTCGTCTAATAACTTTGACCACAACCTTGGCACTCCAAAAAGTGGGCTTTGGAAGAAAGAAAGTTTTGGCTTTATCTCTAGGGAAGAGGAAAACGAATAACTAGAAACCTTAACCCCTAAGGGAGTATTCATAGGGTTCTCCTATTAAGCTTAAGTGACTTGAGCTCATGTGAATCACTTAATCTAACCCAAATCAGGTCTTAATTGATTAATTAACCTAACAAGGCTATATAATTAATTAATTATCTTAATTCAGATACCATGTTCACTATCCCTTATGCAAACTTGCATAATTACCAAAACACTCTTATGCATAAAAGTGAACCTAGAGCTAATTCATCCCTTGTAAACCATGTTATCATGGTATATGAGCTTAGAGTGACCATTAGGACCTATAGGAGAATTGGCTCTCTCATAATCCAATTCTAAAGTTGATTTAGCATCTTATTACAAAGAATCAACTACACTCTAATAATACCTTATGTAAATAATAACAAGACGAAGTTCGGGTCTATGACCTACTATTTACTACATGTAAACTCCCCATGAACTGGTGTTCATAATCTTATAAGATGGTGTTATCACCTATCAAAATTACCACTCCAATTCTTGAGTTATAAATCCCACTTATTATGTGATCAACTGACATACTCTAGCCCTAAAGAGTGTATGTCAGATTCCACTAATGGAATTACTATACCCACAGATTTCATGATCACATGTCTTTTGGATCACCCAAAGGAACACATTGTCTTAAACTCATGAGATATCATGGTGTCTCTATTAAGAATACCCATTGCTACCAACTTTCATCAATAGTGACACAATCCTTAAGGATATATGACCACTTTAGGGTCTCACCCACAAATCAAAATCTCTTATTGATTTTAGCATAGACTCAATATCATCTCAAGGCTGAGAATCTATGCAATATAGTAGCTTGATGAATTATGACAATTGATAGCATTATGTCATAATTCACCATAGGTCATGTCTAGTATGCATTATATACACTAGTGCACTCACCATGGAGAACTCGTCTCAAAAGTAAAAATGAGTCATATCTTCAATTATGAGGTAGTGCACTACAATCTCTACTAGATTGCCTAAATTCATAAATTAATTATGGACAACTTATGTACTTACAAGGAACTCATGACTTATATCTTTTATGCAACTCTTAATGCACATAAGTCATGTACAATGTAAGAAATATGGATTGAATACTTAAATCAATTTCAATGTATAAAAGGGACAATAAGAGGACAACGAAGCTTAACCTTGTTACATCATGTCTTGCTTTTAAAGGCTCAATCCTAACACATGTTATCTAACAACCTAGAAAAACTAGATCTACATGATAGAAGCGATATGAATATTACTAATTATAGATCTAAGGCTAAAAAAACTTACCTTTGATTTAAATCAAAATACAAATGATGAAGATGCTCATGATAATCTTCCATCCAATAACTCACTCTTTGGGCCTTGGCACTTTTGTAGGGTGGCTACATAACTTTCTTAAGCAAAAAAAAAAAAAAAAATGAAGGCTCTCTTTAGAAGATAAAAATTTGAAATTTCTTTTGTCTAACCCTAAACCCCTAAGGGAATTTATATAGAAATCCTTATGAGCTTAAATGACTTGAGTTTATCTTGAGCTTATGTCACTTAATTTAGCCCATTGGATCCTAATTAATTAATTAGCTTATTAGGCTCCAATAAACTAATTAGCCCAATCCAAAAAAGCAAAAAAAAAAAAAAAAGTTAATCATAAAATCTTATGTCATCATGTACTTTCACCAAAACGCCTTTATGAACATAGATGATTAATTCTCAAAAAACTTGCCAACAAAGAATATGAGCTCAAATGGGAACCTCTAATCTCTAGTTGGTAGGTTCTAGTTGTTTTGATCATTTAGTCCATTGAAGCACTCTATGATTAGAATATCAACTTTGTTTACCATTGTTTTTAACCTTTCTTATTTCTCTTCCACTTCCTTCTCATACATTGTATCACTTTTTCATAAAACTTCACAACACACAATATCAATCTAAAACAAAGTATTTTTTGGATACAAGAATTTTTTCTTTCTATTTTTCAATTTTCAATTACACATACACACACGCACACACGCACAAAGAAGATGATCTTGTCCGAAATGAAATTAACAAATCAAGGAATCAGATTAGTAGTCTTGGGCAATGATGTTGATTTTTCGATTCAATTATTTTGATTGTAAAAATGTAGCAATAGATCTGTTTTGAAGACCTATTAAACTAAATTCATCCTTGATACCGTTTTTTGCCTAAACCAAAAATGATTCTTAATTAAATTAAAAAGAATAAAAAAAAACTAGCATAACAACTACGTCATCTTCACAAGGTCTACTATGTATATTGTGAAACCAAAGTTTGGTTAATCTTGATTTTGATGATAACAAAACAAGGTTTAAAACTAATGATCATATTTCAAGTGTGATTAGACAAGACGATTTCCAAAGTGGCAATCACAAAGACAAATCAAGTCAATGACAAATCATGAAGAAGAAGACCACCTCAAAGAGAAGAGTTTTTCAAGACCAAAGCTTCATAAGATCTCTTTGTAAGGTTGTTGGTGCACTAGGACTTTCATGCATTTCATTCTTTATTTATGCACCAAAATCATCCAAGAGTAATATTGCTTTAAATATCTTAAGAATTGGATGATTTCATGTTTTTAACTAAAATTTTGTGTTAAATGATTTTCAAACTTGTGTTAAAAGGTTTTAAGTTGAAAAAAGTTGGGTTGTGAGCCAAAAAAATGGCTCAACCGGTTCAATCGGTCGACCGGTTGTGCTCATCCGGTCGAGGACCGGTTGAAGGAGGCCAAAAAGTTTCTCTCTCTCCCAGTGGCCTTCTCTTCCCGGTCAAGGTTGAGCCTCAACTGGTTGAGGTCCGGTCGAGGTCTGGTTGAGGCCCAACGGTTACCTGTAAAGCATTTAATGCTAACGGCTAGTCAACCGATCAACCCCTAGCTCGACCGGTCGAACCCCCAATGGCTAGTTTGACTTTTTTCTTCTATAAAAATGCTTCAATCTTCATTGTTTTAAGAGCTTAACCTTTCCAAATATTTCTTGATTATATTTGAGCCTTGGAAGAGTATTTTTTAGTGCACAATTATTTCAAAACTTGCATATCTTTAGAGCACCATTCAATCCTAGCTTTTCTTGTATCATTTGAGCTTAAAGTTCTTGTGCTAGGATTTTTGAGAGATCATTATATTTGTAAACCTTTGAAAGGAAGTTTCTCAAGTGTGGGATATCACTTGAGGGGTTGTTCAAGAGAGGGATATCTCTTGAGAAGTGTAAAGGGTGCTTGGAGCTAAAAGTCCAAGAGGGTGAATTGGAACCATAATCCAATTGTATTGCTTGAAGGCTTGGTTTGGAAGCCTTGGATTAGTGGAACTTCAAGCTCGGGATTAAAGCTAGAGGAGAGTAGATGTAGGTCGGGTTGTGCTGAACCACTATAAACTCTTGTGTTTGCTTTCTCTCTTCCCTACTCTTTAATTTATATGCAATTGTCTTTATATTACTTATTATATACTTGCATATAATTGTCTCTTCATTCACATAGTTTATATTTGCGAAAAGAGACCATCACCCTATTCACCCCCCCTCTAAGGTGATTACCATAGGTTGGATTAGCCTAAAATTCCTAACATATATCTATATTCCTTCATTAATCAGTTAGATCTTAGATTAGAACTATTCTTTGTAAAATTGAAAATTTGAACTTAGATAAAAACTAAAAAGATCAATTCAACAATTGAATAATCAATGATTTTTTTTTCCAAAAAGATAAAGACCAATAATTGAAAAAATCTTTCTATGCACAAATTTTGATAAATTAGAATATGATTTCTTGTCTATATGCTTTAGATCTCTTCTTAGAGGTCTAACTTCTATTCCATTAAGCATTGGTTCATTCCTAGTTCACTCTTAGAATTAGACATACATGATTTACTAAAAAACACCAGAGCAATTTTAACAAGATCATCAAATGTATTCACCAAGCATCATATATGTGAATTCTACAGTAAACATCAGAAAAATACTATAAAAAAATGATAAATCTCATATCTAAAAAGATAAAGTTGAAATCATTATAGACAAATGTACTCGTTCTTCATCCTTAACCGCAAAAGGTCGATTCTCCATATATTGACTAAAGTTTTGTCTTCTATTCCATGATCTTTAGAGGTGAAAACCATGTCTGGAAAGAAATAAATTTCATAGAAAATATCTTTAGAGAGAAAATTACAAAACTACTCTTGAAGCCTAACGAGTCTATATATGATCTACTTCTTAATAATCTCCAAAACTAAACTAACAAGATATTTATACATGAAGACATCTCATTTTCACCCAATAATAACTTGTCATGTCATCTAAACTAATCATAGGAGAATCTACGTAACTAAAAACAATAGTTCTAATATAGTTATTACAACACTCGTAACATTTCAATGCCACAATTAGAAAATTCGATACCAAAATGATAAGGCACTTTCATCTTTATTTCAACTCTCGGTGTTGACTCAATCCTATTGATATAGTTCAATAAGTCATGATACACAAATTGGTATATCTTCATTTCTCGAATTGCATTTGCATGTCAAATTTATGTACGAAAACTTCCATTAAGATAAGACTGATTGAAATAAAATTCAGTAACGTTTAATATCGCTCAATACCATATTTTTCACATTTCCAAGTATTGAGATAAGATTTGATATAACAATTGTTGTTCCCCTGATCATAATAGCTTTGCCTTTTTGTTGAAATCAACAACCAATATCAAAATGGAAATTTGATATCCCACAAGTATATTGAATTGTCATTAATCTTCATTGATTCGATACACCATTACTTTATCAAAAGGCATTCCAATACTGGTAATGTTTTATCGTCAGGTATCAATTCCTCTTTGTTGTATTGAATGAGGTATCAAAATTAATTGTTTCATCACCAACTGCTCACTGATCTTTAATCTATCTTGATTGCTTACTTTAGATTGATGTCAAGACTTGAAAATATCTTATTTTTACACATATACTAACTAATTTCCAATATCAAATCCAAAAATATAGGTTAAAGAAGGTAATTTGTATGCATTTGTCTTAAGAAACTATCCTTTTAGCTTCAATAAACCATTTAAATTACATACAAATCATTAGATCTTTAATTGACAAATCTACAATCAATTACATTCTAATCATGGTCAATCATTAGTTGGTCAAAATCTATAGCTTTCCAAACAAAAAAAAAGGGACTAACAAACCTAGTACAAGTGTTAGGTCCCCCATAAAGATTGAATTACCTATTGTCAAAATTTTAAATGAAATTTCTACAAATCTAATGCTAAATATGATGATATTAAAACTAAAACTCAATTAAGGTATTTAAAAATGATGAATAGATAACCATAAGATAGAAAATGTGATAAAAAAAAACACAAAGTAAAAAAAATAAATAGAAATAGATATCTAGACATATTTTTGCATTAAAATTGAATCAACACTTTAACTAGGATCCTCAACAAAATAAATACAATTTTATTTTTCAAAATTTAGATTCTCTAAACTTTAAGATCTAATTCATCTTTAGATCTAGTCAAAAATCCACACATACATAATCTAATTGAACCATATTGAATCCTACTCCTACAACAAGCATTCCATGTACATAAAGCATCATTCATATCAAATTTAAGAGAGATTTCAAGTGAATCCATACAAAGAAGGAGAAAATCATGAATCTTATAATAGAAAGTGAATTATACCTATACTTGATGCACTTTTAGTGTAGATCCTCTCCCAAGGGCACTCGTACTCCAAATGTGAAGTGTTGTAGCCATTAAACATGGTAAATTTTGCCTTTTTCATCTTATTTGACAGTCAAGAAAATGATAGAAAGTAGAGAAAGTAGAGAGAAGAAAGTAAAAATTCAAGTTCACAAATCCCAAACCTACATTCAAAATGAGTCTAAAAAGCTCCATACAATAACCAACCAACCTATATATAGCTCCTCAAATTAAAGGGACAAGATATCCCATTGCCACATCACCCTAAAACATTAATAACCATCCATGAATGACCCTAATGAAGTCAATTACGAAACTGAAGTTTACATTTATAGTTAAAGGTAAAAACATTAGAAATATTTATATTAGCATCAAAAATTTTGATAATTCAAAGATGGATGTCGATAACAAGCGATAACAACCTCAAAGTCTCAACTTCAGCATCAGTGTCGAAATAGCTTCAACATGGTTATGGTATCAAACTCAATATTGATCCACTGTCACCCTCTATCGTATTTAGATTCCAGCATTGATTTCTCACAAGCTTGCATTCCAAAGTCCCTACCAAAAATTGATACCTCAAATCAAGTAATTATTTTTTGCTACCACCTTTCTTGTATCAAATTTGGTAATTGCTTAGGATATGCTATTATTGTATTGCTTATTGAAATGGGACCAATACTTCGATACATAGCATAATTCTACTCTCCAACTTTCTTTCATGTGTTCATTCTTTTGCTTTCCATTCATCATCGAAATACCAAGATTTCATCCCTATTTTACTGCATAAAATCCTCAATATCCTCATTAGCAACGAGGACTAATAAAAACATAAGTTAAGTGGAATGATTTGTATACTTTTCCACCATAAACAGCGCCTGCATTACATGCTCAGATCAATGGGGATATACAAAAGCTTAGAGATGCTGCTCATCACAATGGGGATAGATAATGAGCAAGAAGTGAGAAAATATTATAAGAGCAGAGGCTAACTGCAATTGGATAAACGACCAGAAAACATTGTAAAGTATATTCAACCAGTGGTTACACTAAACGTGCATAGACTGAGGCAACTGAAGATTCAATGGTGCAAATAAAGAATGTACAATCAGACAACTAGAAAAGCACAGCCATTCCATCCCATGCCCTTAGAGCTATGTAGTCAGAGTCATTAATGTTCTTGAACTTATTTATTGCTTTCTTGGAGTATAGCATTTGTTCCCCAGGATGACTGGTGGTAGTTTCCAGTTACCTTTCTCATCCAGAGGGCCAGGCCTGACTGATTCACCTGTTGCAACCAATATAGGCCGTATGCATCAAAGATCAAATCTCATATGCCCTAAAACTTTGCATATGATTAAAAAATATGTCAGAAATTGGAATAAAACAACTGCTTGTAGTCACCTGTGTGGTTGCATTTTATTCCATGATTATTGGTCTAACTGCAAACTAAAAATTATTAGATATAAGGCTACTTCTCTTACCATGCCAAATGGAAGGATATTCTTTTCTTCTTCTGTTGGCAATAGGTATTCAGCAGTCTTCTTCAGCCTCAGCAGAAGCTGAAGCAAGACATGGGGTATGTTATACCTTCCACATTCAACACAATCAAGAAATTAGTATCATCCAATGAGCTATTCAGTTGGTTTGAGCATTATGTGATTAAGAGGAAGGTCCTGTATTTGGGTCTATACTGAATATATTTACCATCAATTGGAAAAAGGAAAGGAGGTATATGAATCTATAATTATTATACCTAAATAATTACAATACATGGGAGGGGATATGAATACAGCCTACTTTCTGACACCAAAATCAAACAAAAATAAAGAGCGGTAACAATTCCAAAATCAAAATCATAAGTAGCAATGTAAGCCAATCAACCAACATATTAAACCAAAATTTCATGCAAAAGCCCAGACAAAAATGATGTCAGAGACAACAGTACTTGCAAGACATTGAAAAATTCACTTTACTGCATAACAATGCTTCTGAAGAAGATTTCTCATACACCTAATCACTACACACTCTGCTGAGATGTCTACCCTAGTACAAATCACTGCCCACATAAGACATCCTGTTGTATTTGCAAGTAGCACAGAGACATACACACCATCTCATTCTCTGTCTTCAGCATAACTATGATGATAATCTGTTATGAATAGCTAGTGTTGTACTAACTGTTCTGGATTTAAGCACTTTAACCCTTTCATATATTCTCTATATTGCTTGCGATGCACTCACGCATTTTCAATCCTCTGATCTTGCTGAATCTTTATCCAAGGATCTTCTCTGTCCCTCTAGATCCTCTCAACATCTTACTCAACAAAGACTTTAAATGACAAATTCCAACCTTCCAAAACCTTTTCCATAGCAATCAAAGGTTAATGTCAAGACCTACACAACTACCAGGCACATTGAATTCAAGACAATAATTTTAAATTAACAAGTGATTTAACATATCTTAAGTCAGTAATCACTCAATAGCCCAAGTCTGACAATGAATTAACACATGCTTGCAAGAGGTAAAATTTCTTGCACCTGTTGTGATCTCATAAAGGCACCTCGAACTCATCTTGGCCTCATCTCTCTCTGAGAAGTTAGCTCACCCCCTAGGAATCCCTCATGTCAAGATAGGTACTCTGTTTTAGTCTAAGGAGAGAGGCCAACCATCTCATCCTCCATTGTCTTATTGCACAGTGTCGGGGACAGAAATTCTTCCTTTTGGCCGGTGTGTTCTGGATTTCTCCTAGACATGATAATGATAGCATTCCAGGGTTTTGAGAGAGAAACTAGGGGGGCAGTGCTGCGATAGAGACTAATCATACCATTCCTTAAACAGAGGAAACTTTCTTTTCACCTGTTCATGATGTCACAAAGCACATGGACATGATATGCACCTCACCTTTCTCTAACAAGTTAGCTCACCTGTTTGGGGTCCATATAAAAATGTGCACTTGGTTTAGTCTGTGAAGAATCCAACCATCTCTTCCTCTGCTGTCTGATTGCCCTGGGTCTGTGGCAGAAATTGTTATGTTTGGAAGGTGCTTCCTAGGTTTCTCATGGGATATTCATACATTATGTGATAGTGTTCTAGGGCTCCAAGAGAAAACCTAGGGTAGAGAGTAATCATTCCATTCCTTAGCTGACATAAAGTGAGAAGAGTGCCAGGATTTTTGCTAATTGATTTGAGGAAAATAGATGTGCTATATGATGCTGCACATACCTCACTTCACTTTAGATATCTTGTTACAGTTATGGGGAATTTCCATTAGTTTGATTAGAATGGGTAAGAGAGGAGTGTACCAGTGACTTGAAGGGCCAACTGATCACAAAGATGAAAGGACACTGCCCTTACACCCTTTAGAATGGTTTAGACTAAATTTCATGGTTGTTCTTTGAGCAACACAGGGCAAGCAGGAATTGGTAGAGTATTCAGAGCAAAGCCAACTTGATTCTTCTTGACCATTGAGATAGAGGCCCTTGTTTTATTAGAAAGATTTGGTTGAGACATTGTCAATCCCATTCATAACCCATGATAATATGAGCTTGAAGCTTCCTTCGTAACTCCCAGAGCTTCTTCGTAGTGGCTCCGTTTGATGCGTCATTTCATAGGGAACCTTAAAGTCATGACTTTATGTGGTCGATTTTGGTGTCTTAAGAAAACAAGAGGCTGGGAAATTGGATCCTTCAATTCAAAAAGTTATTAAACCCTCAAGAGAGCACTAACTCTCCTCTATGTTAGGGAGGCACTAAAATGGAGATGTGAGTACCTGACCTGGTTGTTGTGATGTCCATCAGATCCTAGGACTTAATGAATAGCCAACTATCTTTACATCAGAACAGCTAAGCCCACAACATAGCAGGATGAATGAAAGTGAATGAGTGTAAGCTTTGTTGCCTGAACATGATTGTAGCTAAACCTACCAGGTAGTGCCATTGTAGCACCAGAAGCAGGCTGAGCCTGTCTTGAAAAGTGTGGTTCCTAATCTTAGGAATATACCTTTTTTCACTTATACATCCAAACTTTATTTAACAGGAAGGTAAAGGAAGCATCAGGGAGCTATTGTAAGAACATTAAGGAGGCTGTTCTTTCATAAAATTCCAATAATTTCTCCTGCTCCTCAGAGGCCCACAACAATGGAGTTGGTGCTCCCAGCAGGACATTGATTTATTAGGAAGACTATATATATTTCTATTAATAATATTTCTCTCATTTCTAATAAAAAGGGGAAAAAGAAGAAGGAAGAAAGAAATAGTCATGGCCTAACCTAGGCATATCACAACCCAAAATGTCATAAGACATGAGTCAAAGGAGCTCTCTCAAGAACTCAAGTCAGAAAACATTACCTTCATTTATCTGACCCACAAACAACTACCATATTTCCTTGCCAGCAAATGTGATCAATCTTCATTTCTAAATTTGTATTGTCATCATTCTATTTCATAGGTTTTTCCTCAAAGGGAAACTTATTAGCACCACATGAATCATCTACTGGACTGTGTATGCTATTGATCTAGGCATTGTAACCATATCCCTGTAACTCCACCACACATGCTACCGTGTTTTCTGTAGACTACCCATGCCACAAAATGCCTGAACATAGGGTGATGTCCAGATTGACCCTATTGTCCTATCCATTTCTGGAGAAATCTCAAGTGGGCTAACCTTGCTTATACATCTAGGACATGTAACAATTTCCAAGTTGTGTGTGTGTGCGTGTGTGATACTAAAACTTACCAGAGACATTTTGAAGATTCCAAGAACACTTGCTAACTTGGAGGATGGTGAGCTGAGGACTCCCCTCTGATGGCATACCCACACCTTTTTACCCCTTGAAAATAGGATTCATGATATGCCACATCAGGTGGTTCATGCTTTGTGAACTTTTCAGATTCTCTTTGATCAATTCTTCTGCTTCCTTTCTGTAGATCTGCCTGAAAGTTTCATAAACTAATGAATTTATCAAGTATTCTGGTTAAAGTTTTCAAATGTGATGCAATGCATGAACAAATCTGGCATGCTACAAAAAAATATTTGGGATATTAACTAGAGGTGTCAACCAGAAATACACAAATTTCCTTCCATGAGGTTATTTTGCCCAAGTTGATATGATACTAGCTCAAAAAGACAAAAAGAAAAAATTAAAAAGATTCTAAATGAACAAAGGCTTAGAGAAATACCAGTTTAAGCTTCAAATCTGAGATTGCCTGCTGTCTCTGATATGCAAAAAATTTAAGTGACTGAAACAGAGAAAAACAGGTTCAACTCAGTCCAGCAACCTTATGATGAAATGCTGATCAACTTATGAAGGGTTTTCTATTAAAAATGGGAAACATGAAGTAGTGAGAAACAGAGAGCTTCACGTACTCCAATTCTCTGCATTTCAAGGGACCTATTTAATGCTTCTCGTTTAGTCAGAAGATTCTTGGGCACCAACTTTATAGGGCGTCTGTAGTTTTTCCCACGATAGATGATTATAGCATGGCCTTCTTTTAGCTTGTCTATTGAAACTAGAACTCCTCCACTTTCTGATTCAAGCAACTTTGCAGTATAAAGGACCTGTGAAAATGATCTCTGCATTGTGATCACCTTGACTATTTCTCTATGCTTCCAGTGTTGATGGAGGCCTTCAATTACACCATCAAAGACCCCTCTTCTTCCTAAAGCCAATATTCAACTAAAAAATTAGAACATGCCATCTGGCGTGTGACCTAAGAAACAAACTCCAAGACTGGGCAGCCAGCAGCATAGAGAATATGGCAATTACGGCCCTGATTATTTTAACAGAAGTCATTGAGATAGGAAATTCATACTTCAATTGATTCCCTCTGTTAAAAAAGCTTTTTAAATCTATATGATGCCCCAGATGTTTCATTGCTGTCCAGGTTATCACTAGTAATCTTGGTTAACCTAACCTATGTAAAGGCACCCCAGTAAGGATCAGTCTTGTACCCAAGCATCAATCTAGAGCCTGAGATAGGTTTAAGAGAGGCAGGTGGACTTCTTAATGGATTTCACTCCACCTTTTGTCCATTTGAATGAGATTTTCACAGAGCTCTGAATGCCAGGTCAAGTCTGAAACCTGAAAGAAGCTTCCCTGCAAAGGGTAAGAGGGAGAAAGCCTTCGATGGCATTGAAACAGAATCAATAACGGTCCAATATAAAATTATTTAGTAGCAGGTACGATTGTCTGTCTTTCTCATGCCTTACCATTGATAGTTCCTTGAATTGAAACTTGTCTTATTGGAAATCTTTTTCAAATTATGTCATAGGCAGAGATGACCATAAGAAATTTTCTTTCATTATGATCAGACCAAAGTAATCTCCTTGCTCCTGTCCAGCAGGAAGAGGATGCATATCACTTGCAGTTCTTACAATGCAAAGCCACTTTTGTGATATGTTTCTATTTTTGCAGGATACGGTTTTCATTGCGATAAACTTAAACTCACTAAGAACCTCAACCTTGTCAAAGTAATGTTGATGAGAGGTCTGCAATGCCCTAGTCATTAAAGAAATCAGAAAACAGACTCATGAGCTCTTGTTCCTTTGACACTCTAGATTGCCTAACATAGCAACTTCTCTAAGAATGAATCAAATTGTTTGTACAGCAGAAATAGTTTG
The DNA here is from genome assembly GCF_030704535.1 of Vitis vinifera. NCBI lineage: Eukaryota > Viridiplantae > Streptophyta > Magnoliopsida > Vitales > Vitaceae > Vitis > Vitis vinifera. The sequence continues at coordinate 20,574,198 of NC_081818.1, forward strand.
CTTTTGCATGTACCTTCCAGTCTTTGTTTTCTAGATAGATTGGATCTGGACCAGAACAGAGTTTGTCCGAGTGCCAGCTGTTAAAAAATAACTCAAAATCTTATCTGTTTAGTATTTTTGGAAATATGGTCCAAACTTTAATATGATTCTCATTGGATATCCAATCCAGTAACCTAATACTATCAAAATAAATGAACAATGTATATAGCTTTAGATTATATTTTATATGTAATATTATACTGTTATATAGCCTATGCTAATAGACAAACACACAATATACCTTTAAAAATATACACTGACATATAGTTATTTTGCAGGCAAGTAGGGGTAAGATTTAAATGGTAATGAAGTGAATACACACAAATAAATAAAAAAGTAAACTACTCCTTTGCTCATCAAAAAATAAATAAGTACACAAATAAATAAAATAACTGTTTGTTGAAAACTTCTAAAGTTTAGGACTTAGTTTTATTCTAATTTGGTGCAGAAAAAGTTAGGATAATTCATTTTTATATATTTGTATTTTAAAAAAAGTTTATTCTTAGTTTAGAAGAAGTTAGTTGTACAGTTTGTTAGTTCTAGTTTGCAGCTAGAATTCAATACGCATAGTTGTATATAATAAGCATATGTATTCCTATTTTTCTTAATAAAAATAATACGATTCCTTTATTCTTTTCTTAAACTGCGTTCATGGCATCAGAGCTGGTTCTTTTCCAGGCCCAGTGACTTGTTTGCAATCTGGCTTCATCACCAGATTATGGACGATTATTACTCTATTTCTTTCATCCCTTTGGGATGATTTAGTTGTTCAAAGGAGATGTCAGGTGTAAGTGAAGAAGAAGTTTTCTCACAAGTCTGAAGGTAAGAAAGTAGAAGAATCGTGATGATGGACAAGACAACTGAACCTACCATGGTTTCTGAAAATTCTTCTCTTAGTGTTTCTATTATGGAAGGTTTGTCAACCGAAGTTGGAACAGTAGCTGTTAGCCAAGAGAAGAAGTTTGATGAAAATAAAAGGTGTGATTTCTGCAATAGGCCATGACATACTAGGGAAACCTGCTAGAAGCAGCATGGAAAACCATCAAATTGGAAAGGGGGAAAAACCTACATAATGAACCTGAGGAGCGCAAGCACTGGCAGAAACTCAAAGTAGTATTGAGCCATCACCAATGAGCAAAGAGCAACTTGAACACTTGTACATGTTGATGAATCAGTCCTCTCAAAATCCCTCATGCACTTTAGCCCATAAAGATATTTTTCCTAGAGCTCTAAGTTCTATTTCTTTTTATACACCTTAGATTATTGATTCAAGTGCTTTAGATCATATGACTAATCAATTTCAACTTTTCTCATCCCATACTTCATGTTCTAGAAATTTAAAGATTGGGATTGCAGATAGTACTTTGCCTTCGGTTGTAAGAAAAGGTACTATATTTTGTTCTAAGAATCTTACTCTCAAAATTAGTCCTTTATGTTCTGAATCTTGCATTGCAAAATTCTCACATTCTTGCTGTAAATTTCAGGACATTCATTCCAAGATAATGATTGGCAATGCTAGAGAGGTTGATGAACCATATTATTTTGATGAGGATTCCCTTGAGAGTAAACAAGCTCAAACTGCAAGTAGTAGTGAAGTTTCTTTTTCTGCTAAGAATCAAATAATGTTATGGCACTATAGACTAGGCCATCCAAGTTTTCAATGGGGAAAGTTGTCAATTATCTAAACATCATCGTGTTTCTTTTCATTGTAACCTTTCAAGGAATCCAAGCCTGTTGCGTTTGTTCATAATGATATGTGGGGACCTTCAAGGGTGACAAATTTAATAGGTACAAGATGGTTTATCACATCCATAGATAATCATACTAGGATATGTTGGGTGTATTTAATGAGAGAAAAATTCAAGGATAAGAGAATTTTCAAAGAATTTCATAATATGTTAAAATTCAAGTCTAAATCCAAATACAGGTTTTCAAAACCCACAATGAGAGGGAATGCTTCAATACCATTCTTGGCCCTTCCTTGAAAGAACAAAGCATTGCTCATCAATCCTCATAAGAATTGTTGAGTATAAGAACATACACATATTAGAAGTGGCTAGGGCTATTATGTTTACCATGAGAATTCCTAAGTACCTTTACAGAGAGGTAGTACTTGCAACTTCTTACTTGATAAATAAAATGTCTATTAGGATTTTGAAATTTCAAACCCCATTATAGTGCTTCTTGAAATGTTTCCCTCAAACCAGAATTATTAACTCTCTCCCATTAAAGCAATTACTAGGGAAGATTCTTTTTTGAAAATTTTGGGTTCATTACCCATGCCTATAATAAATTCAAATTTAGGAGGAGAAACACTAGTTGACCAACCCATGCCTATACAAAATTCAAGTTTGGGGGGTGAAACACTAATCGAACAGCCTTGCATCGAACTTCATATCTACTTAAGGAGGAAGAAAGATCAAGGTTGGAAAATCAACCTCCTACAACTCACAAAACATCACATTCAAGTGTATATGCCATGGCAAAAACAATTATTCCAACCCCTAAATCTCTTCAATTTGTTATTCTCACTTCTAAATCTCTTTTCTCTGATAATTCTAGTGCAGAAAACACCTTTAGTGATGATTTAAATGTTCTAATTGTTGTTAGGAAAGGTACTAAGGTTTGTACTAAACACCGTATTGTTAAACATGTCTCATATCATAGACTTTCTCCCACTATGAGGGCCTTTACTACTAATCTGTCTAGTGTTGAAATTCCAAAGGATATACAGGAGGCTTTAGCTGTTCCCGGGTGGATGCACTAAGAGGGAAGAAATCCATGGATTGTATATGGGTATTTACTTTGAAATACAATGCAAATACATCTATTAAGAGTTACAAAGCAAAACTGGTTGCAAAAGGCATCACATAGACCTATGGGATTGACTACCAAGAGACATTTGCACCGATTGCAAATATAAATATAATAAGAGTTCGCTTGTCCCTTGCAGCCAACTTGAACTGGTCTTCACAACAGTTAGAGGTCAAGAATACTTTTCCAAATGGTGAATTAGAAGAAGTTTATATGGCCTTGTCTCCAGATTTTGAAAGAAGATTTGGGAGTGAAAAGATGTGTAGTCTGAAAGAACCGCTCTATGGACTGAAACAATCACCAAGACCTAGGTTTAACAAATCTGCTAAGTCCATTAGAAGCCATGGATACTCGCAAAGCCAAGCAGATCATACTCTCTTCTACAATCATAATGGGTGATGACAAGTTTGCTATACTAATAATCTACATGAATGATATGATATCTAGCTGAATTGGAGTGATTGAAGAATTTTCTAACGAAAAAGTTTGAGGTACTTCTTGAAAATGGAGCTTGCTAGATCAAAGGAAGGTATTTTTTGTGTCACAAAGGAACCATACACTGGATTTGCTCAAACAAACTGAATTGCTAAGATATAAATCCCTCAAGACTCCAATTGATCCTATTTGCAAATTAGGGTCACCAAAAGAGAGTGTGTTAACAAAGAACAGTATCAAAAGCTTGTGGCATTGATATATTTCTCTCATACTCAGCTAGATATAGCTTCTTCAGTGAGTATTGTGAGCCAATTCATGCACTCTCCAAATGAAGAGCATCTTAAGGCAATCTATTGGAATCTTAAGTACCTAAAAGGGAGTCCATAAAAAGGCTTAATGTTTAAAAGCAACAATAACCTTCAGATTGAAGCCTACACCAATGCTAATTGGGCTGAGAGTATAATGGATAGGAGATCTACTTCATGTTAATGTTCTTTTATAGGAGGAAACTTAGTGACATGGAGGAACAAGAAGTAGTCTGTTGTTGCAAGAAGTAGTGCTAAAGTTGAATTCAAAGTAGTCACTCATGGCATTTATGAACTTCTTTGATTGAAGAAACTGCTTGAAGACCTAAGACTTCCCAGTTAGAATCCAATGAAGCTTTACTATGATAACAAGGAAACTATTAATATTGCTCATAATCCAATTCAACTTCATAAACTAAGCATGTTGAAATGGGCTGTCACTTCATCAAGGAGAAGCTGGAAGTAGGACCAATTTGCATGCCTTATGTACCTACTGAAGCACAGTTGGCAGATGTTCTGAGGGACTTCATAAATAGATGTTTAAATACTTAATTAACAAGTTGGGAACAATAGATATTTTGAAACAACTTGAGAGGGAGTGTAGAAGATTTAAGAAGTTTAAGAATAAATTTTATTCTAATTTAGTATATAAATTGTAAGGATACTATAGTTTCATTTTGTTTCATTTTTTTTTTTAAAAAGTTTGTTCCCAATTTGTAGGAAGTTAGTTGTATAGTTTGTTAGTTCCTAGTTTATGCTTGAATTTAGCATACATAGTTGTATATAAATAGGCATCTATTTTCCTATTTTCTTAATGAAAATAATAAGAATTCTTCATTCTTCTCTTAAATTGTGTTTTGTTAAGACGTGTGGAGCCTAATTATTATTCTGACAATATTCGCCCTAACGCAGATTGACCTTATGCAGAGACAGCACATGGATGAAACGAAATTTTGTAAGGGTATTTTGGGAATTTTACACACGTAATTTGGTTAACCTAATTTTTTTATGTTTAGGGTAGCCGAATTGGACAGATTGGGGTGAAATTGAGAGAGATAGAAAAATATAGAAAGAAAAACTTAGAGAGTAAGGCATTTGTGATTTTTTTGTAATTTCATTTCATCATAGTGAAAATCTGCAACGACAACAAGTAGATGTAGCTCTCACATTGAGAGTAAACTATTATAAATCTCGTGTATTCTTGTCCTTTAATTTTTTTCATATTCGTTTATTGTTGCTTTTGGAAAATAGGATTAGAGTGTTTTAATCCTAATATGGTCAAGTTATTTTGCAAGCAAATAGGGGTAAGAGTTAAATGGTAGTGAAGTGAATACACACAAATAAAAAATAAGTAAACAACTGTTTGCTTATCACAAAAAAAAAGGTAAACAAATTAATTAAATTACAGAATGATGCACTACTAATGTTGATTTCAGATTACCGATGAGGCTTTACCAGAATGCAGATTCGCAGATCAAATTGGTGGGAATAACCTAAAAAGCTTTCAGGTTTATAACAATGGAGATTCTACATGATACACTAAGAAGAGAAACATATTTCTGCAACTCAATCATAAATTGAAAGCTAAATCCTGGATGAATACTGGTGTAACTAAATAGACTTTAATTGTTTACCTTTTTCCGTTAAATCATGAACTCATTTTCAAGAGAGGTCTAAAAGGAACTAAATCAGAAAAACAGAAATTCTGAAAAGAAAGTATCCCCTAATTACCTATTCTAATACATAAAACTCATTTGAAATCAGCTAAGCCTGTTACTTCAAAAGTTTGAATATCTAGAACAAAAGTTTGAAGTAGAGAAACAGATCTATTTGGAAAGTGAACCTTTTCCTTACCAAGAAGGAGACTGCTATCCATTTTCTGTCCTATCTTTCTGAAACATTCTCTCTCCTCTTCTGTTATCATTTCTTTGTCTGCATCATGATCAGCAGGTCTCCAAGCAGAATTCAACTTTGCTAACACTTTGGCTGACCTCTCTATCTTCCTTTTAAGCTGCAAAATCCATCATAAAGATTGTCAAGAGCTGAGCATAATGAAATAAGATGATAGCTCGAACCTTACAATGAAAAGATTGCGCTCCTGCTTTTTCAGTTCCTTCTCTAATCTTTCTTTTTCAGCTTCCAATTCAACTTCAATCTCTGTATTTCCATCTTTCAGGCCCCTGAATTCTGTTTCTATATTCTGGAATTCTGATAATGTTCCAGTAGTGCTAGTGTTTGCCAGTGGTTTATCAGTCACAAAGGAAGTTTCAATTGCTTTCAGCCTGGCATCTTCTTCACGAATCTGGCATCCTTTGAACTCCATTTCTCTCTCAACTATTAAATTTGCAACTCTACAAGGAAGAAAATCTTTGCCTCTATAAAGTATGATAAAGAACTTATTACGCAGTAACAGAACTCCTCCAGTGAGACACTGCATTAATAGGACAATGATGTTAAGTATATAAACTAATATAGCTTTATAGGCATACTGTATACTTGCAAGTCACTGGATGATGAGTGAACAAGTGTTACTGAGTCTCAAAATACAAAGATAAACCAATACTTCAATTAGTGAATGTTTCAATAACTTTTTCTTTGAATCTTGCCAACGTACTGTTTTTTTTTTTTTTTTTTTTTTTTTGAAGTTTCCAAGAACATGTATATTTTTTTTTTGATAGATAAACAACCAAATATATTAGAAAAGGCTCAAAAGCCGCATGTATACAGGGGGTATACTAAACAGCCCAGAACAAGGCTGAAAAAAAACAAAAAAAAGGGGGAGAAGCCTCACCCACCCTCAAGTGGACCCAAGCCACTCCAAAAAGCCTAACAGAGAGGAAGTTTCCTCACCAATGTACACCCTAGCCCAACACCACAAGTTACTTACAAAAAAAATTTTGAATTTCTGAATATCTAAAGACCCTCCCCTAAAAGCTAACTTATTCCTCTCCTTCCAAACCGTCCAAAATATGCACAACGGGATGGAATTCCATATCTTTTTTCTTTTTTTCCCCACAAAAGGACCCCTCCAGCTAAGTAACACCTCTGGGAACACCCATTGAACACCGAAAATGGCAAGGGTAATCTCCCAAATAGTTTTAACCACTGTACAATGTAAAAGAATATGGTTCGCATTTTCCTCTTCGCAGCCGCATAAATAGCACCTATTAGGGAGCTGCCACCCCCTTCTCTGAAGCTTATCCAAAGTGAGGATCTTCCCCCACGAGGCTTTCCAAGCAAAAAAAGACACTTTTGTTGGAACCTTATCCAACCAAATGTGTCTATTCGGAAAAACACCGGCTGAGGAGCCACTCAAACTTTTGTAGGCCCCCTTGGCCCCAAAAACTCCGTTGCCTTACCGCTTCCATCTCACTGAGTCCTCTTCAGGAGAGATCCTGAAATCCTTCAGAAGATTCAACATATCTCCTATCTGATCCATCTCCCAATCATTGAAATCTCTAGCCAAACTAAGATTCCAACCTCCTTGACCCAGACTAGAATCCCACACTTCACAAACTTTGGCATTCTTGTGACACGCCAAGGTAAACAACTGAGGAAAAGTTTGAGAAAGCGCCTCATTGCCACACCACTTATCCGTCCAAAACAGAACTCTATTCCCCTTCCCAACCTTAAAATCAATGCTCTCCCAACACCAATCCACCTCCTTCATGATCTCCTTCCACAAACCCACCCCAAAAGGCCCACACACTTCCTTAGTCCGCCACCCACATCCCTCTTGACCATATTTCACCCCTATCGCCGTTTTCCAAAGATTATCCTTCTCATAGGCATATCTCCAAACCCATTTGCCTAGCAAAGCTTTGTTCAACAAGTCTATCTTTCGAATGCCTAAACCACCCTCCTCCTTAGGGCTGCAAACCACCTTCCAATTAATCAAGTGAGCTTTCCCCTCCAAACTTCCGCCCCCCCCCCCCAACAAGAAATATCTTTGAATTTTTTCAATCCTTTTTGCCACAGCCTTAGGAATGTGAATTAGGGAAAGGAGGTAGATGGGAATGCTGACCAAAGTGCTCTTAATAAGAGTAATTCTTCCCCCCTTCGAAATATATTGTCTTTTCCACTGAGCTAGTCTTTTTCTCATTCTCTCCTCCACCCCATCCCAAGAATAAGAGGTTTTATGATGGGCTCCAAGGGGCAGCCCCAAATAAACAGTGGGTAAAGCCCCCAATCTGCAACCTAGCTCAACCGCCAACTCCTCCAGCTCATCCACTTCCCCCACAGGAATTAGAACACTCTTAGCCAGATTAATTCTGAGGCCGGAGGCCGCCTCAAACCACGCCAAAATCCAGCTTAGATTGGTGAGTTGCTCTCTTCTAGCTTTGCAGAAAATGAGTGTGTCGTCAGCAAAGAGAAGGTGAGTAACAGTCAGCTCTTCCCCCCCTCTCCCCCGCAGCCTACAGCCTGAAATAAAGCCCCCCTCACCAGCCCGTCTAATAAGGGTGCTAAGCACTTCCATACCCAAGACAAAAAGGTATGGAGAGAGGGGGTCTCCTTGCCGCAGCCCCTTTGAATTCGAAAAGAAACCAGCTGGAACCCCGTTGATTAATATGGAGAATTTGGAAGTAGAGATACACCACCACATCTAATCCATCCAACGAGAACCAAAGCCCATCTTCCGAAGAACCTTCATAAGAAACTTCCAGTTGATGCTATCATAGGCTTTTTCGATGTCCAACTTGCATATCAACCCTTTCTCTTTTCTTTTATACCAATAATCAATCACCTCATTAGCTACTAGAGACACATCCAAAATCTGTCTCCCTCTCACAAAGGCATTTTGGTCAACAGAGACCACCCTATCCAGCACTTTCTTTAGCCTATTTGCTAGGACCTTGGCTAAAAGTTTATACAAACCCCCAAGCAAGCTGATTGGCCTGTAGTCCCCCAAGTCTTTAGCTCCTCCTTTCTTAGGAATAAGGACCAAAAAGGTAGTGTTTAGAGACTTGGCAAAGGACCCATGCTCAAAGAAATCCTTAAACATATCCACCACCTCCTCCTTTACAAAATCCCAACAATCTTGCCAAAAGGCCATTGTGAAGCCGTCCGGGCCTGGAGCTTTGTCACCCCTCATCTCCATCAGTGCAAAATAGATTTCCTCCTTAGAGAAAGGCAACTCCAAGTCTTCAGCTTCCCGGGAATTAATTTGATTGAGCTGCAGCCCCTCAATATCCGCTCTCCACCCCGGCTCTTCTGAGAGTAATTTCTGGAATGCGTTCACTATCCCATCCCTCACCTCTTGATCCTCGGTCAGCAGCTCCCCATTAATCATAATCCTGTCCAAGGAGTTATTCCTGCGGTGGGCATTAGCCATACGGTGAAAATAACCGGTATTCCTATCCCCTTCCTTGAGCCACAGTTCCCAAGACTTCTGCCTCCAATGAACTTCTTCCATTAGCACCCATTTATAGAAAGCATCCTTGGCTTCTTTTTTCTGCTCAGTTTCAGCTATGGACGCCTACCTCTCACTCTCCACTCCATCCCAATACTCCAAATGCTGAAGGGCAGAATTTTTGTTGACTTCCAGCCTTCCAAACACCTCCCTGTTCCAAATTTTAATATTATGCTTCAAAACCTTCATCTTATAGGCCAATCTGAAGCTGGCTCTTCCTCTCACCTCAATCCCTTGCCACCACCCCCGGAGAAATTAACCAACAATTAGCCAAAAATCTTAAATTGTTAGATTGTGGGCCAACAATATATATTAAACTGAATAATACTTTGCATGTGAGTTCAATAAATTGGCGAAATAAACAACAAAAGAGTTCAAACCCATGTCCTCCTAAAACAAAGCTCTAATATCATAATAAACTAACAATTAAACCAAAAGCTTAAGCTTGTGGGTTATTTATATGGAAAGAGAAAGGGAGGCGGTGTTGGAAGAGGGAACGTGGTCTATGCTTGTGTATGAGAAACCTTGCCATATATGTATCAGATGAGCAAAACTTGTGCAGGCATATGGTCCAACTTTTCAGGTGCTAGCATACTCCTTGACAGTCCCACACAACAAAATTCTCATCCAAGCATAACAGAAATTTAAATTGATGGTCTTCCGCATGGATCACTACAGGATGTCTTAGCGGTTCCCATACATCAGTAAAGTAATGCTAGAGTGATTTGATCATGAAAGGCAAAAATTAGCAGCTGTTATGCTAAGATCAGGATGAGTTCCATGTGAGGGATGTTTGAGAGTTAAGCTATCTTGGTAGAAAAGGTAGCCAACAAACATGCACCTAAGGTTACTCAGCAATCACATGCATAAGCAAGGTCACTTTTGGAACAAGTACAGACTCTCCTAACCCATGTACATAAACAAACAATCAATTTCTAGCACATATTCTCACATTTACAGCATGAAATCTCCTTGTTACTAAACTTGCCTTGAGCTCATTAGCCATTTGCTCATTCTTAGTGTTTGGAATTCCCCACTTTATTGCAATCTTTACTATCAGACTTTTCTCCCACAATTTCAATATAGCAGCAGCTAATCCTTGAAGCTTTCTGTTTCTCCCTTCAGAAAATAAAAGGAAAAAAAATTAAATGAAGAAACTTGAAAATGCACACAAGTAGTACATGCCCATGCACACACGCAGAAACACACACAAAACACGACTTTGCATGGCAAAGTGCACCAGCCATCATGCATAAATTTCATGGTTCTTATTCTTCCATGTTAAGGTATGTGCCCAAAATATCCAACATTTTCTTTTCCTCTTTTTCTCAAACTATTACACAAATTCTTACATTTATTTCTAAGGCAAGTTCTAGTGCAGTAATGTCTAGATTAATATTTTACAAGCACAAATCAGGGGTATAACTAATAGTTTTCAACTAATGAATTGTACTCATGCACCATTTACCTATTTTCTCAGCATTCCATATCATATTATATTGTCTATCATAAGTTTTTATACACGACAAAATAAATGAAAAACATGGATGCATATATGAAAGACATGTTATTGCATGAATGACGCACAAATAATACATAACCAATTTATGAAAGATATTAAGGTTAAAAGAGGTAAATTGTTCATCAGTATCATTTACATGACAGCATTAACCACTATAGTTTCTTAAAAATTAACTCAACAAATATGATACATTAGTGCATGGTTTGTCTTACAATCCACACAAAAAGCTTTTTGAATTTTACCTATAATTTTTAGTTCCAAGATCCAGGGCCAGAACAGGGCTCAGGTTTAGATTCTACTTGCACAGATCATTAAGAAAATTGTATAACAGAGTAACTTAATTGTGTATCAGAGGCTGGTGCATAACCGTTCCTTCTCTTTTACTCATCTATTTTATGAGAGCTGCTTCTCTTCTTTTTAACAGAAATGAAAGAGTAGATATATTGCAACTAGTGAAAATTCACAATAAGAAAATCCAATGAGGAAAGGTTTTACTTGGAAAATGTTTTGAGTAGAAGAACAATAGGGTATAATTAGCTTGTATCCAAATTTCATAACACAAAAGATTATTTTCTCTCTTCAATTGAATCAATCCACATTCTAATACAAATGATTCCCTTCTTATACATGCCCCTAGAATTTATATCCTTGGAGACAGACACAGTTTAAATGAGATCAGTATTCCTCTTCTGTGGTTGTATTTCTCCTTTTCTTCCCATTCTAATAAGAAACTTGGTTTCTCTCTTTTCCCTTTTTATAAAAGAAATTATACTTATTCCTTCCTCCCTCACTGAAGTCTTCCTCATCAAGGAAAAAATAAAAGCTTATGACCCATGGATAAATCTTATTAACTCACTTGACATATTTATTTGGTTCTCTTCTTGTTTAAGCTAGTTTACTAATTTACACATGTAGCAACCGTGTTGTAAAATGCATAATTCATTTTGCTAAAAACATGCTCAGGGAAAAACAAGCATATAAAAATTTAGGTAGGGGGGTTGGTTACCAAGGACAAAATGAGTTGGTAGAGCGTAAGCAAGCTTCCGCAAGTATGTCAATTCATCATCAGTCAGCTTTGATCTAGTCTGAGGTGGGGAAAGCCTGAATGGAGGCCTAAATCCAGGAAGCACTTCTGGAAGCAAGTCTGCATCAACTGGAAGAGGTTTTGGCCTCCACCAGTCAATAAATCGAGGTCCTAAGCCATCTAGTAATCTATCCGCTTCCCTCTCATACAATGACCCATTTACAGGTTGAGAATCCACCATTTCCTCCATAAATATGCCAGTGGGTGAAGAGTCCTCTTCTCCATCCTTCCTGCCCATCTTTTCACCAGTGGTACTTTCATGAAATTTTATTTCAGAAATTGTAAGGTCGTCTTCAAAATTTGATTGATTGAGTTTTGAGTTAGAAGCATCTGCACCAGCTACAAGTCCTGGACGCATCTTTTGAAAATGTTTTGAAGTTGACTGATAATTGGATCCCCTATAAACAACAAGAGTGTCTTTCTTACTCCAAATAACCAAGCCTCTGGTCTTGATCTGCTCAACAAAAACAACAACAAGAATAATAATAATAATTAAGATTGCAACCATAAGAAGCTTCCAAAAGGAAAACATGAGAGAGAGAGAGAGAGAGTGAGAGAGACTAGTAAATATAAATATAATAGCAGCATAAACAAGATTTAGGAGTTCAGATTAAGGTAATGTTTGTTTTTTTAATTAATTCTAAATAGAACTTATAACTAAATAGTGTTTAATAGTATTAAGTGTTAAGTTATTTGTTTTTAAAATATTTTATTTCTATTAATTATTAAGAAGAAAAGTAAAATTAACACATTACTTTTTGTATTTAGAAAAGGCAAAATATTTTAGCTCTTTCCATTCAGTCAAAAAATTTAAGAAATAAGTGATAAGTTAAGAAAAAGTACAAAACACAAATAAACTGAAATCTGAAAGTTACTTTCAGCAAAAAGTTAAAAAAACAAATAATGCCTAAGATAAATTCATATTCAGTTTACTTAAATCATTTAAAGGGAGAAAAATGAAAAGTTCACACCACATATACAAAAAATAACCAGACCAAGATGAGCTTTGGTACACTTGGTCAACTTCTACTCTGTTGAATGACATCTTGCCCTTCCTTTTACTTGATTCTCACCTTCATTCAGCAATTTCATACACACTAAAAGAAAATTCAATCTAGGAACTGAACCAATCATGCGGAGGCTCCTAATTGTTCGTGCATACTGACATAGCATAATTTGGTGTTAAAAGAACAGCTAGAGGTTGCTCAAATTATGGAACTCATAGTACCAGGCAAAGTTGCTTCAGCTTACCCAAAAAGTGCCCTTCAACAACGATGTACACAATAACAGATTTCATCGAAAAGAAAATATACATATATAACACACTATTTGATTTTTCAAGCACATATTAGCATCACAAAAATCAAAAGCAGACAGAGAAAGAAACTCAACCTCAAGAATCTCCCGCGCTCTATCCATATTCCGGCACAAAGGCATGTCGAATTTGACCATGGCAAGTTCATCGCTCTTCCAAACCATGTGAATTTGATCGACAACACTCTCAGTCACCCCAGCTTTCTTGACCTTCACCCATTTTCTCATTTTCACAGCCTCGCCTCTCAATCTTTCCAGCAACATTGGATCAAGAGTCAATTCCGCGGCAGTCACCACTTTCTCCTTCTTCGTCCTACGAAACACAACCTTCTCCGTCTTCAACCACGGCATTTTCCCGCCGATTCTCGAATTCTCATCTCCCCCAATCCCTTCAAGTGAAACCCCAAATTCAAATTCTTCTGTATTTTCTTGTGTCTCGTCTGAAGTGTGAGTTTCTTGAAGTTTCACAATGCTTTGCATGATCTTTTTCATTGCCTTCGCCCCTCTTCCGCCGCTCACTTTCTCGGTCAGAGACCGGTCAGGCTTTTCAGCTCCGGCACTGCCAGCTACTTTCTTGGGTCTTGCTTTGGAGAGGTCCAGGACTTCATTGGGCTGGAGAAGAAGAGGACCTTTCATCCAAGGAGCTGTGGGCATTTTAATGGCGGCATCGGTACCCGAAACGGGCTGTGATGAGATTGAATGATCTGGGTGGTTCGTGGTGGCGGTGGTGGTGGCGGAAATGGGCGGAGGCTTGAAGGAATGAATCCGTTGAGGGTTTAAGATGCGAATGGAGGAATTTGAGAGTGAGTTGGAATTGGAGGGAAATTGGGAATGGTTCGGTATAGGGGAAAGAGAGAGAAAGAGAGCGGGAGACATGGATGAGATGTCCCAGACCTTCGAGAAGATTGGTGGAATTTGAGTTTTGCCATCCAACGTCTACTGATATTTTTGCATAGCCACACCACACCACACCCATCCTTTTTGTTTTTTCCTTTTGACGCAAAATTTTAATAATATTAAATTGTTAATCGAGCCAGATATCTATAATTACACTAAAATAAATTGAATTTTTTTATATAAATAAAAAATAATAATATTAACCTACCATAAATTATAAGAAAATCATTTTTTTAATTAAAACTTATTTATTTTTATTTTTATTTTTTATTTTCCATTTATAAGATGAAGCTTTTCTAGGTCTAAAGCTTATGGGTAAAAATATTTTCAAAAAACAATTTTCAGGTTGATTCCTCTAAACTATTATAAATTTAAATATATTTTTAAAATTGTCATATTTTTAAAATTAATGCATTTTTTTTTTTCAAAATCCGGTTTCAAGTTGATACAAACATATTTATTGTTTATTGATTTCCACTCAAAATCTAAATTATGTAAAGTCTATTTGTAGGTTTATATTCATATTAAATAACGGGGCTTTTAGTTGGAGAAGTTGTAAGGAAGACATGGTAGCTGATTCCATAACCAAGAAATGATGTTTTTCACATGGATATATTAATTTTATGGTAAGATATGAAATATACATACCTATGTATCAAAATTTTATTTTTTTTATCAATTTTTTATTTTTTAGATTTTTTTTATTATAAATAAAATTTTTGATTAATAAAAAAACAAAAAAAAAATGTTTACAAAATAATATTAATGTATGATATATAAATTATTTTTATATATTAAATAACATAATATAAAAAAAACATTTATAAAATTCAAATATTTTTAAATAACATAATAAAAATATTTAAATGTGACATAATTTTTATTTTAAATATTAAAAATAATATATTTCATATTATTTTCTATTCCATTCACAAATTAAATATAAATATAATATAATATAACATGCTACCTTTAAATGTTTTATTCATAGGATTATGTTTTACTAAAGAAATAAAATAAAGCAAGACAGCTACACTTACTCTCATGGATTTTATGCATGCACAGCTTGGTTTCCTTCCTTTCTGATTTTATTAAGAACAAGGATGACTAGGGATTAAATGACAAATCTCCAAATAGGGTTGCCTTAACCTTTGTACCAACTAGATTTAACTTGAGGGCTGCTAGTCATTGTCTACAATGTGAGTAGAATCAGTGGGGTAATGAAAGTTGTGAAGTTGGAAGTTGGAAACCTAGCCAGCAGCTGTTTCATCTCTACCAGGCCCCCAAGCTCTGCAATCAACCCATTGGCATCGATATCAGGTAGGTTTCTTCAATGATTCAAACAAATGTATAGTCAGATTTTGTCAATCTCCTTCATCCTGCACAAAAAAAGCTACATACTATGTATGAGGTTCAGGGATTGCCCAACCCTGGACATACTAAATGATTCTATCAGGTTCCTTTCCCTCAGAAACATGGAAAACATATACACATGTACATATCATTACCAATGCTCAAATGCCAGTACACAAAGTAGGTTTTTTCCATGGAATAGAAGCAGACAAATGACACAAAGATAAGTTGTAGACGCATAAACTCTTAACAGTGTTTGGGATCATAGACCAAACTGAACAAACTGCCACGGGCTCCAAGCAGTTGCCATTTTGGACAAGTGGTCTTCTGGCAAACAGGTTACCTATAAATTTTATGAAACCATCATCCAAAGACACTATTATTTCTGAAATGTTTTTCTTTTCCTGTTCAGATTAGAATTTTTGCCTCTTACAATGATCTAATTTTGATAAAATGGGTATATTTTTTTCAGCCAAGCCAGATAAATAGGTCAGCAAACTACTGTCATGAACCAACTTGTTTTTGAGATTACTCATTTCTTGGTTTGAAAACATGCACATAAATCAGTCATGCTGAAAGAAGATTTCTGTAGCAGGATCCTTGAATTTTCAAAAGATTGAGGTCAAATATTAACATATTAGGAGGCACTTTGATGCCATTTTGTTCAATATCACATTATTGGTTTGGAAAACAACGGCTATTATTCCATTCCTAATGTGGTCCACAAATTGTACAACAGAGCTTTGTCTGATTGAGAGCATGCACCAGGGTTCAGGATTAAATGAATATCAAGCACAAGGGAACGAAAGCTGACCGAGAAACCCACTTTCCCCTTGCTTGGCTAATGCCAAATTTCTAGTCATTGACACTACCGACATGATTTACACAGAAAGAACACAGTCATCATAACATCCAACAAAAACACAAGGACTAACCAATCTATAGATGTAAAGGCAACTGCATCAAGTCACCTTCTTGGGTGACTCCTCAGGGTCACAAAGAGTTCCAAACATCCAATCCATCCATACTGTATAGTGACCATAGTTATGCCGGTAGGTAGTGTGGTGAATGGTGTGGTAGGCGGCACCCATTACTGGCCAGATCTTGCCATCAATGCAGTCATGAATGTTTGCTGTCCATATGGCCTCAATGAATAAGAGCAGTACGTGCGTCAAAAAATGGGTCCGAAAAAGGAAGAGTGCTAGAACATGGGGCAATGCTTGCAATATCCCATCTAGTGGATGAAATGCCAAACCTGATATAGAAACAGGAAACCAGTCATTAGTTCATTTAGTTACAGTGAAACTTTTCCAAGAGGAGCTTCAGATTCGACAAACTGAAGTTGTAAGTGAATGTTTCAAGGAAATTAAATTGTTCCATTTTGTTATCCATTAAGGGGGGAAAAAAAGAGTTGTTACCAAATCAAGCATCCAGCCAATCCCATTGCCAAAATTCACTTTCTAAGAAGAAAGAATATTACTATACATCAGCTATTTGAGGTCAGAATATGAGTAGTTGAAGATCTTTTATCCTATTTTCAAGGCATGCTCCACACTAAAATTGTGGGATTTGACAACGTAGCTAAATCGCATCCAAAGAGAATTTTACTGAGTGATCTACTTATACAACACAATTAACCTTAGACGTTAATATCCAAGAACCTTAGTCTAAGCCTCTTTAGTTAGTAGTATTATTTATGCAGGATCAGTAAAGAAAATACCAGGACACCACCAATTGAGGCTACTTGTTTGTTAAATGCAGAAAGAGTGGGTACTAGTTCCCAACAAACCACCAATCCTTGTGAACACCCAGAATCCATCTTAGTTAGCATGATAAGCTACACATCAATAGACCCAAGGGTATAAAAAGGAAATGGGAAAACTTCAACCATTTTGCTATGATACTTATTCCTAAAAATGGTTAGACAGGTCTAACACCTAATGCATACGCATGCCTGTTACCTAACTATCAAAAGATTAAAAAAAATACACTTTAAAAAGATTATACACCTGACCTGCTACAGGCCCAAGTGCATGCACATAGAGATGTGAGGCAACTTTCAAAAGATTTGATCAAGACTGAACGAATGAAAAGCACATACACCATCTCAATCTACTTCCTCAACCCATGCAAAAAGAGAGTACAAAATCAGTTTCAACCCAAATTACCTTGTTAAAGAGAATCTAAGATGTCACATCACATTACAAGTGAAAACATAATAATTATATTATTTATTTTTATGTGTTAATAATATATGGAAACAAAATATGAACTCACAATTTGCTCATGAGCAGACACTGATAGCTAAAAAAAGAATGTACCCACAAAAAGATACAAAAAGGAGACAAGGAATTGTCTATTTTACCTATGATGCTTAAAATTTTTTTAGGTTTAGTTTTGTTTAAGTAAATTAGTTTGATTTGTTAAAAATTAACAGATTAAGGTGATGAGAGAAGTATTTGCCTGTAAGGACAAAGGCTGGCAATGATCTTCAGTGGAAGAATTCAAGTTTCAGGGTAAAAAGAACGAGACTAAACATGAAAATGGGAGAACAGGAAGTTGAGAAATAGAAAAAAAATTTTGGAAAATGGAAACATCTGGCATCCCATCTTTATCAAAGCAAGAGTATCACCAAACTTGCGCCTAGGTCTAATATAACCTTACTGATGGGTGCATGGAACTCCAATAAGCACACAGTCCAGTTGTTTGGAGGAAGTCATAACATTCAATAATATCCCTGAGTCCTAATTACACAACCCATAAAATTTTGAGGACATTTAAAATTGGAATATCTGCACCCCTTTCAAGCCTTCTTTGTGAAAGGTCTGCTATTTCAAACACAAGGGTCTAAAAATTAGGTGGTTGTGCATTATTTAGATATGTGTGAAAATGTGTCCAAAATTCAGTTTGAGGGCTGATGTGGATTCCAGGTTGTAGGTCCTCAACAATTAGAAGAGTGTAAGTACAACAAAAGGTTAAAGTACATTTGGTTTCCAAAATTTACTTGCCTCTTTTGTTCTCTTTATTTGGGATTTCTTTGGTGCTTCTATGCTCATTAAAGGATTTGTTGCTAAATCAGTGTGGTCGTTAGGTGGTGAAAAGGAGATTGGTATGAAGGATAACATTTTTTGTGTTTGTCTTGTTTTACTTGGAAGGAGTGGAATCAGAGAATTTTTTGAAAACCTAACAATCTCAGATCTGACTTTGAAAGACTTCGATTACAAAGTTCTGCTTTAATTGATCCAGAAACACTTAAAGGGTGATGGATATTTCTTCTCTGGGGTTCCTTCACCGCTTTGGGAAAGAGGATAAGCCGCTTTAGGGCCTTTGTCTTTGATTCTATGTTGTTTCTGCTTTTGCAATGTGGCACCCCCTGCATACTTCCTCCACACCAGGGTTGTTCTCCCATTTCCTTCTAGGAGCCTATACCTCTAGTTTTCCATTCCAGAAAAAGAAAGAAAAGAAAATTATTTCTGTACATAATGGTTTCAAGACTGCAATAACCTACTGTCTGAGTTTTTTAATGGGCTTCCACAACATGGGTGGGCTTCTAATCCATTCTATCTTGATCCTTTCCTATTGTAGTCTAATTATGGAGAGTTTTTCTTTCATTGGGTAAAAATTGGAGTGTTACAAAGTTTTATAGAATCTTCAGATGAGGTTTCTCTACAAGAGGTTAAAGTTTATTGGCGACCCCTATCCTGGCACCAACATAGCTCTAAGGAATTATTACTCCACCCATAAACTGACCCCTACTAGTCAGGATAAAGCCTACTGGTTTGGTTCTGGCTATGAATGAGGCCATCAACGTCTTTATTATTCTTCTCTCTGAACATAAAATCAACCATCTTCAAGATGTATCAACTGAAATAGGAAACATGATTATTTGGAACAATATAAAAATAAATTGTACATATTTTTCTGTGGAAAGGTAATACTAAATGTCCAACATGTGGAGAGAAATTAACTGGTAAACAAATGACAAAATTAGAGGGGTAAAAGAAATATACGATAACTAATCAGACCCTCAAGTGAGCATCATCTCCTTTACACAAAATGTTCTGAAGAAACTCCCATTGATTTTTCTCCCAAGAGCAATAGATGCCCCAGTAGGAGAGCTCCAAATCTGCTCAAATGGACCAAAAAATTGATTTGATCTTTTTGCCATAGGTTATTTTATGAACAGGAGTCTGCTTAACACCAGCAATAACATAATTCACTAATTTAACTTTCTTATCAACATTCAAAATCTAATTGCATGTCAATTGGTGAACTATTATCCCTATGGCATGATGGATATGAACTCAAAATAACAAGCCAAAGGTGAATAGTTCAATTGCCCTAAGCAAAAAGACTTCGAATTTTCTTGGTTATAATTGGGTGACTTTAGTTTTCATGAGAAATGGTAAAGATAAAACTTGGAAAATGAGAATCTTCCTGCATTTCCTGCAATTGCAAAGAAGAGAACTGACTCCTGAAGTGTTGAATTGCCCCACAACATAAACAAGGGAGAGGGAACAGATTACATAACTTACCAGCAAAAGGAGAAAGGGTGTTCTGTTTGTTGTAGATATGATGTGTTGCATGAAGATACTTGTAGAGAGGCTTTATGTCATGCAACTCCCTGTGCATCCAATAAATACCAAACTCCACAAATACAAGATATACTGCTAAATTAACAAAGTAGGCAGGCCAACCGACATCACTTATGCTAGAATAACACCTTGTCCAACCATTTTCTACCATGTACTCAGAGAGCGTTGGAAGAGCAGTGTACCATGGCATAGCCTTCATGGCAACATATATTTGCAAATACATGGCTCTTGTTGTAGGGATGGCATCTGTAACAAAAGTATTAAAACAGATCAAACAAATATTTCAACATAGAGTCGGGTAGAATATTTCTTTTTCTATATATCATCATGCTATGAAGTATAATACAAGCTTGACTCCATAAATTTCCAGCCTTCAATTTGGCTTCCAAAAATTCCTAAATCTTATATTCAAACAGCAGTGCTTTAGTAATAGCTTTCAAGGCTCGTTTCCTGAGCATGATATATGCTAAATTTCTTGTAAAGTAACCCTTCTGTCCTTCATGTTTAGATAATTCATCTTTTCTGCAATTAGAATTAGTTCAGTTAATCTGATCAAAAAAAAAAAAAGAATTAATTCAGTTAACTTTATTGCTGTATGATCTAAAAACACAGAATTTACACAAAACAACACAGCTTCATTTCATGTTTTAACTATCCAAAAGCATGTGCAATTAAATCCTTTTTGTAGGTTCATTGTATAACTTCAGGATATCTATGTCCAACATCAGAATGGGTTTTTAAAATTGTTAACTTATCAAGGGAATAATGTTTCTAAAATAATATCACTTAATTCTTAGGTCACAAATTATGGAGATAATCCTTCAAAAGCAGTGCTTGTTGGTCTGTGGCACCTTGTTTGGGTCAGAGACATCCCTATTTCCAATTTGATATTCCCTTAAATCCAATGGCTCTAGCCTATAACCTTAAGGCCATGTATGGTATGTAGGCTAAGAACATTGGATAGGATAAAGAATGTTATTCCCACATTTGGTTGAGAATGGGATAGGATAAGTGGGCAGGATAATTTACCCAAGGCTTTCTCATTTCCCCTTTTGGATTTGACGTCTCATTAGATAGATGAGGATACATGTCATGTCTATTATAATTCTCCTTTCTCCACAACTGTCCACTTCTTCAAGCTATTTTTTCTCTCATTTGATTATTCTGTGATGCAAAAAATTGGGAGCTCAAGAAATTAAATTTCAAATCTAAAAAGGAAAATAATTATATTTATCTTAAATTTTAGATAAGTTATATGTACACAGCAAATAATTTCATATATTTAATATATTACATAATTTATAAAATGATTTATGAATATTTTATTTTACTTATTAATGAAGAATAAAAAGATTCATTAGAAACAAAGCTGAGGGGTGGTCTCCAAGTGACGTTGAAGATGGATTTTTTAAAATACCAAACATAGGTATGAATATATTTGTAACTTTTTTTAATACCAAACATAGCAATGAAATATGTTTTCCTCCTGCCTTTATTCCAGTGGTGAACCATATATTTATGTAGAATATAATACGCCACAAGAAATAATAGCATATATCCTTATCTAGAATAAGGAGATTTACATTTCTAATCATTTTCTGCTAAAGCTAATTGGGCTGCCAGTTCCATCACAATAGCCTAGGTGGTAGCCGAAGAAGGTTACTTACTATGACATGCTTAAGAAGAAGAACAAACTAGTAGATACATATTTCTTGTATCAATCAATTGAAGTCCTAATTGAAGTCCTCATGCGGATCAGACAATTGAAGTCCTCATGAGGATGTTGGTCCTTCATAATGGTGATTTCTTCAGCAGCTGGCTAATTTAAGGGTAATTGATGGCATCAATAGGACATTGATGAAATCACCATTATGAAGTGAGAAAACTCTGGTAGCACCGAATTGTTTGCCCTTCTTCAATGCCTCATGGAAAAAAAGAGATTTGCACAGCCTTACAATTGTCCTGGGAGAGTTAATTAATTATCTTTATTAAGTGCTTGTTAGGAAAACCAACAAATCATACTCATAATTTACCAATCAACTAAAATAGCTTTTCATTTAGTTGCAGAGAAATTGGACAATAAGAAAAGAACAAAATAATTGACCCATAATTTTGAGCTTCTCTGTTTCCAAAATTAAGAAGCTCAACTCACCTTAGCCAAATTGTATTAAACTCAGTCAGGGTATGCATCCATTTACTGGGGTGGAAAACAATAAAATTTCAGGATTCAAAATTTTAATTTCTTTCTACATTTTCAGCAACCAAGCAGAGAATGAAAGGAAAAACTAAAACTCAGTGACCAAACAAGAAGATATAACACCCCATCTGAGGTCAAACATCTTAAAACAAAAATAAAAGTGAAACAATTGTTACATCCACTCATAACATGTTCATTTTTTTGCTATTCAACAACTTAACAGAACCAATTCAGAATCATGCAGTTCAAAAGAAATATTCCCAAGGGAAACAAATAATTCAACGACTACATATTCAGATAGATATAAAGAGGGCGTCCAATCCGCTAAAATACAAACAAACAGAAATCGAAATTAACTATAAAACAAAAACCATCTCGCCAAACATTGACAAGAAAATCCAAACGCAGCAATATACCCATGAAACACCTAAGATTTAAAGAGGAAAAAGAGAGAGATAAAAATGTACCCATAAATTAACTTAAAAAATTAAATGCAGATCAAGAACCAACTTAAAAACTAAACAAAACCCACCTGATTCCGAACACACACACATACACACATTTCAAACACACAAAAAAAAAACAAAAAAACAAAAAAAAAGTTCAGAAATTTGTCGTGGAACAGACAAAAAATTCTACAGCAATTAGAAAGGAATAGATAAAAGCGTACCTTTAGGTACATAAACGTTGCGCTTGAGATAATAAATGTAGAAGCACCAGAGGAATCCAGAGACGAGGTAGATTAGGGTTCCACCAATGTAGTTACGGAGCCACGTCTGGACGAAGTGGGGCCAGGTCTCCCAGAGTTTGGCCGGCAAGAATGTGCCGAGAACAATGCGGTTGTAGAAGGAAGTCTCGGCGACGAAAAGGTGAAGCTGATCGTCCATAAGAATAAAATCCCGGAATCACCGGCACCAGAGATTTGGCCGGAGACAACCAGAGGGTAAAAGACAGACTGAGAACGGGAAAGAACGCAGTGATGCGTGCTTAAGATTCCTCTGCTAGTATGCCTTTCGGCCTTTCCAACCACTTCTTCAAATGCATTATTTAGGGTGTAGCTCGCACCACGACCGCCAACCTGGACCTCCGATCATTTTAATTATTTTCCATTTACAATTTTATGTATTTTAATTATTTTCCATTTACAATTTTATGTAATCTCATCAAATAGAAAAAACACCTGTCCTCCCACACAACCAGTAATAAATTTTCAAATTATTCACATATTTTAATCATGTGGGTCCCATATTGTCATACTTTGAGATCTTCAACGACATGGACGGTCAGGGTTCATGAACATGCTTGGCTGGAGGATGGCAACACCATGGAAAATTGATCGTTGCCCCCAGTCTTCTTTTGTGTGGGTCCCTTGTATGGTCGTGGACATTGTCGCTTACGTTGACAACTATACCCTTTTGATTTTAGTGCCCTCACATGAAGGATAAAGAAAATCTTAGACCAACTCCATGTGTTTTTTTGGGTAGTTCTGGTAATAAATAAAGTTGTCTTAATCACACTGGGCATGGTTGAAAAATAGGAAGTGTCCATGACATGAATTTCAATTCGAATAATTTGTTAAGACGGTGGTATTTTTTTTTTTTTTTTTTTTTTAACAGAACAAAATTTTGAAACTTTTGAATTTTTTCTATTCAATTAAAAGTAATAATTCAAAATCTATTAATTTTAATTTTTTCTATTTAATTAAAAGTAACTTATTAATATCAATTGATATAATTGATATTAATAAATTATTTTTAGTCGAATATAAAAAATAAAATATTTTGAAAGTGTTTGTTTTTTTAACATTTTTTTAAAGGAAATTTGCTTTTAAACTTTAAGTTGTTTATTTTTTTACTTTTTTATGATTTATTATAAACTTTTTATTAAATAAAAAAACATAACATGTTAATTTTTTTTTACTTTTTAATATTTAATGGAAATAAAATATTACAACATAATACTTAATGCTATTAAGTAAAAAAATAAACACCATCTTTATTTTTTTTTATTCAATCAAAAAATAAACACCATCTAAATATGAAATCGATGCTTATCAAAAAACAGGATTAGTTACAATATGTCATATGTATCAAGTCCATACTTTATATCTTGATTTATTTTTAATTTTGATTCATTTATTTGTATCAAATTTCATTTGCTTGTATCATAATCTTATGTATTTATATCTTTATTTAATTTTTGGTTTGATGTGATATATTTTTGGTATTGGGTCTGATTTGGTACATTTTCTTGTTATTGTTGATCATACCATGGATTGACATAACATAGAGCCATGTGGATGCTTTGAAATGTTTAAATTGATGAATAATAGTTTTTCATTCATACTTTCTTTCGTTCATGTACAGAGTATATATAGAAGGTAATCACCATTCTAAAAATGGGAAAGGATGATACAAGGAAAAAATAATATAAGGAAATAACAACTAATATCCTAATATCTCAACTTTCCTAATATCTAAATATTCATAATATCTTAACTTTCCTAATATCTAAACACTAAATGATATAAGGAAATAATGATATAAGGAAAGCATTCCTAATATCTCAACACTCCCCCTCAAGTTGGTGCATAGATGTCACACATGCCCAACTTGTCTAAAATTTTTTAGAATACTTGACTTGAGACAGCTTTGGTGAGGATATCGGCTAACCAATCTTGCTTTCCACCTTGGATCAACTAAGGCTTCCTGCACACTGTTAGGAATAACTACAGTAGATAATTGATTTACAAATGACTTATTTGATTCAAACAAATGATGGTTAGACACATAGTTGCTCATGGGATATTTGACTTTGGTAGACAAATCAGGTTCATATGTGGGTTTAGGAATACCTCTATTATGACGATGTGGTAATCGTTTCATGAATGGATCGGGTTTCAAATTAAGAACACCCTCAACAAACGACGATTGGTTTGGTATTTCAGTGAAGACATCTTCGAACCCAAATTGTTGACCACTCATATCCAACTCACCCACTTCCTGGTTCACTAGTTCAGATTGTCCAGATTCATCTTCCTTAGAGATATGATAATCATAATCAAGAGTCTGAATTTCCTTATGGTACTCCCCCTGAAGTTCAGACTCAGATGAAAAATACATCGAATCTTCATGAAACACCACATCCATTGTAATATACATTTGTCGAGTTGGAGGATGGTAACATCGATATCCCTTTTTGTGCAATGCATATCCAACAAACACACATTGCAATGCTTGGGAAGTTAACTTAGTGCGTTGGTGCTTGTGTAGATGCACAAATGCCACGCAACCAAAAACACGAAGAGGTAGATTTGGGACGGTTGGGGCAATTACGGCATTAGTAAGAGCTTGGAGAGGTGTTTGAAAGTTAATTGAGCTAGAAGGTACCCGATTGATCAAGTATACGGCAGATGTGATTGCTTCTCCCCAATAAGATATCGGTGTTTTTGCTGCTATCAAGGAAGCACGAACAACCTCTAACAAGTGCCGATTTTTTCGTTCAGCGACTCCATTTTGCTAGGGTGTATTGGAACAAGTAGTTTGATGAATGATGCCATGTCCTTCCAAATACTTTTGAAGATCAGAAATTTGATATTCTCCACCATTATCACTACGCAGAACCCGAATCTTTGCATTGTACTGAGTTTCAATCATTTTATGAAAATTTTGAAACAACAAGTTCACTTCATCTTTGATCTTCATCAAGCATAACCATGTCATTCTGGTACAATTATCAATAAAAGTAACAAACCAATGTGAACCACTCAAAGTTGGGACTTTGGATGGACCCCAAACATCAGAATGTATAACCATAAAAGGAGACGGACTTTTATTCAAAATTAATGGAAAGGAAGCACGATGGCTTTTAGCCAATTCACAAATATCACAACGGAAACCAGAAATATCACTCTTTGCAAACAAACTAGGAAATAATTTTTTTAAATAACCAAAGGAAGCATGTCCCAGACGTCGATGCCACAACCAAATTTCAGACTTTTTCTTCTCCCCCTCAGATCCATCTGCCATCAAGGCTTGTCGCAACTTATTTGAATCCTTTGACTGCAAGTCCAAATAATAGAGTTTTCCCTGCTTAATACCAAAACCAATCGTCTGTCTTGTTTGGATGTCCTTAAAAACACAAAATTCAGGCCAAAAAATGACAATACAAGATAAGGTTGCAGTGATTTGAGAAACTGACAAAAGATTGTAATTTAAGGATGGAGCAACTAAAATAGAATCCAAATTTAAAGTATCAGTAAGAGTTAAGGATCCTTCCCCAATGACTGGGGTTGTGTTACCATTGGCTGTGGAAACAAATTTTTGTGAGGAACGTTTAACGGATGAGACCTGTCTAGAATCAAAAGTCATATGATCTGTAGCACCAGAATCAATTATCCATGCAGTATTAATAATAGGTGTAGAAGTATTTAAAAACTTACCACCATAATATGTAGCGGCTATCAATGCAGAGACTTTCTCATTAACATTAGTCTCTATTTTTATTTCGACAATAGCTGCAGTCGAGGTTTTCTTGGAATCCTTCTTCCGTTGATCACGGTTGTGATCCCACCAGTCTGGATATCCCACAATTTCAAAGCAACGACTCTTGGTATGACTAGTCTTATTGCAGTGAGTGCATTTGAAGGTTGACTTATCAATATTAGGGTCTGTCTTAGGATGGTTGGTCTTCGATTGGTCCTACCAATTTCGGGTTGATTGTTGTCGGACTACCATAGCTAAGGTGTCAGGGTTGTCAGATTCTGCTTTCATACTAGCATGACGTACTGCCTCTCGTCGAATCAATGCATAGCATTCTTCCAAATTGGGAAGAGGATCTTTGCGTAGAATCTCTCCTCGAACTTGCTCAAAGTCACCACCCAATCCAGCAAGAAAGATGTGCACCCGTTGTCGTTCAATGGATTTCTGGTATGCTGCAATGTCTTCAGGGTCTTTCATGACTACCTTATCCCGATGATCCAATTCGCAAAAAAGTTCAGTTAACTCTCCATAATATTCAGAAAGAGACATGTCGTTTTGTTTGGCAGTGAAGGCTTTTTGATTCAAAGTGAAAACTTGTAATTCATCGCTTCCATCATAAAAGGCCTTTGATAATGCACTCCAAATTTCTTGAGCGGTGGGTAAGCGTAAGTAACGCTTCATAATTTCTGGACTCATGGACATTAACAACCATCTCTTCACCTTTTGATTCTCAGCATACCATTTTTCATATCCATCTTTTGACTCTTTTGGTAGATTTGTCTTACCTCGGATGTAGGAAAGTTTTTCCTGTTCGGCAATATGCATCTCCACGAGTTGTGACCAAACGTCATAGTTTGATTCAGTCAAAATAATTCCTGGATTGAAAGTACCTTCAGATTGAAAAACAATAGTACTTTTTTCACTCATTTTTTTTTTCTCTCGCAAAGGAGGGGCAATTGTTAGCCTTACGACAAAATATCCAGGATTTCAGTTCCCTGGCTCTGATACCATGTTCAAATTGATGAATGGTAGTTTTTCATTCATACTTTCTTTCGTTTATGTACAGAGTATATATAGAGGGTAATCACCATTCTAAGAATGGGAAAGGATGATACAAGGAAAGAATAATATAAGGAAATAACAACTAATATCCTAATATCTCAACTTTCCTAATATCTCAATATTTCTAATATCTCAATATTCATAATATCTTAACTTTCCTAATATCTAAACACTAAATGATATAAGGAAATAATGATATAAGGAAAGCATTCCTAATATCTCAACATGAAAATATCTTCTCGTTTTGCTTATCAGTTTTTATAATTTCTTTTATTAATTTGATTAATGAATAAATAGTATTTCCTTTATGATGAAGGGTCACTACTACCAAATGATGAAAATTTCATAATTGTTTTGAATTTTCTTTTTTTAATGATGACAATTATGAGAGAGAAAAATGATATGGAAATTTCAACCAATGATAAAATAAAAATAAAGGAGAGAAAGAGAAAGAAAGTGGGGTTTTGGAAAATATGATTTAAAGGTGTTATTATTTTTAGAATAAAAATAATGGGAATATCTACACAATTTGAGCTACTCTATTTATGTTCTGTGATTAACTCCTTAGAATTTTCAAATATTTTCTTTGTCTTTCTCAACTTTACTACTTAGAGTTTTGGGTTAAAATGACCCATTTATTAAAAAAAAATATAGGATATAACCACTTTATAAAACTTATGTTTAAATTGGTATCTTTGATACCATGTAGGAGTCATGTCATAAAAATATATTTTTTTTTCACAATTTTAATTAAAGTCTCAATTGGCAATTGAGGCTTCATTTTTGAACTAAAATCGCAGTTGCCAACTAAGACTTCAATTTTTTGAACTAAAATTATAGTTGTCAATTAAAACTTCATTTTTGAACTAAAGCCTCAATTGGCAATTGAAGTTTCATTTTTTAACTAAAGCCGCAGTAACCAATTGAGGTTTTAGTATTTGAACTGAAGCCGTAGTTGCCAATTGAGGCTTCATTTCTAAACCGAAACCTCAATTGGCAACTGAGGCTTCATTTTTTAACTAAAGTCGCAATTGTTAATTGAAGTTTCGGTTAATTTTTTTAAAAAAAAATTAAAATTTAATTAAAAATGATTAAATTACAATTTATTATTGAAATTAAAAAATATACTTTAATAATAAATTATTTATATTTAAACTTAAGAATCTAGTATTACTTCAACAAACATGAATTGATAAATAAAAGATATTATAAATGAATATTTTATTTATTAATAAATTAATAATCTTAAAATAATAAATTTATATAACATATAAATAATATATAAAATTATATAATTTATTAATTTAAGATATTTAATTTGTTGTTTTTTTAAGATATTAATTTATTTGTATTATGACAAACTTAACTATATCGAAATAATAGTATACTTTTAAGCTGCAGTTGTCAACTGAAATTTCAATTAGTTTTTTTTTTACTTTCAAATTTAATTAAAAACTATTAAATTACAATTTATTATTGAAATTAAAAATATATACTTTAATAATAAATTATTTATATTTAAACTTAAGAATCTAGTATTACTTCAACAAACATAAATTGATAAATAGAAGATATTATAAATGAATATTTTATTTATTAATAAATTAATAATCTTAAAATAATAAATTTATATAACATATAAATAATATATAAAATTGTATAATTTATTAATTTAAGATATTTAATTTTTTTTTTAAGATATTAATTTATTTGTATTATGACAAATTTATCTTTATTGAAATAATAGTATACTTGTAAGCCGCAACTACCATATATAGATTTTTTTGAAAAAATTAGTTAATGAAATTAATTAGAAAAAGTCTACAACAAAATGTAATTTTTAATAGTTTAATCAAAGTCACAAAAAAAACCCAGTAAACATTTATATAGTCGAATATATATAATCTCGCATGCTTCCATAAGGAGAGAGTCTATGTATAATTGATACTCTCTTCATTTTTTGTCGTTCATTTCTAACTGTAGCAGGTACTGCATGTAACACATGAAGAACATCTGTCCATGATGGAGTTGGAGCTGGAAAAAGAGGTGGTGGTGGAGGTAGCAATTTAGGTCGACGTAGGCGCTTACCCCTCAGAATGGCTGGGGGTAAATCTAGCTGAGTAGATGTGTCAATCTGTATAGGCATAGGGGCAAATATAGATGGCTCTGGTGATGATAGAATTGATGTCCTAAACTCAGGTCCTAGTGGAGTAGCTAAGGAAGCATCTAGGTGCAATGAAAGAGGATCGACATATGGGGTAGTAGGCATTGAAAGTGGGTCTGAAAAGGCAAGTGGTTGTATTGATAGTGGGTCTGAATAAGTAGGGGGTTGTACTGATGGTGGGTCTAAAGAGGTAGGGGGTTGTAATGTAGATAGGTCTAAAAAGGTAGGGGGTTGTACTAATGATGAGTTTGAAAAGGTAAAGGGTTGTGCTGATGATGGGTCTTAAAAAGTAAGAGGCTGAACTAAAGGTAGGTCTAAAGAAATAAGGGGTTGTACTAATGGTGGGTCTAAAGATGTAGAAGATTGCACTAATGGTAAGTCTGAAGAGGTAGGGGGCTGCATTGATGATAAGTCTGAAGAGATGGGTGACTGTATTAATCATGAGAATAAAAAGGTAGAAGACTGAAATGATGTTGACACAGACGAGGTGATGGGTTGACAACTAATATATCTACTTTCCCCTCGAGATGTCGATCGACCTCGAACAAGTGGTAGTCAAGCAACTGTCGACTAAGCTGGTGACCTACCTCCTCCATGTTCTACATGTGGGATACAATAATCCTCCTGAATAATGCACATAACATCAGCGACCATACGGATAATATCAACAATACCAATGCGACAATCATCACTATCAGAGTCCTCTAATTCATGACCTTCTCGAGATATGATCGATGTCATAGTCTTAATCTGTCACATAAAATGATATATAATTATTTATTGGAATAAATATTATACA
Organism: Vitis vinifera; assembly: GCF_030704535.1. Lineage (NCBI taxonomy): Eukaryota > Viridiplantae > Streptophyta > Magnoliopsida > Vitales > Vitaceae > Vitis > Vitis vinifera. The sequence goes on from NC_081818.1 coordinate 20,604,669, forward strand.
CAATATGTACATAATATTAAAATGATACAAACCAAGAAGTGGGCAGATAAGGCAGTAGTCTGGTACTGCATAGGTCCAAAATCATCGATAGGTGTAATAAAACGACTTGTAATACGATGGTACCATGTCATGTATGGAGCATGGTAGTCCATATGAGGCTCTATAGGCTCCGTAGTGACAATGTGGTCCCCCTTAGCCTCCCATAATGCCACGTAGCGCTCATGATACAACCTCCAATCAAACTGACGTCGACTGCATTGATCTATGGAGTGAAGGTCAGAATCTATATAGGATGTCAAAGGAATATCCTGTATGAGTCCAAATTGTTGCAACACATCCTTAAGACGATGCCACTCAATAATATATATATATATATATATATATATATATATATATATATATATATATAAAATAAGTGGTGACATCGTTTGCCAAATATCCTGATGAGCTAAACAAATGTCTGGAAACAATGGTAGTATATCATTTGTGTAAGGCTGCCATAATACATGATATATTCAAATCGTAGTATGTATTTAATAAAGTTTAAATTATAATATTAATATTAATAATCTTGTTAAAGAATACTAATATTTAGCTCAAACCTAATCAGATCATTGTCTATCAAACTCATCTCTGTATGTGACCAACACATGATGATGAGTGTCTGTATAAGATAAGGAAACTCTCCACCTACTCCCTAGTGAATTTGGCAGGAATCTCTCATCTATAGGCATTGGTGAATGGGGAAGTGATCTACTAGGAAAGCCCACATGTAATCGTTCCCATTACCATAACTAAAAATGAAACAAAATTATGTTTAAATGCACATAATTATGACAAAATTACATAATTAATAAGACTTGTAGTTATACCTACAACAACTAAAATGACCATGCAATAGTTTCTGCACTATCTAAGCTAGTTTGACATAACTCTCAATAAAAATATGCTAGTGTTGCACTCCCCCAACTATATTGTGCAATCTCTTAACATGGGTAGAATTGCTAATTGGAGGTAGGTTCCTTTTTTATCTAAAAATAATGAACCATCAACTAACAATAAAAGATATGCTCTAGCATGGCATTGTAACGTGACCTCACCTAAAACTTCTAGTGGTAAGTGAGAGAAATGGGTAGTAATAAAACGAACTCTAAGGGATGCTCCACGAATATTAGTCTCTGTCGGTCGAACACCCAATAACTCATCACAAAGTACATGCCAATTGATATTTGTAGTACCAGTGACAAGATGACCATGTACACGTAATCCAAATAAGATCGCTACATCCTACAATGTGATGGTCATCTCACCAACTGACATGTGGAATGAGTGCGTCTTTGGGCACCATCTCTCAACCAATGCAATAATCAAAGGCCAATCAACCTTAACATGCCCCACTTGATGAAAGGCATAAAATCCTGACTGTATAATGCATGACCGAACACGATCATCCAAAACCCACTCTCGACGAAACCTGTGTTGACAAGTCAAAACATGACCCATATCTAGATCAACACGAATGGTGGATGATCGATGTCGATGCTGAAGAGTAAGCACAGATGTATTCTTAGGATCAGGACGAACAGGAAACGACTGAGTATCCATGTCTACATGTACATCAATACATGATATAAGCAAAATATGAATGAATTGGCAAGATACAACAATTTTTAACAACATGAATTTCATGATTAAAATTTTAAAAATTTGAGTAGCATCTCCCCTAAATAGTAGAGATTCAGATTTTTTTCCAAGTAACCTAATATAAGAAAAATATGAATGAATTGACAAGAAACAACAATTTCTAACAACATGAATTTCATGATTAAAATTTTAAAAATTTGAGCAACATCTCCCCTAAATAGTAGAGATTCAATTTTTTTCCATGTAACCTGATATAAGCAAAATATGAATGAATTTACAAAAAAACAACAATTTCTAACAAACAAACGTCAATAAGATGTTCAATAAGATAGTTTCTACATATATTTTAAAAGGATTAAGGTCAATACTAGTAAATAAGAAAATAACAGTACAATAAGATGTTCATGAAGTACATCAACTCCTCTTATCATTGGTTTCTCTATTAGGACAAGAACGTTGATTGTGACCTGATTGCTTGTAAAGTCCACATGTTTGTGGAGTTCTAGTTTCCCTTGCATCCATCTCATTATGCAAACGACTTGATTTTGGTCGACCAGAAGTTAGACGCTTCATTGAGTCCGAAGGTATAATTATTAGTCCATTATATTGAGGTCACTCCAACTCATCAAATATGGGATAAAACAAGGGAACCCATGTTGATAGGTAAGCACGTGTGGTGTAATAACCTTGTACAAATTTTTGAAAATAAATTGACCGACAATGACATGCAGCAAGAATGTGCGAATAGGGGAATCCTAACAAAAGTGTTTTGTTACATGTGCAAGACCTTGTTTGAAGGTTAACATGATATGTGCGAGGTTTCCTATTACTGCTTCCAACAGAATGTCTAGTTTTAACGTGAAAACGCCCCTCCACATGATCATACAAAACAACCTCATGTGAACTTGCCTTAACAACTTTAGCTTTTATCTTGGCATCAATATATGGAGTGAATTTTTCACCTGAAGCAAGTCGACTGGCACCATGCTCTCGCCTAACTATGAAGTAATTGTTAACCTGATAGAAAGTTAATTGGACTAAAGCTGTTATTGGTAAGTTACGAGCACCCTTAAGGACACCATTAAAAACTTTAGACATGTTAGTTGTCATAATCCCATATCTTCACCCACCATCATGTGAAAGTACCCATTTTTCAAGAGGAATATGCTCCAACCAATTTCTAGCCTCGACATTTATCCGACCAATTGTATCCATGTGAGAAATAATTTTTTTAACTTTACTCTCCATAACAACCCTACACATGAGATCCTTTAAAGTTTTATCTTTGAACTTTGTGTTGAAGTTACTCGCTACGCATGCAAAATCTATGATAAGCATCTAGCTTAGTCTATCCTGAATATGGCTCATTTACAGCAACTGTAATGCCAGGATGATGATCAGAGATCAGACACAAGCCTTTCTTTTATATTACTCCAACTCTGATACATGCCAAAAACCAACTCCAACTATCTGTATTCTCTCATTTTGTAATGGCAAATGCAAGTGGAAACAATTGGTTATTACTATCACATCCCATAGCAATCAGCAAAGTCCCTTTATATTTTCCATACAAATGTGTCCCATCAATACTAAGAATTGGTTGACAGTGAGTAAACCCTTTAATAGATGGAGCGAATGCCCAAAAAACACGCTGAAAAATTTCTTCATTGGGGTTGTTTCCAGGAACCATTTTAGAATACACAATACATCCAGGATTTGACTGCTCCAAAGCAAAGAAGAAGCGAGACAACTTTGCCTAAGACTTGTACCAATCACCAAATAATCAAGTCATTGCTTTCCTTTTTGCCTTCATTGTTTTTTGATAAGAAATCTGGTAACCAAATTGTTTGGAAACAACAACTTGAATTACAGCAACTATAATGGTCATTTCTACATTCACCAATGTTTCAATATATTCAGATACAAAGTTAGAAGCCAATTGAGAATGATCCTGATTTATACATGGATTGACACATGTATGAGGACTTTTGTACTTTGTGATTCTAACCATACCCGTATCTTTCATCGTCATTGCCCTTAGTCACCATTGGCACTTTGGTGCTTTTTTAAATTTAAGAACTAACACACTTGCATTTGATATATAAATAGTAAACTCTTGGTGCAACTTTATGGAAAGCATATTCACAGCATGTTGCAAATCTAATTTTGAGGGAAATATTTGGCCAATTGATAACTTCCCATCAATATTTCCTAAAGTTGGATTTTTCCATGGAGTCCAATCACTTACAACACAATTAATTGCCTCGTCCATATTTAAAAATTGTGATGTAGGTGGCATATGGTATGAAATGGGTGTAAATGTTGCCTCTAGGTTGTCATTAGAGATATTAACTTGGGTGCCATGTGAGAAGGCAACTGGTGATGTGTTTTCAACCTCAAACTCAACCTCAGAATTATTAGACCTATCACCAACTTCAAGGTTCACATATCTTGTGTTTTCACATTCCACAACTTATTGGACCATCACCAAATCAATATTTTCTCTTTTTTGTTATCAACATTAGTATCACTTGCCGACATCCGTGTCAAATGGCCCATTTAATTACTCAAATGATAGTGATTGGGAGTTTGCTCTATGAATAATTGAACTAAAGACATTCTATACCTCGATGGCACCGCTAGCATACGTGCAATTGTTCGATCATTTCTGACCACTATGAATAATGGTTGTTCTTTTCAGAGTGATGTCGACATTTCAAGACTAATTGATAGTGTATGTCAACACCAATGATAGCATATATCATATTCAACAACACCACAAAGGTCGTATGAATGGGCACATCTATAGGCTCAATCTCTACATTATTTCCAATATATCTCAATTCCGTTTTTGTCCTCAAAATTGTTCCATTCCAATAACATAGCACTTCTGTTGTGGAATCAGTCATAATTGTCTTCATATAAATAATAAAAAATGGTTATTATATAAACAAAAATAATATTTATTTAAGTAAAAAATAATACTTTATGATCAATGATTCATAAAAGACAAGAATAAACTAAATAAATATTGGAATAGAACAAAGCTTCATGTCTAAATATCAAGTTCAACTCAAATGAAAGTAATTTATAAGCAAATAAGTGTATAAGTAAAGAGTATGATGATATTATGAATTAATATCATAATATCAATAAATATTTGAAAATGAAGAACTCATAGAGATGAAGAACTCATGGCATCAAATTCATATGTCATTTTATATTAAAAAATAATAATAATAACATAGGGTTTAGGTTCAATTTCTTTTATTGATTTTTAAATAAAAAATCATGAGTATGTCTTAGATGACCTAAATGATGACAATAAATTGTAGCATTGGTCATAATACTAAACATCAATATAGGTATTAGGACCCTTGTCTGGGGTGGTAGCATATTCAAAATGGATAAGAATTATTTCATCATTCCCTAAATACTAGCTTCTACCTAATGGTTTTTCCATTCACAATTTGTACAACCATATGGAAAAAAAAATAATGAAAGGCTACTAAGGAAGTTCCCCGAGTTCCAATAACATATATCACATCTAAAAAGACAAATCAAGTAACTTTAAAAATTGTTTTTAATTGTTTTTAAGAACAAAATTATGTTCAAGAATTCAAATATGAAATACAATTTGCCCAAATTATTCTTCATAAAATTACTACATATATACAATACAAACATTTATATTTTTAGAAAACTATCTAATGGTAATACTCTTGTTTGGATGTTGAGAAACCGTTGAGCTTACTATTATGTTTATTATTGCGTAATTTAACGTATTTTATTTTATTTTTTGGTCTAATAAAATGTTTTACATGTGTTTGGGTTACAAACACGTTTAGTTTATTTTTCTAATTTGATAATTAGGATGAGATTAATTTTTAATATTTTATTGATAAAATTAAATTAACATTTTTATATTAAAAACTAAATTTTAAAATAAATATCTGTTAAATATGTTAATTTTTTTAAAACAAAAAATAAAAATTCATAATTAATAGAATGAAGCATGAGATTATGACAACTTAATAACTTATTGCATTACTTCTTTATTTCTTTTCCTAATTCAAAGTACAAGATTAAGCTTCCAAATTTCACTTAAATCTTAACTGGATTTTCAAATTTTATTTTATTTTATTTTTTATTTTCCAACATTTTCCAAACCTTTCTTTTTTGAGGTGTTAAATCAATTTCCAAATTTTATGTCTATTTTTTCTTGCATTTCAAGTGAAAATGATGGATGAATTAATTGATTATTTTATTGTTGGGATTCCAAAGAGCATTTAAAAAATGGTCGCCCTCATTCTGAAGACCAGCCAACCTTCACGAAGAAATGAAATGAAACAAACCTTTCTTTCTAATTTTTATTTTCCTGAGAAAATTTCATTTTCCATGAAACTTTAAGCCACATCTAGAACCTTATCTCTTCTTGCTGAAAAAATAATACTTTTGTTTGGATATTGGTAAAACATTTTAGAAAATTGTTTGTAAACCAAACTTTTGATTTATGGGTCTTATTTGCATCTTAAGGGCTTGAATCTTTGGATGATAACAGACCATTTTTGCTAAAATAGCAATGAAGGACGTAAATAAAAAAGAAAAGCAAAAGCAATTGGAAAAAAAGGAACAAAAATACAAAAATACAAATATGTATATGTGCTTTATAGAATTTTTCTGGAAACTCTTATAGGGGGGAATTATTTCGAGCATACACAGATTCAGTTACATCTTTAGGAAGGGTTTTGGAGAAACCTAAGTGCCCTGTTTCAATTCAATGGAAGATCCCTCTATATTTCTGAAAACTGAGATTACGAGATAGGGAAAAAGATGAGAAAGTGCCAAAAGCTTTACATAAGACAAGCTAAAAGGAAGATTGAGATCAACCTTAACCTTGATGCTTTGCAGCTCCAACAATGTCTCTCTCACAGTGGCCCATTGGTAGGGCTAGGGTTTGAAGAGAAAAATTGAATAGAGCAATAATGGGATGGGAAACAAATGGAAAAGTAAACAAAAATAATATAAAAATGGTATTTCTGCTTACGTGGACAGATGAGGGCTACTTTGAACAATTGTTTTGGATGAAGCCCAATTTTAATATTAAGTTTGGGAAGAAGCCCATTTTGGTTTAAAACTCTATGTAAACCATATTAGGTTGTAACCACTTTGAATTTTGACTCATGCCCAATTGGTGTCTCAGCTGATTTGTGTTCAGCTGGTGCTCCTTGATTGAGGAAGTGATCAACAAAATTTATACCTATAACACCATACACTAGGGTAGCAAATACAAAGCTACTATAGTATAGTGGCTCTAGGGTCGTTCACTGGGAATGACTAACAAGCAATCAAGGATACCAATTCCAAGTGAATTGGTCTTGTTTCATTTCACGGTTAGCTTAAGAAATAAAACACAAACTTTGATTTGTAAAGGTTGAGATTTAAACTAACTAACTTAACAGAAGTTTGGAATAATTTAGGAAGAAAAGCATTCCTTGGAGATTTAGGTTCACTGGGGTGGTTCCTCATGCAAAAGACATAGCTCCGGTCAGATGGTTCATTTCCTCGCATTAGAGATTCAACATATAGTCAATTCTCTAACCGGTGATGTACAGAGACTCCTTCAATTAGATTTCACTTTAATTCTCTCACTGATGCAACTTGCAATGGTTCATGCCTCTCACGAGCACTTACCATTCAAGGTGATCTTTAACCTTGGACTTCCTTTCACAAACTCGCAAGCGATAACTAATGGATGTCTCCTAGGAGTCCAAAAGCTTACCAAGTGTTGGTAATTCCAGAAAATCCTACCTTGAAGTCACCTACCAGAGGCTCGCAAGGGGTAAACTAGTGCATTTCCACGGTTGGAAATCACTTGCCTTACCAAGTGTTGGCCCAGGTGACTCTAAGGTGTTTTAAGTTAACTAAAAACATTGAAATCACTAAAGGATTTCACTTCCTCTTCATTACTAGCTAAAACCACAGAGCTTAGCATTCTTGCACTTGGAACCTTCCCCGGCAACCTTAGCTCCAAGGAATTGGAGGTTTAGTTACTCATTCTCTGGGGAAAACTCCTCAGAGAATTCATAACTTAGAAATAAAATGAAAATACATAGTGAGAAGGTAAGGCAGTAGAAAGAAAAGACCTTTACTTGCTTACCCAAACGTTTACAGAAGGAACTCCTCTCCGAGAACAGGCTCTCGAGAGGTATATATATCAAACCAATATAAAACTAATTGTTACAAAGATATTTGGTCTTTTTACTAACTTAAAAACTAAGGAATCATGTAATTGGTGGTTTACAAGGAGTATTTTGGGATTTAGACAACAAAAATCTAATGGAAAATATCTCCCAATGTCGGTAGCAAGCTTCGGGAGGCTTCAGGAGCCATTTCGCAGGTAAAAAATGAGGTCTGCGAAATTTCGCAGACACCCAAGAGGGCTGCGAAATTATTTCGCAACACCGAGCTATCTTCACTAGGCTGCAAAGTTGGCTTCCATCTTGAGGTTTCCAGCTCCCTTCTCGCGGCATGGTTCGTGCATCGTCAGAAGGAGAAACACCTTACTGTACAAAAGTGCTGCGAAATTCTCGCAACAAAAGGCTGATTCCGCAACACTTTAGAGTGATTGACTTGCAATGGCTGCAACTTCTTCGTTTCAACTCCGAATCGCGTACCGTTTGAAGCATTGGATTTTTGACTTCCTGAGCTTTGAAATGGTATATAGCATGCATCATTTGGACTTCAGAAAGTGCTCCAAAAGTGGCTGCTACGACTGTCATCAAGAATAGGCTTCATGGCAGATTCTCTTTGCTTTTTCTCCTTGCAATCCGGATTCACTCTTGGCAATTGAATTCTAAGCTTTGACCAAGATTCCTCATAGCTCTCCTCAGTCTTGACTTGCTTTGGTGATCAAAATACTAACAAAAACACCAAAACTTACACAAAGTGATCAAAATTGCTTTAAAGGATCCTTAACATGCCAATTGAGTTAAAAGGCCTAAACTACTACTCAAAAGTGTTAAAAATGATTAATTAAAGGCTATCAAATAGCACTTTTTGAGCAGTAATCACTCCCCCCAACCGACATATTGCTAGTCCCTTAGCAATATAGGAGAGAAAAATGAAAATAAATAGCAAACTAATCTAAAATTTACAACATCATGCTAAAGGAAAATAATTCTCAAGTGGCATGATGATCTATTTCTCACATGAATCATTAAAGAAATACAAACCCAAATCTCAACAAGAGTCATAACAACTATGCTAAACACTGTCAATCAAGGGAGTGCATTATGCAAACTGAAGTTTTAAAATCATTTCACTTTCTAAGAACTAAACTTCAATCTTCCACAAAAATCTATGTGTATTGGTTCCTTAGATTCCGAGAATAATATGCTACTAATCTCACCCCCAACCTATCTCTTTTCAACACTTTAGCAAACTGACCAAAATCAATAAGAAAAGAACACACTATCATCTTTTTTTTTTTTTTTTTTTTTTTTTTTTTAAGGTAGCTTTATGGGGTACTCTTTCTGACTTGTCCATGTAATGGGGGTCCATCGATGACTCCCAACCAATTAAGGTTTAGGGCACCAAGTTTTAAGGATCTTTCAACCACTAACTCCTCGGATTTTTCCCCGGACTTTTAAGAATGAGTTTCTAGTACCCAAGCATCTACCATATGCTAACTCTACCTATTCACCCTTATAACGAGCATTGAGGTCGGTGTCTCCCAACCAATTAAGGCTTAGGGCACCAGGCTTTAAAGGCTTTCACCATATGCCCCTCAGACCTTGCTCGGGTTTCAAGGCAAGCAAACAACTTTCTTTATTTCAAAAGGCTCATTGGCCTTTTGCAGGGTGTTTCAATTTTTATCAACTGAGGTCAAATATACCAAGTCCCAAAATTATCCTAAGTCAAGAGGGAAATAGCTTTTCATCTTATAATCGGAAACTAATGTGCACAGTGTGTGGATAGCTTAAAGTGGAAGAACTCAATTCAATTACAGTAGAAGTTTCAACAATTGAACCACTTTAGTAAGCATAATCCATACTCTAAGTCAAGTGAAAAAACAACAGTTCAATTTCTCTTGGTTTAATTTGAAAATTTTTCCTCAAAATTCATGGAGAATAGAGTAACAAGAGTAAAAAGTAAAAACTACAACTAATTAACCAATATATTTGCAATACCAAAAAGATTTAGAATACTTCCTTCCTCATACCCCCCAACCGAACTGAGCATTGTCCTCAATGTGATTTGAGTGACTGTAATAAAAGGGAGGAAGTAGTACCTCCATGCTGATATCAAATTCGAATATTGATTGGGGAAAACCACATGTTTAAAAAAGAATAGAATATGTGAGAAAAGGAAATAAGGAGATGCTAACTTTTAACAAGAAAAATTCAACTTGTATTACTTTCTGTTCATTTGATTACAATGCTAAAGACAAGTAACACAAGGAATCCCATATATATACCAAAATACTGGGATTTCATTTCAACTAAAACAAAACAAACATGCATAAAAACATAAATAGCAAATATATATAATGTCTGATGAGTGGGGTGATGGTGCTAGGCAGAAGGATCTGCCTCCTCAGTAGGTGGATCAGTTGGGGCTTCTGGCTCTGGAGGATGAGACTCTGAAGGCTGAGAGTGTGGCTTTGGTGGAGTATCAGTGGAGGGCTCTACAACTTGTGGCAGATCGAAATGGACTTGAAGCTGCCTTAGGATGGCAGCTTGTTGAGCCTGAGAGGCTAACATCTGCTCCTGGCATGCTTTGATGGCTGCCAACTCCTGAGCAAGATTGCTCTGGGAAGCTGTAAGAGTCTCCAATGCACGGCACAGCTCTCGATATTCGGATATAGGGATGGCCATCCTCGGCTCAACTGATGTGGATGGCTGTGATGGGGCAGGTGCAGCTGGTGAAGCTCAAGGGATGGCAGGAGTAGCAAGTGTTATACCTTCAGGTGCATGTCTTGGGGAGGCTCTCCTTGCTGCTGACTGAGGCTGCCCAGGCTGATCAATTTTATAGGCCGTCATATTATTCCATTTATCAAGAGTGAAGGGCTCACGGCATATTCTCTTTTTCTCCAGCTGAGGCTCAGCCGGGTATCCTAGATGTTCCAAAATTTGGCATAGCAGTCGTGGGAAGAGGAGTGGAATGCAATCTGCTCTTTGAAGTTTCTTTTTGTGAACCTTTTCCTCAAAGTATAGAAGGGCTGCCATGATCAAATGATGAGGCCCAAAGAAGAATCCTTCTGACATTTTGTACAGGGCTTCCAGGAGAACTCCCCTTCTTTGGGTCCAATGCTGCAGGGGATAGATATTATGCCTAAAAAAGGCATCAATCAAAAACATAACTGGAGGTAGCTCCCCCCTCAGCAAATGTGATCGATTTGCAGCTCCTCTAGTTAGGGTGCGAACCATCTCTAGCTCAGTAGGATTTGCCCAAGCTTTAAAATTGTCGAATTGGGTTTGCTCAAAAGGAATTTGCAGGGCTTCTGCAATATGTCTTGCTCCCAAAATACCATGTCTCCTATCAATTGTGAAATGAATCAAAGTTGGATTTCTAACCTCTTTAGTTGTCATGGACTGGTAGAAATCCGTGGCTATCCGAGGATAGAAAAAGTCCCTTTGAGCTAGCAGATGCTCCATATGATATCTCCTCAGCAGCTGGAATGATTGGGCAAGCTCTGGCCTCACTCTGAATGCTGCTAAATCGAAGCAAAGCTCAGAATGGAATGCCCGTGTTCGACAATCCAAATTCCCTTCTATTGGGGGCTGGGGCAGCATTGGCCTTCGGATCACTTCTTCCAGAGGTGCTTCAGCTGCAATTTGGGGCTCTGGAATTGGCGCTTGAGGCTCCTGAGCTTTTTCTTGGGGTGCCGGAGATGGTACCGGCGATGGAATTGGCAGGGAACTCGGTGATGGAACCGACGACGGCACTGGAGTTTGAACCGGTGAAGGATTTGGTGAAGATACCGGAGATTGAACCGGTGATGGATTTGGGGATTGCTCAGGGGATTGCTCAGTCAAATCAATTGGTTCTGAGCTCTCAACCCTGGGTTTCTTCTTCAATGGCCGACCGCCTGACCTTGTTAAATATCGCCTTGCCGGCGGCTTTGGTGGCGCCGGCTTCACTGGAAAAGGATTTGGTCTCGACGGCGAAGGCTTTGGAGCAGGTTCTGGAATAGAACCTGGACTTGGCTCCTTTCGCAGACTCCTTTTGCGATTCAAAGGGGATGAAGACTTTGCCCCTCGCGTTCGTGCCATTTTGGAATACCGAAACTTTGGCCGGTGCTGCTAAACGGAGAAGATGACCGGAGACACGGACGGCGTGGCTTGGCGAAGAAGACAAAGGGGCTGCGAGAATGGTGCTCTAATTTTTGAAACCCTTTTCGCAGCACTTTTGACCGGTATAAATAGGAAAAACGGAAGCCCAAGGATCAGTTTAAGTTTCGCAACAAAACGCCGATTTCGCAGCAACTTGCCATTTTCGCAGCAACTTCGCAGTGAGTTTCGCAGCTGCGAAATTGATGTTACTGTGCTGCAAAGTGGCACTCGTGTGCCAAAACCACTTTCGCAATTGCGAAATACCCTGCGGAATGGGACTTTCGGTGTGAAATCACGCTTTTCCATTTCGCAATGGGTTTCGCAGCTGCCAAATTGATGCTACTGTGCTGCGAAGTGGCACTCGTGTGCCAAAACCACTTTCGCAATTGCGAAATATCCTCGCAGAGACTTCTACAGTGCTGCGGAATGGTTTGGCAACAAAATGCTCATTTCGCAGAGGTTTCCTTCACCCTGCGAAATTTCGCAGAGCTCTATTTTTCCCCTGTTTTTGCTCTGTTTCGGCTCCAATTTCGACCCGATTTTTTTTCTTTCAATCACCTTGAAATTTCTTCCACCTGGGATCATTTAAAACAATTAAAACACACCTAAAAACATGATTTAAGATCAAAAACTAAGATCAAAAGTATGGAAACAACTTGAAAATTTATAAAATTTACAAAAATTTTGGACTGTGGTAAAACCACGTTCAGCAAACCCATTTCACTTAGGCTTTTTGAGGTTCAAGGAGGTTGATTGCCTCCTTTTCTGATTTGAATGACTCCATGAACGGCTTAAGACGATATCCATTGACTCTAAAGCTATCCTTGCCATTGGAATTCAATAAGTCCACCACTCCATTGGAATATACTCGGTGAATAACAAATGGACCAATCCACCTTGACTTGAGCTTCCCAGGAAAGATATGGAGTCTTGTGTCATACATCAAAACTTTTTGCCCTTCCTGAAATTCCTTGTTGGAGATGAGTTGATCATGCCACTTCTTCATCCTCTGTTTTGCAACTTTGGAATTGATATAAGCATTATTTCTTAATTCCTCCATCTCATTAAGGTCTAGAAATCTTTTTTCTCCTGCCTTGATCAAATCCATATTCAGCTTTTTTATTGCCCACCAAGCTTTGTATTCAACTTCCACAGGGAGATGGCATGCTTTGCCATAGACAAGACGATAGGGAGACATCCCTAGAATAGTCTTATAAGCTGTTCTATATGCCCACAATGAATCATGAAGCCTAATAGACCAATCTTTTCTGTTGGAATTCACCACTTTCATCAAGATGTTCTTTATTTCCCTGTTAGCTAGCTCAACTTGCCCAGAAGTCTGAGGATGATAAGGTGTGGCCACCTTATGCTTCACTCCATACTTGGATAACAGAGCTTCAAAAGGTTTGTTGCAAAAATGGGCACCTCCATCACTGATTATGGCCTTGGGCACCCCAAATCTTGAGAATATGTTCTCTTTAAGAAACTTGAGAACCACCCTGTGATCATTTTGCTTACAGGGGATTGCCTCAACCCACTTAGAAACATAATCTACCCCCACCAAGATGTAAGAATTACCAAAAGACATTGGGAAAGGTCCCATGAAGTCAATGCCCCATACATCAAATATCTCAACTATCAGAATGGGGTTCATAGGCATTTGATTTCTTTTTGTTAGCTTTCCAAGCCTTTGGCATCTATCACAACTCCTACACATGATGTGGGCATCTTTGAAAAGAGAGGGCCAAGTAAACCCTGACTGCAATACCTTCATGGCTGTTTTCTGAGAGGCAAAGTGGCCTCCACATGCATTCTCATGACAATGAGATAGAATCCCTTGCTGCTCCTCTTCAGGGACACACTTCCTAATTATTTGATCTGCACAATACTTAAAGAGAAAGGGCTCTTCCCAATAATAAGCATGAATTTTGGCAAAGAAGTGCTTCCTGTCCTGTGCATTCCACTCACTTGGAATTTCACCAGTTACTAAATAATTAGCAATATGAGCATACCAAGGAGTTTTCACTAGGAACATGAGTGATTCTTCAGGAAAATCATCATTGATAGGCAAGGGATGGGAATTATGTGCTATAACTAACCTTGATAAGTGGTCAGCTACTACATTCTCCACTCCTTTCTTATCTTTGATTTGAAGATCGAATTCTTGCAACAAAAGAATCCATCTAATCAACCTTGCTTTTGCATCTTGTTTTGTCAATAAATACTTCAGGGCTGAATGGTCAGTAAACACAATGATGAAAGACCCCACTAAATAAGCTCGAAATTTGTCCAAAGCAAATACCACAGCTAACAATTCTTTCTCTGTAGTTGTGTAGTTCCTTTGAGCTTCATTCAGTGTTTTACTTGCATAGTAAATCACATATGGCTTCCCATCTTCTCTTTGGCCAAGCACAGCTCCTATAGCAAAGTCACTGGCATCACACATCAATTTAAAAGGTAATTGCCAGTTAGGGGCTCTCACTATTGGAGTTGTTGTTAAAAATTTCTTCAGTTGATCAAAGCTATTCTGACACCTTTCATCCCATAAAAACTTAGTATCCTTAGCTAACAGCTCACAAAGAGGTTTTGAAAGACTTGAAAAACCTTTTATAAACCTCCTATAGAACCCTGCATGGCCAAGGAACTGCCTTACTCCTTTCACAGTTGTTGGAGATGGTAATTTGGCAATAAGCTCCACCTTTGCTTTATCAACTTCAATGCCTTTTTCAGAGATGATATGACCAAGGACAATTCCTTGACGTACCATAAAATGGCATTTCTCCCAGTTCAGCACCAAATCTTTTTCAATGCATCTATGAAGAACTGCTTCCAAATTAACCAAGCATTCCTCAAATGTACCTCCATATACGGTGACGTCATCCATGAAAACCTCCATAATTCTCTCCACCATATCACTGAAAATACTCAACATACATCTTTGAAATGTAGCAGGTGCATTGCATAAACCAAAAGGCATTCTTCTATAAGCAAATGTTCCAAATGGACATGTAAAAGTGGTTTTTTCTTGATCTGCCAAATCAATTTCAATCTGAAAATACCCTGAATACCCATCCAAGAAACAATAAAATGGATGTCCAGAGACTCTCTCCAGCACTTGATCAATAAATGGCAATGGAAAATGATCCTTCCTGGTGACAGCATTCAGCTTTCTATAATCAATACACACCCTCCAACTTGAAGTGAGGCGTGTAGTAATTTCTTCCCCTTTTTCATTTTGAACCACTGTGATCCCTGACTTCTTTGGTACCACTTGAGTAGGACTCACCCAAGGGCTATCAGAAATAGGGTAAATGATTCCTGCTTGAAGTAGCTTCAGCACCTCAGCTCGCACCACCTCTTGTAGATGAGGATTCAACCTTCTTTGAAATTGACGAATTGGCTTTGCTTCCTCCTCCATATATATATATGATGAGTACAAACTAAAGGACTAATGCCTTTCAAATCAGATATTTGCCATCCTATTGCTTTCTTACATCTCTTGAGAACTTCCATTAAACAATTCTCTTGATGATTGGTCAGAGATGAAGATATCACAATAGGACATTGATTATTTTCTTCAAGATATGTATATTTCAGCTCCACAGGTAAAGGCTTCAGATTGAGTTTTGGAATTTCTTCTTCAATAGCTGCCTTCTCTTCTTCATTGAACAAAGGTAGAATTCCTTCTATCTTTCTCCAACTTTGTAGAGTAGCAAGCCCAATAGGAGATTCAGAAAAACCTTCCTCAATATCCACAAGACTTTCATTCAACTTTTCTTGCATATGTTGATTGCAGTGCTCCTCCACCAAAGTATCAATTATACATAACTCTTCTGGACCTTCTTCTTCTTCTGGAGTGATTTGCTTTTTAGACATATAGAAAATATTGAGATCCAGGGTCATGTTACCAAAAGTGAGTTGCATAAGCCCATTTCTACAGTTGATGATTGCATTTGAAGTTGCAAGAAATGGCCTTCCAAGGATGATAGGAACTAAATTAGCTTCCTTTACAGTAGGATCTGTATCAAGAACAATAAAATCTACAGGATAGTAGAAATTATCTACTTGAACCAATACATCCTCAATTACTCCTCTTGGAATTTTCACTGATCTATCTGCTAGAGATAAAGTAATTGTTGTTGGCTTCAACTCTCCAAGTCCCAATTGCTTGTAGACAGAGTATGGAAGCAAATTCACACTTGCTCCCAAGTCTAGCAAGGCTTTCTCCACTATCTTTCCTCCAATCATGACTGAAATGGTAGGACTTCCAGGGTCTTTGTACTTCAAAGGAGACTTGCATTGTAAGATTGCACTTACTTGCTCAGTCAAGAAGGCTTTCTTGTTTACAGTCAACTCTCTTTTGATAGTACACAAGTCCTTTAGGAATTTTGCATACGTTGGAACTTGTTTAATCATATCCAGCAGTGGAATATTAACTTTCACTTGTCTCAATACTTCTAGGATTTCAGCTGCATTTCTAACCCCCTTTTTCCCATGTAATGCTTGAGGAAAAGGTGGAGAAGTTGATTTCTTCAGCATTTCTTCCTTCAGAAGCTCTTTCTCTGGAATTGCTTTGATTGTTGAATCAGATTCCTTCTTTTCTTCACTGATCTCATTCTCTTTATCTTCCATTTCCTTCCCTTTCTTCATCTCTTCTTCTTTCTCAACATGTGGCTTGGGTGTTGGCTGCTCAATTTTCTCACCACTCCTTAGAGTGATCAAGGCCTTCACATCTTTCACCTGTGATGATTCTCCCTCATGGCTTTCCACTTCATGGACACCTTTGGGATTTTGGTGAGGTTGAGAAGGAAATCTTCCTTTTTCTTGCAGTGTATTCAAATTTGTAAGGCTTGAAATTGAATATTGGATGTTATCAAACTTTTGGTTCATATCATTTTGCATTCCATCCATTCTTTTGTTCAACACACTCTCCATTCTATCCATTCTTTGATCAACTCGAGCATTGGTGGCTTCTTGCTTTCCCACAAAATCTCCCACTACCTTGCTGAGATTGGCTATTATTTGTTCAATACTTGAAGATTGCTGAGATGGTGGATCCGGCTGTTGGTATTGAGTTGCTCTGGCCTTCCATGAGAAATTTGGATGATTCCTCCAACTAGAATTGTAAGTATTTCCATAAGGAGCATTGTTATTGGGCCTGAATTGTCCAACAACATTTGCTTGATCTCTATACATTTCCCTTTCAACTGAAATTGCAGGGCACTCCTCCACCAAATGTTCAAATGATTGACAATTGGGACACAACTTCACTTGCACTGGTGCTTCAGCAACAGCTTGCACTTCATGCATTCTTTTCAGCTCCAACTCCTCCAATCTTCTTGTCATAGCTGCCAACTTTGCTTTCATGTCATCATCTTCTTTCAAATTATACATCCCAGCCTTTGCATTGTAAGCATTCAACTGAGACTTCATCTTTCCCACTTCTCCTTTGGTCGGTTCATCCCATCCCCTTGAAACATCAGCTACATAGTTCAAGAAATCCATAGCTTTCTCTGGATTTTTGCTCATGAAATCTCCTCCACACATTGTCTCGAGGAGTTGCTTCATTGAGGATGACATGTCATCATAAAAATAGCTCACCAATAGCCAAGTATCAAAGCCATGGTGAGGACAAGCATTTATAGCTTCCATGTATCTTTCCCAACACTCATAGAATTTCTCATTCTCTTTAGCTGAGAAGTTTGAAATTTGCCTTTTCAAGCCATTTGTTCTATGAGTAGGAAAAAATTTCTTGAGGAATTCAGCTTGTAAATTAGTCCAAGAGCGGATACTCCTTGGCCTTAAAGAATTAAGCCAAATTTTGGCCTTATCCTTTAAAGTGAAAGGAAATAACTTAAGCCTCATCAAATCAATTGAAGCTCCTCCCTCTTGGAATGTATTACAAACATCTTCAAATTCCTTGATGTGTGCATACAGATTCTCACTTTCCATCCCATGGAAAGTTGGTAGAAGTGGAACAAGATACGGTCTGATCACTAGCTGCTCTGTAGGGGGCACTATACATGATGGTGCACTCATACGAGGTGGATGCATACGGTCCCTCATTGATCTGAATTCATTGAGATTGTCTTGACGACCTTGGTGACTATGCTGATCTTCAGGTGCAGCCTCCATGATATTCAAGATTACTTCAAATTCTCCTTTCTGAGGTGTATCACACTTAACAAGCCTACCTCCAATGTCTCGTATCCACTTTGGCATACACAACTAGTATTCAGCTGCAACTTAAATAAAAACAGAGGACAACAAGAAAAACAGGGCTACAACAACAAAATTAAACTAAGCTAAATTTTAAAAAGATAAACTTAGATTATGAATAAACAAAGAAAGAATGAAAATTAGTAAAGTGAAAGAAACTTTACCAACTTGTGATGAAAATCACAAGTGCTCAAAAATGGTATCACAATGAACTTGACACTCATTCCCCGGCAACGGCGCCATTTGACTCATGCCCAATTGGTGTCTCAGCTGATTTGTGTTCAGCTGGTGCTCCTTGATTGAGGAAGTGATCAACAAAATTTATACCTATAACACCATACACTAGGGTAGCAAATACAAAGCTACTATAGTATAGTGGCTCTAGGGTCGTTCACTGGGAATGACTAACAAGCAATCAAGGATACCAATTCCAAGTGAATTGGTCTTGTTTCATTTCACGGTTAGCTTAAGAAATAAAACACAAACTTTGATTTGTAAAGGTTGAGATTTAAACTAACTAACTTAACAGAAGTTTGGAATAATTTAGGAAGAAAAGCATTCCTTGGAGATTTAGGTTCACTGGGGTGGTTCCTCATGCAAAAGACATAGCTCCGGTCAGATGGTTCATTTCCTCGCATTAGAGATTCAACATATAGTCAATTCTCTAACCGGTGATGTACAGAGACTCCTTCAATTAGATTTCACTTTAATTCTCTCACTGATGCAACTTGCAATGGTTCATGCCTCTCACGAGCACTTACCATTCAAGGTGATCTTTAACCTTGGACTTCCTTTCACAAACTCGCAAGCGATAACTAATGGATGTCTCCTAGGAGTCCAAAAGCTTACCAAGTGTTGGTAATTCCAGAAAATCCTACCTTGAAGTCACCTACCAGAGGCTCGCAAGGGGTAAACTAGTGCATTTCCACGGTTGGAAATCACTTGCCTTACCAAGTGTTGGCCCAGGTGACTCTAAGGTGTTTTAAGTTAACTAAAAACATTGAAATCACTAAAGGATTTCACTTCCTCTTCATTACTAGCTAAAACCACAGAGCTTAGCATTCTTGCACTTGGAACCTTCCCCGGCAACCTTAGCTCCAAGGAATTGGAGGTTTAGTTACTCATTCTCTAGGGAAAACTCCTCAGAGAATTCATAACTTAGAAATAAAATGAAAATACAAAGTGAGAAGGTAAGGCAGTAGAAAGAAAAGACCTTTACTTGCTTACCCAAACGTTTACAGAAGGAACTCCTCTCCGAGAACAGGCTCTCGAGAGGTATATATATCAAACCAATATAAAACTAATTGTTACAAAGATATTTGGTCTTTTTACTAACTTAAAAACTAAGGAATCATGTAATTGGTGGTTTACAAGGAGTATTTTGGGATTTAGACAACAAAAATCTAATGGAAAATATCTCCCAATGTCGGTAGCAAGCTTCGGGAGGCTTCAGGAGCCATTTCGCAGGTAAAAAATGAGGTCTGCGAAATTTCGCAGACACCCAAGAGGGCTGCGAAATTATTTCGCAACACCGAGCTATCTTCACTAGGCTGCAAAGTTGGCTTCCATCTTGAGGTTTCCAGCTCCCTTCTCGCGGCATGGTTCGTGCATCGTCAGAAGGAGAAACACCTTACTGTACAAAAGTGCTGCGAAATTCTCGCAACAAAAGGCTGATTCCGCAACACTTTAGAGTGATTGACTTGCAATGGCTGCAACTTCTTCGTTTCAACTCCGAATCGCGTACCGTTTGAAGCATTGGATTTTTGACTTCTTGAGCTTTGAAATGGTATATAGCATGCATCATTTGGACTTCAGAAAGTGCTCCAAAAGTGGCTGCTACGACTGTCATCAAGAATAGGCTTCATGGCAGATTCTCTTTGCTTTTTCTCCTTGCAATCCGGATTCACTCTTGGCAATTGAATTCTAAGCTTTGCCCAAGATTCCTCATAGCTCTCCTCAGTCTTGACTTGCTTTGGTGATCAAAATACTAACAAAAACACCAAAACTTACACAAAGTGATCAAAATTGCTTTAAAGGATCCTTAACATGCCAATTGAGTTAAAAGGCCTAAACTACTACTCAAAAGTGTTAAAAAGGATTAATTAAAGGCTATCAAATAGCACTTTTTGAGCAGTAATCAAATTTGTCGACCCCTTGTTTGACATGTTGTTAGCATAGTGAATTGTTATCTTGGATTCCTAAGCTTATTACAAAAATTTGAGTATAAGGCAAAAATAATTTTTGGGAAAAAAAATGGGAATAGTGCTCCTCCAAAAATATTTAGCATTGTAGTCTTTCTAATCACGTAATCATCTATCGTGACTTTTTTTTTTTTAGTGTAAAAAACTCATAAAACTATAGTTAGTAACTATAGTTTTAAAAGTTTCCTTAAAAGTACAAATGGTAAATGTGATTTTAAAATTTTTTCTTAGAGCCACAATTATTAACTATTGTTTTAAAAGTTTTCTTGAAACCATATTTGGTAACTGTAATTGAGGTTTCAAAATTATTATTTTTAAAATATATTTTTTTAATTTTTACTTGAAATTTTGAGAAAATAACTTCACCTACTCCCATAAAATTTTATATATTTATGGTAAATAAAATATTTATTTGTTTTATAAATTTTATCACATATGAATTAAAGAAAATTATTTTTTCATATTATTTTATTGTTTATATTATTTTAAAATTTTAAATTTTCATATGAAAATTAGAGTCAATGATTATGATTTTAGGTTTTTTCTTATGAATGTAACTTAAGTGTGATTTTAATTTGTAATTTGGTTAAAATGTATAATTTTTTTTTAATTATATAAAAGAAAATTTGGTTATGGTTGTAACCATTCGTCTAATTAAAATATTTTCATTTAACCCTTAGGATACATTTGAGGCTTATTTGTTTAAATTATCAAGGAAACAGGTGAATATGATACCATCGCTTATTTGAATTAATATTTTATATAAACTTAAATGTATCAACCAAACTATTATAGTTGTATAAACATGAAAAAAGTTCTCAATGTGTGCCACATGATGGAATCTTTCTCTTTCACTTTGAACATCTATGATAGACAACCATATTTGTTGGATCCATTTGTGCTATCTGAAAAGTCTCCATCTGTATAAACTGTGATGTGTCATCTACATGAGTTGTCAAGTAAGAGGGAAATGATAGAGGTAAAACTTGACTTACACGTGGAGCCCAATGTCTCCTAGGTACTCATACATGTAATTGTGTAGCATGAGATGTCCCCTCAAGAAAAAAATGGAGATGTCATGGACTATAAAATGTACAATGGATGCTAAGGATATGTGTATTATGTAAGGGCTAGTATCGAAGCCTCAAGTTAGGGTGCATCCAATGATATAGATGGCTCGAGTGGAAGTGGAGGTGAACAAGTCGGTAAAGATGTAACATGAAGGGAAAATGTGAGTCTAATGATATAGATGACTCAATAGGAATAAGGGTAGATGGTATGGTAGTCTTGAGTCAAGGTGAAAAGGTTGGTATGGATGAATCAGGGGGGGGGGGGGGGGGAATGGTGGCTCTAATTATCCAGATGGCTGAAATAGAGGAAATGTAGATGATGTGGCAGTCTCATGTTTTGGAAGGGGGAGATGAGAATGGGTTGGTATGGATGCCTCAAGTATAAATGGGTCTACCGATATAGATGGTTGAGGTTGAAGAATGGTAGATGGTGTGGAGGTTTCTGGTGAAGGTGAAAGGACTGGAATTAATGACATTGGTGGATGTGAGGGTTGTACTAAACTAGATGCCAGAGGTACATGTCGTTGACCAACTCGACGACCACATCTCCCTTAGCATTTAATGGGTGGTACCCTAACAATCATATTCAATGATGGTGGGTCTTATGGATGACCTTGAAGATGTAGATGGCTCTTATGTTCAATGCACATGATGGTCCTTCTCAATAGCACATAAAACATCGATAGCAATTTGATGAGTTTCCTCCAAATCATTTGAAATAACCATCTACGTTACGACAATGATCTATATAAGAAAATGAAACATAGGGCTTTTGCACCTAATTTAAGTTTAATTTTCATTTAAAAATGGTTTTGTATCTTAAATAGTCTCACCAATAACTCAATGGCAGATGCTAAAGTATGGAACCTCATCTAATCTCTATGCAAAATGGGTGCGATCAAGTGTTGCGTGACACCTTGATACCACTACATATATGGATCATAAAAATCCATGATAGTAGTAGCAAGTAGTGTTGTTGCGATATGCTTAGAACGATTAGCCCAAAAGGAAATATACTGAGCATGGAATGTCGCCCAATCATATTGATGTCATCCTCACCTATCCATTAAATGTAATTTCATATCTATCGAACAAAGTGGAGGGTATCCTCTATTGCATACCAAATTGGTGTAAAACTCGCTCTAGCCTATGCCACTCGATAATATCAAAGCAAATAAGATGTGACATAGTTCACCAAATGTCTTGGTCAACTAAACATATAGCTAGAAGATATGCACTCAAATATGATTTATGTGGCTCCCACAATACCTGTAATTAAAAAAATAATAATTAGTAACCTTGGTGCAAATTGCTGTAAAGGTAATCTTATGCATCAATACTTTACCTGATCTTATGTTTGGGTATCCAATTGATCTCGATAAAATGTCAACACATGTTGTGATGGGTTATGAGCCCAAGACAGAGGCACTCTCCACTCATGGCCCAATAGATCGACTGGGAATGCCTTATTTGGCAATAGGTGATGTAAAACATTGACTATATCATCATGTACATATGGGATTGGTATAGGCACTAGAGGACGACCGAAATCTAATCGACTCACATGAAGTCTCTCCTATGACCACAATTACAAAATCAAATAACATTGTAAATATTTGTCACTACTTGCCTAAGTCACTAGTCACCCAATCCATAGGATATATATGATCACTATAAGATCTCACTCATTGGTCAAAGTCACTCATGACTCAACATTGTTGCACTAATCTCAAGGTCAAGAACCCATACGACATAGCATCTTGGAGCAATCATGACAACTTGATAGTCATTTATTCACAACTCTCTATAAGTATTGTTTAATGTATAACCATACACACTAGTACACTTACTATGGGAAAATCATCATGATGATCAAGACATGTCATCCCACCAGTTAGAAAGTAGTGCACTCCAACTTCTAATGAATTGTCTAAGTCCATAAACTAATCATGAACAAACTTATCAACTTGTAAAGAAGTCACAACTTGAATATTCTATGCACTCAAGTTGTATATAATGCAAATGATTATGCATGAATGCTAAAAAATACCACAATAATGCAATAGGATAGAAAAAGAAAATTGATATCATATATAATGAAATGAAATGTTACATCATCATTTTCACGTAAATATCACTTCCTTCATGAGAACATTCAGTTGTTCCTCCAAATATAGATACATCCCCATGACTTTTGGTAAATTTGTCGATCAATTTCATAATGAGTATTGTTTTACCCAATCTAGTTCCCTAAATTGTCTACTTTTTCCTCCACAACGATAAGGAACTAAAAGTTCCACTACTTAAATTCCTGTTTCAAAAATAGATAATCTTGTATCTAACCATATAAAGGCGAGTACAGATCAATGAATCATGTCACTACTTTTAAGGGCTCTATTTTAACAATCTCATATTAGCCCTCAAAGCATATTAAAATACATTTGAGACTTATGTTATTCTTTTGAGCATCAAAACTCAATTTTTTAAAGTCTTTGTGAAAAAATCTAACAAGTTATTTGTAGAAGATATCTTCTTTATAGTCACATTATTGTTCGAAACTATTTCATAAATCAAATAGTACTTTCTCTCAATATATTTACATTTTTTGTGGTTCCTTAATTTTTATTTTTATTTTTTTTAGTATGCCATCCCATTATTATCACAAAATAGGATCATGGGTGATACAACTAAAGGCACTACTCTAAGTTCCATAAGGAACTTCCAAAGCCTAGTGGCTTTCGTAGTAGAGCCAGTAATACAAGATGTTTCACACTTCTTCAACTAAAAACCTCACCACTTAAGGTAAAGACATACCTTGAAGTATACTTATGAGAGTCTTTATCAAATTGAAAGCCTGAGGAGTACCAACTCATCATAGTGGTAAACTAACGTATAATCCCTTGTTCTCCTAAGATACTTGAGTATATGTTTGATTATTGTCTAATGCTATAGTCCTGGATTGGGTTGATATCTACTTACTATACTTACAAAGAAGCAAATACCTGATCTAGTACACAATATCGCATACATTAGGCTACTCTTCATGCACTCTTTCTTCTCAAATGTCCTAGAACATTGATGTTGAGAAAGAGAACTTCATGCCTAAAGGGTCATAAACTCTTCTTGGAATCTTGCACCATATCCTTAACTAATAGGTTTTTCAATATTAAAATAGGGAACATCCATATCATAGTTATGATATTTATTTTTAGATCTATACTATTTATGGTTTTATTGTGAGTTTTTCCACTACGATTAAATCTAGAGAGTCCTAAGACTAATAACATGCGCCTTAAGGGATCTAGGGCTAGGAATAAAGAGATCCAAGGATTCCTTACAATTGGTATTAGATCATTAGGTTAAGATTTAGCATGCTCAAACTATTTTAACATGTGCTAGCTCAATTTTGCAGAGTTATTTTATTCATCTCATGGCCCTTAGGGATGAATTTATGAGATGCTATTGTTTATTCAATTAAATATGGATGGATGTGGTTGTATTCTTATTCTTTAGACTGAGTTGAATACTCTATAAAGAGTGTAGAATTTTTTTATTGATTATAAAATTTCAATTTTTTATTCTCGAAAGGGTTGTATGCTCTGGTTTGAAGGAGCATAAGATTTTTATTTTATTGTAATTTTTTTTAATCCATCTACAATAACCTAAGAGATTCTTATTGAAACACACTTATCAAAATTAAGATTCTTATTGAAAAATAATCATCTAAGACATGATGGTAAAATGATGAGATGAATGTTTTAATATTTGTTTACTCACACGTATTCTCGTTGAGTAATATCATGCAATCATTTAATGTCTCATAGTTGGTCACCCTTAGGGTCATCATTCTCCCCATAATACGCCATGACATGTAATATATATGGTAACAACCTAACTAAAAGCGTAATGACATCTTTTTAACATCTATTATCAAGTCATAATAATAAATATTTCAAGAGAATTGTATTTATTCTAGATAATAAATAATATAGGTTATAAAATGATACCAAATCTCTCAAATCCCAAAATAACCTACAAGCTAAGTTTATTTTGCATGAACAACTCGTTGGATCTTGTTTCTTTAAACATTTCATGTAATGGTATGACAAAAGACTACTTTTTTTTTTTTAAAAAAAAAAGAGAAAATCTAAACCAAAGTACTTTCATCAATTAAAAATAACAAATTCAAATAATTTTTTTATTGTCCTAATAGAGTTGTTAATTTGTTTATGCAAATCATTTTTATTGTTTACTATTTTTTAAAAACTACTTTAAGAATAACCTAGCCAAATTTAATAAAAAGTTTTTTAAAAATTTATTCTTCAAAAGTGTACTTTAATCCTAACATAACCTATTTTTTTTCTATGCTATTTTTGAACTAACCACACTAGCTAGTATACATTTAAAAGACATTTTTTTTATAAAAAAAAAAACTAAAATTTATATTCATCTTATAGCAAAATCATGAAATCTCTCTTAATATTAATTATTATTTGAAACCATTATAAAATATAAGAGAAAAATCTAATACCACCACTAACCAATAAAAAGCATTCAAAATAAAAGTGAATATCAAAAGAGAAGACTTCTCTGCTTACACTATCTTATAAAATGATATCTTCTACTTTTATAAGTATTTTAATTTAAAACCAAAAAACGTGTATTCTTAATCAATACATATTCCATACTAGTAAGGAAACAAATTTCTAAACTTCCTAAAATTTCATAACATCTGTACCCTAAAGTAGGAAATTTAACCCTAATCAAATGTCACTCATATATTGAAATGTTATCCAATTCTCTTCAAATTCATGAGTAACAATAATAGAAAAAAATTAAAATTTACAAATATGCAATTCACTATTTTAAACACACTCCAATACCTAAATTCCTAAATTTTAAAAAACATCAAGTTGAGATGATAAATTGTTGAATGAATATTTCATGTATCTCACAGGTATTTATACAGGGTACACAAGGTTATTTTAGGATAGCCAACCATACGTAATAATAAACAACTATGCAAAATATTTACAGTTGTATAAATCACAATTATAGAATAAATTATAGTTGTAATTCACAACAATAACTTACCTAAATCATAGTTGTAAATTGCAACTGTGAATATATGTTGACTCTTTCCCTCAAGTTGGTGCATAGATATTGCACATGCCCAACTTGGATAATGATGCATACAATGGACCACTAGTAACAACATGAGTCATAATATCCACTAGTTGATCCACACTTTTGATATGAGGAACCTTTATCATGCCAAAATCTAGGTTATCCTTGATATAGTTCATGTCAATTTCAATGTGCTTAGTTCGATCATGTTGCAACAATTGTTTGTAATCTTAATAGCTATTATTGTAACACCCCAAAATAAACTTTAAGGGCAAAATAGTAAATTAAAAATTAATTAATTAATTAATTAGTTAAACTCATTAAAGGTAAAAAATTTCTTTTACAATTAAAAATCTTAGGTATAAATTATATTTTCCTCTTATCTTCTTTATTTAGAAAACTTTATTAACCAAAAATAAGAGAATTGGAGAACGTAGGGTTAAAGGTTTGGAGGTCTAAAGTTTGAAGTTCAGATTTTTTCAAGTAAGATTCTAACCCTAGTTAATATATTATATTCGTTAGTCAGTTTTGAACGCATTAGATATTATTTAGAGAATTTTAATTTAGATTAGAGTTAGTTTAGTTAATTTATTTTAAGATCATAAGATTGAAATTATGAATATAGGTTGTTTCATTGATGAAAATAGGGAAATTAAAATTTTTTTTAGATGAATAGATCTAGACAATGAAATTTTAAAAATTAAATGAGTAAATAAATCTATGATTATATGTGGCTTAAGGGATTGGAAAATAATAAGAAAAATAATTGCATATTTCTAGATTTTGGATTTGAGGCACTAAAAAAAGAAAAAAAAAATTAATATGTAATCGTGAGAGGCAAAGAGTAGTAGTGGAATAAATTAAAATAATAATAATGAGTAGAATTGGTGGGGTCGTTGGAGTTGTTAAAAGTACGTGGGGTATTTTGTTAAGTAAGATGGGACATTGGGATTAATAAGAATAATTATATTAATAATAATAATAATAATAATAATAATAATAATAATAATAATAATAATAATAATAGTTAGAATTGTGTGATTTGGATGCTTGTGAGTGACTTACAGTATGGCTGTTTGGATGTTATAGGGTATCAGAAAAAAAAATAGTAATAATAATAGTAATTGTTTTTAATAAAAGTTAATTTAGTTTAAGTATAAAAAAGAAATAATTAGTTGAATAAGATTTGAAAGAAATATGAGTTTATAAAAAATTTGGAAATTCATTAAATTATATTATTATTATTTAAGAAGTTGAAAATAATATTGGGTAGCAATAATATTAGCATGAAAAGTTAATTACGATCCCTAATACTAAATAAAATATTTTTAGGATTGTCAAATTTTTACCTTTAGATAATTGTGTATGATATTATGTTAGGTGATGAGTAAATTCGTCAAGCTAAATATTTCAAGTTTTTGAGCGTTTCTTCAAGGTAAGGGAAATTAATGCAGATTTTTATAAAAGAAAATAATTTCCTTTTTATATTATATTTTGAAATGTGTAAAAATATTATTTTTATCTTTTCACATGGATCAAATATGTGTTTTGTATGGAAAGTATTTTTGAAAATCTCCTTTGTTTATGAAAAATGAAAATTTTTGGAGATATGATATTTTGTTTTGCAAGTTTGAATTAATGAAATAAAATGTTTGACTCTAGTTCCTATGACCCTAGTCAATGGGTTATAATTGTTGACATTTCTATGGCCCTAATCAAAGGGTTATAATAGTTGATATTATATGGTCCTAGTTAATAGGTTATAATAGTTGACTTTATGACCCTAGTCAATGGGTTATAATTGTTGACATTTGGCTTTGTTCACCTTAATTAGAACAAATTTAAAACTAGCCACTCATTTGTGAAGTCTCACCTAATTGGGCATCATTTGTTATTTGATAACCAGAGTAAAGATATTTTGAATGCATCCGGTTTGGTTTTGATGAGAAATTGTTTTGAAATGGAAATGAGAAAGTTTTGTTGAAAAGTTTGAATGTATTAGTATTTTGAACTCAAAAGTTTTGATGAAAATAAGTATATGTTATATCTCCTATTTGCAAGCATAATTGAAAATGTTTGATCCATGAAGCTGTATTAATATTCCTTATTGAGCTTTAAGCTCATGCCCTTTCGTTGATAATTTTTCAAGTACTCTCACTTCGGGCGAGGAGTGATGGCTAAGCTGGGGAATTTTTCTTTGTTAGGATTTTGGTTCAAAATTTATTTTGGACATTGTTTAGATGTTAAAATTTAATTCCCCATTTAAATTATTTGAATTTGGAGTTATTTTGACAATAACACTCTGGTTGATGTGTTAGTTTTTTTTTTAAAGTTGATACTTGGAGATTTTAGAATTTTGTCCTACTACTCTGAATAGGAATTTGGTAATTGGTAAATTTTCAGTTACAATATGAATTTTGTGTCATTTCCATTTTGAGCTTTTGGGCTTGAGGTCTGAAATGACCGTCATGCCCTTGGAGTGGGTTTTGGGGCGTGACAATTATGTTATTACAAAATAGTACCATAGATTTCTTAGGACCAAACCCAAGCTCATTCAAGAGAATTCTTAGCCAAGTTAGTTTTGTAGGTTCATGGTAGAGCACTCAATATTCAACTTTTGCACTAGACAATGAGACCATATTTTGTTTCTTACCCCTCCAAGTCACTAAATTTCCTCCTACAAGTGACACATACCCTAAAGTAGACTTTCTATCCAATCTAGATCCAACAACGTTAGAGTTTAATATCCAGTTGTTTGTATCTAGAGAATATAATACCTTTGCTTGGAGAGTACTTTAAGTAGGCCAAGATAAGATTTATTGCATTCATGTGTTGGTCACTCGGATTATGCATGAATTGACTTACAACACTAACTACATATGACAAGTCAAATCTAATTTGAGTTAAATAGATTAATTTCTCCACTTGTCTTTGATAAATTTCCTTGTTTGTTGGAATCTAATCAAGATAGATAGACAAACCATGATTTATCTCAATAAGAGTATCTATAAGTTCACAAGCGAAGCTACCAATTTCAACCAAGAGATTTAATTTACATTTTCATTGTGAGAGGAAAAGCCCTTGCTTGGATCAAGATGCCTCAATGCCTACAAAATATTTTAGAGCACCTAAGTCCTTCATTTCAAATTCCTTGTCCAAATAGCTTTGAAGCTTCCCTATTTTTATAAAGTTACTACGTCTAACAATCATGTCATCAATATAAACAATAAGCAAAGTAAGGTCATCAACATCTCTCTTATACAATAGAGTGTGATCTACCATAATTTGTTTAAAACCATACCCATTCATCAAGTAACTCAACCTACCAAACTATGCCCTTGGCAACTGCTTCAATCCATATAAAGCCATTTTTAGTTTGCTTACCTTGCCTCCTTTAGGTGTAAACCCTAGGGGGGATCTATGTGCACCTCTAACATATGACCATGGAGAGAGACATTCTTTATATCAAACTATCTTAATGGCTAGTTCAGATTGATTGCAAGAGAAAGTATGAATTTAATAGTGTTTATCTTAGCCATAAGAGCAAAAGTCTCTTGAGAGTCAATTTGATAAGTCAAGGTGTATCCCTTGGCAACCACTCTAGTTTTGTACTTACCAATTGTCTCATATGACTTGTAGTTTACTAAAAACATCCACTTATATCTCACTATCTTCTTTTCCTAAGAGAACTCGACCATCTTCTAATTAGAGTTCTTCTAGAGAGCCTTAATTTCTTCTACCATAACAAACTACCATGTAAGATCTTCAAGGGCTTCTTGAAAATTACTAGGAATAAACAAAAAGGACAACTGAAAAGCAAAAGTAAGGTAAGTCTTAGATAGATGATGATAAAAGACAAAATAAAAAATAGGATAGACAATATTAGAGGATGATTTTGAGAAACCTAATCTATCAGGTTATTTACGATCACGGAGAGGATACCTCCTACTTTGATCAACAACTTGTGGATTCAAGGTAGCAATTTTTGAAGTTAAAGGTGAAGAAGAAACATGTATCTTAGGATTAGTCTCGAAAGAGTCATCCAATGTTTAGGTAGTATTATTAAGAGGAGTGTTAGAGCTTGGAAGGGGTATGACAATAGCATCTTTGTTCTTCCTTGTATAATCTTATAGGAATAATTTGGCTGGTCTTTTATCATTTTTTTCGTCATATTCAAACTTAGGTGCCATAGAGTTGGGAGCATTCAAAGACTCCTTCTTACCCAAATTAGTTGAATCCTCCCATTGACCTAAAATCCATACCCTATTCTTTTCTAACCATAACTTTTCCTCTTCCTTACTAATAATCTTCCCCTGAAGAGGAACCAAAGACACATTGCCAAAAAAATAAGACTCCCTTTCACATAATTGAACATCCATAAAGACATAGTATTTGCCTATAAGAAAATGAAAACATTTATAACCTTTTTGGAAATTAGAATAACCAAGAAAGACACATTTAAGGGCATGAGGATCAAGCTTATATACCTTGATGACTATGTAAATGAGCATAACATATACAATAAAAAGCATTAGGACAAAGATTCAAAGCAGAATGAATAAGGTAAAACTATGATAACATTTACAAAAGAGTTTGATAGTCAATGACATGAGTAGACATTCAATTGATGAGAAAGATAGTAATTATGACAGTCTCAATCTAAAAACATTTTGGAACATGAATAGTAAAGCATAAAGCTCGGGTCATCTCTAGAATGTGGTGGTTTTTACGCTTTACTATGTTGTTCTGTAGTGATTTGTATGTACACATTGTTTGGTGGAGGATTCTTTTTTCTTTAAATAAATCAACAAAGGATTGATTTACAAACTCATAACTATTGTCAAAGTGAAAGACCTTTAACCTAAGTATTAAATTGTATGGCAATCATTTTAGAAAATTGAGAAGTAACACGTAGAACATCATTATTAAACTTAAGAAAATATGCCCAGCTCACCCTAGTATAGTCATCAATAAAAGACACAAAGCATTTATGACTTGAAGTAGAAAGAGTAGCAAAAGGACCCCAAACATATGTACAAACATGGGAACAAGGAATTAGACTTTTATTGAGACTTATTTTAAAAGGTACACAATGATTTTTAGTATAAATGCATTGTTCACACCTTAAACTAGAAATTGATTTTTTTTTTTAAATAACTAAGGAAATAAAGGTTCCAAATAAGAAAAAGGTGGGTAACCTAATTAGCAATGCCATAAAAGAATCTTTTCTTTATCAAACATCTTTTTTGCTACTTGAAAAATACGATTAGATTTAGATTTTAACTCTTTTACCCCCTCAAAGTAGTAAAGACCATTCCTCTCCTTACCAATGTCAATCATCATCTTTGTAAGATCACAGTGAGTAGAATTGAAGGTTACAAAAAATTAATAAAGATATTTGGCAATCTTGCTAATAAAAAGAAGATTATTGGAGAGACTAAGCGCAAGACAAAGGACATTGAGAGTGTGAGGGAAAATGAGACATTCTCGACTCTTAAAATTGACATAGGAGTCTCATTGGCAACTCGAATAGACTTAATAGATGAAGCCATTAAAGAGTCAAGAAAGGAAAAATAACTAGTTATATATGATCAGCAACCCCTAAATGAATAACCCAAGTGTTAGAGGTAGGTAGTAGAGATAAGGGCCAAACCAAAATTATCTTCTTGAGAAAGACAATTGAGAAACTTGAGAAGCAGAAACTAGAGGAGTAGTGTCGATAAGAGCAACCTGAGCTAATTTCTTGTTCTTCATTTCAACTTGCTTAAGCTTATACTGCTCTAGATAGTCATGCTTCTTCTAGCAAACACCTACCATATGTTTAGTGCTATTGCAATGAGTGCAGAAGCAAGAAAAAAAGTTGGTAGAAAGAATAAAAATGTTAGCCATGTGTTATTCTTATGAACAATCATTGCGAAAGCTTCAAACTAATCTTTTGTTCCCATGGTAACCTGCCTTTGCACGTCACAACAAGCTAGTGAATAGGCTTCCTCTAGACTTAGTAAGGAAGAGGTAGCCAAAACACGACCACCAACTTGATCCAAACTGTGATCAAGACTTATAAGAAATATATAACCCTGATCCTTAATAGTACGCTTCCCTTATTTCTTAGTATAGGTTACACACAACATATTATTAAGCGTTTGATAATCAAGCTCCATGAATATTAAGTCTGTAAGAAGGCAACCACCTTGGCGTGATTGAAAGGATTTCTTTATCAATTCATATACTTAAGAAGAGTTTGAGACATCAAGATAACTCCTCTTGACTACATCCCAAACCTTTTTAGTCGTTCAACACTACACAAAGTGTGACATTAGTCGGTCAATCATGGAATTGATGAGTCAAGACTTGACTAGAGCATTTTCGATCTCCTATTCATTATAGTTTGGGTCATCTTTTGAAAGTGCAACCTTTCTTTTTGTGATATACCCCTTCTTCTTTCTGCCAACAATATGTATCTCCAAAATTTGAGGCCAAACACGATAATTAACACCATCCAACTTAATAGAAATTGTTGGAGAGATACTCTTGAATAGTCACCATGGATGACCTTTTGCTATTAAAAATACTCAAATTTGTTTTAGCAGTCATGATATAATAATGAAGAGAGTGAAAAACAAGGGAAAAAATATTAGCTAGGAAGTAGTAGAAATTCTTTGCTTTTTGCTCTAATACTAAGATGATAAATTACTAAATGAATATTTCATATATCTCATGGGTATTTATACAATACACAAGGTTATTTTAGGATAGTCAACTATACAAAATAATAGACAACCATACAAAATATTTATAGCTATATAAATCACAACTACAAAATAAAATATAGTTGTGATTCACAATGGTAACTAACCTAAATCACAACTGTGAATATATGTTGACTAGTCACAAGCCTAACCCTAATCAAACATCATTGCATAAATCTTAAAAACCATATGTAATATATATCATCAATTCATTAATTTGAAACATAAATACCTAAAAATTCTAAAAAATTATAAAAATAAAGACTACACTTAAAGACTTAATAGATCCATTTTCCTTTTCTATTGACAATTGAGATGGTTACTTTCCCATCCCTACCATTTTGAACCTCGTTCGCTTATAACTCTTCAAAAAACTATTTTTTTACTTTCTATTTTAAAAAATAAAGCATGAGACAACTTTAAAAGAGGAATACAAATCCAAATCAAGAGAGATAATGGGAAGTAAAGAAGGCTTTGTATGGTTTTCTAGGTTTCTATTCTCTATATATAAAAGAGAATGAAGAAGAAGTTGATGTTTTGAATTAAGAAAGGAAATGAGAAATAAAAGAGGTTTTCTATATAGGAAAAACAAGAGAGGTTTTTTTATATGGTTTTCAAAGGTTTGATGATTTAAAAGACTAGAAGTTAAAAATATGTAAAATGGATAATAAAATATTGGTTTTGTTGTGCCAGCGGAAGCTTTAATGAAAACGATATTACTTTAAGAACATAAAGATAAAAACAATTCATACAAAGGTACATGAGGTTTTAATATGATTCAACCAACCATGCCTACATCCACGAATGAAATAGAATCATTCCATGCCATACCATAGAGAATATTGCAAAGGATACAAACCAAATATAACTATTAGGTTTTCCAAACATTTCATGTTTCCTTACTTCTTGTATCTACACCCTAAACCACGAGTCTCCTTGCTCTTTTGGGTGTCTTCCATTTTTCCCCACATCTCTATTCACCTCATATAATCTTTATAGGTTCATCTTTATCTCATAACTTTTTCCTCCCATGACCTATAATATTTATAAAGATATTTTTAATATATAATTTTCTTTATTTTATTAGGAAATCTAATATTACAATAATACATTAACTTATGAAATATTCTTTACAAAAAGGAATCTATACTAATTTGGAATTTGGGACACTTTCTAATAGGTTTAAAGTCATAGGGGGAAGGAGAGATAAATAATTATGTATTAGAGACAAGCAAAAGAAAGAGAAACATTTTTATCCCAATAAGGGTCATTTTTATGTTTCTAAAGGAAGTGGGATTAGAGGGACATTTTTATCCAATAAGGATCATTTTTATGTTGTTAAAGGAAGTGGATTATTTTTACAATATGGGTGTAACTTCAACACTATTAATCAAATAACCCAATAAATTATCATTCTTATCTCTTGAAAGTATTTTCGGTTTCCTTACTCTGCATGTACCAAGAAAATAAAGAATATAAAGCAAGAAACCCCTCTAACATATATGTAAAGAGAGTTTCTTCCCTTTTTTTCCCATTTCAGCCCGGTATGGAATGGGAAAAGTGGAATTTGGGAGAACTGTGAATACTTCAAATTCAGTAATATCTCATGATGCAAATCGAGCTCAAAGGCTGTTTTCCCGAATGCACACTTATGAAAAGCATGAACTTGAACCACTTAAAGCAACTCGAATGTAAATAAAAATCCACCATTTGGAATCATTGCACCACGCGTCCATACAAATCTTCCAACAAAATTTTAAGGATCAAAGCCAAGCAACAAGGGAGCAATCCTTAACAAAGGCTCCAATGCAGTTGGTAGAAATTTTCTGGCAAAGAGGAAACATATGTTTGTAGTATTTCCATTGTAAATACAGTCCGATCCGTATCGAATCTTATTAAGAAACTCATCTGTGATATCACCCCATCCAAACTTGCTGGGATGGGGGCCTCCTCTTGACCAATCAACCCAAGTAATGCTACGGTTTGAATTCATTTTGACGTAGAGCATGTTCACTAGTGTTGGGATGTAGTGCTCATCCATGTAACATGGAGGGTGGCAGTACTCTCCAAAGATGGTGTAATATTTGCGGTCTGATATTATTTGTACTGCAAGCTCACGATGGACTTCGAACCATTGGGACCCTTTTCGCCAGTCGGAGATGTTTATTGCAGGCCACATTTGGGGATTGTAACGACCACGGCCAGGCTTCCTTGGATCATCAAATGAGCCTAGGAAGCTCAAGTTTGATGCCATTAGGTAGTTGTAGGTTGTTGTGAAGTTAAACAGTGGAATGCAGGATTCAGAAAGTAGCACAAATCTTTGGTTAGAGAAATCAAGGAGGGCATTGGCTAAAAGGCGTCTCTCAGCATCGATCATTGATGCAGTTCCCCAATATACTGGCTGCAAAGAGGGCGAAAAAGAACTGTACATGAATACAATATTTGTCGCTGTAGGAGATTTTGGCCTACTAATATGTTTACTTGTTATGAAATCAGAGAAATATAAATGGCAATAACAAGTAATACAAATTATCAAATTTCTGTGTCACCAAAAATTCACTGTCAACAACAAGAAAGAGGAACTCAGGGACAGTGAATTCCGACACCAGTTGAGAGTAGTTCTTCCCAAAAAATCCAACCTCACAAACGGCAAGTATATTTATTTGTATACTTTTATATATGGCTGAAGCTATCCCTTTTCTGAGTCCTCCAATACCCTTGTATGGCCTTCCCTACATAATAATGAATTTTCCTCTCTTCTTTTCTTTGTAAACCATTTTTTTCTTGGATGTACCTTATACTCCATGGTGTAAATCTTTTTGCAAAAATTCAGAAGCATTTATGTATATTACATATATATATAGCCAGTTGATCCCATTCTACAGTGTTAATGTTTCTCTGTGTTTGAGTCTAGCAGTCCTTATTAATTCAGAAACATAAGAATGCTAAAGTGTTCATATAAAGCTCATGACATGTAATATGCTCCTATATGTGGAAGTAAGGAGTGTAGTTATTAGTAAAGTATCTGACCTTGCTTGGGATTCTTCTTCCATGGAAGACAGAGGTTTCAGGCACTGATTCATCGAAAGAAGGATGTGGGTGCACATAAATGGAGTAAAGGCCTCCATGCCCTTCAAAGAACTTCTCCCACAGGGGAACCAAAGGGTGAGGCCCCTTTGTCAAGAACATGAAAGCCACTTTTCGAACAAGCTTGTAAGGCAATTCTTGGACTTTTGGAACCATGGATGCCCTCCAAAACAATTCCTCATCACTCATATTGTGCATGAGAGATTTCTGTTCTTTCAGTGAAACGCCAGTAGGCCCAGTGTCGTTAGAGGTGCTATTAATTGGAACTGATAATACTAGTAAGGGCGGCAATTTTGATGGTGGAGGTAGCGGTTGTAAGGGTGGTGGAGAAAGCGGTCGCAACGGTGGTTGTGGTGATATTGAAGGAGAAATGGAATAAAGTGAGGTTCGTAATGCCAAGGAGAAGCTTTTGATATATAAACTAACTACGATACCAAGGGACAAACCAATAGCAAAGGACAGGAAGTGGAAGACATGATTCAACTGTAAACAGGCATTGAGAAGCCTGGAAATCCATGACAATGGAAGTTGCTCATTTCCCATTGAGAGATAGAGAGAGAGGTGGTGGGTAGGAGGTGAGGAAGACTCTTACTTTGTTGGGTTTAAATTGCTGAAGTCAGCTGAAGTTAGGGTGGCTTGCATTTGTATCACGTTTCCAAGTGGACTCATTGCCATAGAGGAGGATGGCACTTCAACGGATGTTCCTAGTACAAGGCACTGGAATCATTGACCCCACAATGCAGTGGGTAAAATTTGAGAGAAGAATATGGTTCAGTTTTGGAATTGCTTCCGGGGTATCTTCTTTGCATGTTATAGACTTTTTTTTTTTGAATTGGAATTGGACCATACTTGGAACACGCATTTTTTCCATTTTCACTCTAGCACTGTATTTATTGTGGAAGTGAAACACGGCCTTTGGACGCAGAGTTGACCACCCAATGAACTACGAAGTTGAAAGCTGCTTCCATTAAGTGGCTTCGGTTCTTGTTTTTCTAACATTACAATCAAATGGTTTTTGGCGCATCCTGTTTCAAGAAATCCAATGACTTTGTCGCTCGCAATCAGAGCGCGCCCCATTCCGAGAAACCTAATTGGTGAGCAGGAAAGTAAACTGTATTTGATTAGTTCAACATGCCTATACGTGGAAGCCACCAAAGTTTGTGGCCTTAGCCTACCAATTAATCATCATAAATAAAGTAATGCCCAACTCAATTATAACATTCAAATCATCAAAAATAAAAAAATAAAAACAAAACAAACATACTTCAGCACCACCTCTTAAATTCAGGGGATTGGCCCCTAGGATTTTCTATTCTTTTCCCTAGTATGGAGTGTATATACCCAAGTTGAGCGTAGTCAAACAAGTTAGAGGAAGAGTTGTGATCTGCTAGCTCGAGCTCATATAAGGTTGGGTTCATACTTGGACTAGTTTGGTTTGAAATTAGTAAGTGTTTGATAAATAAAATCACTCTGTAAGTGAAAATTTTCCAAGTGGCATAGCTGTGAGCTTGTGGCAGCCTCTACTATCTCTCCACCTCTTTAGGGAGGGGCAACTCAATATTGGACTTGTGGTGGAATGCAGTTGTAATTGCCACTCTAAATTAATGCATGGTGTAGCTACAGTTTCGTCCATATATACAACTACAGAAAAATAATAACTCACTCTTGGTCTTCACCTATGAAAGTGTTAGAAATTATCTAAATCATTCGATAAAAGTAAAATCCGTAAAATAAATAAATAAAATTAAAGAATAAATAAATAAGATTAAAATATAAAATAATGAATATGAGTAATCCAACCTAAATGTACACATAGTGTGATCTTATTCTTTTTTATGGGTACTTCTTAGATACCTTAGCTAGACCCACAATTATAAGGATAAAATGTCTCTCAATTTCAACAAAATTTTGGATGAGATGACTTCATTTATACTTACAATTATACAATTTATTTACTTTAGCTTTTAAGGGATTTGTTTAATTTTTTAATTTAAATATTGCTTTAATATTAATTTTATTTATATTGTATATGGCTTGTCATTACACATATAAATTTAAATATTACTTTAATATTAATTTTATTTATATTGTATATGGTTTGTCATTTACATATATAACTTTATAATTTACTTATTTTAATGTAAGTGTTCACTTAGGTGGTGTTTGTTTTTTTACTTAATTTTAAATAGAATCTTAATGCTTAATAGTGTTAAATATTAGGTTATTTG
Organism: Vitis vinifera; assembly: GCF_030704535.1. Taxonomy (NCBI): domain Eukaryota; kingdom Viridiplantae; phylum Streptophyta; class Magnoliopsida; order Vitales; family Vitaceae; genus Vitis; species Vitis vinifera. The sequence continues at coordinate 20,643,331 of NC_081818.1, forward strand.
TTTTTATAGTATTTTATTTCTATTAAGTATTAAAAAGTGTAGAAAACTAATATGTTATTTTTTCTATTTAGAAAAAGTTACATATTTTGGTTTTTTCTATTTAGTAAAAAGTTTATTACAAGTCATAAATAGGTAGAAAAACAAACAACCTAAATTTTAAAAACAAATTACTTTCAACAAAAAGCCAAAAAAACAAACACCACCTTAGTCTAATTTAAATATTATTTTTATATTTAATTTTATTTAGTTGTATAGGGCTAATCATGTATGTATAGATAACTTCAATTTATTTTTAAATATCCATGACTCATAAATAATGTCCGGTGCAAATGGAAGTGTGTATATATATATATATGGATGAATTTTGAGATTAATTGTGAGGTGCAATGGGATGAAGTCAAAGACAGAATTGATGATGATAATAATGATGATGTCCATGTATTCTACTAATATGCACTCCGTCATGCAGGAGGCCTATGAAGTTGTAGTTAGATCATCGAAGATTACTAAATGACAAAGCATGTCTTTATTAGAAGTGTCAAACAAGAGAGCTTTTAGATAACGGTCATTGTTATGTAAAATAAAATAAAGTGTTAAAGATTTGTTCAAATGTGGTTTTATTAAATAAATAGTAGGACGATTGATGAAAAAAATTTCATCTATGAAAGCATTTCTCCATATCTCATCACTTCAAAAACATGATTATCAATGCATAACAAATAAATAATAAGTGTATAATTAATATTATTAACTATATTCATAATAATTTTTATATATTTTTTTCATTACATATCAATAGTGGAGGTATAGGTATACCTACTCCAACTTCTTATGAGATAAAAAAATAAATGCTTAAATATAAAGTAGGAGGAAATAAAATCTTAAGTTAATATCTAAAGAGAAAAGTTGAAGATTTATTGATATACCATGGTGTGTGATGAATGGATAAGGCTAACCAAGTTTAATATTACTAATTTCATAGTGTATTCTAAAGGTACCATGGTCTTCCTCTAACCGTTGAATGCATTTAACCAAATCAAAGACTATATATGGACAATGGTTCGATTTTCACGAATGTTGAGAAGATATTGAAGAAGAGATTCAACTTATATTGGAATCCATCAACATATTGCATCAATTTAACGTTTGAAAGTATCCAAAAAACACAAAATGTTGTTGAAGTGATAAGCATAGTTAGAAAGATAACCGACTTCATATAGTGGAAATTTAATCCAATTTAGGGTAATCTCATTTATCACCAACTATATTGTCCTAGATAGTCTTTTGAAAAAATGAAAATTTTTGAAGAAATTATTCATGGGTGATACATAGGAAGAGTACAACTAAGTCATACAATCACGAGAAAAGAAGTGGAACACAGACCACTCTTTTTAGGACCAAGTGTCAACCATTGTAGAAATTTATGAGTCATTATACATAGTTCTTCAAGTTGTTAAGTCATAAATTGTTTTGCCAATGTTCTTTGTGTTAGGAAGTGTCCCAAATTCCTAATTAGTATATATTCCTTTTTTGTAAAGAATATTATATAGAATATTTCTAGATTGATATATTATTGTAATATTAGACTTCCTTATAAAATAAGGAAGGTTTTTGGAAATATCTCTATAAATATTCTAGGTCATGAGGGGAAAAAGTTATGAGATGGAGATGGGCTTGTAGAGACTATACGAGGTGGATAGAGATGTGAGGAAGAATGGGAGGTACCCAGTGGAGCGAGAGGGTTCATAGTAAGGTATGGATACAAAGAGTGGGGAAACATGGGATGTTTCGGGAACCTAATAGTTGTATCTGGTTCTATCCTCTGTAATATTTTCTATTGTATAGTGGAATCATTATCTCTCATCCGTGGACGTAGGCATGGTTGGCCGAACCACGTTAAAACCTCGTGTACCGTATGTGTGATTGTTTTATTTTTGTGTTCTTGAACTAACATTGTTGGCATCAAAGCTTTCGCTGGCTCTACACTTTGTATGCAAGTTAGCTCATATAATAAAAGAGTATCTCAAACTTTAAAGGGTAAAGCTTTAGTTCTAAACATCATCAATGAATGTTAGGATAAAACACTTTACTATCTATTTCATGTAGTAAGTAATTTTGTTTATTGTTAAGTTATTTACTATTGTCCATATAGTGTCCCACATCGCTCGAGAAGTGAATAGGAAAGAGTCATATATGGAAAGCTTTCACAACACACTATCAAGTCCTTTTCTTAAGGGCGTATGCCTAATAAAGAAGCAAAATCAGAGTCATCTGGTGGGTCATGTGTGCGCCACTACAACCTTGAATCAAATAATATCAGGTGGAAAGTGGGGTTGTGACAAAATGGTATCAAAGCCTGATCTTCAATCAAAAGTGTGGCAACGAGGACGTTAGGTCCTAAGGGGGGTGGACTATAATGTTTCACATCACCCGGGGAGTGAATGAGGAAGAGTAATATATAACACACTATCGAGATCTTTTCTTGAGAGCATAAGCCTAATAAAAATGCAAAATTGGGGTTGGCCAATGGGCCATGTGTGCACTATTAATTACAACCTTGAATTGAACAATATCAAGTGGAGAGTGGGGTCATGATAGTCCATCTTGATACTTTTGTGAGTTTTTAATAAAATTAACTTTCTCCTCATTATGTTATCCAAAGTGTCAACACAAAGATGAAGTTTGTAATAATCCCAATCTAATTGAAGTTGTACATGTTTATTTGTCATATTAGACCCTACCATTGAAGCCTTTGGTCAATTTGGAAATAAGGTAAATTTGATGATGTTATATTGCAAACTCATTCAAATTACAAGTTATTTTGTCGTTATATTTCCAAATTTACTAAATGTTACACTATTCTCATCTTGAATACATAGATAATACTATTTAAAGAAGTGAGAAAAAGATTTAGTGTTCGAGTTGTAATCACTTCCATGATAGAAATGGTTCCAAATGAGTCTTTGTTGTGAATGGAAAAAGTACAACACTAACATCAAAATACTTCGATTAGCATCCATGTACTAGTGTCAATACTACTCCATAAGTGTTGGCCAAAGTAATGTTACCTACATTATTGGTTCCAATTATGTTAACTCGAAAGAAGAGAGAGATGATGATGAGGATGGCAATGATGGAAGAGATGTTAGACAATATTACTCAAGTCAATGTCCATTAAATCCATTCATCTATAAAGTCGATTTCACACACTGCATGCAAGATGAAGACCACCACTCAAGAAAGGTTTGTCTTGATATAAAAGTTATGAAAAAGTTGTACAAAGGGAGGAGACAACAAAGGATAACAATAATTAAGGATGAATATCTTTTAGCCAATTTTGAGTTCATGACTTTAGGAAGTCGATATAATAACTCATCAAATGAGATTAATATTTATCCTTGATATGTCATATCTTATTGTAGGCTTCTTCCTTAACATCATTAGATGAGTTTTAAGTTCAACTCAGAGTTTTCTATTTTATGGAGAGACAATTGGCAAGAGTTAAGAAACCTTAAAAATAACATGTTCATAAGTACAAATTACATTTCATGGTATTAATATTGTCTCCATCAAAATAATTTTTCTTCATCCTCAAGTATCATGAAATTATATCAATCCCCATGTTGGTATTAAAAGGAGCCATTAAGATGTACTTCGTATATATTATTGATATATAATGAAATCAAATGGTTGTTCTATATTAATATTGAATTTTCAAAATTCATATTTTTATCAATGCACAATCATAAAAAATTAAAAAATCAAATCAAATCAAATAGAATTATTTTGATTTGTATAAAAAAAATGACATTTTTAATTATTTAAGTATTTTAAAACATTTTATTATTTTTATTATTTTTATTATATATATTGTCTCTGAAATTATTTTCAGTTTGAATAGTCTCTTGCTGGACTAAAAAATTAGAGCAAAACCCAATTGCTCTCAAATTTGGTTTAGCAAAAGAAAGAAAGAAAAAAATTTAATGAGATTTAATTAATAATAAAAACACAAAACTCATAAGTTGGGTTAAGTCGGGTGGGTGCTCCAGTGAACTGAATCCAGATCCAACCCGTATATACCCGCCTGTTAGAGTTTTGCTTCAGAGAGGTAATCCATGGCGACCATAGAGGAAGACGAGAGGAGAGAAGCAGCAATAGCATCAACCCCTTCTTTACAATCCGATTTCAAGCCTGTTGGCGTCACCAATCTCCAGCTTTCCAAATTCCAGGTACCTATTTCTACTTTTTACTAAAAGTTCCCTGATAAATTTCATAATAGTTTCTCAATTGGATGAATTCTTTTGTTCCCAAAGATGATCACAAGCTTTCAATATCGATACGTATTTAATTCTATGAAATGAAAAATTTTGGGGACGGGTGATTATGAGAATGATTTACAAAGGGGTGTTAGGGTTTGACGATTTTCTAGTTAGGATTTTAATTCATCTCAATTTTAGGGTTTCATGGCGAATGGGTGGGACGAAATCGGGGAATAATGATGTGGCATGGGAAGGTGGAATAGGAATCATCCATGCATGAGCTTCAACTTGGTTGAGTGATAGAATGCAACAGGGAAATTCGGTGTTGGGAAAGAGTTCTGTCAGCCAAATGGCTACGATATGTATAAGGATTGGAATGTCGCATAGTGATAGAAGAATAGGTTTTTTATCCCTCTTTATGATAGGGCATTTGGTCAATCAAATTTGTGCTGAAGATATGATGTAGATCAGTATTTTTAAACTGTTTTTATTCATTCTAATGTGTGTGCTTGTTGTGGGTGGGAAGAATCATATTCCCAGTACTAAAATGCTTCCAATGTGGTATGAGTTATAACCTGTCAATTGGGGTTGTCAGTACTCAGGTACATGATCCTACAATCTCCCAATCGTTAGGGCAGTGCATGTGATCAGTCATGCTTATTTTTCGGACAAGGAAAAGCCCCCTAAATCAAAGTTGATGGAGGTAGGAAGCTAAGACAGCAACCAAAAATGGTGTGGGTGGGGGGAATTAATTGACATGAAAGTGTAGAATGTGGAGAGAATATTAGATGGCGTATCATAAATCTATGAGAATGAAAAAAATGTTTCATAATTGTACATGATTCTCAAGAGAAGATGACATTAAATTCTTTATATGTGGTTTGTTGCATAGTGGTTTCTTTCTTCACTAATATCCATATGTTTCTTCTCTTCTCTCCTCTCCTCTCCCAATAAGTTCTGAATACTTGAATTCTTTATATGACAGGAATTGCACAAGAGGCGTTTACAAATCAAACAAGGATCAAAGTATCAAAAGAAATCAAAAGGTTTCTTTTGTGGTTACCTTTATTCATGGCTTTGTTTCTCAGAAGGTCTATGTAACTCAGGAAAGTTCTGTTGGGATTGCAGATTGGGCTGGAAAATCTTATGGGAAAGAATCAAAGTACCTTAAGGTCAAAGATTGTACAGAGGAAAATGCAAGTATTACAATTGAAGAATCGAGTGTTTCCACATCAAAAAGCAACAATGTCAAGGACAAGCCATCCTTGCAGCAAGGTGATATAGCCACACATCTTGCATCAAAGAAGCGCCAGAAGTTACATTGGGGGTATTGTTCGTTCACCTTTGGATTTTGACAATTTATGCAGCGTCACCCACACAACCAAAATAAATCTCTTTGGATGTATACTGAAATTTTAAAGTTGGTTGTGCTGCATTCTATTTTTCCTTTTTATGTTAACCTTATTTCTTTTCTTCTGGGCTATTCTGTTGATAGGCTCGACACGAAGGAAAGGTGGGAAAGGAAAGCTAACATGTAGATTTGCCACCTGGATGGGAATGAGCTTTCCGGGGTGTGTATTCTCAGAAGATGGTGCATTTTGCTTAAAAGATATTGGTGAAAGTTGCTTGGCTTGTGAAGTCTGAAAGCCCTTGGCTGGAAATTCTTTATGGTAAGAAAATTTGCCAGTGGAACAATTTGGCTAGGGAACGTGTATGGAGGAGGATATTACCCCTCTCATGTAATATTGTACGGAAAACCTAGGTGCCCATGGTACTTTTTATAGATGGTCTGGTGAAGAATACTATCACTCTTCTCAGATCTTGTATGAAACCCCAGGTGCCCTTTGTACTATTTCAAGCAGTGATTAGGAGTGGCCAAAATTGTCATCACATTCTTTAAGATTGTCGGTTTAGTGGCAATCAATTTTCTCTGGGATTCTTCATCATTTTGTTATTAATACACAATATTTTTCTATTCCTCACTGTTGTGTGGACTCCTCTTTTTCCCTTCTAAGAAACAGTTTCAACTTAATTTGTTTACCCCCATTAAGCTATTCTTTTGTGATGCTTGTTAAGGACGTATTTGAAACGAAGTCCCTATTCTTTCACCATGAACAGGTTTGGCTCAGTTTCGGTACATAGTATCATTCTTTTTATACGATTTTACTCTTAACACCTTCCAAGAAAAAATATTTCTTAGGCCACTTTCCCAACTATGATGCAATATATATTTTTAGGCTATATTTGGTTCTTAGAAAGCTTGAAGGAAGATGCAAGACCCAAAAAAATAGAAAAAATAAATTTAAAGTTAATAAATAATTTTTATATATTATTTTAAATATTTTTTATATAAAAATTAAATAATTTAAAACTATACAAATTTTTTGATAAGTTTAATTATATTTGATTTTCTGTCACATTTTCTACGGAAAAAATGAAACATGAAAAAATCTCCATTGTATTTTTTATCTTGTTGATTACTTTCCTGAACCAAACATAAGAGACATGTTTGGGAAAGGCACCACTACGGCCAAGTGTACGAAGTACCTGAATGGCACAGAAAGCAAAGGTGTACGTACACTCCAGGCTGAAGTTGACACTAGTAATTCCTCCTCTGGCCCCTTTCGGATATTGACCTTGTCTTGCAGTTCACTGTTGCTATGCCGATGACCTGGTGTCCTTACCAGGTGTAACCACCATGTAAGGTCCTTAGGCAGATGGGAATTAGCTTGAAACTTAAGATTATGATCAACACATTGCAGCAGATTTGTGAGAGATATAAACTGCAAACCAAGTTATTGAGATATCCAACCAAGTGACAAAACATGAAAAAATCGGTCCATATATGATACAGCAACCTGATTCAACTGAGCCAGTGTCCTAGGGTTCCTACAGCCACCATAAGTCTGGATAGATCTAAGGTAAACTGTCCAAACATATACCCGCAAAAGGTGGGAAGCAACGAACGAGTTGGCCCCCAAGTTTGAGTCTCATAAGAACAAAGGAACACTATCCGTAAGGAGATCTTTTATAGCACAAAATCTGTGGCTTGCAGTAATTATTAACACCAGCACTCTAAAGATCATCCTGATTAAGTTGCAGGGTTAAGAGCTCTCTCTATTTCCTCCAAGGACCGCCCCTTTGTTTCCACAACATTACCAGCTATGTACAAGACAGCAAGAAGACAGACGGCTGAAAATCCCAAGTAAACTGTGCTGATCCCGAACTTGTTTACAACGCTCAAGAAGTAAAGCCCAATCACAAAGTTTGAGATCTGATACAATGGGAAAATCATGAAGTTCCATTAGATGAAAGTCTACTGCATTAGCACCATGAAGAAACTTCCATTTGACAGTGTTTTTAGAAAGTACTTCTAGCCTGAAAAGTGTTTTTGAAGAAAAATTGGACGTTTGGTAAAAGATTAGAAAATAATTTTAAAATGATTGAAAAACACTCATAGTGTTTCTTGCAGAAACACTTTTTAAAATCACTGTCAAACAAACTCTTAATACATGGTTCTTCCAAAAACACTTCTAGAGGAAACTCTTTCCAGAAAAAGATTATCAAACACACTCTAAAAATGACTTCAAATAAAACTGCCAAATACACTCTTTCAAGAATTGAATGTCTATAATATTAGAAGTGTGTTTAGCAGTGATTATGGAAACTGTTTCTAGCATTTTTAATGCTTGAAAAATAAATATTTTCAAGTGTTAAAAATGCTAAAAACACTTCTCAGAATCACTGTTAAACGTACTCTAAATCAACTTGATGTTTGGTAAGCATAATAAGCATAAATGAGATCTTGAATTTCCAGGAAACATGAACAGAAAAATGTTATCCAGGGTATGCACTCTCTCTCTCTCTCTCTCTCTCTTCCTCTCCCTCTCCCTCACACACACACATATCTATATTATGGCCCAGTTAATATTATCTAGGGGATGCTCTCTCTCTCACACATATATATCTATATATGGGCCTCTTAAAAGTAAATTGACATCAGTTTCCAATAATGATTATCTGACTACTTATCTATATGCATGCTTCTGTCTGCAATAGACCAATATCAGTATCAGAAAGGGTTATCAGACCAATCTCTGTTTTATTGTCCAGAATACAACAGAGAGAAAGCAAAAACTACAGGCAATACTGAATCTTTCAAAGTGCATCTTTGATAAGAAAAAAATCAGTAGTAACAGGATCATTTCTTCTTCACTTACCCAATGCATGCCTAATGATAAAGCAACTGCTTTTGCCCTGATTCTAGAGGCAAATATTTCTGGAAGAAGAAGAGCAGGGACAGGACCAGCACCAAGAGAGAAGGACAACACATAGCTGCATAAATGGAAAGATAGCAAGTTCAAGTATCCTGGGTTAGATTGGGAAAAAGAAGAAATGGATTGGTAGAGAGAAAAGACACATCAATATGATAAGGAAAAGTATCAACTTACAGAACAGTGCCAAGTACAGCAAGGGTGCCAGAGTATGGTGCCAGGGCACTCCAAGTGAAAGAGAAGGAAAGCAGCATCATTGAAGCAGCCTTGCAGTGCAAAAAAGAAATGTGTGAAAATTAGACAAGGTAAAATTTATAAAATGCAGAAGAGAAATGAAGGCATATCTTTTCTTGTGTTTGTCTTTTTCTTTGTGTTCTTTTTTATTTTTTTCTTTATCAAAAACAAAGATATATTAGATATGGGTAAAAAGTACCAAGAGAAGGATGAGGGGGTCGTTCCCACAAAATACAAGAATCTGATCAGTACCTCCACTATACGAGTAAACCTTTTCTTGTATTTTTTAGTTTATCAAAAGTTGTTTGATAAATGCATGCAAAAAGTCTCATATAATTTTTTAGAGGGATATAACATCTAAGCCCTAGTTATGCAGGCCTAGTTTCTCAGTCAGATAAATCTGACTTTTGCCAAGATAAATACTTGAAAAATTATCAAAATATATTCATAATACTCTATAGGAGATATGTTGAACGCCCAGAAAACATGCCCTTGTCCAAATAATTAAACCAAATCTAATCAACCACCTGAATCCATTAACTGATAATTGGTTTATTAAACAAATTAAGGTTAAAGGTACTACTCCATGATAGAAAACTCATTTCTAATGCAGTCGAGCACCAGAAGGAACTGCAGTAGGCAATTTCTAAAAGATTCAGGCTACCTGCTTGATCCGATAAGGAATATACTAAGAATGTACCAATTTAAGAACTTTATAGGAATAAATAGTTTTATATAGGAAATAACAGTACCATCCCAGCAAAGCTTGTTATTAGAAGACTTTTCCTTCCTTGCCTGTCCATCAAAGAGGATGCTATGGCTGTGCCTGTAAGAAGATCAAAATCCAGTCATGTAAAACATTCTCTACAAAGTATGAAATCAAAATTTTACAAGAAATCAGAGAGAATAAAAAGGATTACCAAAGACATTTGATGCCCCAACAAGAGCACTGGCTGCAACATCAGAAGCAATTCCAGCACTGCGGAACACAGATGTTGAATAGTACACCACAGCATTTATGCCGGCCAACTGTTGGAACAAGAAAAGTGCTGCGCCAACACTCACAACTGCAGCAAGATGCATGTGTCATAAAAATCTGCTTTCAACATAATTGCACCAGAAAGCATGACTGCAAGTATAGCAGCAACTTGCAAGGGAATTGAACCTTCAAGTATGCACTAGAACCACAGAACTAAGTTCCAAATGCAGATATTAAATATATGATGATAATATAGATACCACATAGATGACATCTCATAAATATAAACAGCATAAAACGATTTGGTGACTGGTGAGTATCACTTGGACAGCATGTAACAACAAGAAACTTACACATTTTTCAGTTATACCTTTCCAGTAGCGGCCACTAAATAGATCAAACCACCCAGCTTCCTGTTCAGAAGAACCTTGAAGCCCTTCTCTGAGATCATTCATAACCTCAGCGACTCTTTCCTTTCCATTGAGTGTTTTTATTGATTTTTCAGCTTCAGAAATCTTTCCTTGCTGCAAAGAAATGTGTTTAGCTCAGAATCTATATTGATAAACTAATGACCTAGATAAAATGGATTGAATATACTGCAGAAATGAAAAATAAAAATCCCATGTAGAAACATTCAAACCATATGTGACTGAATAACCTAGCAAAAGAAACCTGAAAAAGCCACCGAGGACTCTCTGGAGAAAATGCCATTCCCAAAGCCAATAGAATAGAGGGGACAACAGCAACACCAAACATTGTCCTCCACCTGATTAAAAAAATTAGAAAACATAATGAGCTACATGAAAGAGAGGATGAGCAGTGAACACTGCACTTGGAAGTTTTCTGAAATAAGCAGAATGGAGAAGTAAAAGAATTGATTTTCCAAGAAGAACATAAAAAGTCATTAAACACCCTATTAGCACTTGGATCATGTTATGCAATATCCATAGTTTTTCATAATCTTAAACAATTACATTCTGGCAATAACAAAGAGCCTCCTTTGCCCCAAAGGTAAGCTGAAGGGTGCACCAGGGGACTCTAATCTAAAACCCCCCATATCCCTACCCCAACCCCTTAGCACTTGAATCAGGCCTCAAGGGCTATCTAGCAGCATTTTAATTAGCAACATTTCTCAAATGGTGCTTTTGAGTTTATTTAGTTGACTTATCTCTCGCTAAGCTACCAAAAGCTTTCTTCCTGCATATAGATATAGCAAATGAAATATGACAAGAAGAATACCATAGAGGGTTTCTGGCTAGAGGTAATCCAGCCACCAATGCTGCAAGAATCCCAATACAAATAAAAAGTTGATTGACAGACCCAAGCGCACCACGAATTTCAGTTGGTGAGATCTGACCATTTAAAATGTGTTTCAGTTTCAAAGGCATTCATAAAAACGAACAAAAAATAGCATAATAATAATAATGAAAAATTGAAACATTACTACCTCAGATATGTAAAGTGGCACAAGTGCAGATGAGATGCCAATTCCAATGCCAGCAAGTAACCTACCAATTATCATAGTCTGCACACTCTGTGCTGTCGCACTGAAAAGTGAACATACTTGGGTTTATTATAAATATTTTCTTTTATTTGATATAAACAAAGATTATGATCTTATGGTCTACAACAAATGACAGACCAAAGAAATGCTCCAACAGCAAGAGGGATTGCATCTAGTTGAAAAGTCCTTGTTCTGCCAAATTTATCAGCCAATGCACCACCAGTAAATGAACCAAGAGTGGCACCAGCCAGGAGTGTGCTAACAACCCATCCTGCTCAAAATGCTCCATTGTCAAATCTTGTAAAGCTAGATATTCATTGGTGATAAAAAAAATAAAAATAAAATAAAATAAATGAAAACATAGAATATATTGAACATTGTGAAATTTCACCTCAGGAAGAACATGTCTAATTTAAAGGTGGGCAAACATAAAAGGCCAACTGATTAGTTGACTGCAATCTGCAGAAAACCCAGCATACTGCATGAAGAAATAGAATTCTAGGGGCCACTGACCAATGTTTTAAAAGGCTAAAGGTGGTTTTGAGGCGTTTTACCCAAATAAGGCAAGGCATAAGCCTCAACTTAAACAAATAAATAAGAAAAAATATAAATAATCAGAAAATACTTATAAAGTCACAAGAAAATTGAATAATAAAAAAAAAGCATCAACTTTATAATGATAAAATAATTAGTTGTCATTACTAATAGTTTCTAATTTAGGTCATTGTTTCCTCTTCTAAAATTTAACTCTCTCATGGTTTTATCAAATCATTTTTAACACTATTACTATCACTAGTAGGATCCTCTAAGGAATATAATCATATCTAATTGCTATATTATCCTCCCTATCTATCAATGTTAACAGCGACTTGTTCTTCTTCTTCATCCACCAATTGCAGTGGTATTTTTTCTTATCTATCAATAATAAGATAATGATTATATATGAGATTAGTCACTAAGACAATCAACAATTTCCCTATGCTTTCCTCCCAATGTCTCTTTTTCCCTTCCATTTAAAAGGTTCACTGGAAGTCAACTAAGCCCTCATTTTGTAAAAGGTCTAACCAAGCCAGGACCCAATACAAAACTCATGAAATCTATATCAAAAGCCCACAAAAGCATAGTTGATAATAGAACCCATTAAAACTCATTGAGTATTGAGGCTTGAGCTTCCCATAAAATATATACCAAAATCCCATAAAGGTTGAAAACCCTTTGCATATTTGAGGCTAAGGCCTCAATAGCCTTAAGGCTATAGCCTCAAAGCTATAAGCCTCAATAGGGTGAGGCTTAAGCTTCAATTACCTTAACTGAGGCTATAGCATAAAGGCTAATTCGCAGTGCTTTTCCCTGAGGCGAACCTCAAGATATAAGCCTCAAAAGAAGATACTCCACATACAAATGGTTTTGTGATGTATAGTTCTGGTAGTTTGGCACTCTATACTTGTCATGTCAAAACACACAAAAAAAAAAAAAAAAAAAAAAGGATAAAGGTCCAAGATTCTCTTTGCATAGTCAATCAAGAAGATTACTTCACTTGCCTTGTAAAACAGCATTTTCAGCAATTCCAAGATCCTTGGAAAGGTATTCAAGAGCACCATTCACCACCCTGTGGCAAATAAAAAATAGCATACACTGTTACAGTACATCTTACCCATAGATAAGTTATACATGAGACCCTGTTGCATACAAAAAGACTTAACTGTATTCAGAACTAGCCCAGAAATGCAGAACTGATTTTAACATAATAACTACAGTTTGTATCGCTTTAGTGTATAAATGGTGAAAGGAAATTCAAATTCTTTAATTGAAGATTTCAGAATTTAACAGATAGAAAAAGCATGCTATTTCTAAGATAAATCAGTCATACCCTAGATGATAACCAAACAGAATTGCTCCCAGACAAGCAACACCAACAAATGGCAAAACTGTTCCAGAAGATTTGCCCTGGGGAGCAGTGACATCAACATCCTCAATGTCTCCACCTGCAACTCAATTCCAAATGCTATTTGTAAGAAAATAGTAAATGGAGAATCCCAAGCATCATGGTCCGTGATTAAACAATGAAGATTCTTAATAGTGTCGATAACTTTCAATAGTTGAGACACGATGATACTTTACAAAGATCCCATGCCACAAATATGCTATGTCAATGCATCCTGATGAAAAGAATGTCTTTTTACAGTTAAGCAGAACATATAACCGCATATCAGAATACTGCATTTGTTAGACACAGCATGATTGTAAGTCTATCTCCAAGAATCAAGCCAATACAGAATTCTGAGGCACCTGGAGATATCAACATTTAAAATGTTTCAAGGTATAGATGAATGAACGATTTTCTATGTCAATTGGAGCAAAAAGGAAGTGCACATATTCTTTGTGGTCATGTACAGGAGAGGAGATCAACTAGAAAAACCCCAATATAACATAGGGGTTGATGCAAAAACATTGACTGCCCAGCATTTACTATGGCAAACATTTCTTTGTTCTCTTTACAAAATGCAGATAAACACAATCAGAAAAATATATTGAGAACTGCAGAATAATTACTGGTGCCAAGGGATTGAAAAGATGGACTCTCTGATGAAACCATTAGAAACCTTTAAAAAATATATCCAAATAAACAATTGGACTTCAACCTAAAAATAACTCAAGCCACACAGAATTCACCAGTTTTACTCAATTTATCAGTTTGCCAACTCAATTTTCTTTTCTACTACCTTGATGGGCAGACCCAAAAACATTGCACCCTTTCGGTTGTTCTGTAGAAACAGCTTTCTGGAATAGATTTTCCAAAACAAAAACACCAATCCTCAGTTTTGTATTTTTCAAGTGTGCTTGATGTGTTTTCTCGTATCCGAGGACAGCGAATAAAAGAACTCTATTTTGTAACCATATTTCCAAATAACAGTCCATGAACAAATAGCCAACAAAATTTTCAACTGTTTTCTACATTTTGCACTCTGATAACAGGACAATTAATTTTCCAAACTTCCTAAATATATTGACACAAAATTCAGTACTTTCTGCACATTTTATGCTTCCACATAGGACCATCTTCGGAAGTAACAAATTTCAGAAATGCGAACAAGGCACAGACACAACCCACAATTTTTAATCAAATAAACATTAAAAAGATAGTGGAAAACGAACCAGAAGCTCTAGCCTTGACTGATCTGGGCCTAAACACAGCTTCGATTCGGGTTCTAGGACGGCCAAACTCGGCTCCCATAACCACTGAACCAATGCGCAAACCGGAGGAAGTGGTGTTATTTGTAACCCTCAGATTCTTGACACATGAACTTTGCTTCCTAAATTCACCGAAACGAGGAAAGACCCTGCGGTTTTGTAATTCCAAACCTATGCTTCCTTTGGCTGCATATGTCGAAGTTTGCATTTTCTCTCCTGATTAAGATCCCACTCCAGTCACGAAAAAGTCAAAAAAGGCAAAACCAAAAGGCCACAATAGAAAAATCAAAGCAACCCACTAATACCCATCAAAGAAAAATCAAAATTAGCATCAATACGAAACAACCCAGTCAAGAATTGACCTCAAACCACAATGCTATCAACAAGATCATCCGATCCAAAATCAACCCATTTTCCAGAAAAAAAGAAAAAAAAGCAAAACGAAGCATGGATTTTTACCCAACAAAAAGCACTAGTTTGTAGCAGTCAAATCTGATAAATGGATTCCTCTTTTTCTCTGCTATGGCTTTGGGGTCCGGAGAGAAGCTTGGGAAGTGCCGAAGAAGAAGACTGTTTGCTTACTATTCACCAACAAAGCTGATGGAAATCTCAATTCTCTGTTTCTATTATTATTTCATTTTAACCTCGTTTTCATTTATCTTGTTGCGAATTATGTCGATTGTAATTAAGGGAAAAATCTATTTGAGGAAGATTAGTAGGATTTTGGATTAGATTGCGCTTGCGTTGAAATCGCCGGACGTACACGTGGGTGGGCTTCTTGTTTGCACTTGGCCTGTCACGACAACAGCTTTTGCCTTTTGGGGCCGGCTCTTCTCTTGGGGGACCGATACGGCTATACCAATAATTTTTTGATACAGTCCCCTTTTTCTAAGTCAAGAAAATTTTTATATAAATATGAAACGTGTAGAAAGTCTATTTTTAAAAAAAAATATTAAGGATTTCATATTTGATTTTATTATAAAAAAATATATAAAAATCAATTATAATTAGTTTGCTTAGGAATGTTTTTGAATTTTTGAGAATAATTTTTAAAAATATTTTTAAAAGTTTTTTTGGAATAAAAGTTTATTTAGAAACTTGAAATATTCTTAAGTATTTTTTTTTTTACTTTCATATATTTGTTAAAAATAAATTTTATTTGTAATGATTTATTTTTAATTATTTTTTATAATAATTTTTTAAAATCAAGTTTAAAAATATTTAAATATAATTAAAATATATCTTTAAAAAACATTGATTTTAAAAAAAAAAAATTTCAAAATATTCATAAAGTATGTTTGAAAGTGATTTTAAGAAGTGTTTTTAGTTTTTTTTATCTTTTAAGTATGAAAGATTTTAGAAACACTTTCAAAAATCACTGTAAAACACGTTCTTAATTTCTATATAAAATAATAACATAAATTTAAAATAACATATAAGACTAATCTATTTATTTTTCCTCCCTATTTTATTTACCTTACATTTTTTTTCAAGTTTTTTTGAAAACCAAAAATAGCCTTGAAAATACTCATGATTTAGTTTATAACACTTTTATGAATAATATTTTTATAAATATTTTATAGAAAATTAATTATTTTAATATAAAGAAAAAATAAATTAATATTTTTGATAATTTTAGTTTTGACAATATGCTATATAAAAAATTAAGAAAATGTTAGTGTTAGTTTAAGAATCATTTCAAGTTACCATCCAAAAATTGGAAAGTGATTATTAAAATTTTATCAAATGCTTTAATTTTTATATGGAAATGATTCTTAGTTAAAAAGTACTATTAATCCCTCAAACATCCTTTCCAAGTATTGTTCCAAAGAAAATATTCTCAATATTTATGAAGCACTTTATATTCTCCTAAAATCACTCCAAGATGGGGAAAAATGTTTAAAGGGAGGGATTTTAGAAGAATTAATATTTTGTGGTAAAAGATAACGCTATTGTAAATTGATTTTATTGTGTAGAGAAATTTTAAATATTTTTAAGCAACAATCATTGGTACCATAAAAAGCTTTGAATATACCTTTTATAAAAGATTGGGTGCTTTTATTTCTTTATTAATATGTTTACAATTTTGATATTTTGATATTACAAATGATTAATTTTTCTTAGATTTATATAGAAAAATAGGATTTAGGTCATGATTGATAAGAGTTTTTTTAAAGGTTTGTTTAAATAATTTTGTAAAAAAAAATTATGACTAAAAAAAAGCTTAATATAAAGGTTAAAAAGAATGTTATTTCTTTTACTTATACATAAATTTATCTGATATTTAATAAATAAATAAAATTAATACTAATATTATTTTTAAAAATATATAATTTTGACTTTGATTTTAATTTTTAATTAATTAAATAAATAAATAATTATATAAAACAAACCTTAATATGGGTGCCATGAGGAGTTTGAAAACCCTTTAACTTGTGGGTCATGAGTCATTACATATTTTAAAGGTATATGGGTGCCAAAAGACAAGGAGTTTCTCTACTACTTGTGAGTCATGAAAGAATGTTATTTGGAGGTATGGGTAGTTAATTCCTATCTCGCTTTTGATTTTTTTTTCTATAAAAAAAAAAAAATTGAAAAACAAAGGTTTAAATTGCAGTCCTATCCTAATTTAAATGATATCATCAAAAACTTTATCTTAAAAATCTCAATGATTTTCATTTGAATTGAATTAATCCATCTTTAATGTTTAGATTTTTAGATAATTTGGTGAAAATAAGGATAGAGAAGAGAAGTGGATTGAGTAAATGGGGAGATAATGTGAAAGACTTCTTGAAGACTAAATTAGGTAAGGGGAAGGGAAATAAATTCATTGTCTATTAATTTTTTTTTTAGTATTTAAAGAGAAAATATGTATAATTGATGATATAATTTTATGTAAGAATTAGATGTCATTTGTTTTTTTTAGTTTTTTATTGAAAATAATTTGTTTTTAGATTTTAAATGGTTTGTTTTTCTATTTTTTCATAACTTTTTATAAATTTTTTCTTGAATAGAAAAAATCAAAATATTTAACTTTTTCTAAATAGAAAAAATAACATATTGATTTTTCTTTACTTTTTAATGTTTAATAGAAAGAAAATATTAAAAAAATAAACAATATAATACTTAGTACTATTAAGCATTAAAATTTTATTTAGAATTAAGTAAAAAAAAATAAACACCACCTTAATTTTATTAATTTTCTCAGAAGTTTTGATTAAATATACTTGACTTCTATTGGTTCGAAATTTCATCTAACTTCTGTATCTTTTTCATTATTTAACTAAAACTTTAAGGATGGTGAATAAAATTAACCCTTTTATGTAATATTGAGTACTTTATTATGATAGTTGAAATATTCTCTTATAAGAATTAGTGTTTAATAATTTTATGAAAATTAATTTTAAAATCTCAAAAATCATTTAAAGTGGTTGGATACTTAGATCATTCTTTTAACAACATTTTTTTTATAATATATTTATATTAGTAAAAACAATTCTCGAGCAGTTTTTAAATTGGAGAAATAATTTGAAGTAATTCCTAAATAATCAATCGGTAATTCTTTCAATACATTAATAAAATGGTTATTTGATTAAAAGGGTAATTCAAAACCTAATTTTGAAAATATAACTTTTCATCTACAAAAATGTCTTCATTCATTTTTTTTTTTTTTAAACATAATCATTTATTCTAAAATCTACATGTAAATACTTAAAATGATTAATAATATTTATGTAAAAAAAATGAGTTACTCTTCACGTAAAAATACGACGAAGGTTAAATTCACAAATATAAAGATTATTTCATCCATGTTAACAAATAAATTCCTAATAAAAACACCATCCAAACACTCATGTAGGCTGAAATAGGAAGATTATTTCATGTCCGTGAGAAAACCCCAATCAAAATATTATGTATCTAAATTCAGAAATAAATAAGAATGGATTAATCATTTATGGAGGTAGTGGAATACCTTCTGCAAACTATGGCAACTGAAAGTGCCATGTTGGGTCAAACAATGCATTCAGAAACAGCCGAATACCTTGTAGCCTGTAGGTCCTTTTCCAGGTTGTTTTCTCAGAATAGCATTAAACTATTCCTCTAGTGTTGTCCTTATCATGTGAGTACCAGCATCTATTCTCTTCTTAATATATGATTTATTTATTTTTCCTTTTTTCCTTATTCAGCCGTATCTATGGAATTTTGAATCTAGGCAATTCAAAATATATGCTATCTATGGAATTTTGAATCTAGGCTATTAAAAATATTTGCTATCTATAGAATGTTGAATCTAAGCCATTAAAAATATATGATAAAGTTTCTATTATTGAATCAAGTAAATCCATGAGATTAAATAAAAATAAATGAATTAAGATGCAAAAAAATGAGATTAATATATAAATAAATGAGACTAAGGTACAATGAGATGTGAACAAGGTATACAACAAGAAGGTCTTGTATATGGTGTAAGCAAATGAGACTTGAGTACAAGGGAATAAGATAGAAGTTACAATTATGACACAACATGATAACAGGATTAGAAAACAACATGAATTTTAGTAGGTTTGGGTTAAGTGTAATTGTGTTTGTATTATAATCGTGTCAACTTGTGCAATCTGTTTAATAAACGTATCGTATTCGATTCGACTGTTCAACCTATTTATGACTCATTTAACCTAACATGACTTGTTTATGACCCAATCCTTTGACGAGTCATTTAATCCATATAAATTTATTAATTTTATGTATTTAAAAATGACAAAATTTTAAAATATTTATTTAATTATAAATATCAAAGTAAAAAAATTAAATAAGTAAAATTATAACTAAGATTAAAAGTATTTCATAATTAAATTAATTAAGATTAAAAAAAGTAAAACTTGAAGTTCGAAATACTAAAAATATTGTAAAATAATAGTTTATAAATTTAAATTTAAAAAAAAATTTAAATAAGTTACAATTGTGTCAGCAAGTTATAATCATTTTAATGGGTTAGAATCTTGTTAACAAATTTAATGAATTAGATTCATGTTAATGAGTTATTCATGTCCAACTTAACTCATTTGTTAAACAGGTTAACTAGGTTGTTTTATTTTACCTATGTAATAAATAAGTTGTGTTTATATCAAGTTATTATGGCGCGATTATTAAATGGGTTGTAATCGAGTTCAGTCAATTTTTCAATATTTCTTTCCATCTACACAACATGTAGCACCACTTGATTACTAGTGTCTTTTGAGTAAGTATTGACAAATTACACAATACTAAATGAAGAAGATACGTCATTGCCAAGCTCATGACTTCAACTCCTCCTCCTCCCTAACTTAGCATACAACTAAGCATGGTCTATGTGCAAGACATGTGAATGCATTATAAGGAATTTGACTTTTCCCAACTGATATACATTGTTGGAATAAACATTTACCAATGGATAATCTCAATGCATAGTAGTTGAGGAAAAGTGTGTTGGTAAAAGTCTATTGATGAGAAAGATTTTAGGTTGTCATGAGCATTGATATTGACTTGGTTGTTGGCTAGCCACAACACTCTTTGCTAGTTTAAGATATTGACTTGTATGTTGTTTACGGAGATTGAACCCATGACCTCAAGTTTGAAAAGAAGCAACTATACCATCAGGCCAACTTTATTATTTCCAATATAAAGAATATATATAAGATTCATAAATGTAAATATCCTATACTTATGTATTTATATTAGAAATTTATAAATAAAATTATCAACATTTTAAAATAAAAATATTTATACATATTTTATATATATATATATATATATTGTTATTGAATCCCTTCAAATTAGATAAATCTCTATAAAATTTAATTTTAAAATTTTTTTTATATATTATTAGATGTCACAAATTATATCATACATATACCAACTTTTTTAATAAAACAACCTCAATTTCTATTATTGCATTTTATACCATTTATTTAGATTTTTTTTTTCAACATTTTCACAAGTTTTGATCAATTTTCATCTCATCGATATTTTATGTCAAAATATCTACCAATATTTTTTGATATATTCGTAAAAACCAATATTTTCATCAAGATATATATATATAGGTGTCGGAATATCTCATCAATATTTTTGGAGGTTCTCGTGACTTTCTTGCTCCTATAGTGGCCCTCTTGGTTTCTAGTCTTTGGGTTTCCTGTGGATTTTTCAACATATGTCTTGGGTATGGCCTAGGTTGTGACAATGCATGGTCATACCATGGTTTACCTTTGCAAACATGGTTGTCATAGTTTGAATGGTTAGGGGCTCTAAGTAACAAGGGATGACTCTTTTGTTGGAGTAGGTTGGTTTTGGTTACCCATCATCACATTTTTCCGCTTTCCTCGCATCAAACCTCTTAAAATACTTCATAGATACTCAATTAAGGTTTAATACTAAGAACTCTTCCCTTAACTTTATCAAGGTCTTTATTAAGGCCTAATAGAAACTTGTAGATTTGTTCTTTCTCAACAATCTTTTTATATTTTTTGCATCTCTAAGAGTATCCCATATGGAGGTTTTGAACATGTCTAATTACTACTAACGACAAGTGATTATATTAAAATATTGGGTAATGGTCATCTCATTTTGTTGTATATCATGAAGGTTACCCTTGATTTCAAATTAGTTACGATGTATTTTCATTGTCAAAGTAGGTTTCTCTCATGACATCCCGCATCTCCTTCACTGTCGCATAGAACATGAAGTTTTCTACTCCTTCGGTGGTCATGGAATTGATCAACCATGACAATCATCATCTCTTTGGCTTTCTAGGTCTTGAAATTAAGATCTTATTTCACTAGACTAGTAATTTCTCCGATGAGATAGTCGTCTTTCCCCTTGTCGCATAAATACATCATGATGGATTGAGCCCATTGAGGAAAATTGTTTTCAATCAACCTATGTCTCGTGATTGGTAAAATTGACCCTTTAGATCCCCCATTATGGTTGGGAAAGGTTGTTTCTTGAGTGGAGATCACCTTTAAGGTGTTACTTTGACTATCAATGATTATATCATATTTTGTCATCAAGTTTTCTTTTCTACAAAAGGTGATATGTTATTACATAAATATGTTTTTTTTTTTTTTGGGTAAGAAAAAACAAAGTAATGAATCTGGTTAAAACCAGAGGAGATTAATGATAAATGTTAAGGAAAAAAGTAAATAAACCCAATGAGCATTTTCGACTCTAATACTATGTGAAAAGAAAAGGATTTTTTATTTTTTTATCTCAACCTAATAATGTAGATATAACCAGACTTAAGTAGGGAAAGAATGGTGACAACTTAGCCATTAAATCCTATGATTTTAGCAAAAATACAATATGGAGATATGAAAAAAAAAAAGGTAGAGAAATTTGATGACATATCCATCTTTATTTCCTTAAAAAAAATCCCAACTAATCACACAAAATCAACATACACTAATTTTAGGATTTCCACATTCTCCCTATGAACTAGTATCTACAATCTAACAAGGTGAATGATATTAACTTCTTAAAATTACCTTTACCATCCTTGAGTTACAAATCTATTTATTGTGTGATCAATTTATATACTAGCTTACAAAGAGCTTATGTCAGGTTCCACTTAAAGAACTACTATGACTATAGTTTACCTGAATATACTTTCTTAGGATCACCTGATTGGAGCCAAAATATCCACTCCAATAACACTTATATGATATGATTTATGCAATATAAAAAGCTCAAATCATCAAACTTAACTCAAATTGATGCTAAGGCTCTAGTTATGGATCTAACTTCTATCTTGAGCCTAATTCCAGGTTTAAGGGATGAAAATAATGTTAAATACAAAAATCATTTTCAACTAAGGAAGTATAAGAGATTAAATATGCATAAATGAGAGACTCTGGACTTGGGAACCATGAAAAAGTTAAAAAAAAAAATGTTGAAATGAGTGAGTTAAGGGCATGAAATACTAGCAATGAATTTTATGGAGTGAGATAGATGGCAAGCAACCATGAGGAAAAGGATTGGAAGCAAATGCAATGAAGCTTAAAATGGAATTTGGAACTCAAACCTAGTAGTAACATATACCCTAACTTTGATGTGAATTTTTAAGTGCTTCCCATGATTTTTTTTTTAGCAAGCCATATATGGTTTTGAAGCTTAAAAAGTCAAAAGTCTAACACTTTAAACAGTGTGCAAATCGGAGTTGAAACAAAGAGGTTATGGTCATTTGAAGACAATTGTGTAGAGTCGTAGGACCATTTCAAAATGATTTCAAAAATTCAACTTATGATTTTGAAATCTATTTCAAAATGATCCTAATTTCGAAATCACACATTGCCACTTTGATGTTTCGCCTTATCCAGTTTGAGAATTGCATATTGGGCACTCTATTCGCCCTGAGTGGGCTCCACACAATTGAAAATTATGATTTTATTTTTTTTAGTCATTTTTAAGTAATTATTTGTAAAATAAGTGGTCAATAGGAACATACAAACATGTTGGGATTTGTGGGACTATAAAAACTCAATTTTTAGGGTTTTTAAGGAGTTTTTTATTTGAAAAAGAAAGAAGAGAAGAAGATTGATCTCTCATCTTGAAATTCTTAATAATGTTTTGGGTTTTCTTTTCTTTTATATATTTTTTTCAATCTTTCTATTTTATTTTTCTTAGCAACCAAACATGGACTGTGAGGAGAAATCCTCCACCATATTTAGTAAACTTGATTGATCCGAAGATGCTAACATGAAGGTGAAGAATCCAAAGACAAGTAGGAAAAACATGGTAAAGTTATGGTTTTCTTTATATTTTCAAGATCACCTTAGATAAATTATAGAAGATTCTTATATTAGTGATTCTTAAGAAGACCTTAATCACTAGTTACTATAATTTGATCATACTGTTAACGAATCTAAGGGTCAAATCTAAAAAGATGAATATGGGCTTTTGATTGAATAAAATTAAAAATAAAAATTAATCATCACCTATGATTGCGAGTTGTATTAGGGAATGATATGGTAGATTATTTTTTGACACTAGTAATTCTTGGCAGCTTTTGACCATTGGTTTTCCTGATCTTCCCTATCATTATATATAAATCATTGGTTATCCTAGTCTTCCCTATCATTATCTATCCTAAAACAAAGCTACAAAGAGTAGAAAATGTTAAAAAGTTAAACTTTTAATTGTTAATTAATCTCATTCATTTAATGGTGTTAGGAATCTGTTTTAAAAAGGAAAAATCAAAGTTCTAATGCAATGTTGGTTTTAGATTCAATTTGGTCGTAGATTGACTTTGATCCTAAACTCTAGATTTTATCATTCTCTCTTTGTAAGGATTTAACATTAGATTATGAAACTCTCCATAACATTCTTTCTCTTGTTTGATTTATTTGATTAAATATTTTAGGAAATCTTTATTCATATTTCCATATTTATTTAAATTAGAATTTTATTATCATTAAAAAATAATTAATCCTTTTAATCTAAAAACAAATAAACACATTAGAGCTAATCTTAAAGGACAACAACCAGGAATACTACAAAGTCATGGTAACTCTATCTTTGGTTTTTCTTGGTCAAAGTTATCACGTATTTAAGCTTTTGTATTTTATTTACAATAGAGATTTGTGCTCATCACCAGACACATTGTCTCAAACTCTATAAGATATCATGGTGCCTCAATTAAAAATACTTGTTGCTACTGTTTTCCATTAATAGTGATCAAATCCATAGGGAATATATGATCACTTTAAGATCTCACTAGCATATCAAAGCCACTATAGACTTTGACACAAATTCAATATTTTTTCAAGGTTGAGAGATAATATAATATAACAGCTTGGTGAAGTCAGGATTACCTAATAACTTTACGTTATGACACACTGTAGCTCTTATCTTATATACACTTGTGTACTCATCATGAGAAACTCATCATAATGGTCAAAACCGATCATCCATTTAATAGGAGGTGCATTATAGCTTCAAATGGATTGTCTATGTCCATGAATTGACTATGAATAAATTATCTATTTGTAAGGAACCCATCACTTAGATCTTCTATACAATTCCTAATGCACTTAAGTCATATACACTGTAAAATATGTCATATCAGAATGCTCATAAGGTATAATACATGGAACAAGGGTAGATAAAAGTAAAACTAAAATAATATTAAACAAATAATAATTTTGAATTTGTTACATTATATCATACTTTCAAAGGTTCATCTTAACAATTTTTTCTTTTTGGTTTTTCTTGATGAGAGAAGTTAAGGTCATGTCATCATCAAGGACTCAAGGTAGCTTGAGATTTTATGTAACACCCCAAAATTAACTCTAAGGGCAAAATAGTAAATTACAAAGTAATCAATTAATTAATTAAACTCATTAAAGGTGAAAAGTCATTTCACAATTAATAATCCTAGGTATAAATTAGATTTTCCTTTAACATTTTTTATTCAAAAAACCTTATTAACCAAAATTAGAGAATTGGAAATCATAGGGCTAAAGGTTTAGAGGTTCAGAGTTTGAAGTTCAGATTTTTCCAAGTAAAATTCTAACTCTAAATTAATATATTATATTCGTTAGTTAGTTCTAAACACGCTAGATATTCTTTGAAATTTTTTAAATTTAGATTAGGATTAGTTTATTTATTTTTAATTCTTTTTAATATCAAAATATTGCAAATTTAAAATTATGGGTTGATTTATTGTTGGAAATTGGGAAATCTTAAAGTTTTAGATGAAAAAAAAAAGATTCTTTGGAAGATTTCGATTTAGGCTAGGGTTAATCTATTTAAAATTTTTAGGTCAAAATATTGAAATTATGAATATAGGTTGTTCCATTGATGAAAATAGAGAAATTCAAAGATCTAAGTAATGAAATTTCAAAAATTAAATGAGTTATAAATATATATATATATATATATATAATTATATGTAATTTAAGGGATTGGAAAATATTAGGAAAAAAAACTAAAAAACTATAAGATTTCAATGTATCGGGTGATTTCTAGAAGTGTATAATAATAAACATGTTTTTTTTAAATAAAAAAAATGTGTGCGTGTGGAAGAATGAAGAATGATGATGATGATATATATATAAACAAGTGTTTTTAAAAATAAAAAATAAAAATAAAGAACGTGTGTGTGTGGAACAATGAAGAATGAAGGATGATGATGATGATGATGATGATAATAATAATAATAATAAGGGAGACAAGCACTGTGCGTGGAGTTTGTGAGTATATATATATATATTATTGGTAGTTGTGTGGGTGTTGTTATGGTAGTTGTGTTTAGAAAATATGAAAGTGGTAGAATAAATTATATATAAATAAACGATGTAAAGTACAAATTAGTTAAATTTATAGTATTATAATTAGATTAATGATAAATATTAAGTTAATAAGTAGCACAGAATTTAAATTCGTGAAATAAATTGTAGTTTAATTAAAGTATGTTGTGTCCTAAGAAATAAATTGAAAATAAAATTTAAGTTTTATATGAATTATAAATTTATTAATTTTTCTAAAATAGGAATTGATTAAATTATCTTTCATAATTAAAAACATTAATTTGAATACCTAAAATTTTAGGATTGTCAAACCTATAATTTTAGACAAATAGTAATTGTTATTTCTCTTCTGCTTTGTTAGGTGAAGAGTAGATTTTCCAAAATTATTTTCTTCCAAAGTTTTGAGGACTTCTTTTGAGGTATGGGAAATTAAATCAGATTTTGTAAAAGGAAATAATTTTCTTTTATATTGTATTTTGAAATGTGTATAGATCAAATATATGTTTTATATGAAAAATATGTTTAAACATTTTCTTTGTTTATGAAAAATGAAAATTGTAGAGATATGATGTTCTACTTTTATAAGTTGAATGAATAAAACAAAGAATTTGACTTTGGTTTGTTCGACCCTTGTCAACGGGATATAATAGTTGACCTTTACATTTTCATGGTGGGGAATGTAATTGATTTGGACCACAGCCTCTAAGGGTTAGGTTATAGGTTACTAATACTAGTAGTGTTTGGTTCATCCACCTTAAAATGAGCGATTAGGGCTAGCCACCTATTTGTAAATTCTCATTTAAATGGACACTATTTGTTATTTGATAACCAGAGAGAAAACAATTGAAATGTATTTGATTTGAAATGGATATGAAATGATTTTTATATATATGAAAATGTTTGGTTGAACAGTTTAAACGTATTAGCATGTCTAACTCAAAAGTTTTATAAATAGAGTATATATTATATCTCCCGTTGTAAGTATAATTGAAAATATTTGATCCATGAAACTGTGTTAATATTCCTTATTGGGCTTTGAGCTCATCCTCCTTCACTAATAATTTTACAAGTACCCTCAGTTTGGGCGATGAGTGATGGTTAGGAGGGAAAATTAGCTTGTTAGGACATTTGTCAAAACTCTCTTTATTTTGAGCATTGTTTAGATTTTAAAATTTTTTCCATTAGAATTATTTGAATTTTGAGTTATTTGGACAATAACACTTGGTTTGATGTGTTAGTTTAAAAAATTATTATCTAGATATTTTAGAATTTTTGTTCTACTACTCTAAATAAGAATTTGGTAATTAGTAAATTTTCAGTTATAATATGAATGTTTGTGTTGTTTCCACTTTGAGCCTTTGGGTTTGAGGTGTGAAATGACCGTCATGCCCTTGGAGTGGGTTTTGGGGCGTAACAGAGTAGTATCAGAGCACCAGGTTATGATCTTGTTGGAAACTTGTTTTAGTTTACTTCGGGGATAGATGGGTGACACATTAGTTTAAGTTTTAACTTCATATCATATAAACTCTCATTCTTCCTTATAAATCCAAATTATCTAATTGTTTTCTTAGTGACTAATTTAGCTATACCTTATGCTTTATAGGAGATCATGGCACAAAGAAGAACATCTTTCCAAGACAATAAGGCTAATGATGATGTACCTCTTGCACTTGAGGGTTTGTCTCCTATGAATGTAGAAGGGCTTTATAGTATCTTGGAACTTTAGCTGGTTTGGTTGAGCATTAAGTTAGAGTCGTTGAGACTAATGGTCAGGGACAATTCTCATCTTCTAGGGGTAGCTCCTTTGATGACTTTAAGAAGCTAGGTCCAATTTTTTTTTTATGACTTTGATGACTTTAAGATTTTAGGTTTAAATATTGAAGAAAACCTATGTTGGGAGAATTGGTTTTGATAAAAATGTCTTAAGAAGTTTAAAGGAAGGTGAAGTCATTAAAGAAAAAGCAATGTGGTTGAAACCCTTACTCATATTGTTTGGACTACATATATGAGCTAAGTGCAGTGGCAGCTTGATTTTCACAACTTAGTTTAAATCCTTGCAAATATGGTTTGGGCTTTATATACATACCCAAATATGGTTCAAGTATGATACAGACTTTAGATCTTCAAGGGAAAGGCTGATTCAGATTGAAGTGGGCGGTTCCCAAATAAATCCCAACTAAGAATAATCCATATATTGAAGGTTTTGATTTATAATGAATTCTTCCAATTTTTTTAAAAAGTATTTTGGGAGGAGACAATTAGGAACGGCTCCTAATTGAACCCTCAAAATGGATATTTGAAATAGAGTTCTCTAGTACTACAAGAGAGAGAACCATTGTCTGGAATCTGGCTGATGATCATTTCCAATTCAATACCACCGATCTATTCAACATATAATAACATATTTGGGCCCAGAGAAGACAATTGCATTGAACTCAAGATACGTTGGGATGGGCAAAGGTTAGCCTTTTGGGCTTGGATTTAGAAATGGCAAAGGACTGGGTTAGTGAGTTGGGTTTTTGGGCTTGAATTGGGTTAGATGCCCACAAATGGTCAACCATGATGCAACGGTTTTTCTTTTAACTGGGTTGAAAAATTAAATTGGCTCCAATCCGAGCCTCCAACTTTCCTTTCTAAGTTTTGGCTCAAAAATAATAAATTTGCTTTTAAAATTTATAAAATGTTTAGAGCTTGCTTGGGCATGTGATTAAAAAATATTTTTTTTGTTTTTAAAAACAGAAAACCATTTTAAAATTTTTTTTTAACATGGTTTAAGCATTGTTCCCATAAAACAATTTATAAAAATAAAGTAAAATAGAAAACAATTTTTAAAGAATGAATAAAAATTGTTTTCACATGTTTTCAAAAATAAAATATAAATGTGGGTCCGTTTAGGCATATTTTCTTATTTAAAATAGTTTTTAAAAATAAGTTTAAAAAAATATGACCAAACGGCCATTAGACTCATTTAGATATTTTTTTGTTTTCTATTTTGAAAAAACTTGAACTTCAATATAAAATTTGGAGAATTTATACAAATATTGCAAGCTTATCTAATATCCTTAAAAATTATTTTTAAAATTTTAAATTTGAGATATTAAATTTTATTTTATACCTCAATTTTTTAGTTAGTATTAAAAATCATTATATATATACTTTTATTTTTTATTTTTTATGTAAGTCTCAAAAAATTCTTACATAAAAGGTATTACTATTTTTTTTAAAAAAAAAGAGCAAATATATTAAAACAGATATTTAGAAAAAACTATTTTTTGTTAATTCCAATTTTTGTAACTCATATACTATATATGCCTAAAATATTATTTATGACCCCTACAACACCTCTAAATGTTGAATTCAAAACTTAACTTATTTGTATTTGAATCATCCATAGATAACCAAATATAATGTGAAATTTTATTGTAATCATCATTAAAAGTGCGTTTGATAATAATTTTAGTAAATGTTTTTAGTATTTTTAATACATAATTTTTTTATTTTTCAAGTATTATAAAAGTTAGAAATATTTCATAAAATCACTATCAAACGAACCCAATATCCTTTAATATAATTAGAAAAGTAAAAAAGCAAATTTATAGAGTATATGATAGTTAAAATAATTTGATAAATGCTAAGAGAAATAATCATTTTGCAAGTGAAAAAGAATAAAAGGATATATGTATATATATTAGAATTCTCAAATTCTCATATGATATTTATGATATTTTTATCAAATTCAGCTATTGAATATTTTCATCATTGATTATAACATAGCACTACTTCAATTCCATTGAAAAATCCCATTGTTATTCCATAACCTTGCCAATTTTCCAACATAAACAACACCATTATAGAAGGCTTACTAGAGAATCTTCAATATTCAAAAACAATATTTTAAAAAAAAAAATATAAATCCAAACCGCCAATACACATTGCATCTAGCCCCTAGATTCTCTAAAGCCAATACCTCCAAAAATCAAACGTAGCATAGTCTAAAATAAACACGCAACATGTATCTCATAATATGTTGACCCCTATTTTCCTCGAAGCCTTGTCACACATCAATAATTGAATATGTGATCAAGATGATTCCTAATATGGTCATGTGCATCCTTGTGTTTTTGTATTCGTTGGAATGTTGTCTCATTAGGGCCGTCTTTGTCCAATCAAACCGACTTCAAGGGCATCTTTATGTTTCTTATATCTTCAAATCTTCACATGATCTAGACTTAATCTATGCTATAGTACTATGTATATTTATTAAATCAATTAAGTTTGTTTTGCATGCCACCTCCCAATCACACTAGCCACTCGGTCATCATGACTTCCTCCCTCGGGTACCATTTTTCACGACTACATTTGATTCAAACTTCTTTATACCTAACTCCCATCTCATATTTTATGTCCGTTTCAGTTAACATCAAATCATAGATTTTTAATTATCCCTAGTTTCTCCTATTGGTTTATAGCTTATGTACACGTCAAATATCCTAGGTAAAGGATTCTATTCCTTTTTTCTTTTACATGTTATTTTTTAAAAGATATTTTATTTCAGTACCAAAAGCAAAAAAATAAAGGAAATTGAGGTCTTAATAGATAATTGTTTTTTAAAATCTGTTTTTTTTAATGTTTTATAAAATAAAGGTCTACTTGAGAATTTAAAATGTTTTTAATATTTTTATATATATTTTAAAAAATAATTTTTATGTCTCAGACTTTATTTGTAATCATTATATCTGTTTGTATAATTATTTTTTAAAACATCCCTAAAAGAGTAAGTGAAAACAATTTAAAATAATTAAAAGATGTTCCTTAAAAACATCCCATTTTCTATTTTTGATAACAAAAAACACAAAACAATATTTTTTTTTGTTAAAAGTTTTTTTAATTTTTTTATTCTAGAAAATAGAAAATTATTTTAGAAAACAGTTATCAAACAGACCTTTAAAACTTGAATAATATTTTTCTGTTTATTTTATTTAGAATTTAGACAAATTCATACACATTTTGGTTAAAAAACAAAAAAACACATAAATGATTTCAAATTTTTTATAAGAATATTCCTTGTAAAAATTTAGAATCTCTTCTACTTATTACATGATAAAATATATAGTTGGACACTCCAAAAAATTTTAAAAAAAATACTTTCAAAGAATCCCAAAATATATATTTTTTAGCAGCATTAAAATAATTTAAACCTAACCGGCTATAACCAAACCTCCACTAATAAATTTAGGTGGCAAAAGGCTAGTTAGAATCACTTGGAATGCAAGGGATTTTCTATTGATCTGCACCCACATTATTTGTGCTCTAGTGCTTTGAATTCATCCACCTAAAGGGATATGTATCAACTTGACATATTTTAACCTTTTGGATCCTTCCAAACTAACAGTTGCAACATGAAATAAATGATAGATTCAGGACTAGTCACTTGTTTTACCATAAGAATGGTGCACCCAAATTATTCTTATGTTATGTACATTTTCTTTGCTAAGCACAACTTGGTGGGACCCTAATTGATTTGCGCAATCTTATGCGCTCATATATAACATTAATTGCGCTGCCTCTATCATGGGCATGATTAAAATACCTCTATAATCAATATTATTTTATTTAATTAACTAGAAGGTGGGAGACATCAAAAGAGAAAAGATCATTTTCAATAAACAGTCATATGTTTGATTAACTTAAAACTTAAGGAAGTGATCATTATTAATCACATATATATATGTACAAGTACTCAATGATTCCGTATGTAATACTTAGATCTATTGCTCCCTCAACCTGACCTCTTTATGGTTGGAATATTTTTTTCATATACGTCCAAGAACTAGTTTGGATATGGTCGATCCTACCACATTATCTTGATGATGTAAAGCTTTTTTGGACCTAAGAGTCTATATAGTTGTAAAAGAAGAGATTAAAAGTGATTTTAACAATGATTTTAGAAAGTATTTATGTTCTAATATTTAAAAAGATAAAAATTTTGAACCAAAATTAGAAACACTTTTTAAAATTATTATTAAATACATTATAATTTACAAGTAATAATGTCATGGTTTGGTCCATTCTCTAAGTTTTGGAAGCCTTCATATTCTTCTAAGTTGTAATCAATTATACATCAATGTGTTTGAATATGGTACATTTAGCACCATTATTTCTTGACCCATCATGCATTGTATACCATGCATCCGTTTTATCATTTGGATTCTTATAAGAAGAAGACTATGATTAAAAGGAAAGTATTTCATGGCTAGGAAAAAAAGAGGAGACAAGATGGGACAAGTTTGAAGCTTTGGGAACAATTACATTAGGGAAGCTTCATTCAAACATTTGGAAGCGTGGAGGTACAAGGATTCTCTTTAAAGAGTGTTATCATTCCAATCATATATGATCCTAATATAAAGTTGGAGCCATCTCTCATGTTGGGACTTGTCAATAGAACAAAGCCTATTAAATTGTACGAAACGGCTTGAATGAAGGTGAGATATTGACTTTGGACCTATCACATGGGAGTTAGTAAGATCTGAAAAGATTTTTCTCTAATAAACAAACAATAGGCATAACGTAATTTACGCAATCATGCCATACGATTATTCAGGATCAAATGTCACGTTATGCATTTAACACTGAAACATTCAAAAACCACTCCACTTTAGGTGGTCACTTGGCATGAAAAAAGCACCTAACTTCTCCATGTGGAGGCTTATTTTTCTGTCCTTCAAAAGCTATATAAGACTTTTACATTGACAATTTGACAAGAGGAACTTGGAATTTGATGATTGGTAACATGTGGGCAGTATATACATATGATGTAAGCTTGGAAATCTGTCGACCATTATGGATGTATTATGTGACATATATTTAATATTTTGACCAGTAAGCTTTAGAAATATCAAGGCCTTTCATTGAAGTTTCTTAACCCTTGTTTTTCTTGATACGTTTTTTTCATAGAACTAATTCAATGAACCTCGCATACTTCAGTGTTCTGGAGAGCATGAAATAACCCATCAAGAAAAAAGTCAATGCAACACACAACACCTTTGTTACTCATTCTCTCATGAGATTGCATGGTGTAGAAATGGCAAGTGGAGGTAGAAGTGACACCAGATTCTTTCCCATTTGTTGACTGTTTGTCACCATGGAAAATATGGAATGACCCCTAGTCGGTTTTTGAGGAAGTGACACCGATTTATGAGTCTTAATTAGTAAAATCCAGCTAATTAAGACCATAGAAGGCTCCCAAAATGTCGGCCAGTGTTAGCATTAAAAATTTTTCGAAAAGACGCAACATCCTCCACATGGCTTTCATAAAGCTTTCCATTCAATCACATTCCTACAGTTACCAATATATACGATCTAAATCGTAAAAAATAAGAACAAAATTCAAATTGACTTGAATGCAGACAAGCATCTTTGTCAGCTTATGTGGTAGAAGGCTCACCTAAACTAGTCCATGCAAAATAAAATCATAGCTCATCACTAGCTGGAATATAGTATTCTGTATTCCTCACAAGTCTTCCTGCTCGACACTTGCTTTCTCCTCCTTTGGGATCTTCGCTATCTACTCTCTCTCTCTCTCTCCAACCCACGCAATTAATCTTTATGTCATGTTTATACTGTGCAGAGTGTGGTGTAATCTTATAAAAAGACAGCAAAATCATCATTCATTTCCATCTCTCTGCTCTCTACTCTTTCTAACCTCTGGTAACTAATAGTACTCTTTTTTCTGTGTTAATGGCTGATATCCATTGTCAAACAAAACCAAATAATGCTACCATGGGTTTGAAGCTGTTTGGCTTCAACATTTCAGAAGTTGAGGAGTTGGAATCGGGAAAATCTCCATCGTCTCCGGAATCGGAGATTTTTCAGGCCGATGGCCGGAGATATGAGTGTCAGTACTGTTGCCGTGAGTTCGCCAACTCTCAGGCTTTAGGTGGTCATCAGAACGCTCACAAGAAGGAAAGACAGCAGCTGAAGCGAGCCAAATTGCAAGCATCTGCTCGGAGCTTTCCTGATTCTTTCATCCGAAACCCGATGGTATCAGCGTTCATGCCGCCGCCGCATCTTTTTGCACCGCCTTCCGCGCCACCACAATCGTTTCCTTGGGCTTACATGCCACGCGCCGGCGCAGCGCCATCTTTCCGCGCGCCGCAGCGTGGCTTCATGATTAAATGCGGCAGCGAGGCAGCGCCGGAAGCATATGCCGGCTACGAGAGGGAAACTCCTGTGAGGGCCACGCTGTATCGTGAAGTTCAGGCCCACGCCGGCGTTGTGCCGGAGTTGCTGAGAAGAGGTGATGATGGGCCACGTTTGGAAAAGGGCTTGGGCTTAGATTTGCATCTTAGTCTCGGGCCGGCCAAGCCATGATTTCGGTTCAGTTCCTTTGGGACATGTAATTACTCCAATTTTCAATCTTAAGAGGACATTATTTTTGGTTTTCTTTTTGTTCCTAGTTCTTTTATTTTAAATTATTTTTTTTCTTTTTGGAGGAGCCAATTTATTGCATAAGAAATTTTGACGAGGGCTAAGTAGAGAAGAATATCAAAGTAAAAATAAAAAAATATATTTTAAAAAATTCACAAAATAATTTGTATCACACCTCACTTGGAAAATAAGAGGAGGATATTTTTGGATTTTTTTTTTCTTTTGTTTTTCACTTCGACGTAATCTTTTGAAAAACCAAATCCATTAGGATTATTAAAAAAAAAATTATTGAAAGTTGTCTCTTCTAGAAATTATGTTATAATGTATGTGATGAGGCATCCTAGGTTTAAAGTGTCATAATATTATAAATATTTTTGGATGTTTATTATTTTAACAATATTTTGTTGTAACGATGTTATATATATTTAAAAAAAAAGTCCACTTTAGTAGTACAAAAACTTTAGGAGAAGTAAAGTTTGATACGATTCATCAATACGACTCAAATTCAATGTGATATTAATGAGTTTGAATTGAGTATGATTGTGTTTAGATCTCATTCATGTTAATTTGTACAACTCACTCAAATTCAATGTGATATTAATGGGTTTGAATTGAGTCTGATTTTGTTCAGATCTCATTCATGTCAATTTATACAATTCATTTAATAAAAATGTAGTTTTTTCGTTAATTTGTATAATTATATTGTATTTGGATTTAAACATTTAACTCGAGTATTATTTGTCATGTTTAGGTTGAGTTATTTAGCTAAAAGTCTGAGCTTTGCCACGACATAAGCATAACCCACCAACAAAAATTGTTATCCTTTTTTACATCGATCCAAAAAAATTCAATGATACGAGTCAATGGTTTAGTGTTGAAAATGCATAAATTCCTATCATTGCAAGTTTTATTTATATTCACATATAAAGATTTCACTTCCACAAAAGAGGCAAACAATGACCATTTTTCTAAGTTACTAAACGGTCATTGTTTCTACTTAGACATGGAAATGATTCAAATAAAGAAGGATGACCGCTTTTTAGTTAAGAAGATGAACTCCTTTTTTTTAGTCATTTTTAAAAATAGCCATCTTTCTTTTCTAACCAAGAGAAAAACCCAAATTTTTTTTACCCTATGGGAAGTATTTTCAAAACAGTTCTCAAAAATAGTGTTTTAAAATTATTCTCTAATATTTTATAGAACAAAAATTCCTTGGGGAATTTGAAATATTTTTAACTTGTTTTCCATATTTTTAAAACAACTTTTATATGTAGTGCTTTAATTTTAATCATTCTTCATATCTGCATAATTATTTTTTATAACACCTTTAAAAAATAATTAAAAAATATTCTTTGAAAACAGACGGTTTCCTATTTTTAAAAATAAAAAAATGTTTTCTATTTTTTAATTGTTAAACATGTTTTCTTGTTTTTTTATTTTATTATTATTCTATTATAAAGAAAAGAAAACTATTTTAAAAAACAATTGCTTAATAGGACCCTCATCTTTCTCTCTCTTCATCTCTCGCTCTACCTTTTGCTTAAGAAAGTAAAATATGTGTAAGAGCTAATCATTTGCAACAAAAAAAATGAAATCTACCTAAGGTATACCTCTTCATTTGTTCACATGTCTAAACTGTACAACAAAGATTAGATTTTATTTTATTTTTTCTTTAAGGAAACTACCATCTCTTTCAACCATACTCTATTTTGATGGTATGTTCTTTTGTTGATCAAGAAGTTGTTCATGTTTCATACTAGTTCACATGAGAAGAAAGTGATTTTTTATTAACCAAAAAATGCATATTATTGGTATTAATTGATGTATATTTCACATTTTTTAAGTAATAATTATGTCTAAAATACTCGAGTCACACATTGTTGGTCTTAAAATAATTGCTAACCATTTTTTGTAACTTGTGAAATGATTTCAAATGTGAGTGATGTCTTTAATTGCTCATGGAAAAAAGAATATTGAAAATTGCTAAAAAGTGTTGAAAAGAGAAAGAATGACAACTTTGCCTAATCAAGTCAAATTTGGCATGATTGTCCCAAATGAACTAGTAAGGTATAATGGCAAATTTTGAGTAGTTTGAATTTCACGTAAGGAAGGTAGATTTTGCGCATGCTAGTTGAACAAGAGGAGTGAAAGCTCACTACAATAAATATAGGTTTTAGCCATAAAACATAAAAAGAAAAAAAATTGGCACCTTTGTGGGTACAAGCCCATGAGTAATTATCGTTAATGATGAAAATAAATTCTTTGGTAAAAATTTATTTTAACCATAAAAAATAATCTCTGACAAAAAATTTCTCCTACGAAAAATAATTTATGACAAAAACTTACTTTCAACCATGAAAATAAATTTATGACTAAATATCATGGTAAAGTAAATTTTTAGCTAAACATCACTTTTAATTGTGAAACTAATTTCATAATGAAAGATCATTAATTGAAAATTAAAGTTTGTGGCAAAAATTAATTTTAATCCCTAAAATCTAATTTGTGATGAAAGTTAT